>NC_142475.1:17622500-18247500 GCF_049115385.1 Moschus berezovskii | reverse complement strand
CCCATTTTGGTATCTGTGTCTCAGAAGACCTGAACTAACATGGAAGAGTTGGAGACAACTCTCTTTTTCCCCTGTAGCCACAACCTCCTCGTTTTGATATAAGCCCAGCAACAACTTGCTAGGTATGAAATTTTAATAAGAAACATTGATTAGAAAACACTCTGTCTCCTCCTCCTTTAATGGAGTCTGGAACAAACTTATCTGATGGAGTAGACATCACTTTCCTAGCTCAGGGCTGACTGAGGCAGCCCAAGGGCCCTGGTAGAGAAGAGTTGTGGAAATCACAGAAACGCATACTTTGGGAAGTCCTCTCTTTTCTAGAATCCCCAGTGGATATGTGCTTCATTGCCCTCAAGTCCAGCTCATCCTGTAAGGAAAGAAGAGCTTGGAAAAGAGGTTTGGAAATTAGGACAAACTTGCCAAGTAGAACTAATCAATGATAAGATGCAAAGAAAGTCAGGGAGGAGGAAGCAGCAATGCACTTAGGGAGATGTGCCTGGTGGACAAGATCCAGGAACAATTCCCACTCACCACGTAAAAGCCTTCAGTAAGCCCCTAGTGCAGAAAGTACTGCTTGGAGAGCCTGTCCAGGATAAATGAGAAACAGGACCACAGGACTTTAGAGCAGGGGTGCTGAGGGAACATCTTCCAGCCCAGTGCATTTCAAACAAGTCCCCAGGCATTACCTCTGACATTTTCTGCAAGGGGACATGGGGGTACCTAAGGATGAGTCTTGTCTTCTCACTGCAGTCAAAACACTTGAACCATGAGGGTTCTGTCTCTCAAAACCAAGCCTGAAAACCACTAAGGGCATTTCACTCTTTCCTATTATGTACAGAATAATGGAAGCCCAGAGAGGCTGTGTGATTGCTCAAGGTCACACAGCAAATTAACAGCAAAGGTGATAGGATTAGAACTTGGGACCTTTGACCTTAGTCCTTCCTGCTCTCTTTCTGTTTCATAATGCCACTCCTCTGAGGAATTTATAATTTATATGTCAGCTTGGACATAGTCCATCAAACTGAATTAACACATTAACCAAATTGAGCAGATATTCAGGCTGCATTGGGCAGATATGTCAATTTCTGTTCAGAGAAGATGAGTCCAAAGGGATTTCCCTGATTTTCCCTCAAGGTGTCATTTATACATGTGTTACTTGGATTTACTCATGGATATTTAAATCTACCATTTGACCAACGTCCTACTACAGAGACAATGTAAAAAGGTGGCAACAGACAGGCCTGGGAGCTGAGCGAGTCTAGGGTTGAGCCCTGACTCCTATACCAGGACCTCAGAGAAGTTATGTCATCTTTTGGAGCCTCAGTTCTTCATCTGTAAACTGTGGAGAGCACTCACTCTCCAGGTTGCTCTGAAGATTAGAAATGATGTAAGTGAAGTACCTAGGGGATCCCTGGTCACTCAAACAGTAACGAATCTGCCTGCAGTGCAGGAGACCTGGGTTTGATCCCTGGTTCGGGAGAAACCCCTGGAAAAGGGAATGGCAACCCACGCCAGTTTTCTTGCCTGGGAACTTCCATGGACAGAGGAGCCTGGTGGGCTATAGTTCATGGGGTCGCAAAGAGTTGGACACGACTGAGCAACTAACAAGGCACACAGTAGACACTCTGTAACTGGTGGAGACTGTGATAGAAAGATTAGACACACGCCCTGAAGACCCTTGCAGAGTCCCAGTGTTGTGGGGAAAACAAGGCTGGGGGAATGAAGGAACAATGAACTGCTCATTATCTCTGCTGATGGTAAGGGATTCAGAGGTGGGAGAAGAAGGAGAATTACTTCCCAGAGATGATTTAGAAGAGAAGGGATGTGCCTTGAAGCTTAAGGGCTGGGAAAGCAGAAGGTATATGAGAAGAGCCTAACAACATGAGCAAAGCACATAGGAAGGAATCAGAGTCAGGGCTGTGGAGCTCCTGGGAGTGGACTTGGCGAGCAGCGGCCGAATCACTGGAGGGCCAGAAGAAGCTCTGGAAACCCATGTCACCGGGTCGATTCCTACTGCTCCAACAGGAACGAGAATTCTGTGACATTTCAGTCAGTGAGTTCTGGAAAGGGTTAACAGTTCTTATTGTGAATTTTGCTTTGGTTTAGGAGTTGAAGAAGGCATTAACCCTCCGTTTTCTCCTTTTCATGTCTCTGAGCCCTTATCCCAGTTTTCCAGAGGTGAGGAAACTGAGAACCAAATGACCAAGTGCCTTCCCCAAAGTCACCCAGCTGGGAAGTGGCAGAGTTGGAGCTGGAGCCCAGACCTTCTGCCTCCTCAGGTCCATGGCCCCCTCCAGTTTCACAATTCTTTGGTTTCTCCATGACGTCAAACACAGGACTGGGCAGCTAGATACATACTTGGTGAGAAAGCGATAAACCTTGACTTCAAGTTCAAATAAACTGCAAGCCTTACAGCAGCGCTACTCAACTCTTAAATGCACATTGGAATAATCCAAGCAGCTTTAAAAAAGAGAAATGCTGACCCCCCCAAGCTCTGAGGCACCACTCACAGCCAAACCTCAAGGGCAGGGCCCAGGCATTAGCGTGTTTTCAGACCCTCAGGTGCTTCTGGTGGGCAGCCAGGACCCTGAGTCATCGAGCCGCTCTGTTTAACACACCTGGGCCAGCCGACGCTGGTGTGTCTCAGAAGAGCTCTTGAATGACACGCCATCTGTGTGCTCCTCAGGCCCTGCTGTGCTCGCCTCATCCTCAGGCAAGGATCTCCCTCCCTCTCTGGTTTTCTGACACGTTGCCTCTGGATTGGGTCTTCATACTCGCGTGGTGACTAATTAATCCTCCCGGAACAATCAAAGAGGATCTCGTTGTGGGTGAGCCATCTGGAGATGCCTTGGGTTGACTTGGACTTCGGGGAGGCTGAAGGGAAGAAAGTGGGAGATGACTCATCCATGAGATGAAACGCAAAAATTGCCCTTATTCAAGGAAGGTTGTGGTGCTTGGGGCGGCAACTTTTCCTCCTGCTTTGCAGAGGTTCCAGATGGTCCATTTCCCCCTTTCACACCCGAGAGTCCACACTTATCACCGTATACATGGACAATGTGCAATCCCTGCTCACATCCCCTTGCCTGGGTCAGGGCACTCACCCCTCAGCTGCCACGCGCGGTGGCTGCAGACGGCTCCCAGCTGCCACCCTCTCTGAAGTGGTCTTGGCCATTAGGTGCCCCCTGCCCCCAACCAGCAGAGAAGGCAATGGCATCCCACTCCAGTATTCTTGCCTGGAAAATCCCATGGGCAGAGGAGCCTGGTAAGCTACAGTCCATGGGGTCGCTAAGAGTCAGACACGACGGAGCAACTTCACTTTCACTTTTCACTTTCATGCATTGGAGAAGGAAATGGCAACCCACTCCAGTGTTCTTGCCTGGAGAATCCCAGGGACAGCAGAGCCTGGTGGGCTGCCATCTATGGGGTCACACAGAGTCAGGCACGACTGAAGCAACTTGACTTGGCAACTTGGCCCCCATCCAGGAAACCACGCCCATAACCCATGACTGCCTGACAGGGAGTACAGGATGCAAACCCCATGCCTCAAATCGGGTGTGGTTTATGGTCCTCGAAATCATGGCTTGCGTAGACGTGAGCCACAGCCTTGAATGGCATTTTCCCTTCTCTACTTCCAGCTTCCCCTAATCACTTACAAGACTTCCCTCAGGCCACTGCCTCCAAATGCCACAGACTTTGAGATCCATTCTCAGAATCCCTTCCAGGAAACTGTCCAGAGACAGGAAGTTCTCTAGGTGACATGAAGAGCTGCAAAGATGTTTAAGTTGTAGTTGCTTAGTCACTAACTTGTGTCCAGTTCTTTTGCCACCCCATGAACTGGAGCCCATCAAGCTCCTCTGTCCATGGGATTTCCCAGGCAAGAATACTTGAGTGGGTTGCCATTCCTGTCTCCGGGGGATCTTCCCGACCCAGGGATCGAACCCAGATCTCCTGCACTGCAGGCAGATTCTTTACCACTGAGCTACCTGGGAAGCCCAAAAGATATTTAAAACCCAATTCTTATTTATAAAATGCTTTTTAGTCCATTACAGAGGCAACACATTAACATGCAAAAAGTTAAAGAAGTTAACAACAATGAAGTTACTCTGGGACATGTCACAAGGAACTAGACCACATTCAAACAAATTTGAGAGGTAGAATGGCTCAAAGGAAGATGGCAGAGACCCAGGAGAAGCATGCAGGAGGAGGAAACAGGATGAACAAAAATATGAAGAAAAACCAAGGTGCAGGAGGCACCACTGCAGTTCAGGGTTCCTGAACCTTAGTGTGCAGCAGAGTTACCAGCAGGGACTGGGAAAACGTGGATTACCTGCCCCAGGCAGTTTCGGATTCCACAGATGTATGTTACGTTGCAAGAATTTGCCATTCTAACAATGCTGGTGCTGCTGGCCTGGGACAACACTTTGCAAACCACTATCATGAGATGGGCTTCCCAGGTGGCGCTAGTGGGAAAGAATTCGCATACCAGTGCAGGAGATGTAAGAGATGCTGGTTCAATCCCGGGGTCAGGAAGATCCTCCTGGAGGAGGGCATGGAAACCCACTCCAGTGTTCTTGCCTGGAGTATCCCAGGGACAGAAGAGCCTAGCAGGCTCAGTCCACAGGGTTACAGAGTTGGACATGACTGAAGCGACTTAGCACAAACATGCACACTATCATGAGATAAAGTTTGAGATACCAAGAATTTTCTTTCTCCGATGCATTATTCCAGGGTCCCCCTGCCACCACTCAGATAGCAGATTTCAGGGGAGAAAGAGTAGAACCTTAAAGAACAGATTGTCAGGTTCCTGGCTTCTGACCTTTCAGGAGACTTTCCTAAATAGCAGGCAGAGAAGTAATGACCTTAAAAGCTGTGACTTCCTAATGCAAGAACCAGGGCTCAGAGAGAAAAGTCTCTTGTGAGTTTTAAAAGCCTGGCTCTGAGTATCAAAAGCTAAAGTCGCCAAGACTGAGATCATAGAGTTTATACTATGAATCCAGGACCAGCAAACAGGGCCTGTCGCCCGTTTTTGTGAATAAAGCTTTATTCATGCACAGCCACACCCTTTCCTACACACATTGAACAGGTGCTTTCCTGCTGCAGGGGCAGAGTTCAGTTGTCACCGCAGAGACAGAATGTTCCACAGAACCAACAACATTTAATAAATGAAAAAGTTTGCCAGCCTCTGCCATCAACCACAGAGTAAGGAAAATGGAGGAAGAAGAGTTTGATGACGGGAGAGCAGTTTTCCCATCTCTGAGAAAGAAGACAAATCTGTTACCAGCTGAAGGGAAAGCAAGAAATCATTCAGGTTATGATGAATTTCTCTCTGAGCCCCCAAATGAGGATAAAAGCAAAGTTCAGTTCAGTTATAGGAAAAAAAAATCTTCCATTTTTGCGTTTTTGAATGATCTGTAAAATTCCTATCTGCATAGGAGTAATATAGCAGGATCAGAATAGGAAGAGAGGGAGAAAGTGAGAGAAAGGTATGCGTGGGTCAAACTACAGGGCGCCCCTACGCTTGGAGGATGAGGACTGGGTGTCCAGCCCTGGCGTAGAGCAGGGCCGCTGGCTGTGTCGAGCTGTAGAACCACCATGGTTTCAAAGCTGTCCTCCACCCCCCTGTGCCTCCCCCTCCCCGAGGCCACACCTCACACCTCGCGAGCTGCTTTCAGGCACTTCACCTCAGCCCAGACTCACATCACCTCTGGGGGGCACTTCCTGTCCCACCTTAGAGCAGAGGCACCGGAAGCTCTGAAAGTCTCTGGAACTTGTCTTGGGATCAGAACCCAGGTTTCCAACTCCCTCTTCAGGGCTCACCCAGTTCTGCCCAAGGAAGGGAGGGACTGGCTCATTCCTCAGGAAGGCGACTGCCAGAACTTCCTCCTGAGCTGGGTACCTGGGTGTGAGAGAGGACAGAGCATACCAGGAGGCTGTGGAAGATGGCTCTGTTTATAATAAAGGGAATACAATCACTCTTATCCACTCACCCATTCATTTTCTTGTTTCAGAGAGCCTGTCCCTCTTGACTTCTGAAGAGGATGCATTTTGATCATTTTTTAAAAAAATCCTGAAGAGATGTTGATCATCCTTCATAGTTAGCCAATCACACTGGTTTTGTAAAGCAGCTCAGCAGGTGAAAAAAGGGGGGTGGAGGGAGGCATAAGGCTCTATAGTCAGGTAACTTTAGGTTTACATCCCAGCCTTATCCATTTACCTGCCGAGTGACTAAGCATCTGTGCCTCAGCTACCCAGTCTGATTTTCTGCTGAGTGACCAGGTGCGAACTCCAGGTTGCTGGGTGCTGAGCTGGTTGAAACGGGGTCTCCTCCTCCTCCAGGAGGAGGGCTGTGCTCACCCCCCTGAGGGGTTCCTGGCTGCTATCAGCATCACTGTGCACTTCCAAGAAGCCTTTCTTTGCCGTCCAGACCACTCTCAGGATTGCAGAAGTCTGCATTGTCATATGCTCACCAGTTGCTATTCTGTCCCCACTCAGAGTCCCTAAAAAAAAAAAAAAAAGGGAAAGCACAGGGGCTGGGGTCCCTCTCCTGGAGCACAACCTGTGTATTGTTCAGCCAAGACTATCTAGGCAGTTTGGACGAGTGGTCTGGATCAGGGGCAGTGAGAGAGGGTGGGGTAGGCAGGATGCAAAGACTGTTTCTGGCCTGAGCAGCCACAGCAGCTCCAGGCTAGCCCCTCCCCTCCTCCAGGCTAGCCCCTCCCCTCCCTCCAGGCTAGCCCCTCCCCTTCCTCCAGGCTGGTGGAGCCTAGAAGAGGAGGGGGATTCTGCTTCTGGTCATGCTGCACAAAAACCACCCACAGGACGTTTGAACACTTGGGCCTGGACCCCAGGCTATCTTCCCAAGTCAGGCTGACAACAATGCTTACAACCAAGCTCAGGGATTCTGAAAACACTCACGATTCACAAAGCAGAGCTGGCTTTTAACAGAATCGTGAGTTTCATTTGGGGATCAAATAGAATCTCCCTCCATGGGAACTGGATTGAATCAGAAATGCTCTATTTTGACTCAGTGACAGAGAGGCAAGTCTGGATGAGACCAGATGACTAAAGGATGGCTCACAGAAGGGTTCTTATTTAATCCTAGTCTTCCTACAGAGCAGAGGGTCCGTGCAGTCACTGGGCATTGATGCCACTGTCAACGTTCCAGAAGGAGGGATGAATAATGCCAGCTAATGAGTCAGGCTGGCTGCAGGCACTGTGGTGAGCACCCACAAATCCTGGGGCGAGTTGAGGTAAACTGTTGTATCCACTTTGGAATAAAATGACTAAACAGTAAGATCCAAGCCTTGTTCTGAAAGGAACAATTTGTTTAAAAATAAACTTTCCCCAGAAAAGTAAAGAAAAGCAATCAGTTCACATTTCCAGCAACACTTTCCACATAAACACCTGTGTTCTCTCAGGAGGCTGGAGACCCAGAATGGGCTAGTTGGGGAGGTGGTGGCGTCTCCTGCCTGGGAAGCCAGGAGTGTTAGGCTGAATTCTCACTGGCCTGAGATGATTTAAGTGTTGTTCTGCCTAAAAACAAGTAACAGAACCACCAAAGGGCAAGCCTGTGGGGCAAATAATGGTGTCTTTAGCTGAGTATCTTGTTTGAGAAACCATTTGTTAAGCACCAATATCCTCCTGTTTAATCCAAGTAATAACCCCATGAGGTAGACATGAATACGATTGTCACAATTTTACAGGTTAAAAAAATTGTGGCAATGTCCTGCAAAAGGTGAATGGATCACCTATCACATAGCCAGATAACTTAATAGTAAAAAGAGATGAGCTATCAAGCCACAAAAAGACATGGAACTTAAATGCGTTTTGCTAAGTGAAAGCCAATCTGAAAAGACTACATACATGCTGCATGATTCCAACTATAGGACATTCTGGAAAAGGCAAAACTCTGGAGATGATAACAAGTCAGGGGTTATGGAGGAGTGAAGGATGAATAGGTAGGGCTAATATACTCTGTCTGATGTTATACTGGTGAATATACATCATTATGTATTTGTCAAAACCCATAGAATGTACAACACAAAGAATAAATTCCAGTGTGAACTACGAATTTTGGTTGATTGAAAAAACAAAACAAGGCAGGGGAGGGATAAATTGGAAATTTGGGGTTAACAGGTATGCACTACTGTACATAAAGGACTTACTTGTAGCACAGGGAACTATTAATATCTTGTAATAACCTATAATGTGAAAGAATCTGAAAGAGTATAAATATAACTCAGTCACTTCACTGTATACCTGAAACATTGTAAATCAACTACAATAAAAAACAAAAACATACTGTACAACACTGGGAAATAGAAAATATTTTATAATAATTATAAATGGAACATAAGCTTTAAAAGTTGGTTACAATCACTGTATTATATGCCTGAAACTTATAAACATTATATGCCAGCTACCCTTTGATAAAAAATAAATTAAAAACAAAACAAAACTGTGGTAAGTACTTACCCACATTCGCGTTCCCTGTGCCACACCTCCACCATCCTTCATGCTGTGCTCAGTAAGTGTTTGTCAGATGAATGACTGAATAAGTGCCTGCTAACAGACCCAACTGTATTTAGTTAGCAGGTGGACATTTCTCTTATCCCTGGGAATGAATCATGATTAGTTCAAATCAGTTGTGGCAACTTGGTTTCCTTGTGTAGTGCTTGTCCTAGGAGTGGGTGTACAGCCCAGTCTGGTCAATAAGACAGAGCAGAACTGATGTTTAATGGGATATGTCAGAATGGTGGTACTAGTTAGTAAAATAGTGAAATACTTCTGTACCAGGTGGTAAATACTGTTCCCCTGGTCTTCTCTTCCCTTGCATCTCTTCATAATCCAGCATCTACAAGGTTACTTCTGGCATTGAAGGGGCTTCCAATACTTTGCTCCAGGGCTCCATCCAGCATTTGTTCTGTTCTGATTATCCAAGGAAAGTTTCCAAGGAAAATTTCTCCTTGAATGAAAAAGCAAAGGCTCATATCTTTTTGCTCATATCCTTTCTTCCTGCTGTATCACTGTTGGTAGCACCATGGCAGCCATCTTGTAACCATGAGGCAACAAGATGATGATAAGACAAATAGAGCCTGAGTCCTTAATGATGCTGGTAAGCCACACTGCATCAGACCTGGAGCTGCCCTCCCTCTAGATGTGTTATTATGTGCAACAAATATCTTTCATAGAAGGTTTAAGTTGTTCTGTTATTGTTCTAAACAATACAGACTCAGGCTCGATGGGTTAAGTAATAATCATGTTGATACTGAGTGCTAACTATGTGTCAAGTGCTATGCTAAGCTACTTGTGCCCATCATCTCCTTTGCTCTTCTCAGTAACTTTTGAGAGGTACTATTGTTATCCTCACTTTTCAGATAAGGAAACTAAGCCTTGTGAGATTTAAAAACTTCCTGAAGCTCATGAAACCAGCAAACTAGAACTTGCACCCAGCTCTTGACTGTACTAGAATACATATTTTCTTTGTATTCATTTTGACTGCACACAAAGACCTTGTGGGGAGATTGTTGGGGGCAGGAAGGATTCACTTTGGGAGGGCCACTGGCCCTCAGATGGGTCCCTAGCATGTGGCAGCTCCATGGCCTGGTCCCATATCCCAAGTCTGGCCCCTGATGTGCAGGTTAAGAAATTCAATTGTCAGTTACCCCAGGGTGAGTGGGTGCCAGTTACCTGCCACACAAAAAACACAAGTAAGTGGGTGAAAAGAGCTATCAAGTAAATCAGGTGCAGGTGAGCACTCGCTGGCACCTTCTCTTCCTTGAGGCTTGAAGATGCAAGCACATGGAAAATTAGATTACAACCAGGAAGCTGCCTGCTAGACATGGGCTCCGAGATAATAGAGAGCTAGTGATCCTCACTGCACATGTTCCCAGGCTCTGCAGCCCCTGAAGACAGATGGGGAACTCGCTGTGTGGGCCAAAGCACCCACCTGCAGACACTTACATCATTGGGCTTGCTCGAATTTTGCACATTTTTTGCTTGGATGTGTGAATGCCTTCAGGCAGCTCGCCCCTAGCTTCCCAGCTGAAACCAAGTCATTCTCCTTCAGGGTGATTCTGCCTAGTTTGTAGGCAGCCATGACAATCTTGCTTCATCATTAAACTCCCTGGAGGCAATCTTGTTTCTGACTCCTTGTTAGTCCAATACTCCACCTTAGGTCTATGTTTTGGTCCTACATGGAGTTTCATTCAAAAAAGCACCCTCTGACTGTGACAGTAATTTAAAGAAATTCTGATCTTTACTTGGGTGGCTCAGGAACACTCAAGAGAATAATCCATAGCAATCTTGGGTTGGGATGGTTCCCTGGAGAAGGGCATGGCAACCCACTCCAGTATTCTTGCCTGGAAAATCCCTGTGGACAGAGGAGCCTGGCAAGCTACAGTCCATGGGGTTGCAGAAGAGTTGGACATGATTTAGTGACTAAACAACAATAACAAATGTGTCTCTGAGCTCCTCTGTTCCCTGGCTCTCATGGTCCCACACTCCCTCCAGAGTCTCCAGCATCTGAAACAAGACTCAAGCACAGGTAGCTTCTTTTTCTGCTTCTTACTTTGCAGCTCTTTGTTCTGTAAATTGACTCAGCCACTCTGCTAAGACCTGTTACCTTTTCTTCCAGCTTGTCCTCTCTCTCCTGGTTCTGCATCACAAAAGCTACCCCGTTAGGGGATGGGCAGGAACAGGTGTTAATATTTTTGCATCCATCGAAATCTACCCCAGCAGACACCAACCTGGACCCTGATGACAAGATGGTGCCCATGGCAGGATTCTGGCCTCCACGGAGCTTCCAAGTTCTTGAAAGACACAGGTTGAGGCAACCTAGACCAACTTGAGGGAGCGCTGATGGACAGGTGGGTGTGTGGATAGAGACAGAGGTTGGGTGCATTCTGAGGACCGTGTGGAGCTACTGCATGGATACTTATTGGCTGTATTGCTGCACCACCATTGGGAACCATGGCTGAGAATGTGGAGTCAGTGGAGAGAAAACCTCAAAGAGGAAAAGGGGCCATATCTTGCCTTAAGAGAAGTTAAGTGCTTTAGTAGAAGGAAAGTGGCCTTGCCCTGGTCAGAGAGACATATGCAAGATTATGCATCCTCCTTCCTGTCACACCAACGAAGGAAAGGGATTGGGGCAGCAGAGAGGCCACCACTACTGGCCACGGGGACAAACCTGTGCCTGTGCCTCTCTGTCCTGTGGGGGTGGAATAGAGGAATGGAGAGATTTGGCCCAGCCTAGAGGAAGGGGAGGTGCAAGCCCCCAGGGGCTGACCTGTGAAGTGCAGTGATGTCCCAGGATTTGTTCTGCTTCATCCATTCTCACCTCCCAGCCTCCCAAGGTTTTTTCTATTACAAATAATGTGGCTATAAACATTCTTGGACATTAGCCTAGGATGCTTTAGCTTCTATAGGGTAGATTCACAGGAATGAAATTGTTGAGTCAAAGCTTTTTTTTTTTTTGTAATGGATGTTGTCAGATTGTTTTCCAAAATGCCTATCAGTCAGTTCAGTTCAGTTCAGTCGCTCAGTCGTGTCCGACTCTTTGTGACCCCATGAATCACAGCACGCCAGGCCTCCCTGTCCATCACCAACTCCCGGAGTTCACTCAAACTCACATCCATCGAGTCGGTGATGCCATCCGGCCATCTCATTCTCTGTCGTCCCCTTCTCCTCCTGCCCCCAATCCCCCCCAGCATCAGAGTCTTTTCCAGTGAGTCAACTCTTCACATGAGGTGGCCAAAGTATTGGAGTTTCAGCCTCAGCATTAGTCCCTCCAATGAACACCCAGGACTGATCTCCTTTAGAATGGACTGGTTGGATCTCCTTGCAGTCCAAGGGACTCTCAAGAGTCTTCTCCAACACCACAGTTCAAAAGTATCAATTCTTCGGTGATCAGCTTTCTTCACAGTCCAACTCTCACATCCATACATGACCACTGGAAAAACCATAGCCTTGACTAGATGGACCTTTGTCAGCAAAGTAATGTCTCTGCTTTTTAATATGCTGTCTAGGTTGGTCATAACTTTCCTTCCAAGGAGTAAGCGTCTTGTAATTTCATGTAACCATTCGCCATTCCACAAACAACGCGAGAGTTCCTTTTTCTCTGCATGGTTCAGTCACTCAGTCGTGCCTGACTCTTGCCACCCCATGAACTGTAGCCCTCCAGCCTCCTCTGTCCCTGGGATTCTCCAGGGAAGAATACTGGAGTAGGTTGTCATTTCCTTCTCCAGTGGCTCTTCCTGACCCAGGAATTGAACCCAGGTCTCCTGCATTTCAGGGAGATTCTTTACTGACTGAGCTACGAGGGAAGCCCAATTTCTCTGCATCACTGCCATCATAGGTGTTCCAACTATTTTCATTTTTTCCAGTGTGGTGGATATAAAATTACTTTAATCTGCATATTCCTGGTGAGTTTTGGGCATCTTTTCAGATGTTTGTTGCTATTGAGATCTGCTTTCTCTGAGTTGTTATCTTTTTCCTTTCTTTTCCTCCCTTTATTTCTTTTCTCCTATTTTTTGGTACTTTCTTTTCAACTGTATATTACTTGTATATTATATGTTAAATATTTCTTATTACAAATGTAATATTTATTATAAGTTTGTGTATGCTATATTTGCATAAGCACAAATAAACACTAATATTATGAATATTTTATTCTGAAGGTCTGTGCCCTTCAGCTTGAGAAAGTTATTTTCTGCTCTTTGATGCTTTTCCATGTTCACTGCTTCTGGAACTCATGAATCAGCTTGAAGTCCTGCGGGCAGGCAGCTGGGAAGGGAAGATGGGGGTGACGTGGGACGATCAGGGACAAGGTGGAACCACAAGCATGAGCTGAGCCCCACAGGGAAGACAGAATGACACCAGTGCCTGTTCTTGTCACCTTGACCCTTTGCTGTGATGTGGGTGTCTGCTAAACACACACCTCGCCCCCAGGAGTCAGAGAGGCTAAAAGTGGAGCAGGAGCTGCTGATCTGATGAAAGTGAAAGTGAAGTCGCTCAGTCGTGTCCCACTCTTTGCGACCCCATGGACTGTAGCCCACCAGGCTCCTCCATCCATGGGATTCTCCAGGCAAGAATACTGGAGAGGGTTGCCATTTCCTTCTCCAGGGGAATCTTCCCTGATCCAGGGGATCTTCCCGACCCAGGGATCGAACCCAGGTGTCCCATATTGTAGGCAGACGCTTTAACCTCTGAGCCACCAGGGAAGCCCACTCATCAGATGAGCGCACAGATAATTCGAGCTACAAATTGGTGGCCACTTCACTTCCACCCTTCAAATCACTCCAGTCTCTCTTATGGCCAACCCCAACCAAAACATACAGGGAAGGGAATTCTGAGAAATGTAGTTCAGCCAAGCCAAGCAGGTTAGTCACAAAGCCACCACAGCTTTCTCTGAAATCTTACTTAACACTCATATAGCACACATACAACTATATGCCAACCACTGTGCTAAACATTGTGTGTATCTTAACTCATTTAATTTTTATAATGCTCCTAACAAGTAGCTACTGTTATAAATATTCCCATTTTGCAGAGGGAGAAACTGAAAATAGAAAGGCTAAGTAAACTGCCTAAGGCAGACAGCAGGTAAGTGGGAGATCTGGGCTATAAACCCAGGAAGTCTGACTCCAGGGTTTGCACACTATGCCACAGTGCAAAGGCAGCATTGTGCCCTGGCCAAGTAGATATCTAAAAGTGAAAACTGGTGAGCTGTAGAGCTTTATGTGGGGAGTCGTTTATTTGATTGGTTGTGTTTTATTTTGGACTTTCCCACAAATTTGTTGAATTCTGTGTGTATGTACGCTAAGGCATGTGTGTTGTAGTAAACAGAGGGTCAAGATGAAATAGACTGCTCGAAGTATCTGCATTTTGTCCTTTCTTGATTCCTGTGCCCGCACCATTGAGTGCAGGCAATGCCAGCAGAAGGATAAGGTGGGCTCTCAGGAGGCCACTTCAAGGCCCCTCCTGTCTCTCTACAGGCTCCAGGCTCCCAGGACTGAGATCCCTGGGCTGGGGTAGACCCAGAGGTGCTTCTGCACCCTGAGCCTCTCTCTGTAAGGTAGAAACGTGAGCTAACAGAGCCCGCTTTTCCCTGGGTGCTATTCCCCTGGCACGGAGGAGAAAGCACGGGGTGCCTCTATGTTTAGGCACAGCCTGGTCTTCAACAAGGAACCTGAATCCCACACAAAATGGCAAGCTACCTCCCCATGCCTTTTGCCTGGTGGCTCAGCAGTAAAAAGTCCTGAAATACAGGAGAGGAGGGTTTGATCACTGGGTTGGAAGATCCCCTGGAGGAGGAAATGGCAACCCACTCCAATATTCTTGCCTGGGAAATCTTAAGGACAGAAGAGCATGGTTACAGTTCATGGGGTCGCAGGAATCAAACACAGCTTAGTGACTAAACCACCACCACCACCAAGTAGGTCATTAGAAGGGATGGGGGTAGCAACCTTGGTTTCCGACATTTTATAACCCTGGCCTCCTGCTCTGAAGCTCCTCACCATGTATACAGAACCCTGGTGCCCCCACGGGCGGAGGTTGAGTGTGGGGTCACCTGTCCCCTTCAGCCCCGCTCAGAAGCCAGGGACCAGACTTCTCCCGGGGATCAAAACCTTCACTCCCGGGTCCTACCTGGGGCTGCTGTGGGCAGTGCAGGAGGTCACAGAGAAGCATCCAGCCTGGCTTCCCCGTGCTGATACCCAAGCCTGAATTCAGGGGTTAGATGCTGGAATGGATGTTAGGACTGGTTGGCTGGACCCTTGTCTGCTCAGCAGCTGCACCCCGCCTCCCCCGAGCCCCCACAGTGGGTGTGAGAAGGCAGGTTAGCCCGTGACGCAGTGATCCTCAAACCTGAGTGCACAGCAGAATCCCCTGGAGGGTTTAGGCCAACAGCCCTGCCCTCAGAGCGTCCGAGGCCTGTGACTGTGCATTTCTTACAAGTTCCCAGTCACTACAGCTACCTCTGCCAGGAGGACCCTGCTTGGAGAACTACCTCTGCGGAACACCACATTGTCCTCTGAGGCATGATGCCCTTCCAGTATGCACTGCTAAATCGCTGCTGCCAACCCAGCCTGGGGTTAGTGGGGGTGGGACGGGGGAGCAGCCTGGAGGCCGTCCTTTCCTGCCTGCCCACTGGCTCCCAGCACAGAGTTGCACAGCATCAGCAAAAGCCTCCAGGGAGGCCCCGGCCCTCAGCTGAGCCAGTCGCCTACACAAAGCGTCCTCTGTGGTGCAGACTTGCTGACAAGCACCATCCTGTGTTTTGGGGATGAACCAAATCTTCATAACATTAGAACTGTGGATTCCTGGCTCTGAAAACGGACGTGAAAAGTCCGCCCGCTCTGCCAGCCGGCTCACCCGGGGCCCGCCTCTGCAGGCCGGAAATGGAGTTTGGCTGGCCGGAAGTCTAAGAGTTACTTCCGGTGCCCCCGACATCGCCACCCCAATACACCTGAGGTGAGAATACTGTACTTCACAATCGCCTCAGCCTCTCCCACTTTGGCCTTAAAGGGCCTGTGGCCGGACCCAGTACTCAGAACCAGAGTCAGGGGCCGGGCTGGCAGTTGGGAGCCGCTCAGACCCGTCAAGGATGTCAGCTTTGCAGACAATCATGGAGGAACAGGGCAGCCCCACTTGACTCAAGTGTCCCTCTCAGAGCTTCCGGGGACGCCTAATTGTTTCTCCCTCTTTGGCTTTCAGAGTTTCGAGTCTCCTGACCTCTCTTCATTTTCCCATCACAATGAACTTCAGGTGAAGGGTGAGGTATTCGTGCCTACAAAGATCTACTAATGACCTTCTTGGTGTTTAAATGCAGACTGTCCGGTCCACGTGTCTTAACCTGGGCCCTGAACTCAAATACGGACAACGAGGTGAGTAGGTCAGCAGGTACTGAG
This sequence comes from Moschus berezovskii, assembly GCF_049115385.1. Lineage (NCBI taxonomy): Eukaryota > Metazoa > Chordata > Mammalia > Artiodactyla > Moschidae > Moschus > Moschus berezovskii. Next base: position 18,231,592 of record NC_142475.1, on the reverse strand, counting down.
GTGTTATTCATCTATCACATGCCCTCAAAGTGGAACTGGAGGATTCGGAAAGATGGTTCCTGCTTCCGCAGGCAACACTTGTTTGACTGGAAACACTTCAACCGCCTTTGGTCTCAGACTCCAGAGAAAAAACAGAACATTCCTCACAGGGGTTCTTTCTGTTGAGTGTTTTTGCATGGTGCCCAATCAGCAGACATTTACAGTCAGTAGAATAAATCACAGAGTTGTGCTGGCTACCAGAAGTTATTTATTTCTCTAACTTTCAAGGGAATTTAAGAAGTTCAGAAAACTGCATGGATATGAGTAAATTCTAAACTCAAGCACAAAGAGGAGCAATACATTTATTAATATAAAATTTGTTTCTCTTTGCTACTACTATTAAATATTAAATAAACATTTGTTAAAAATGGATTTGAAGGGGATGCAAAATTATAACTTGTCACAGATCTCAATATGACTCTCTGTAGATGTTACTGAATTAAGTCCTGTGGCCCCTGCTCAGGCTCTAGGCGGAGAAGGCAATGGCATCCCACTCCAGTACTCTTGCCTGGAAAATCCCATGGACGGAGGAGCCTGGTGGGCTGCTGTCTATGGGGTCGCACAGAGTTGGACACGACTGAGCGACTTTGCAGCAGCAGCAGCAACAGGCCCTAGGTGACCAAGGCGCTCTGCCTCAGGTTTAAGTAGGCTAATAACCAAGATTGAGGCAGTACAAGGTTTATTTGGTGGCCAAAGAAAGGAGAAGCAGGAACTAAGTTTACAGCTCAACTTCTTGCGCATCTGGAAAACAACAAAGGGAGGAGGAATGAGGCTAGTGATGGGGAGGCAGGTGCACTAGTCTACTGGGAGAGGGACCAGGCTTCTTCCCAGGCAGTGGATGCCGTCCTCTTTTTATCCCTTTTGGCCCTCACTGTCAGGCCTGGTCACTAATGTATGCCGTTTATTTACTAATGAAGTAAAATGAATGAAGCAGATAATAAGACTCAGCATCTGTTGAAGGTCAGACTCCTGCCGTCTTGGTCCTGGCTGGTTCCATTTGGTTTCTTTTCTTTTCTTTTTTTGGCCACACCATGTAGCATGCAGGATCTTAGTTCCCCAACCAGGTATCAGGGAACCCTGTGCATCCCCTGTTTTGGAAGCACAGAGTCTTAACCACTGGACTGCTAAGAAAGTCTCCATCTGATTATTGTTTGTTTGTAGCTTCCTTTCTAATATCTGGACGCTTTAACTTAAGATTTATGTTAATTCCTGCTAAAGGTGGGGTTGCAGATTTTGAGCAAAGATCTAGGGCAGCTCTGGTAGCATAAAGTCTATGAAATGTCAGCTTGTCCAGTTTTCTGGGTGAGTATTCATAGCTCTTGTTGCATCACTAAGGGCACCATGAACAACATCACCAGCTGGGAGGACAGGAACCAATGGCTTAGATAAAGCTCACAAGCCACTCCCGACTCCTCTCCCCTCCCCTCCTTCCCTCTGCCCAGATGTCTCCAATCTTGGCTTTCCCCTGTGGACCTGATGAGGCACTAGTCTGAAGTCACGCGTTTCACGAATCACAACCCAACTGTGGGTGAAAGTGAGCTGAAGGGCTTTTATAAACTGAATAATATGTATACTTTACAAAATTATCCAAAAGTAAGGAGTTGAGGAAAAGATAGGGAGTTGCCAGTGTTGTGTTAGTGCAATGACCAATTCCCTGTCTCCTGACCCCCTGTCCATGGGTGTTCACTTAGTGCTGTAAGTGCTGAAGGGCACTGATGACGGTGATGATCCTGAAGGGCACAGCTACGGTGCGCTGGTAGCTTCCTGTCCCACTTATTCCCCACACTAACCCTATGGGGCAAGCAGTTTTATTACCACCACTTTACAGATGAAGAAACCAAGGCCTATGACAGTTTAGGTAACCTGCCCGAGTTACTGGAGGATATTTGAACTGAAGGCATTCTTGCTTTGGCCCTTAGCTAGTAACCTCCCCTGAGCAGCTGCTGTTTACCAGGAGCTGTGCTAACTGTGCTATGAGTGTTAAACTCCGCAGTCTTTACAGTAAACCTATGAAATGAGTGCTGTTAGTATTCCCATTTTACAGAAGCCCAAACTGAGCTAGAGATTGCTTGTCCCTGGCCACAAGGCCCAAAATTAAAAAATATTGGAGCTGAGATTACCCCAATCTTGCTCCAGAGTTCACACTCTTAACCCTCACACTGAAATTCTAGGCTTTAAAAAGCTGCTTAAACCAGCCTCCAAATAACTATGGGGTGGGGACGGGGTGGGGAGGTGCATTCTTTAAAGGCTATTTCTGTTTTTGGAGGATTTGAGCTATTACAATTCAAAATCTCATGAGTAAAGAATAATTTCATCAGTCTTCTCCCACCTCCATGATCCCACTTTGGTTTCAAGAGATACTCTCTGTACACCTACTGTGTAGAAGCACTGGGTGCAGAGTGTGGGGGCTGCAAAGTTGAAGAGTGGTCCTCACTGGCTGGGGGTGCTTGTCTAGGATGACAGATGTGACCATGTAAACACCACAGAAAGTAGACTGATGAGATGGCCTGACAAGGTACTAGGGAATTTGGGGAGCATTCTGGGGCTTTTGCTGACCCTTGGGTTCCCTGGTTGGGGGCTGGGGTGGGCGGGGAGGGGCTCAGTTGTGACAGGTGTCAGGGTTTTAAGAGGTGCCTACAAGCAGGGGAGACACACAGGAGATGCTACTCAGCCCACTAGCTCCTCTGCTGGTTCCAAACTGTAGAAAAAAGGAGGATTTGGTCTCGTCATCCATCTGGTCACATGCCCCAGCTGCTCTTTATTTCCTCTGCCCAATTTCTCTGTCAATGCCCAACATAGAGACACATTTCAGGGTTGTGGGGTTCTGCGTGGTCACACAGGAGCAGACCCATCTCTCAACACTTCCGGCCTTGTGTTGGGGACATGGAGCCCTTGAGGCCCCCGCCTGCCTCTTTCCTAACTGATGATTAACTGTAGCTGACAACCTTGCATTACATAAGAGGATTATGAAACTCTGTAACAGGGAGGTAAATGATCCGTGCGTATAAATAGACAAAAACCTCATGACTGTGCTACTTGAAGACTCAGAGACATCTAGTGGCAGAAAATTGTATCTGCAGCCCTAACAAATCTCCAAGTAAGTGACTTGAAAAAGTTCTAATTTGTACCAAAACTAGCAAACTTTAGGTTAAATTATTTTGAAAGAGAAGAAATGTCCTGGTTTTCCACTTGTTAGGAGTATAGTATTGTCTTTTTTAAAAAAATTGAAATATAGTTGATTTGCAGTTTTTCAGGTGTAATCAAAGTGATTCAGACTATATTCAGATTCAGTTCAGTTCAGTCGCTCAGTCGTGTCTGACTCTTTGCGACCCCATGAATCACAGCACGCCAGGCCTCCCTGTCCATCACCAACTCCCAGAGTTCACTCAAACTCATGCCCATTGAGTCGGTGATGCCATCCAGCCACCTCATTCTCTGTCGTCCCCTTCTCCTCCCGCCCCCAATCCCTCCCAGCATCAGAGTCTTTTCCAGTGAGTCAACTCTTCTCATGAGGTGGCCAAAGTATTGGAGTTTCAACTTTAGTACCAGTCCTTCCAATGAACACCCAGGATCGATCTCCTTTAGAATGGACTGGTTGAATCTCTTTGTAGTCCAATTATGGGTTATTACAAAATAATGAGTGGAGTTCTCTGCGCTATACAATAGGTCCTTATTATTTATTTAATATATAGTAGTGTTGGCATGCTAAGTTGCTTCAGTTGTGTCTGACTCTGTGCAACCGTATGGACTCTAGCCCACCAGGCTTCTCATTCTATGGGATTCTCCAGGCAAGAATACTGCAGTGGGTTGCCGTGCCCTCCTCCAAGGGATCTTCCTGACCCAGGGATCGAACTCACCTCTCTTATGTCTCCTGCACTGGCAGGCAGTTTTTTACCACAAGCACCACCTGGGCAGCCCCACATGTATTCCTTAATCCCAAATTCCTAATTTATCCCTCCCCACCCTTTCTCTTTTGTTAACTATAAGTTTGTTTTCTATGTCTGTGAATCTGTTTCTGTCTTGTAAACAAGTTCATTTGTATCATTTTTTAGGTTCCACATGTGATATCGCACTTATATTCACACCCTTTCCAGCATTTATTATTTGTAGACTTTTTGATAATGGCCATCCTGACTGGTGTGAGGTGATACTCATTGCAGTTTTGATTTTAATTTCTCTGATAATTAGTAGTATTGAGCATCTTTATTATGGTATTGTCTTTAACAAAAAGTACCATAAGTCTGGGGCTTCCCAGGTGACGCTAGTGGTAAAGAATCATCTGCCAGTGTAGGAGACACAAGAGACGTGGGTTCCATCCCTGGGTCAGGAAGATCCCCTGGAGAAGCAAATGGCAAACCACTCCAGTACTCTTGCCTGGATAATTACATGGACAGAGGAGCCTGGAGGTCTGCAGTCCATGGGGTCGCAAAGAGTCAGACATGACTGAGCACCTGAGCACACACACCATAAGTCTATTTTAAGCCTGTTTTTCCCAAAGTTTTAAACGCGCACAATTGAACAGTGTGTGAAAGAGAAAAATCAGAATGTAAGAAACGACTCTATTAACCACCTCTACATACTGACCTGTCATGATGCTGAACTTTTTTTGATATGATTAGGTTTTGCACCAACTTCATAATTATCACTATCAAATTGGCCTTATAGGTGAACACACAGATAGAGTAACTACTAAATGAAATATTGAGGAAAATATATTATGAGAAAGCTTCCCCACAGTCAGACTAGAAAATCTGTTTCCTTGATTGAGGAGAAATAGAGAGAGCTGCAGGGGGAAAAATTTAGGGATGGGATTGGTGGGTTCCAGAGACTGAGGCCCTGTAGCCTGGACCACAGGCTGGGACCCAGGAAGATGGTAAGCCACATCGTGGAAGGACAGAGTGAGAGCATGTGTGGTGGGACATGTGTCATGTGTCCCTGGCTGAGCCCTAAGGGACTGGCCAGACCTAGAGAAGCAGTGGCTATGATGTGATGTGCGGGACTCAGGCAGCCTCCCAGTTTCCGATACCCCAGAATACCACAGGAATAGCAGAATAATACCTGCATGCCTGTGGGTAGCACAGAAAGAGGAAAAGAAAACACTGAAATTCTTGAATTGTTCATTGAGGACAAAAGAGCAATGGGGTGTCCGAGTGGTAACATCCAATGACATCCCATTTGCCAATGCCTCGACACCAGGTGAGTGCCCCGTCTAAGGCACAAAACCAGGGAAAAGTAGGTGGAGGCATTAAGTCCCAAACCGAGTGACCCTTAGTGTTGCCACTCCAATGAATGGAGATGCAAAATAGAAATTAAATGGAGCTATAGAAAATGATGAAAGTATTATTTCTTTAGTACTTGTATTTGTGGTCTGAGATATATGCTGCTGCTGCTACTAACTCACTTCAGTCGTGTCCGACTCTGTGCGACCCCATAGACGGCAGCCCACCAGGCTCCCCCATCCCTGGGATTCTCCAGGCAAGAACACTGGAGTGGGTTGCCATTTCATTCTCCAATGCATGAACGTGAAAAGTGAAAGTGCAGTCGCTCAGTCATGTCCGACTCTTTGTGACCCCATGGACTACAGTCTACCAGGCTCCTCCATCCATGGGATTTTCCAGGCAAGAGTACTGGAGTGGGGAGAGATATGCTACCTATCTGCTATATACTTGCAGAACAAAGTAGGACTTTTTGAAAGACTATATACAAGAAATTTTGAAGAAAATTACCCCTCTTCATATTACACACACATATGCACAACACACACACAGCACACACACACACACACAGCACACACACACACACAGCACACACACACACACAACTTGGGTATTAGGATCCTAGCTGGAAAAAGACGGCACACCCAAAATGGGTAATTTGCAAAGTCATGGGTAGAATTCCCAGAAACTAACAAGACGTCATGCAGTACCCTGGAAAGGAAAGCAGGAAAGTTTACCTCCACTAGACAGAGGAGGGGGCCCAGAGGGGATTGCTGGACATGGACAGAGCCTCCAGACAGGAGCTGGGGACTTTGCTAGAAGGATGCAGCCTGTGACAAAGGGAAGGAGCTTGGGAAATAAGCGCTGGTCTCATGTCTCTGTTGGTGCTCTTCCGTTGGAAATCCCAACCAGAAGCCAAGAGGCAAGGAAATCATCCATGGCATACACATGGGTCAGCCTCCTCACACACAGAGAAGAAAGGAAAAGAGGAGTTACTGGGCAAGTGGAAGAAATACACCCCTGATAGCTTTGTTCAAACTTCATCACCTTAAATATCTACTTCTATCGCACTCTACCACCTCCCTCTCATTGCCTCAGCTACTGCCACCCATGCATATTCTAGCCACTCCTTCATTTGCAAAACCAGAAATTAAATGGATGGCTCAGGTGGTAAAGAATCCGCCTGCAATGTAGGAGACCCAGGTTCGATCTCTGGGTGGGGGAAATCCCTTGGAGGAAGAAATGGCAACCCATTCCAATATTCTTGCCTGGAAAATCCCATGGACAGAGGACCTGGTGGCTACAGTCCATGGGGTCACACACAGAGTTGGACACACCTGTATGCAGGTCAGGAAGCAACAGTCAGAACTGGACATGGAACAACAGACTGGTTCCAAATAGGAAAAGGAGTATTTCAAGGCTGTATATTGTCACCCTGCTTATTTAACTCATATGCAGAGTACATCATGAGAAACGCTGGGCTGGAGGAAGCACAAGCTGGAATCAAGATTGCTGGGAGAAATATCAATAACCTCAGATATGCAGATGACACCACCCTTATGGCAGAAAGTGAAGAAGAACTAAAGAGCTTCTTGATGAAAGTGAAAGAGGAGAGTGAAAAAGTTGGCTTAAAACTCAACATTCAGAAAACTAAGATCATGGCATCTGGTCCCATCACTTCATGGGAAATAGATGGGGAAACAGTGGAAACAGTATCAGACTTTATTTTTTGGGGCTCCAAAATCACTTCGGATGCTGATTGCAGCCATGAAATTAAAAGACGCTTACTCCTTGGAAGGAAAGTTATGACCAGCCTAGATAGCATATTAAAAAGCAGAGACATTACTTTGCCAACCAAGGTCCGTCTAGTCAAGGCTATGGTTTTTCCCTTAGTCATGCATGGATGTGAGAGTTGGACTATAAAGAAAGCTGAGTGCTGAAGAATTGATGCTTTTGAACTGTGGTGTTGGAGAAGACTCTTGAGAGTCCCTTGGACTGCAAGGAGATCCAACCAGTCAATCCTAAAGGAGACCAGTCCTGGGTGTTCATTGGTAAGACTGATGTTGAAGCTGAAACTCCAATACTTTGGCCACCTGATGCAAAGAGCTGACTCACTGGAAAAGACCCTGATGCTGGGAAAGATTGAGGGCAGGAGGAGAAGGGGACGACAGAGGATGAGATGGTTGGATGGCATCACTGACTCGATGGACATGGGTTTGGGTGGAGTCCAAGAGTTGGTGATGGACAGGGAGGCCTGGCGTGCTGCAGTCTATGGGGTTGCAAAGAGTCAGACACAACTGAGCGACTGAACTGAACTGAACTTGTGACTAAACCACCATAGAAAATGATGAAAATATTATTTCTTTAGTACCTGTATTTGTGATCTGAAATGTATGCTACATGTCTGCTATATCCTCATTGCAGTCTTTGTTATTCAAGGTAAAACCAGATTTTTTTCTGATTGTAAAGGTAATATGAAGATGTCCCTGGTGGTCCAGTGGCTAAGACTCCATGCCCCCAGGGCAGGGGCCTGGGTTCGATTCCTAGTGGGAGAACTAGAACCCACATTCTGCAACTAAGACCCGGTGGAGCCAAATAAATAAATATTTTTTAAAAATTAATACATATTCATTAAAATATATACATATAAAGATGTAAAGAAAGTAAAACTCATCTTAATTCCACTACACAGAGTTGACCACTGTCAATGCTTTGATCTATATCCTCTTATACACCTTTTCTATGCATAGCCAGATACATATTTAAGAAATGAATCTTACCAACAAAAGATATTTTACAGCATATTCTCATCAATAAATTGCATAGCTCTTTCAATGTCAGTGTAGTTATATGCCATCAGTAGTATACAAGCATAGTATCGTATAGTATTCATAAACCATAAGTCACTTTTTTGAGGGGCATGTAGGTGGTTTCTGATTTTTTGCAATTATAAGCAATGTTGTGATACACATCCTTGTGTGCTGAGGTCTTTGGTTGCTTGTCCAGTTCTTCCCCCAGGACAATGGGTCTCGAAATACATTTCATGGAGCCCATGGGAATGCCTCAGGGGCTCTTGCAGGGGTGAGGTGAAGGCTGCAGGGCTCCAGCTCTCACCTTCCTTCATAGGTTACCTTACCAATCATAGGTTCACTTCTCTCTGCTCTACTTGGTGAGAAGAAAGAGATCATCCCTAACTGCAGCTGGAAATCCAGTGCTTTAGAACATAAGGAAAAGTAAAATTGTTATGTCAGAGAGTAGGCATATTTAAAGATCTGATATGTACTGCCAGATGACTCCTGAAAGGATAAACTGATTTACATTCCTACCAGAAGCATATGTGTGCCTGTGTTTCCCACACCAACACCTTTTATTTATACAGATCTAAAGATATTCTTTTAATTTATATTAATATTTAAAAATTTATATAAATTAAATTTATATTTCTTTGATTAGTCATTATATTACTTTCTTATTGCTTCTGTAACACATTACTACAAACTTGGTAGCTTAAAACAGCATAAATATATTATGTTATAGACCTGGCAGTTAGAAATCTGGCACCGGTCTTAACAGGACTAACACCAGTGTGCCAGCAGGGCTGCGTTTCTTTTTAGAAGCTCTAATGGAGAACCTGTTTCCTTGCCTTTTCCAGCCTCTAGAAGCCCTGCATTCCTTGGCCTGTGGCCCCTTCCTCCATCATTATTCCAATCTCTGCTTCTTTCGTTATGTCTCCTTTTCTGACTCTGACCCTCCTTCTTCCCTCCTTTGGGACCATCCAGATAATCCAGAATAATATAATAATATTATAAATATTATAATAATATTTCAGAATAATCTCAAAATCCTTAATCACTTTTTCCAAATCTCTTTTGTTACATGAGGTTAGTATGTTCACAGGTTCTGGGGATTACCACATGACATCTCTGGGGAGTCATTGTCTTACCTATCACAGTGGTGAAATAGAGCATGTTTTCTTTTATTAATTGACAATCTGTAGTTCTTTGATAAATTATTTCTCTGTGACCTTTGCTCATTTTGCTATTAAGATATTTGTATTTTCCTGGTTGACTTGTTTTATATATATATATATATATTGGAATTATAACTGTGTTGCCTATTACATATATTGCAAATCTTTTCCTTCACATTTCTGGTTTCTGAACTCTCTTTAGGTTGTGTATTTGTCTGCTTGGGTTGTTTTGGGTTGCCGTAACAAAATAGAGTATGGTCTTGATACCTTAAACAACAGAAATGTATTTTTTCACAGTTCTGGAGGTTAGAAGTCCAAGATCAAAGTGTCAGCATGGTCGATTTCTAGAGAGAATTTTCTTTCAAGCTCACCAAAGTCTGCCTTCTTGCTGTGTCCTCACATGGCAGGGAGAGAACAAGCTCTCTGGTGTCTCTTCTTATGAGATAACTAATCCCATCATCAGGACCCCACCTTCTTGACCTCGTCTAACCCTAGTTCAGATCAGTTCAGTTCAGTTCAGTTCAGTCGCTCAGTCGTGTCCGACTCTTTGCAACCCCATGAACCACAGCACACCAGGCCTCCCTGTCCATCACCAACTCCCGGAGTTCACTCAAACTCATGTCCATCGAGTCGGTGATGCCATCCAGCCATCTCATTCTCTGCCGTCCCCGTCTCCTCCTACCCCCAATCCCTCCTAGCATCAGACTCTTTTCCAGTGAGTCAACTCATCGCATGAGGTGGCCAAAGTATTGGAGTTTCAGCTTTAGCATAAGTCCTTCCAATGAACACCCAGGATTGATCTCTTTTAGAATGGACTGGTTGGATTTCCTTGCAGTCCAAGGGACTCTCAAGAGTCTTCTCCAGCACCACAGTTCAAAAGCATCAATTCTTCGGCGCTCAGCTTTCTTCACAGTCCAACTCTCACATCCATACATGACCACGGGAAAAACCATAGCCTTGACTAGACGGACCCTTGTTGGCAAAGTAATGTCTCTGCTTTTTAATATGCTATCTAGACTGGTCATAACTTTCCTTCCAAGGAGCAAGCGTGTTTTAATTTCATGGCTGCAATCAGCATCCGAAGTGATTTTGGAGCCCAAAAAAATAAAGTCTGACACTGTTTCCACTGTTTCCCCATCTATTTCCCATGAAGTGATGGGACCAGATGCCATGATCTTAGTTTTCTGAATGTTGAGCTTCAAGCCAACCTTTTCACTCTCCTCTTTCACTTTCATCAAGAGGCCTTTGAGTTCCTCTTCACTTTCTGCCATAAGGGTGGTGTCATCTGCATATCTGAGGTTATTGATATTTCTCCCGGCAATCTTGATTCCAGCTTATGCTTCTTCCAGCCCAGCGTTCCTCATGATGTACTCTGCATATAAGTTAAATAAGCAGGGTGACAATATACAACCTTGACGTACTTCTTTTCATCTAACCCTAACTACCTTCCAAAGGCATCATCTCCAAATACCATCATGTTGAGGGTTAGGACTTTGACATATGACTTTTATTCAGTCCATAACAGGAAGAATTTGGATCTTTGTGTGGTCAAATCCATCAATCATACTTTTGATAATTTTGGCTTCAATGGTATGCTTAGCTTAGCAAGGCCACTTTTACCAGAGATTTTTAAACATGTACATACACTTTCTTCTTCAACTTTTAAATATTTGCCTTATTTAACATTTCGGAGAAGGCAATGGCAAGCCACTCCAGTACTATTGCCTAGAAAATCCCATGGATGGAGGAGCCTGGTAGGCTGCAGTCCGTGGGGTCGCTAAGGGTCGGACACGACTGAGCAACTTCACTTTCACTTTTCACTTTCCACTTTCACACATTGGAGAAGGAAATGGCAACCCACTCCAGTGTTCTTGCCTGGAGAATCCCAGGGACGGGGGAGCCTGGTGGGCTTCCGTCTATGGGGTCACACAGAGTCGGACACGACTGAAGTGACTTAGCAGCAGCAACATTTCATAGTTTAGCCATTCTGTAATATAATTTGGGGTAAGGTCTTACTTTGTGTTTTGCCACCTTTGTTTACCATTTTATTCTTCAGATACAGCTTCAAAATAGTTTCTAAGGACATGAGCCTTTAACCAGACAGGAGTCCTGGATTTGTAATCATCCAGATACTGGCCTGCTAAAACCAGGTTTTTTCCTTTGCTTTCTCTGCTAGTTGTAGAACACTCTTTTCTGTCTTTCTGGAAAATCCATTCATTCAGTAAAAGACCAACAGCTGGAGCCAACTTTTATTTTTAAAGGAAGCAATGAGTTTCCTTAATATTTCAGGCTTGAACAGCATTCCGTGTAGAAAAATTTACCATCAATTCATCTAAATGTGTACTTACAGTTTTCACATTCCTTTGAATCCTAAAGTTATTTGATTTTCAAAACCAATGGAAAAACCTATCCATGGAAGAAAATTATTTAGATATTTGAACTTTAAAAAACTTGGGCTGTATCTGTTGGGGCCATTCAGTGTTCTGCACTGCACAAGCCAGCATGAAATGTTTGTGCCTGGGAATCAATGATTGGGGTAAAGCTTCAAGCTGCAGAAAAATGAGTTCTAAATCTTATGAAACTGACTGAATAACTTGTAGCCACATGCAATAATTGTATATTATACATTAATCATTGTAATTCTAAAATAACATAACACAGTAAATAATAATACAAGTATAAAATGATCTCAACGATTAAATATTCAATTGTATTAAAATTCCCATTTACTCCAGCGCCTTTCCTAAGCTCCTATATGTGTCTTGGCCCTGTGTTTCCAGGGACTAAAAAAATGCATGACAACAAAACAAACATTTGTGATGCAAATAATTTTGAGATACAAACAACAAATACAAATTTGTTATATAAAATATATTAATGTATATAAATTTGCAGGTTGTATATATGGTATGATATTGCATGTGATATGGTATCATATTACATGGTACATTTTAAGTAATACAGTAAAAGCAATTTTTCTACTTCATAGTCAGACCTTGAAAACGAATAGTTTTTAATCCACAAATGTGTTGAATTTGAAAAATTTGTTTCTAAATCGGTTGTTCAAAACTCAGAAATTATGTAACTATAAAGATAAGATTCTAAGTGTTGGTGAGAGCCAGCCTGTGGGTGTGTGCATGCTCTGCTGTTCATGGAATTCTCTAGGCAAGAGTACTGGATTGGGTAACCATTCCCTTCTCCAGGGAATCTTCCCAACCGAGGGATCAAACCTGGATCTCTTGCATTGAAAGTGGATTGTTTACCATTGACAGCCAGCCTAGCTATAGGTTTTTTATTTGGTTGAAATTATATGCATTTTCTTTGAGGGGTAGTTGAAATAATATACATTTATCACAAGGAATACTTTTCAGATATGATACTAGTGATTAAAAGAAAAAAAAGCAATACCACTTAGTAAGACATGTTTTATTTATCTAGAATGATAATCCTTAAGGAAGTTGAAAGCTTAGTGAATGCTTTTTGTGGACATTTCAGAAAGCTTTGGGATCTTTCTAAGGGGTTAGAAATTGGTGGCATGGGTCTAAATTATGTCACAATTGCTCTCCTTGTTTTCAATACAGTGTCTTGCCCTACTGTTCTTGCTTATCAGTCATATTCACTGCTCTATTTTAATTAATAAACGGGATGCTAAGAAGCCAGAAGAGCAGTGAGTTAATGAAGGAGAGGGCACAGCATTGTGAGATCCCTTGGGGGGGAAAAGGAAAGGTGGAGAAAAGGATGTTGGAGAAAAGAGTCAGGGTCTTCTGTGAATTGGCCCTAAGGCCATTTTGGGGGAATCCTGCTAAAGATGCATAAGCTTCCTCAAATAATAATGATGGTCTCTGCTGCCATGACTTCCTCAACTAACGTGGTATTGAACATTGCCAGAATTAGGACTATGACAATTGCTTCCCTAAGGGAGGGGAGATTTACATAACTTGGGGAAGAATTTGGGGATTGATGATAATTAAAGAAACAAAACCAGCAAGGTTAATTATTAATTCAGGAGAAAATAAAAAAACCAAGTACGGAAAAAGAAGTGACTATAGTATACTACATGGCTCAGCTGTCAGTAAAACTTTTACAGTTATAAAAGATAACTTGTACCAGTTAGCAATTTGTTGCCTTTGGCCCCAGATTCAAACTTCATTTCCTGACAAAAATTGATCTGGATCCTCCGTTTCTCCTTTGCAGCCGGCATGGTGTTAAAAGCTATGTCAGTAGAGGGCACTGGAGGGACACTGGAGGAGGAAGGGGCTTCTCTTCCCAGTCTCGTGTTTCTGTCTTCCTTCTTGCTCCTACTGTTTGGTTGCCAGCAGTGGATAGGTTGGGAGAGACATCAGTGGCATTCACCTATATTAAGTTTCAATAGCACCTCATGGAGAGCTTCCTAATGAATTTTCATGGCACTCCAATGAGTAGGTTTCCACTGAGTCATGCCAGCACCCCAGTGGTTGGCTTTTCGATCCTGACCTGTCAGCCCTCCTAAAAAGCTCCTTCTGCTTTCCAGCCTTGGCCGTGGTTTTCTACCCACCTGGACCCTGGTCTTTCTGCTTGTCCAGTGACTGTTGACTAGCTTTGACCTAGAGCAAATCAGTATACTTTTCTGCCAACTCAGCCTCAGGAAGGAATGTTTCTTCCTTGAGTAGGCTTACTTGTTTCTAGGGTTATTGTTCAGTTATGTTTCTCCAATAAGATAGTCCCGTATTGCTGTGAATAGTTGTTATGCTAAACTGTCCCTTTACAAATTTCTGTGTGGTTTCTGTCTCCTGATTGGACCTTGATTAACTCAACACTGAAAACTAACTGAAATTGATTTAACTATTTTGAGAAGATGGGGAGTTGGAAAGCATGAGTGTGTGAGTGTGTGTGTGTGAGAGTCAGAGACAGAGAGAAAGAGACACAAGGTAGTTAAATCCTTATCTTTTGGGTTTCCTGGTGGCTCAGTGGTAGACAATCCACCTGACAATGCAGAGGGCACAGGTTCGATCACGATCCCTGATCCAGGAATATCCTACATGCCATGGAGCCAACTAAGTCCATGCACCACACCTATTGAGCCTGTGCTTTAGAGTCCGAGAGCCACAACTACTGAGCCCACATGCCCTAGAGCCCATGCTTTGCAGCAAGAGAAGCCACTGCAATGAGAAGCCCATACACTGCAACTAGAGAAAAACCCGTGCTGCAACAGAGACCCAGCACAGCCAAAAATAAATGAAAAAAACAATTTTTTAAATCTTTATCTTCCATAGTAAGAAATTGATAAATAAAATCTAAAACTGAAAATTTATAGAATATAGTATAAGATTGACATTTGGATATTTGAAAGGGATAATAATAGGAAATAGAGTGTGAGGTGGCTGCTCTTTTTGTAACAAGACTTACACTTGAATCTTTGTGATTATCGACCTCTTTGATAAGATTTTAAGTGATTAAAAGAAAATCACTGGAGTTGAAACAAACAAAAGAGAAAAGGAAGGAAAGGCAGTAACAAAGTCTGTGTGATATCAGAAGATGTGTCACTGAGACAGTTTGATGTTCTTTTTTTTTCATCAAACACACAATGCATGATCAAACTAATAGTAAAGATAGTAGATCCATCACTTATAAAGCCTGTAGGAAGGTTAAGAGACAAAAGTAGTAAAATCATCTATATCCGTAATAAGTGGTTAAGAGAGGCACATGACAACAAGATGTAAAATATGATGTCAAAAACATTAAATGTGGGGTAGGGAAGTAAAAATGCAGGATTGTTTAAAGGTATTCAAACTTAAAACAATTACAGATATAGAGAGATTACTGTATATAAACCTCATGGTAACTACAAAACAAAAATCTAAAAAGAGAATCACGCACAGAAAACAAGAAAGAAATCCAAACGTAGCGCTGAAGATAATCATCAAGTCACAAGGGAAGAGAGCAAAATAAAAAGGGACCAAAAAGGACTCCACAATCAACGCAAGAACAATTCAAAAATGGCAGCAAGTACATACCTACCAAGAGTTGTTTTAAATGTAAATGATTGCTGCTGCTGCTAAGTCACTTCAGTCGTGTCCGACTCTGTGTGACCCCATAGACGGAAGCCCACCAGGCTCCCCCGTCCCTGGGATTCTCCAGGCAAGAACACTGGAGTGGGTTGCCATTTCCTTCTCCAATGTGTGAAAGTGGAAAGTGAAAAGTGAAAGTGAAGTCGCTCAGTCGTGTCCGACCCTTAGCAACCCCACGGACTGCAGCCTACCAGGCTCCTCCATGGGATTTTCCAGGCAATAGTACTGGAGTGGCTTGCCATTGCCTTCTCCAAAATGTAAATGATTAGATGGTCCAATCAAGAGATATATAGTGGATGAATAGACACAAAAGCAAGACCCAACAAAAGACTCAATTCAGCATCTGAAGACACACAGACTGAAGGTGAGGAGATGGACAAAGGTATTCTGTGCAAATGGAACTCAAAAGAAAGCCAGGGAGCGTCCCTGTTGATTTAATGGTAAAGAGTCTGCCTGCCAATGCAGGAGACACATGGGAAGATCCCACATGTCACAGAGCAGCTAAGGCTGTGTGTCTCAACTACTGAGCCTGTGCTCTAGAGCCCAGGAGCAGAAAGTACTGAGCCCATGTGCCGCAGCTGCTGAAGCCCACATGCCCCAGGGCCTGTGCTGCACAAGAGAAGCCACTGAGACGAGAAGCCTGTGCACCACAACTAGAGAGCAGCCTCCACTCTCTGCAACTAGAGAAAAGCCAGTGCAGCAGCACAGACCGAGCACAGCCATAAATAAATAAAATTATATCTAAAAAAGAAAGCCAGGGTAGCAATATTTACGTCAGACAAAGCAGTCTTTAAAGACAGAAGAGACAAAGAAGGACATGACATAATGATAAAGGGATCAATCCAAGACAAAGATATAACAATTGTAAATATATACACCTAAATACACAAAGCAAATATCAATACACAGAAAGGAAGAAACTGGCAATAATGTGATACTAGTAGTGGACATTAACACCCCATTTACGTCAGTGGACAGATCATCTAGAAAGAAGATCCACCGGGAAGCACTGATCTTAAATGACACACGAAATTAGATGAGTTAATAGATTCGTATGTAGAATATTTCATCCAAAAGCAGCAGAACACACATTCTTCTCAAGTGCGCATGGAACATTATTCAAGGCAGATCACATGCTAATGCAGAGAACAAGTCTCAGTAAATTTAAGATTGCAATAATATCAAGAAAAAAACTACAGAAACACAGACACATGAGGGCTATACAATACGCTACTAAAAAACCAATGATTTATTGAAGAAACCAAAGGGGAAATTAAAAAACCACCTAAAAACAAATAACAAAAATATAATGATCCAAAGTCTATGGGAAAACAATGTCCAGAGAGTTTCCTGGTGGTCAAGGGGTTAGGACTCCGTGCTTTCACTGCTGTGGGCCTGGGCTTAATCCCTGCTCAGGGAACTGAGATCCTACAAGCCATGCAGTGTGGGGACAAAAAAAAAAAAGCCTATGGAATTCAGTAAAAGCATTTCAAAGAGAGAAGTTCATAGAGATGCAAGCCTACCTCAGGAAATAAGGAAAATCGCAAACAACCTAACTTTACAGCTAAAGGAACTAGAAAAAAGAACAGTCAGTAGAAGGAAAGAAATCATAAAGGTCAGAGAAGAAATAAATGAAATAGAGGTTTAAAAACAATAGAAAATGTCAGTGAAACTAAGAGCTGTTTCCTTGAAAAGATAAACAAAATTGATAAATCTTTAGGCAGATTCATAAAAAAAAGGGCCCAAATAAACAAAATCAGAAATGAAAAAGAAGTTACAACTGGCACCACAGGAAAACCAAAAATCATAGAGATCACTGTGAACAACTATGTGCCAATAAAATGGATAATCTAGAATAAATGGAAAAATTCTTAGAAATGTACAGTCTCCCAAGACATAATCAAGAAATACAAAATATGAACAGACCGGTTGTCAGGAGTAAAATCCAATCAGTAACAACAACAAAATTCCCAGCAAACAAAAGTCCAGGACCAGATGGCTTCACAGTGAATTCCAGCTTTTAAAGAAGAGTTAACACCTATTCTTCTTAAACCATTCCAAAAAATCACAGAGGAAATAATGCTTCCAAACTCAATCTGTGAGGTTAGCATCACCCTGATACTAAAAGTAAGCAAAGATATGAAAAAAAAAAAAAAGACCAATATCACTGATGAACAAAGATACAAAAATCCTCAACAAAACATTAGCAAACCAAATTCAACAATACATTAAAAAAGGTCATACACCATGCTCAAGTGGGATATATCCCAGGCATGCGAGGATGTTTCAGTATTTGCAGATCAATCAATGATACACCACGAATCAATCAAAATTATATACCACACTAACAAATTGAAGAATAAAAATCATATAATCTCAATAAATGCAGAAAAAAAAATCTTTTTGACAAAATTCAGCATCCATTCATAATAATAACTCTCAACAAAGTGAGTTAGGGGGACCATCAGTTCAGTTCAGTCGCTCAGTCGTGTCCGACTCTTTGCGACCCCATGAATCACAGCACCATACCTCAATATAATAAAGGCTATGTACAACAAGCCCACAGGTAAAATGTACTTAATGGTAAAACGTTGAAAACATTTTTTCTAAGATAAAATGTTAAGGATTCCCATATAAGGATGCCCACTCTCATACGTTTATTCAACATAGTATTAGAAGTCTTAGCCACAGCACTGGAGAAGGAAATGGCAACCCACTCCAGCGTTCTTGCCTGGAGAATCCCAGGGACGGGGGAGCCTGGTGGGCTTCTATCTGTGGGGTCGCACAGAGTCGGACACGACTGAAGTGACTTAGCAGCAGCCACAGCAATTAGACACAGTCACAATTCAGATGGTTTCTGACACAGCCCAGGAAGGCAAATGAGTCAAGTGGGCCTGACGGGGACTGTCGCCTGTGAAGACAATCTAGTCAGAAAGCTTTCACTCCTGTCAGCTAATGTTGAAGCTGAACTTCTGAGTATGACCTGCTGCAGGGTTGTTGTGCTTAGTTGCTCAGCCGTGTCCAACTCTTTTCAACCATGGACTGTAGCCCCAGGCTCCTCTGTCCTTGGGGATTCTCCAGGCAAGAACACTGCAGGGGGTTGCCATGCCCTCCTCCAGGGCTGAAAGGAACGGTAATGGTAATTAGTAGTCCTTTCCTGTGCAGTGCTCTCACCAGGAGCCCTTCATGACCCTGTTGGCTCAGGATAATCAGAGAGACCTTATCTAAGCCCTCTCCTCCCCATTTTGGGCCCTCATCTTCATCCCCTTCCCAGGACCCTCAAAAGGCATGGCTAAGGCAGTTTTTCACACTGCAGTGTTAATGAATTAATGGCTTCCTGCTCACAATGGGTTCTGCTTTTTCAAAGAGAATGCTCAGAACGGAAATAGATCTGGTTACCAATGCAGGTATTTTAGGGCCCTTCACACTTCAGAGGAGGGTCTTCCTTGGCTTTTCAGATCACACCAAGGGAGAAGAACAAAACTCGGTCTTTGTAGGAAGCTAACTCCAGTACTATTGCCTAGAAAATCCCATGGATGGAGGAGCCTGGTGGGCTGCAGTCCGTGGGGTCGCTAAAGGTCGGACACGACTGAGCGACTGCACTTTCACTTTTCACTTTCACACATTGGAGAAGGAAATGGCAACCCACTCCAGTGTTCTTGCCTGGAGAATCCCAGGGACAGGGGAGCCTGGTGGGCTTCCGTCTATGGGGTCGCACAGAGTCGGACACGACTGAAGTGACTTAGCAGCAGCAGCAGCAGCAGCTGAGTTCCAGCTTCTTCTGGGGCCTGGTTCAAAAGTCTTCAGGGACTCAGTCTTCCCTGCTGTTGAACAGTCAGTTGACTTATTATTCAATGTCCATTGTTAAGAGCTGTTTGATATCTACCAGGTGTTGGTCAAAAAATACATCAAAAAAAGGTATATTAAACCAGAAAAGGGAATGATCACTATAAGTTGGTCTAGAATGATCAATCATTATTTCTAGTTTTAAAAAAGTATCAGTTTTTATTTTATTTTTTTGGTTGTAAGTGCATTTCTTTGGTTTTCTCCATTCAGCCAAAGGATGTGCCCATGGCTCCTAAAAGCAGGCCTTGCAATTTAAATATGTGGTCACCAGGTGGTGGAAGTGGGCCATGTCCGTGGAATCTAATTGGTGGCCTGAGAAGCTGAGTTCACCTTGCCTCAAATTGCCTTAAACCTAGGACGAGCTAGGACTTCTTTTCCTTTCAGTCATATTCAACATGGAGTTCATCAAAAGATGTTTGCCTTTCTGGAAATTCCTGGCCGAAAATGTCTAGATTGTAGCATACAGCCCTCTTGCTGAAAGATTTCACCCTTCTATTCACTTCTGAGAAAGTCAAGAGTTCCTGTACTTGGTGTAAAAGCCTCAGAACCCTCTTTTTCAATCAGTGCATCCTCGTCATCTGACACTTTCTATTTCCCTTTCCCCTCTTGTTACCTTGGAAGAGCCTCTCCCCGCTCCTTACATTCTTAGGGAAGACTGCACACTCTGCTCGGGGGCAAGCCTGGAGGCTTTACTGAGTTGTAGAGGCAGGCAGCAGGCTGGGAGGGACCTGTCCAGGCAGGAGGGGATGGTGGTGATGGAGACTGAATGGCTGAATGTTTCCTCTCCTTCCACTGCTGTATCTGACAAGTTGATCGGTAACTCCCTTTGGATACTTTGCTCACTGGGAATGGCCTCACTTAGTCCCTCTGTTCCTTTACTGGTTTCGTTTCTCCTCCAAGGACAAGAGATTCGCATTATTCATGGTTGTTATGTCCCATAGAGTTGCCACAAATAATCAACCATTGCACCTATGAAAACACAAGTTTAGGTTTCTGTAAGCCTTGAACATTGCTAACCATTGACCAACATCTAATTGTTGGTCATGTATATTTCTGTTTAAAGACACCTTACTTATCTCTCGTAGCTCAGTGGGTAAAGACTCTGCCTACAATGCAGGAGACCCGGATTTGATTCCTGGGTTGGGAAGATCCCCTGGAGAAGGAAATGGCAAGCCACTCCAGTATTGTCTGGAGAATCCCATGGACAGAGGAGCTAGACTTAGCATCCAAACTACTACTACCACTTAATATATTGATTTACTTTATATGTTATTTTTATATACTGATTTGATATATTGATTAACCTTGAACTCGTGGCCAATAGTAGTATAACTCATACCTGAATAAAGCTCATCTAACACAAGTATTTTCTCCATAAGGTGCATCACAATCTTTCTGTACTTAGGATCACGACCGCATTTAGGGGCCATTTCAACAGTTAAGTTACCAATAAAAGGCATAAAGGTATGATGTGTGATAAAAGGCATAAAGATGTAAAAAAAAAGTGGCAGCAAATGGACTGCAAAAAGTTTACAGTATAAAAGCTGAGGCAAGAAAGACTTGTCTTGTGTGGTCTCAGCTGGGAACAGATACATCAGGCAGCTCAAACTTTTACTGATCTGCATCATGTATTGATTTGGGGGTTACAAGTGAAGTTTAGCAAGTAGGCAAAATTACAAAGGCAGACCTTATAAATAATAAGAATCAGCTGTACACATGCTCCCAAAGTTCAGATCTCAGCTCTCTGAACTTTTCATTTCTCCTTCCAACAAGAGCTCTCCTATTCTTACATTGTCAACTATCATCTCCAGGCAAACTGCTTCAAAACATTCATTCAAAGCCTTTCTGGGGAATTCCCTGGTAGTCCAGTGATTAGGGCTTGATGCTTTCACTGCCATGGTCCCAGGTTCAGTCCCTGGTTGGGGAACACCAGTGAAGCTTTCCAGCAGTGTTCCTCCATTCCTCTAACCAGACTTTCATTCTTTCCTTGAGGAAGAGAGTGGTGGCGAGGATTTGGTGGCACATGGGAGGTGGCTTGCTTCACTCCATATGCCAAATTGTTTTGCATCCCTGTCATCTCTTGTCAGAACAGACCTTTACAAGTGAAACAAGTATGAATATATTCCACTCACAAACTTGTGTAACTACACAATTCACCCTCCCCTCTTCCTCCTCCCTAGGATTAGTGCTAAATCTCACGGCTTATGCGGTAGCCTGATATTGGTCTGGAAGGGCTAACGCTTCTTGATTTTAGTCTGGCCTATGCTGGCCTGCTTTATGGTGTGAGAGAATCATATCACTGGGGAAGATTGGCTTCCCCAATGGCTCAGCCTCTCCCCTCTCCTTTCATTCTTAGGGAGGACTGCACACTCTGCTTGGGGGCAAGCCTGGAGGCTTTACTGGGTAAAGAGCCCACCTGCAATGCAGGAGACACAGGAGACATGGGTTTGATCCCTGAGACAGGAAGATCCCCTGGAGAAGGGAGAGGCTACCCACTCCATTATTCTTGCCTGGAGAATTCCATGGACAGAAGAGCCTGGCGAGCCATGGGGTCACAGAGTTGGACACAACTGAGTGACTTAGCATGCATGTGCTGACCTCCTTTATGATGTGAGGGAATAGACTTGGGGAGGGAGTGAGAGGAGTCACCACTGTGGTTTCTAGTCCTGTCTCATTAGGGAGTCCCTTCCACAGACTTTGTTTCCAGAAAGGTCCCCATGGTAGCCAAGGCACATAGATTGCTCCTCTCTTGGGAGCTAGATACTGATGCTTGATAATAGTGAATGCTAATTGCACTCTTCCAATGGGACAGTCTCCATACTGGAGGCTTTTAAGACTTTATCTCATTTAATTGTCACAAGAATCCTATGAGGTAAGTATTGATATTATCTCTACTTTATAGACAGGCTCAGAGGACAAAAATAATTTGCCTCAATTAACAGCTAAGTAGCAGAACTGGATGTTACCCCCAAATCCATTTGAGTCCAGGGTCCATGCACTTAGCTACTCACAATAAAACCCTTCCTCCCCTGGAAGGCTCTGGAGCCCTCCCTACTCTCCACTTTGCTGCAGTGACTCTTGTGTCCTGGTTGAGGACTAAAATTAGGTATCTGTGTGTGCTCTGCTATAGTGCAGTCAGCTATACGCCAGGGTAAAGAAGAGAGCCAGACCCTGCCCTCTAGAAGCTCACACCAAGCTCTGCCAAGCAGTTTGCTCCAAATGCTTCCTTTGAAACAATTCATCTTAGATTGGAACTTGAACCCATGTGCTGGGACTCAAACCAGGCCAAAACCCTGCTTGGGACTCGAACCCACATGGCCAAGACTCAAACCCAGCCAAACTCCACAGTCTCCCAAATGAGATCACACACCTGGTTTCAGGACCTAATGAAGCTCAAATTCTTGATGTCTCATCACAGAAAGAATTCAGTGAGAGACAAGGTGATAGGCAAGAAGTGGACTTATTTAGACAGAAACACCCTCCATAGACAGAGTGTGGAACATCTCAGAGGGCGAGTGTGGCCTTGAAATGTGGTACGGTTAGCTTTCGTGGACAGGGTCATTTCATAGGGTAATGAGTGGGAGGATTATTCTACCTATTTTGGGGAGGGGATGGAGATTTCCAGGAATTGGGCCACTGTCCACTTTTTTTGGGGGGAGGTGCTTCCCAGGTGGCCCTAGTGGTAAAGAACCCGCCTGCCACTGCAGGAGACGTAAGAGACACAGGTTCGATCTCTGGGTCAGGAAGATTACCTGGAGAAGAGCATGGCAACCCACTCCAGTATTCTTGCCTGGAGAGTCCCATGGAGAGAGGAGCCTGGTGGGCTACAGTCCGTAGGCTTGCAAAGAGTCAGGCATGACTGAAGTGACTTAGAACCCACTTTTTGATCTTTTATCATTAGCCTTAGAACTGTCATGGTGCCTGTGGATGTCATTTCACCTGCTGATGTGTTGCAGTGAGCATACACTGAGGATCAAGGTCTAGTCACAGTTGACTTGTCTGCCATCCTGACCCATTTGATTCTAACCAGTTTATGTTGGTGTCCTTGGGCTATGTCATTCCTTCAAAGGTTGTGCCCTGACCTCTTCCCTCCTGTTTTCACTTTTGCCTAACAGGAGTCCATGTGTCCAATGCACAGTGAGGCCAAACATACTGAAACAAAGGTCTAAGAGGCTGAAGTCTTTTCCCCACAATTAAGAAACACTGGAAAACTTTTATACCCTGGAGGCTCCACAGGGTCCTTCAGGACTGCCAGGGTAGAAGCTGTCCTACTATTAAAAACAAAAACCATCATCTTTGTTGCTTAAGGCTACGATGCCTATTAGTTAGGCCCATGAAGAGTCAAGGAAAAGGGCTGGTTGACTCTGACATGAGGTCTTTGAGGAGTCCCTGAGCCTTCCCCAGGGACATTGCTCTGCAGAGGGAACCTCAGTCAGCCGAAGGTACAGAGAGGCAGAAACAGAGAGTGGAAGAGGGAAGATAGCAAGAGGGAGGTGGCAGAGGGCTAGTCACAGACAAGACGCCTGATGTTCTCAAGGAACGCGTTCCAGGATGCTGCCTCACAAAGACTTGCTCTGTGCTCAAAATGTCATCCAGCAGGGAATCGTGTCTCCTGCCATTTTGTACCAACTTCACCCAAAGGTCACCTATTGTCAGAGGGAGCCCAGGTAGAAAGTAAGACGAGAAAGGGTCCAGTAGGCTGGTTTCGTTCTGATTTTGGTGGTTTCTGTTTCTGCTTTTTAACTGAAGTCTGGTTGATCGTTGACTAAAAAGGTGCACAAGGTGAGAGTTTCGAGCTAAGTTTCATTTGGGCCAAATGAGGACTGCAGCCCGGGAGACAGCGCCTCGGACAGTGCTGAGAGGCTGCTGCAAAGCGGCTGCGGGGGAGGGCAGTATGTACGATTTTGGTGAAGGGGGAGTGCAGTGCAATCAAGCACTTACTTTACAAAAAGTTTTCTGCTAGTCACAAGGAGCTGATGTCACCATGAAGGGATTTAGTGCTTTTCTAGATATGAGGAGATGCAAGGATACAAGGATTATGAAATCAGTTCCTGAAAATATCTCACTATCTAAAGACCCGTTCTACCAGTTTCCCTGGAGCACAGAGTCCTTCACTCTCCACCCTGAATTCCTTTCAGGGAGTGCTGAAGGTCAGAAGCTGCAGCAACACGTGTGCGGGCTACGTTGCTTCAGTCCTGTCTGACTCTGTGCAACCCCATGGACTGTAGCCTGCCAGGCTCCTCTGTCCATGGGATTCTCCAGGCGATAGTACTGGAGTGGATTGCCATGCCCTCCTCCAGGGGACCTTCCCTACCCAGGGATCAAACCTTTGTTTCTTATGTCTACGTGCCTTGGCAAGTGGGTTCTTTACCTCTAGAGCCACTTGGGAAGCCCATAGGCAGATGGCAAATGCCCTTGTTGCTGATCAGTCACTGGCAAATGCTCTTGGCAAGTGTCAATTTGTAGTTGACATGATTTACAATGTTTCAGGTATACAACAAAGTGATTCACTTGTACATTATATGTATAAATCTGTAATTTTTTATTCTTTTCCATTGTAAATTATTACAAGATACCGAATATAGTTCCCTGTGCTCCACAGTAGGTCCTTGCTGTTTATTTTACATATAGTAGTGTGCATCTGTTAATCCCAAATTCCTAATTTATCCCCCCGCCTTTCCCCTTTTGGTAACTATATATTATTTTCTATGTCTGTGAGTCTATTCCTGTTTTGTTAAAAAGTCCATTTGTATCATTCTTTTAGATTCCACATAGAAGTGATATTGTCTGTCTTTTCCTGACGTACTTAGTATGATAATCCTAGGTAGCTGGATTCTGTTTAAGTAAATTAATAGGGGTAGAGTTTCAACTGGTTCCCAAATGGCAGTGAACTGTACCCTGTCACTCCAAAGTGATAGCTGATTTTAATATAAACAGGATTGTTCCACATTTTCTGAAGGCAATGGTGATTCAGGGAAGCAAAGATGGATGCCCAGTCACCTAGAGAAGCTTGGAGAAAGCAGCCTTCAGAGAACAACTATCTGATGGCCAACGTTGAAGGTCCACACTGGTCCATGTGGCAGCAGAAGAGAGTCTTGGGTAAACCACAAGAAAAAGAAAAAGTTCTCAAATAATTGCAAACATTTGTATTACTCAGGGCACTTGGGTTGCAAACAACAGAAATAAATTCTGGATAACTGAAGGCAAAAAGAAGAATATTTCTTTAAAACTTCTTATTTTATATTGGAGTATAGACAATTAACAGTGTTGTGGTAGTTTGTTTCAGATGGACAGCTAAGGGAATTGGCCACACATACACATGTATCCATTCTCCCCCAAACTCCCTTCCCATCCAGGCTGCCACACAACATTGAGCAGAGTTCTATGTGCTACACAGTAGGTCCTTGTTGGTTATCCACTTTAAATATAACAGCATATACACGTGGATTCCAAACTCCTTAACGATCCCTCTCCCCTGATGACAAGCTTGTTCTCTAAGCCTGTGAGTCTGTTTCTGTTCTGTAAATAAAGCAGTTTGCATCATTTCTTTTTAGAACCCACCAATAAGGGCTGTCATACGATGTTTCTCTTTCTGTCTGACTTACTTCACTTGGTATGACAGTCCCTAGATCCAACCATGTTGCTGCAAATGGCATTATTTCATTCAAACAGAAGAATTTGGGCAGCCCAGAGAACTGAGTAAAGGCCTCAATAGGGGCAGAAACTAGGGCAGCTCAGAGATCCAGAAGCAGAAGTGATGGGCAACCCTGTCCTTGGGGATGAACCTGTTTTGCCATTTGGGGTCCTTGAGTTCCGAGGCCCAGGGTCCAATTTTTACAGGACCAGAGTCCTGTTTGCTTAGTTTGGAACACGTGCTGACGTTTGGTTGGAAGTGTGCTGTGGACGAGACAGTGTCTGGATGGGAAATAGATGGAGACACAAGGACCCTGCAAGGAATGTGCCCTGTGTATTCACTCGCCTGGGCTTTCCCTGGAGACAAACAGGTAGGCTGTCATTGGAGTGAATTTTAAAGCAGCCCTGCTGGTTAGAATTGAGGGTGGAAGTAAGAGAAACAGCAACAGGGAAAGTACTGCAGCAGGACAGAAACAGGAGACAACTCAGCAAAGAGCGCCGTTCAGGGAGGTATGTGAAGAGAGGTGGGACACTTCTCTTCCTGTTCCACTCTCTTCAGAGCTGCCAGGCACAGTTTGGGGAAAGCGCACCATGAGCTGTGCCTACGGGAAGGCACTAGTGCTAACCACAGATAGGAGACAAATATGGAAGAAAGAAAAGGAAAAAAATTCACAAACTTTAAACCAAAACATAAGGGCTAGCCTATGCTCGGGTGTCTAAAGACAAAATAAGTAAATGTCTTCAGTCAACATAGTCCCTCTTGGACTTCCCTAGTGGTCCAATGGTTAAGAATCTGCTTGCCAGTGCAGCAGGGGACATGGGTTCTATCCATGGTCCAGAGACACAGATAAGCCTAGAAGACTATAAAAGGACTACGCTTAGAGAACACTTGAAGTCAAGACCAAAGGCCTACTGAGCAACAGAGACAAGTATGTCCTTGAATAGAAGAAGGCTGAGCGCCCTCTCTCTTGCTTCATTTACTCAACAAATAGATACTGAGCTTTGTTTGAGGTGCTGTGCCATGCCTTGAAAAGATACCACCACTGACTCAAGAGATCTATATTTACTACCACCTTACCCTCTCCTCAGAAAAGCCAATGGCACCCACTCCAGTACTCTTGCCTGGAGAATCCCATGGACAGAGGAGTCTGGTGGGCTGCCGTCTGTGGGGTCGCACAGAGTCAGACATGACTGAAGCGACTTAGCAGCAGCAGCAGCAGCAGCAGTACCCTCTCCTCCTGGAATTCTTCTTTAAAGACCTAGTGAGAAAAATAGGGCAATATAGGTATTTCCCTGATGTGTAGCAGTTAAGAATCTGCCTTGCAATGCAAGGGACCTGGGTTCAATCCCTAGTTAGGGAACTAAGGTCCCACATGCTACAGGGGAACTAAGCCCGTGCACCGCAGCTACTGAGCACACGAGCTATGACTAGAGAGAAGCCCACAGAAGCAAAGGGAAGATCCCGAGTGTTGCAGCTAAGACCCCATGCAACCAAAAACAAATAAATAAATTTTAAAAATTTAAAATAGGGCAATATAATGGTCACCAAGCTTCACAATTTCATTTCTATGTATCTTCTTGAGGATTTCCCTAGTAGCCCAACTGTTAAAGAATCCACCGCAATGCTGGAGACCCCGGTTCTATTCCTGTGTCAGGAAGATCCCCTGGAGAAGGAATAAGCTACCCACTCCCATATTCTTGGGCTTCCTTGGTGGCTCAGATGGAAAAGAATCTGCCTGCAATGCAGGAGACCTGGGTTTGTTTCCTGGAGGAAGGCGTGACAACCCACTCCAGTATTCTTGCCTGGAGAATCCCTATCGCCAGAGGAGCCTGGTGGGCTTCAGTCCATGGAGTCACAAACATGGAGTCAGACATGACTGAGCGACTAAGCACACATATAGCTGCTTGAATCCATCATGTGAAAAAAGAAGCACAAAAATGGCAAATACAGTATGGAACTTCAAATCAAATTTTGTATCAGTTTTCAAAATTTTTCTAAATAAAAAAGAAACTCTTGAAGCTTACCAACTCATTTCATTTTTCTTTCAAAAGCAAAGATAGAATCTTTGTTTAGAAGGTCATGCCTCTATTATGACAATAAAATAGTTTTTTTTTAAATTATTTAACATATTACTCTACTCAGTTGGAAAAATACAGCAAAACATGAAGCAGGTTCAGAACTGAGAAAGATCTAGTCTAGTCTTGTGGGTTGTTTTTGGAGAGAATAAATAGGATAAGAAAGTTTTTGGATTTTGTCCAGGTCAGATCCAGTTCAAACTTCAAAGAGAGAACAATATTGTTATTTGAGTTCAGTTGCAATTCAAATTAAAATATCACTTTCCTACTTTGGGTTTAGTTCAGCTCCCTGCTCAAAGTTGAGAATGCCATTTAGTGGAAGGAAAGACCCCAGGGCAATTATTTTTTAACTCATTTTTTTGCTCCTGAAGGTAGTGAAAATGTCAGTTGCTCAATCGTGTCTGACTCCCATCCCATGGACTGTACCCCGCTAGGCTCCTCTGTCCGTGGGATTGCCCAGGCAAGAATACTGGAGTGAATAGCCTTTCTCTTCTCCAGAGAATCTTCCTGACCCAGGGATCAAACCCCAATCTCCTGCATCGCAGGCAGATTCTTTACCATCAGAGCCACCAGGGAAGCCCTGGTTACCTGCTGCTGCTGCTAAGTCGCTTCAGTCATGTCCGACTCTGTGCGACCCCATAGATGGCAGCCCACCAGACTCCCCCGTCCCTGGGATTCTCCAGGCAAGAACACTACTCCATTGTAAATTGAGTTTAGTCTGCACCTTTCAGATCCACAGAGGACAGTGGAAATCCTTCAGTGCACAGAGTTCCTTGGGCTCTGGGATCGATATGGCCAGGGAGCCTTTTTGAGTTCATGCCCTACTCCGAGGGGAGGCAGGAGGAGGCCCGGGTCTGATGGGTCCCTTGTGTGGGGGGGCCAGGGCTGAGGAAGTAGGAGCAGACTCTGGGGAAGCTGGCACTCGGCATCGAGACGGAAAGCAAAGGTGTGCCGTGAGCTCCATCAGACACCAGGAGAAACATCAGGAGAGGTGCGAAGATGCCTGTTTTCTGCTCTTCATCCACTCCTAGAGACCCAGAGAGGGAAAAGTGAAGAACAGGGGCAGGCGATGATTCAGTTCCATTAGAAGTGGATTGCGTTTATAGATTTATCTGAGGGAAAATTGACATCTATACAATAACAAATTTCATTCAGCAGCTAGAATGCCTTTCTACTCTTTTGGTCTTTTTTTAAATGTCCTTCAGTAAACTTAGGATTTTATTCCTATCTTGCATATTTCTTTTTTGGCTATGCTGGGTCTTCGTTGCAATGCATGGGCTTTCTCTAGTTGTGGCTTGCAGAGCAGAGACTCTAGAGCATGCAGGCGCAGTAATCGCAGTGCTCAGGCTTGGTTGCCCTGCAGCACGTGGGATCCTAGTTCCCTGATCAGGGCTCAAACCTCCATACCCAGCACTGGAAGGCAGAGTTTTAATCACTGCACTACCAGGCAAGCCCCAGTATCTTGCGTATTTCTGATCACATTTTTGCCTCAGTATTTTAGTATTTTTGTGTGTATGGCACTAATAAATAGAATCCTGGTGTGTTGCTTTTGTATCCTTCTTATTAGTCTCCTATTATCTCATTTGACTATCTTGCATTTTCTGACTAGACAATGATATCATTGACAAATAGTGACGATTGAATTCTCTCTTTAATTTTTTAAAAATGTACTTATTTGTTTATTTTTGGCTGTCTTCATTGCTGCTCGAGGGCTTCCTCTCATTGAAGCAAGTGGGGGCTACTGTTCATTGCAGTGCTCATGGAATGTGGGATCTTCCCAGACCAGGGATCGAACCCTTGTGCCCTACATTGGCAGGCGGATTCTTAGCCACTGGACTACCAGGGAAGTCCCCCCTCCTTTTTTTTTAAGTTGAGGTATTGTTGATTTGTAATATCGTGTTAGTTTCAGGTGTGCAGCACTGATTCATTTATACATGCATATATGAAAAAAATATATATACTTTTTCAGATTCCTTTCTCTTAGAGGTTTTTACAAAATATTGAGTAAAGTTCCCTGTGCTATATAGTACATCCTTGATGGTTATCTATTTTATATATAGTAGGGTGTATATGTTAATCCTAACCTCCTAACTTATCCCTCCTCCCACCCACCTTTCTTTCCCCTTTGGTAACCATAAGTTTGTTTTTCATGTCTGTGAGTCTCTTCTGTTTTGGAAACAAGTTCATTTGTACCTTTTTTTTTTTTTTAAGATTCCACATATAAGGTGATATCATGTGATATTTGTCTTTCTCTGGCTTTCTTCACTTAGTATGATAATTTCCTTTCAATCTTTATACTACTTTGAAAAAAATATTTTTAGTTTTCATTTTATTTTATTTTTTTGCCACACCATGAGGCTTCTGGAATATTAGTTCCCTGACTAGGGGTGGAACCCAGAAGTCTTAACTGCTGGATGGCCAGGAAATTTCCTTTATTTAAAGGAAATACTTATTTTATTGATTTAGTAAGACTTTTGGTAGAGTCCAGTGAATGGTAGTAGATGTAGAAAATAATACTGTCATTTCCCTGGTTTTGTGGAAATACTATATTTGCACCTGTAGGTATCATGTTATCATGTGGTCCTGGTAGCTCAGTTTTCATCTAGTCTATCTTGTTGTTGTTTAGTCGCTGAGTCATGTCCAACTCTTTTGCAACCCCATGGACTGTAGCCCACCAGGCCATAAGATCATGTTAGTTTCAGGTGTATAGCACAGTGACTCTTTTATACATACATACATAAATAAATATATATATATATATATGCTTTATCAGATTCTTTTATAGGTTATTACAGAATATCAAGTAGAGTTCTCAGGCAAGAATACTGGAGTGGGTTGTCATTTCCTTCTCCAGGGAATTTTCCTGACTCAGGGATCAAACCCACATCTCCTGTGTGGCAGGTGGATTATTTTTACCACTGAGCCATCTGGAAAGCCCTCTGTTCCACCTACTGAGAGTTTCAGTAGCAATAGGTATTGAATTTAATGAAAAGTTTTTCGATATCTCTGAGATATTCAATTGATTTTTCCTCCTTCAACCTATTAACATAGTGAATTACATTAATAGAGTTCCTGATGTTGAACTACTTTTGCAGCCCGAAAATTGAACTGCCTTGGTCATGGTGCATTACTTAAAATTTTTTTGTTTAGTATTTTTGCATCTATGTTCTATGAGAATAGGACCTTAATTTTGAAGACTTTTGAATGCCAGGCTAGGGAATCTGGATTTATTTGCCGGAAACTATGAAGGTTTGATTAATATTTTTACCACCTTTGGACATCATTTTGTGATCAGTCCAGTGATAAGAATTTATCTTCAGTTAGTTGTCTGGGTCTCTGCTCTCTGTTGCTGAATATTTATGACTCTGTCTTTTTCCAGACAGCATTATTTAGTGACTATTGCAGAGACATGACTATTAAATCTTTCCTCTTTGTATTGGAAGGGATGGATTCTATATACTGACTTGTAAGCATTTTAATTGGAAAGTAATATATTTTAGGCAAGTATTGTTTCTTTCATGCTTTCATGCCAACTACTCTCCAATAAAAATTAAAACAAACAAACTGCACTTCCCTGGTGGTATGATAGATAGGAATCCGCCTGTGAGTGCTGGGGACTCAGGTTCAGTTCCTGGTCCAGGAAGATCCCACACGCCTCAGGCAACTAAGACTGTGCGTCACAAGTACCAGACCGAGCTACGGAACCCACAAGCCCCAGCTAATGAGTCTGAGAGCTGCAGCTACTACAGCCCACGCGCCTAGCACCTGTGCTCAGCGACAAGGAGGCACCACTGTGAGCAGCCCACCACCCCCACGAAGACACGAGAGAAAAGGCCGCGCGTGGCAGCCAAGACCAGCACACCCAAAACACAATCAATAAAAACAAGTCATTCAAAACAAACAAAAACAAATCAGTTACACACTTCTGATGGCACATTTTCTGCTCTCCCAGAAATAGAAGCCAGAGTTGGAAGAGAAAGCCCACAGGTCACACATCTGTCCCTTACTCTCCTGTCATAAAGCTACTAAGTCATATCTCTTGAAGGCTTGCCTAACTATAGGGGACAGGCAAGCTTTGGCAGCTGAGGGACCAAGGGTTGAGCACGTTTTAAAAATATTTATTTATTTACTTATTTATTTGGCTGTTGCCAGTCTCAGTTGCATGATAGGGTGTATCTTTCATTGCAGCACATGGACTCTCTAGCTGGGGCACACGAACTCCAGAGCACTCAGTGCTTACGGCACAGGCTTAGCTGCCCTAAAGCATAAGGGATCTTACTTCCCTGACTGGGGAGCAAATCCGAATCCCCAGCACAGCAAGGCAGATTCTGTGGTCCAGTGGTAAAGAATCTGCCTGCCAATGTAAGAGATATGGGTTTGATCTCCGGTCGATGAACGTCCCACATAACTCGGAGTAACGAAGCTCGTGCGCCACAACTACTGAGCTTGTGCTCTAGAGCCTGGCAGCCCCAGCTACTGAAGCCTGCAAGCCTAGAACCCATGCTCCAAAACAAGAGAAGCCACCGCAATGAGAAGCCTGCACACTTCAACTAGAGCATTGCCACCGCTAGCCACAACTAGACAACAGCCTGTGCAGCAACAAAGACTTTGCACAGCCAAAAATAAATCAATAAATAAAATTATTAAAAAAAAAAAGACCCAGGGGCCACGCCTTTTAACCTCTTCCTGTACTTAGAGACAGGCCTGCTGTGTGCATGTTGGTGAGAGACAGGCCCCACTTGCCATGGAGGAAGCCCTAAAGGCCTGTTGTTACTCACAGAGAGAGAACAAGGCTTAGCCCACAGGTACGCCTGCCAGCTCAGATGTAGGAGGCCTGGAGGTGCCAGGGCAGTTTAATATCAGTTGGAAGGATGAGTAATAACAGTACAGTAGTACTCTTGCCTAGAAAATCCCATGGATGGAGGAGCCTGGTGGGCTGCAGTCCGTGGGGTCGCTAAGGGTCGGACACGACTGAGTGACTTCACTTTCACTTTTCACTTTCACACATTGGAGAAGGAAATGGCAACCCACTCCAGTGTTCTTGCCTGGAGAATCCCAGGGACGGGGGAGCCTGGTGGGCTGCCGTCTATGGGGTCACACAGAGTCGGACACAACTGAAGTGACTTAGCAGCAGCAGCAGCAGTTAAACATATATTAGTTCAAAACATAAAGAGTGAGAAATTAAGTAACATTGTTATAACAGATACAATCAGACACAATGAAATAAAATTCAGGGGAAAAATTTAAATCATAAACACAAGGGAACATTCTAATATCAAGCTAACTAGATTATTATAAAATATTTTAAGACTTCCAGCAGGGCTCCTGCTTCTCTGCAAGGCAAATTAAGCAACACACATGTAACTTTAAATTGCAACAAGCCAACTTAAATGTTGGATGGACATGGGTTTGAGTGAATTCCGGGAGTTGGTGATGGACAGGGAGGCCTGGCGTGCTGTGATTCATGGGGTCGCAAAGAGTCGGACACGACTGAGCGACTGAACTGAACTGAACTGAAAGCTCAGAGAGTATGACTTCTTGGGCTGGGCACAGTGGCAAAAACCTCCAAGGAGAAATTATTTTCAGAGGCACAGCTGAAAATATAAATAAATGAAACAAACTTACAAATCAATGGAACAAGTGAACTTTTAAAAATAAATGTTCTTTTCAACAAATGGTGCTGGAACAACTGGACATCCACATGTAGAAAGGTGAATCTAGACACAGACCTTAACACCCTTCACAAAAGTTGGATCATACACCTCATTGTAAGGTGCAAAACTATAAAACTCCTAGAAGGTAATATAAGAGAAAACCTAGATGATTTGGGGTATAGTGATGTCTTTGTAGATATAACCCCAAAGGCACAATTCATGAAATAAATAATT
Organism: Moschus berezovskii; assembly: GCF_049115385.1. Classification (NCBI taxonomy): domain Eukaryota; kingdom Metazoa; phylum Chordata; class Mammalia; order Artiodactyla; family Moschidae; genus Moschus; species Moschus berezovskii. The sequence goes on along the minus strand of NC_142475.1, from coordinate 18,197,877 downwards.
GACAAGCTGGATTTCATTAAAATTAAAAACAGAGGATTTTGGGGGAATCCCCTGGCAGTCTGGTGGTTAACACTCTGCTCTGCCAGTGCGGGGGTCTTAGGTTCGATCCCTGGTCAGGGAACTAAGATCCCACAGCACAGCCAAAAGATTTAGAAAAAAGAGGGGGGGGGGATTTTTGGAAACTATAGTGGTGGACACATGTCTTCATACATTTGTCCAAGCTCATGGAATGCTCAACATCAAGAATGAGCCCTAAGGTAAACCATGGACTTTGGGTAATAATTATGTGTCACTATAGGAGAAATATCAATAACCTCAGATATGCAGATGACACCACCCTTATGGCAGAAAGTGAAGAGGAACTCAAAAGCCTCTTGATGAAAGTGAAAGAGGAGAGTGAAAAAGTTGTCTTAAAGCTCAACATTCAGAAAACTAAGATCATGGCATCTGGTCCCATCACTTCATGGGAAATAGATGGAGAAACAGTGGAAATAGTGTCAGACTTTATTTTTTGGAGCTCCAAAATCACTGCAGATGGTGATTGCAGCCATGAAATTAAAAGACACTTACTCCTTGGAAGGAAAGTTATGACCAACCTAGATAGCATATTAAAAAGCAGGGATATTACTTTGCCAGCAAACGTCCGTCTAGTCATGGCTATGGTTTTTCCAGTGGTCATGTATGGATGTGAGAGTTGGACTGTGAAGAAAACTGATCACCGAAGAGTTGATGCTTTTGAATTGTGGTGCTGGAGAAGACTCTTGAGAGTCCCTTGGACTGCAAGGAGGTCCAACCAGTCCATTCTAGAGGAGATCAGTCCTGGGTGTTCATTGGAAGGACTGATGCTAAAGCTGAAACTGCAATACTTTGGCCACCTCATGGGACGAGTTGACTCACTGGAAAAGACTCTGATGCTGGGAGGGATTGGGGGCAGGAGGAGAAGGGGACGACAGAGAATGAGATGGCTGGATGGCATCACCGACTCGATGCACATGAGTTTGGGTGAACTCTGGGAGTTGGTGATGGATGGGGAGGCCTGGCGTGCTGCGATTCATGGGGTCGGAAAGAGTCAGACACGACTGAGCAACTGAACTGAACTGATAGGTTCATCAGTTGCCACAAATGTCCCACTCTGGTGGCGGATGTTGGTAATGGGGGAGGCTAGGCATGGGATGGGGGAGGAGGTATATGGGACATCTCTGTACCTTCCTCTCATGGTTTCTGTAAACCTGCTGCTGCTGCTGCTGCTGCTAAGTCACTTCAGTCGTGTCCGACTCTGTGTGACCCCATAGACGGCAGCCCATCAGGCTCCCCCGTCCCTGGGATTCTCCAGGCAAGAACACTGGAGTGGGTTGCATTTCCTTCTCCAATGTGTGAAAGTGAAAAGTGAAAGTGAAGTCGCTCAGTCGTGTCCGACCCTTAGCGACCCCACAGACTGCAGCCCACCAGGCTCCTCCATCCATGGGATTTTCTAGGCAAGAGTACTGGAGTGGCTTGCCATTGCCTTCTCCTTCTGTAAACCTAAAGTAGCTTAAAAAAATGAAACAAACAAAACTGTTTTTTAAAAGGAATGTAAAGAACTAAAATGATTAGGACCAGGCATTCTTAGAAAACTCATTTAGCTGAAAGGGCAGGAGATGAGGACTCAAAGAATACGTGTTCTCCAGGCCCACAAATCCATTGGAGTCTTTGTAGCACTTCGCAATACCTGCAGTTTTTTCGTTCATTTGTTCCCACGTTTATCCTCTGTCTCGTAACACTGTGCACCTAGGCAGGGACTCTGTCTGCTTCTTACTGTAGAGACCCAGCACCTTAAGCACACAGGCCAGGTGCTCAACATAGCTTTGTGGTGGGCTGATCCGCTTCCCGTTTCTTTGGGACACATCAGGACCTCAGTTCTGCTCACCTCCCTGCCGACTCTCTCACCCTGTCCTCTCCAAGCGGAGGAGTCCTCACTAGATCTGAGATGTGTTGGGGGGCCTGGGGAGCCTTGACCCATATCATTGCCCATGATTCTCCCAGATTTGGCTGTGCCAGAGTGCTTCCTTTGCCCCACAAGCCCAAATTATTGAATTGATGAAAGGCCATCAAAGACCCCTTTGCCTCTGAGCCCATCCCTTCCAAAGGCAGTGAGCCAAGGACCACCAGGCTAAGAGACCAGAGTCACCTGCAGCAGCTCCAACCAGTAAAAAGTTCATCTGAGCCACTGATGCAAGTCACATATCTAATTTTCCATTTTCTAGTAGTCTCATTAAAAAACATTAAAAGAACATGAAAACTAATTTTATTACTACTACCCTATTTTACTTAACTCAATATATCCAAAACATTATCATGTCACTATGCAATCAGTATGAAAGAGTTATTAATGAGATAATTTCCCTTTAATTGTACCGTCTTTGAATTTCCATGTATATTTTATGCTCACAGCACTACCGTAGGTTTGCACTAACCACATTTCTTTTTTTTTATTTCTAAAGAATATTTTCTGTAAACTCTTATTGAAATACAACACAAATGGAAAAGTGCACAAATCTAATGTATACAACCTGATGAATTTTCATAAGTGAACACCAACAAGCATTTTAAAGTGTTTCTTACATCTATATGTAATTCCTGAGAGGATTCCAGATAATACATTTTATTCTTGAAGAAGACATTGGTGAAGAGGATTCCCTTTCCCCAAGGACCTTTTTCTTTTTTAAAAAAATTTATTTGTTTTCACTGGAGGATAATTACTTTACAATATTGTGACAGTTTCTGCCATCCATCAACATGAACTGGCCACAGGTATACGTGTCCTGCCCCATACTGAAACCCCCTCCTACCTCCCTCCTCACCTGTTCCCCTAGGTTGTCCCAGAGCACCTGCTTTGTGTGTCCTGCTTCATGCATCCAACTTGCACAGGTCTTCTGTTTTACATATGGTAATGTAAAGGTTTCAGATCTGTTCTCAGAAGTCTTGTTCTTTACCCTTCTGTGTCTCCTTTGCTGCCCTGCATGTAGGATCGTAGGTACCGTCTTTCTCAATTCCATATATATGCATTAATATAGAGTATTTGTCTTTCTCTTTCTGAACCACTTTTCAAGTGTTCAGTGACCACACGTGGTAGGTGGCTTCGCAGTTTGCAGCAAGGAAAAAATGGAGAGAAAAAACCTCCATCAGTATTTTAAGATGTCCCCTCCGACCCTCACGGTGGCATCTCCAGTATACGTGGTGCGTCCAAGGGAAGGGGAAGGAGGAGGGGGATGGGCGGCAGGGGCGGAAGGAATTGGCCACGCCGCCCTGTCTCGGATCCCCTGACTACCTCTAAGACACTTGCTCCCTTGGGGTGTCTGGCAGGCTGCTTGGGCCGTGCTGGGGAGTTGGAAGCGAGGTGCCAATCCCCCCAAAAGCTCACAAAGAGTCAAGCGGAGGCCGCCCCCTCCGTGGTTCCACTTGGTCCTGGCCCAGGTGGTATAGAGGGCTGGCCGTGCAGAGTGGCAGGCGCATCTCCAGGCTTCTAGTGGGCTTCCCCTGTGTCTCGAGGTGTTAACAGCGTTACTGCCAAACGCCAGCACCCTCGTGCTATTCTGTCTGCGTTCCAAATAAATGCTTTTACAGCGTCTCGGCGCCAATTAGCCTAAAGCGTAATTGCTCTATTGTGAAGCCCGGCCTTCCTTTAGAACTTGCCATCAAAGGTCTCCGGGGCTCCCTACCAAGGACTCTTGCGCTTCTTCCCCCTTTTTACTGGAGGCGAAGCGGCCTGAGAAGCCAGCGGCTGCCTATAAACAGCCGGTGAGTCAGGCAGGAAGCCAACGCCTCGCCTCTCCATCCACAGGAGGCGGAAGCCCGGGAAGCCTTCCTTGTAGAGCAAGGTCACTGTCCACCTAAGGAATGTTTCACATGCTTGCAGCTCACCCTTGTAACCACCTTTTGACCGATAACCTAAAAGGGATTACGTACGGAGGATGATGAACATGATCTAACTTTTTCTTAATGAATCATGCTGATGGTTAGGACCGGTAATTCTTAAGTTAAGCTTCAACAAATAGCTTTTGTCTTTTCTCTAGCTGTCACTCCTAGCTGTCGCTTCTGTTATGTGAGCCCTGCTTGCCACAATCTCTCTTTTTCAAATGGTCCGTGCAAGTCAGACACTATACCCTGTAGGAATGTGTGCAAACTAAGAGATAGTTAGAAGCCCTGAAGAAAGATGGAGGGGGCCTCCCTCTTAGTGGTAATAAGTGCTTGGGCTTTGTCACAGCTATTTTAACTGTCAGAGTTTTTGTGTTTTTTTTTCTGAATGTGATTTTTCCCCCTCACAAGTTACACTTATCTACAGAAAATTGAGAAATTCTTTGATTTGTTTGTAAACATTACTTTCCCTTATACCAAGTTTTATTTCATGTAGTCTTAAGATATTGGAGAAAACGATTCTAGCTTAGGATCCAAGCTTAGAGAACTTCCGGGAGAGCACACAAAGCTGGCTTTATTTGCTGTATCGAATGTTCTTATTTTTCACTAACCTCTGGGCACATTTACAAATATTCTTAAAGAAGGCATTCATAGCTTATTATCTATCCAAGGAAAAAATGGAACCGAACCTGCTTTCACTAACACCTACCTTTCAAAAACACATTCACACAGTTTCTTATTATGAAAAGGGAAAAGAATGATCACAACAGATGAAGTTTGTTTTGGAATCTAGTGTCATGGTTGTTTTGATGGAATCAGAGTTCACTCTGTTTTTTTTTAATCCTTGGGAGCATTTTTTCCTCGCTCCTAACTCAATCAACCCTAAATTCTGTGAGATCTTGATAGGTATAAGTCTCATTATAAGGTATAAGTGTCATTTGTGGTAGAGGAAGAAATGCCATTGCTCCGAATTCTCCCTTCACAGAGTGAAGAGCTTCCCTGGGAAAGAGAACAGACGTGGAGCTGGTGGCAACGTAGAAAGTGGAGGGGCAGAAAGTTTAGCAAAGCTCATCTTCATGGAAATGGGATCATATAACAGCAGGTGAAACAGATGACCCCACCGTCCCAAAGAGTTTTGTTCCTACACACTGGTGTAGGATTGGGGGCGGGGAAAGCAATGTGACCCCAGAGGACTTCTAAGTGGTAATTTGCTAAGGAATTGCTGAAAGGTATTGCAACACATCACAATAGGAGGAGGCAGGATTCTGAGGACTGCAGATAAACCTGCATAAGGAAACTGGTGTTGACCAAGGGGGCCCTCTGCTTCTCATTTCCTTCTCAGGGACACAGCTTCCTCCGACCTGGGGAAACATTTGAAAGCCCACAGCAATGCTTATACACCAGATAAACCAAGAAGAAGCTACCCCTTTCCAGGAAGTCTGTGACAACAGGGGGTAAGCATAGGTGAGCAAGAAGGTGTAACCAGCCCAGCCGGCTCCATCTCTGACTCACATTTTGACTATGCTTTTCTGGGTTCCCTGTGCCTCAGCTCCTCTGCCTGTCAAATGGGAGAGGAGGATGTGGGATCATTTGGTAAAATTCTCTGAAATCTTTTGCTGAAAGGTTCTTCAAAAGGGCAAGATAGTATAATTAACCATTAGCTATCCGGTGTGAGGTTGCTATAAATAGGGTCTGGAATATGGTCACAATGTCATAGGCTTGTTTACAACAATATAAATGGGGCCATATAACAATCTACGGGAAGCTTAGCAGAATTATTTGATAGGACATACATTCAGGAAAGCTGAGACTCAGTTCTCCCCAGGACCAAATAGCCCCTGTGCATGGGCTTTAAGCAAAGATTCTCCTTCCTCCCAGAGCCCTGCTTCTCAGTGTGACCAGCCCAAGGCAGCTGTAGAGGAAGGTGGGTTCTGGTTGATCTAGGAGGCTGGCCCAAAATCTAATTTATGCTGAAGTGATGTGCAGGCAAGTGTGCAAGTGTGTGCACATCCAGGCATCTTCTTGCCAAATCTGAATGTACCTTTAAAAATACAAAAATAAGGGGACTTCCCTGGTGGTCCAGTTGTTAAGGATCCACTTTGCAATGCAGGGGATACAGGTTCAATCCCTGGTCAGGGAACTAAGATCCCACATGCTGTAGAGCAACTAAACCTCCACACCACAGCTAGAGAGTCTGTGCACCACAATGAAGTATCCCACGCGACTCAGTGAAGATCCCACGTGCCAAACTAAGACCCAATGCTGCTGAATTAATTAATTAAAAAAAAAAGTTTTTAAGTAAGTGTAAACATGTAGCCTAGAGGACCCCACTAAGTCAGTTCTAGGATGACGCATGTCTCTGTCTTATAAACATGGTGGTGCCAGCCTTTAGCTCTACTAGGCTGAAATGGGAAGCATTGAGCACAGAAACTGTGGCATATTCTGAAAGGATGGGTCAAGGAATCCCTTTAGTTTGGGAAGAAGCAGGAGCAAAAATGTTGGCTGGGGCAGCATTTCAATAATGTTAATATCCTCTTAACCCATAAGAGATGACTGGGACGTGGCAGAGGGGCAGGTTCGGGAATAAACACCGAATGGGGTGTGTGACCCCATTGTCTGTTATCACAGGACACTCTGATAGACGTATATGGGACTCACTGGTGCATGGGGAAGCCAAATGTTCAGCTTTAGCCAGGTAAAACGGTAAGGTTTCTATTTTACTTTCGTCTGGAGTGAAGAGCTAAGGAAGGCATTTCTTAAAAGAGATTTAATTATGGGCATGAGCATAAGAAACATATCAGAACTCGCTCTCGCCCTCCCCCACTCCCTCAAACCTCTTATTTCTTCACATTTTTGTTGACCTAGGTGATTAAATTTATTGTTTTAGATGCCTGGTACAGAGTAGTTGTCCAACTGATATTCAATGATTGAATGAAAAATAGCATTTAAACTTTTCAGAAATAGATAGTAAAGCAGCCTGGTGAGGGTTAAGTCCATGACTGATCAGCAGATGGAAGGCAGCAGGGAGAGGTTCTACAGAGCAGAGACTCCCTTCTGCCTGGCTTTCTGTCTCTCCTCTTTCATTTGGGCCTCACTCCACCTGTCTCACCTGCCTGGACCCTCTAACCTCTTGGAAAATGGATGTTGGTACTACACAACTGGGAATTACCGTGGACTCTGATGCCCTGGAAGGGCCAAAGCTAAATTTCCCAAGTCACTCCATGCCTGCCTGGAATAACACAGGCAACACTGAAGACTCAATGTCATGTAGGACGGACAGCCTGATGATATATCCCCACGTCCCTGGTAAATCCCAAGTGAACTTCCCAGATAGCTGAGTGAGGTGGTCTGGGGCTTGGGTTTGCATCCCAGCTCTGCCACTAGCTGCGTGTTCTTGTCAATGGGTTTAATTATTGCAGGGACCTGTATGATCAGGCCACAGATGCCTATTCTCCTGCTCTCTTATGTCCCCTGCTCAATCAGACCCTTCTTTTTTTTTTAACTTTTATTTGATTTTTCCTGCACTGGATCTTCATTGCTTTGCAAGGACTTTCTCTAGTTGCTGTGAGCGGGGTCTACTCTTCATTGTAGTACACGGGCTTTTCATTGCTATGGCTCCTCTTGTTTCTGACCACAGGCTGTAGGCACACGGACTTTAGTGGCTGTATCACACAGTATCGACAGTTGTGGCTCTCGGACTCCAGAGCACCGGCTCAGTAGTTGTGGCACATGGGCTTTGTTGTCCACGGCATCTGGAATCTTCCTGGACCAGGGATCAAACCCGTGTCCCCTGCCTTGGCAGGTGGATCCTTATCCACTGTGCCACCAGGGAAGTCCAATCAGTCCTTTCACCTACACCTACTCACATGGCTGATCTTCCATCTTAATGTCTCTACTACTAGAGACATTCTGATGTAAAGATTAAAACAATCACTAGCTGGGGCTGGGAGCTCTATGATTAAGAGGGAAGATCAGCCATGTGAGTAGGTGTAGGTGAAAGGACTGATTGGACTTCCCTGGTGACACAGTGGATAAGGATTCTAAAGGAGATCAGTCCTGGGTGTTCCTTGGAAGGACTGATGCTAAAGCTGAAACTCCAATACTTTGGCCACCTCATGCTTCGAGTTGACTCACTGGAAAAGACTCTGATGCTGGGAGGGATTGGGGGCGGGAGGAGAAGGGGACGACAGAGAATGAGATGGCTAGATGGCATCACCGACTCGATAGAGATAAGTTTGAGTGAACTTGGGAGTTGGTGATGGACAGGGAGGCCTGGCGTGCTATGATTCATGGGGTTGCAAAGAGTCAGACACGACTGAGCGACTGAACTGAACTGAACCATAGCTTATCAAAGGGGCTGTGAAGGACATGCTCCTCTTCTGGTTTCCCTGGCAATCAGTGAGCCAACTGACGTCCTGGTAACCTCCACCTTCCCCCGCAAGCAAAGACTACTTCCATGGTCTGCCTGCCATCGGCTGCCCACAGTGGACTGTCACCCCAGGACCTTGCTTCAGACATGGAAGATCCTCTATCCACTAAGCCACTGAGGTCCTTGTCACTGATGCTGGGCTCTTTCTTCCAGCTTGAGGCTGGGCAGGTGCAGGGCCTGCAGGCCTGTGGGATGCAGCCCAGCCAAACTTGTCAAGCTGTTGTGAGAACTAGGGAAGAAAATCCGTGTAAAGCCTCTTAGTGCAATGCCTGGAACATGGTAAGTATTCTACAATGGTTAGATTATTGTATTCCATGATTCCTGCCAAATGGTCTCCTACCCATGCTTCTGAGCCTCTATCACAGGTACACTGATTCAACCACCCATTCTTTCAGTAACCATTCCTGAGGATCTATGGTTTGTTAAGTCAGGTGTTAGGCACAAACTGTAGGATACACATATGAATCTGAATCTGACCTGAGTCCTGCTTTCAGACAACTTATACTAGGAGTGACCACAGTGTAAGAAACAGAGTGTCTTAAAAGAGATAGGAATAAAGTGTGATATGGACACTCAGAAGAGAGAACACAATGGGGGCTCCCCTGGTGGTCCAGTGGTTAAGATTCCACACTGCCAGTGCAGGGGGTGCAGGTTTGATCCCTGGTTCGGAAACTAAAATCCCAAAACTAAGATTTTTGGGGTGGCTGAAAAAAGAAGAAAGAATACAGTGGCTTCCGGGAGGGGAAAAGAATCTTCAGCTGGGCCTTGACAGCTGGGCAGCTTTTGGAAATGGTTTGAGGTAGGAGTGGGGATGAGAACATTTAGGGCAGAAGGCAGAGGAGGACAATCCACAAAGAGGAGAAAGCAGCAGAAGTCGTGCTTGGCTTCGAGTGTCAAGGAAAATGGTTTGGAAGGGGGTTGGAGCCAGTTAAGGGGCACGGGCCTCATGTGTTTACTCAGCCTCCTATTCAGAGCTTCCTCTAAGCCCCCAGGTCTGTTTTTTGGGACCAGGATACAAAGACATAGGTGAGGGCGTTAGGGTAGACACTGGACCCAAATACAGGCAATAGACTGGCTAGTAACCTGTAGAACAAAATCAACCAGGCTAAGACTTCTTTCTCGAGAACCTCAATAAAAATGGTTCTGGTTACTATTGCTACATCACAGGTTATCCCAAAACATAGCTACTTTTGCTCTGCCAGGGCAGGACTGGGCCATCATACATGCAAGTGTTGTGCTCAGACTCTTCGCAACCCCATGGACGGTAGTCCTCCAGGCTCCTCTATCCATGGGATTTTCCAGGCAAGAATACAGGGGTGGGTTGCCATGTCCTTCTCTATGGGATCTTCCCAACCTAGAGTTAGAACCCAGGTATTCTGTGGTTCTGCATTGCAGGCAGATTCTTTACCCGCTGAGTCACCTGGGAAGGCCTCCCTTCTCTAGGAGATCTTCCTAACCCATAGATTGAACTCGGGTCTCTGGTAAGGCAGGCAGATTCTTTACTGTCTGAGCCACCAGGGAAGCCCCTGAGCCATCATAACACGAACCAGATAGCCCTCAAAGCCATATTTATCATCATTGAGCTTTTTGGAGAAAGTTTACCAACTGTGCTCTAGGAAAACCAGTCCAAGAGCTGTGTGTAGGATGGGCTGGCAGCAAAGAGAGTGGAGGCGAGAAGATGCATTGAAGGCCACTGTCAGGATCTGGTAGTAGGAGGTGGAGAGGGAGTGAAAAGAGGAAAGGGTGTGTCAAAGGTTAACCAACAGGTCTGGATGCTAGTTGTGCAAGGAGAACCCAGAGAACCTGAAGCCTGCATCTCCAGATGGCTGTTCATTGTGTTCTTCACTGATATCTAGCAACAGGAAAAGCAGAAACCTGTCTTCATATTTCCCACCAGACCCAGGGGAAGGTAGGTATAAATGGATATGCAGCCATGACCCAGGATGCTATGCTCTGAACTGATTCTGGGATCAGGTAATAGCCAGAAACAAAAATGAGAAAGCAGACCATGCAAATGAAGGTAATTTCAAAATTTTTCAGATCCTTTTCTTTCTTTTTAATTGAAGCGCAGTTGATTTATAGTGTTGTGCCAGTTTAAGGCATACAGCCAAGTGATTCAGTTATTTATATTCCTTTTCAGATTCTTTTCCATTATAGGCTATTACAAGATATTGAATATACTTTGCAATACAGAAAGTCCTTGTGTATCTATTTTATATATAGTAGTTTATATCTGCTGACCCCAATCTCCTAATTTATCCCTCCCGTACTCCTTTCCCCTTTGATAACAGTAAGTTTGTTGTCTGTGTCTGTGAATCTGTTTCTGTTTTATAAATAAACTCATCTGTACCCAGATTTCTCAAATGCCATGAAAGAGGGATAAGTGGCTGCTGTCCCTACCCACACCCCTGCTCTTGAGTGGCTCATGGTTCTTGTCCCAAAACAATCCAGTATCTCTAACAGGCTTCTGGGGGCTCAGCCTCTTATCACACTTCTTTCTACCTCCTCTCTGAAATCTCCATCAGGGAAGCCACATTGGCTTTGGCAAGGCCTCAGGGAAGATGGGGAACTGGGTTGAACCTGGCTGGAGTTCTCATTGGTGGACTGAAGAATAACCATAGGCTAACAGCTGAAACTCCAATACTTTGGCCACCTCATGCGACGAGTTGACTCACTGGAAAAGACTCTGATGCTGGGAAAGGTTGGGGGCGGGAGGAGAAGGGGACGACAGAGAATGAGATGGCTGGATGGCATCACCGACTCTGCGGACATGAGTTTGAGTGAACTCCGGGAGTTGGTGATGGACAGGGAGGCCTGGCGTGCTGTGATTCATGGGGTCGCAAAGAGTCGGACACAACTGAGCGACTGAACTGAACTGAACTGAACACATCTTAATCTCATCAAAACAGGATCCTGTACACACATGATCAACATCCTCCACCAGAATGGTATTCTGAGTAGATATGATAGGGGGTCCATGGGAAAGAGAACCAGGAAAGGGGGTCCACAGGGAAAGAGAACCAGGCATGACTTTCTTGACATAGGAGAAGCCATTTTGGTCTAAGCCATTTTGTGATCTAAGCCTGGCCAAAATACTTGGGCCTAAATGGGTCTCAGTGATTACTGATCTTAAGAGAACAAAAGAATGCAGGAACAAATAACTGCTATTAGGCAAGAGAAGTAACAATAGTAAAAATAATCTATCAGTTGTAAAGATTCCTCAGTTCAGTTCAGTTGCTTAGTCGTGTCCAACTCTCTGCAACCCCAAGGAATTCAGCACGCCAGGCCTCCCTGTCCATCACCAACTCCCAGAACTTGCTCAAACTCATGTCCATCAAGTCGGTGATGCCATCCAACCCTCTCATCCTCTGTCATCCCCTTCTCCTCCTGTCTTCAATCTTTCTCAGTGTCAGGGTCTTTTCTAAGGAGTCAGTTCTTCACATCAGGTAATCAAAGTATTGGAGTTTCAGCTTCAGCATCAATCCTTCCAATGAATATTCTGGACTTATTTCCTTTAGGATTGACTGGTTTGATCTCCTTGCAGTCCAAGGGACTCTCTCAAGAGTCTTCTCCAACACCACAGTTCAAAAGCATCAACTCTTCAGCGCTCAGCTTTTTTTTTATGGTCCAACTCTCACATCCATACATGACTACTGGAAAAACCATAGCCTTGACTAGATGGACCTTTGTTGGCAAAGTAATGTCTCTACTTTTTAATATGCTGTCTAGGTTAGTCATAGCTTTTCTTTCAAGGAGCAAGCATCTTTTAATTTCATGGCTGCAGTCACCATCTGCAGTGAATTTGGAGCCCCCAAAATAAAGTCTATCATTGTTTCCTTGTTTCCTTATCTGTTTGCCATGAAGTGATGATACCGGATGCCATAATCTTTGTTTTTTGAATGTTGAGTTTTAAGCCAACATTATTTTCATTCTCCTCTGTCACTTTCATCAAGAGGCTCTTTTAGTTCTTCTTCGCCTTCTGCCATAAGGGTGGTGTCATCAATATATCTGAGGTTATTGATATTTCTCCCAGGGAAGTAAAGATTCCTGGTAGTAAAGATTAGCCTGAAGACAACCACCAGATAGAGTGGAGCCTAATGATATTGTTTCTTTCTTTCCTTTGTGACTTCAACTAAAGCTTGGACTCTGTTGAACTTTGCCCCAGTTCTATGCTGAATTCTCTGCCAAAACCCTTTCATTAATATACATGTATGCTTAGATTAAAACTTTCCCAATTTTACTGTTCAGGGAGACACTAATTTGGGAAAGATCCTTGGTGTTTTCGTTACTTGTTCCAAGTAATAAATCCTTCTCTCAATCTTTGGCTTGAATGTGTCTTTTGGATCAACCCCCACCAAGAGGCAAACACAGTTTTTGGGTAACAGTACTTTTGTTACAATTGATGAACCTACATTGACACATCATAATCACCTAAAGTCCATAGGCTTCTTTCTTGGTGTTGTACAATCTGTGGTTTGGACAAATGTATAATAACATGCATCCACCATTATAATATCACACAGAGTAGTTTCATAGCCCTAAAAGTCCTGTGTGCTTTCTGTTCACCATCCCTCTACCCCTAGCCCTTCGCAACCACTGACCTTTTACTGTCCCCATAGTTTTGCTTTTTCCACAGAATGTCGTATAATTGGAATTAGACATTCTATAACTTTTCTCGTCAGTTATTTTCACTTGCTGACGTTCAGTCACTAAGTCATGTCTGAGTCTTGCAACTCCATGGTCTGCAGCATGACAGTCTCCTCTGTCCTCCACGGTCTCCCTGAGTTTGCTCAAACTCCTGTCCACTGAGTCAGCGATGCCATCCAACCATCTCATCCTCTGTCACCCCCTTCTCCTCTTGCCTTGAATCTGTCCCAGCATCAGGGTCTTTTCCAATGAGTCAGCTCTGCATCAGGTGGCCAAAGTAATGAAGCTTCAGCATCAGTGTGTCCAATGAATATTCAGGGTTGGTTTCCTTTAGGATTGACTGGTTTGATCTCCTTGCTGTCCAAGAGACTCTCAGGATCTCCAGCACCACAGTTTGAAAGCATTAGTTCTTCCGCGCTTATCCTTAGTAATACATATTTATGGTTCCTCTGTGTATTTCTTGTCTTGATAGTTCAATTTAGCACTGACTCATATTCCCTTGTCTGAATGTACCACAGTTTATTGATCCATTCACTCACTTTCAAATAATTGTTGCTAATACAATTATGAAAAAATATTATCTATTATATCAATTAAAAACGAAAAATGAAAGAAAGGTTTGGTTTTACCTTCACTTACTCATTCTTCTATGTGCCTCTTTTATGTAGCTCCAAGTTTCTAACCTACATCATTTTCCTTCTCTCTAAAGAACTTAACATTTCTTGCAATCTAGATCCATCGGCAAAAAAATTCCCTCAATCAATTTTTGGTTGTCTGAGTAAGTGTTCCTCCTTTACTATCGAGGGTTAATTTCACAGACAAAACTGTTGTCTTTTTTCTCTCATCATTTTAAACGTTTCACTACATTCTCTTCTTGCCTGCCTGGGTTCTGAGAAGTCAGATATAATTCTTATCTTTGCTCCTCTCTATTGGTAAGATTTTTCCCCTCTGACCTTTTTCAGGATTTTTTTTTAATCTTCTATTTTCTCTAGCTTGACAATTATAAGCTTAGGTGTAAGGTTTTTTTGTTTGTTTGTTTTTCGCTGTTATTCTGCTTGGTGTTGTCCGAGCTTCTTGGATCTGTGTTTTGGTGTCGAACATTAACTTCTCAATCATTACTGTTTCAAAGTCCTCAGACACGTCTCTTAATAAGTCCATCAAAGACATTCTTAATTTCTCCTGTGGTTTTGTTTTGTTTCCTGTTAGAGTATTTTAGATCTCTAGCATTTCTTTATTCTTTCTTAGAATTCCATCTCTCGGCTTCCATGCGTGTGTATGTTGCATACTAAGTCACTTCAGTCGTGTCTGAGTCTTTGTGACCCTATGGACTGTAGTCCACCAGGCTTTTCTGTTCATGGGATTCTTCAGGCAGGAATACTGGAATGGGTTGCCATGTTCTCCTCCAGGGAATCTTCCAGACCCAGGGACTGAAACTACATCTCTTGTGGCTCCTACATTACTGGCAGATGCCTTACTGCTGAGCCACTAGGGAAGCCCCTCTCTGCTTACCTTGCCCATCTATTCTTGCCTGCTGACTAGTTTGTCCATTAGAGCCCTTAGCATATAAATTGTAAGTTGCTTTAAATTCCCAGTGTGATAATGCTAACATCTCTGCCATAACTGAGTCTGGTTCTGATGCTTGCTTGCTCTGACACTTCAAAGTGTGTTTTTAATTTTAAATTAAAAAAACATTTTTTTCTTGATAGCCAGATATAACGAATTGGCTAAGAGGAACTGCTGTAAATAGGCCTTTGGTGATGTGGTGAATTGCAGGGCAAGGGGAAGCATTTTATAGTCCTAAGATTAGGGCTCAGTCTCTTAGTGAGACTATGCCTCTGAACTGTGAACTTCACAGGTACTTCTCAGCGCTCCCCTCTCTTTAGGTGGGCAGGATGGCTGGAGGGAGCTGGAGTTGGGGACTTCTTTTCTCCTATGTGGAAGGCTACAGCCAGCTGAAGTCAGTTTGGATCTGATAAAGCTCCAGCATGTGAGGCTCTGGTTAAATAGTTTCTCTTGAGAGTGGATCTTAAGAACAGAATGCTCAGAAGTATTTCAAAATGGTTCCTCTTCCCCTCCCCTTACCAGAAGCATGGGGGAATTTTTCTCCAATATTCACTGTAAGAATCCAGTAGAGCTCCAGGAAGTAAAACTCACAAAAGTTTCAGGTATCCTGATGACTGGATCCCTCTGGAATTTTTCACTTGCCCTCACTGAGCCTCTAGTAATTCATCAGTTACAGTTCAGGTTTCCCTAACGTGGCGCTGGTTCCCATGAAGGGTTCTTCCTTGGTAAGTAGTGATTCACTGTATTTGCCTGTCACTCTCACCAGTTTAGGGGACAGTGATTTGTCCTGTGACCTCACTTCCATATAGATCTAAAAAGAGTTGCTAACTTTGCAGTGTGTTCAACCTTTTACTTGTTGCTAGGGTGGAGTGGTGACTCTCAAACTTCTTGCAATGCCAGACCAGAAACCAGAAGTTCCATCCATATGTTTTGAAAAGTAGGACAACTGATATGTATTGAGCACCTGCCATAAATCAGGTGCTTTACCTGATCCACTATTTCATTTTTTCCTTTTAATAGTTCTCTGTGGAAGATGTGATTCTCCCCATTTTGCAGATGAGAAGCTGAGAGTTACAGGAGAAAGGCACTTGCTCAAATGTTCACGACAAGTACATGGTCTCCTTCACTCCAGATCCCATCTGATTCCAACTATGTTCTTACATAGGAAATAAAGGAGGAATAAAGGGCAGAAGTAAGCAACAAAAATCATTTTCCATGATTATAAAAGCAGCTCATACTGTAATATTTATGAAGAAAAGAACTTGTGTGTGATTAGATTCTACAGAGATGAGTGTTGGTAAAGCCCCAGGGACTGAGTTTTTAGCATACTGCTCCTTAGACATAGTGCTAAGTCGTTTCAGTCATGTCCAACTCTTTGTGACCCCATGGACCATAGCTCACCGGGCGCCTCTGTCCATGGGAGTCTCTAGGCAGGAATACTGGAGTGGGTATTCCTCCAGGGGTCTTCCCAACCCAGGGATCAAACCTGCCTCCCGTATGTCTCCTGCGTTGCGGACAGGTTCTTTACCACTAGCACCTGGGAAGCCAGACAGAGAGTGGGCATTTAATAAATTCTTGCCAAAGGAATGAAAGAGTGAGCATTCCGTCCAGTGTACTGTATGTCATTAAAGTGTTCTTTCATTGGGCCTGGCACTGTGCTGAGTGCTTTGCATTCTTTATTTCATGTAATCCTCATAACAATACAAGGGAGGGGCAATTTTTTTCTCCCTTTTTATTGTTGAGGAACCAGAGACTTAGAAAAAAATAACTTTGTGCAAGGTCATATAACTAACAACTGTAGAGGTGGGGCTTGGGCTAGGCCTGTACAGTTCATGCTCTAGACCTGGACTGTCCTTCTTCCTGAGAGGAGCAGGGGAGGGGCTTCCTCCACACACCCGCCTCTGTAGGCAGGCACCCCTGCTGATGCTCCCATTAAGTGCCTCACATCCCCTGCGTGGGATAGGCCCTTACCTCCCCCAGATGCCTTCTCTCAGGGTGCAGAACTGAGGGTGTTTAAAGCTTCCCCTAGACTGCAGTTCATGAACTCACAGAACCAGCTAAGCTAGAGAATCAGACAGAAGACAAGCCCAAGTGCTGCTGCCTGAAAGACTTGCAGTGTGGCCCAGGAAAGTCATGGTCTTGAGGAAAGGAGGGTCTTGAGGTCCCTGCTTGGGAACAGACATGATCCTTGCCCTAACTTCTCTTTCCGACCCTTGGGCATCAGATGGATGGAGCACAGGATTAAAAGAAGGTCCAGCTACAGAGATCTGAGCCAGGCTGGTTGTGTCATCCTGGGAAATACCATTAACTTCACCAAGACTCTGTTTCCTTCTCTATTGCATAATAATCAGAATGAGAATAACAATTTCTGTCTCTTGGTGCTATTGTGATAACTCAGTGAGATTGGGCAGAGGAAGATTCTTTGTAACTGGGACGCACTCTACAAGTGACAGTTCCCAGAGCCCAGGACGGGGGCTTTTCTACTGCACCCTGCACCTCTTCATAAGGGGACGGGAACACCTTTCATGAAGCAGGGATCTCCCAGGACCTGGTATTTTGCCTGTGTCTAGTTTCTGACCCCAGAATCTGGAAGAGTAGGCAGTGAAGGAGCTATAGCTTCTCAGAAGCTATAGCTTCTGGCTGTGGTCGTCCCTGTGGAGGAGTGAGGTTCAAGGCCTATCTGAGATCCTTACATCTTTAGGAACCTAGAAAATTTAACCTCTCCTTTCTCTCCCCTGATAATCACTGACACCTCTCTCTACTCCCTGCATAAGCCTACTAGTTTCCTCCTGTAGAAGGTAAGACTGAGACATTGTAAGTGACATGGGGCTTTTTTCTCCCTCGGGACACTAATAATCATGCCAAGACCCTCTGCTGTCGCTACTCCACCCTGGGACAGCATCTTCTGGGAGCAGGTGTGGGTGAGTAGGAGTTGTTTAACCCCTTAATCTACATTCCTACCCACCCAGAAGCACAGAAACTACATAACACAACATAGCACACACACACACACACACACACACACAAATTAACTAGTCACTCTTCCTGGACCTCATTCTTCACAAACTTTTGCTCAAAGAGTATGGTTATCAGAGACTTCTTGGAGAACAGTCTTTTCTACTCTGAACTGAAAAGCTTAACTTAGACAGAGTAGCCAAGGTGGTGGATTAGGAAGACCCTGAGCTCACCTCCTCCCACAGGCACACCAAAATCACAAGTATTTACAGCAAAATTATTGAGAACAAAGACCTGAAGCCTAGTGGAAGAGATTTCCAATAACTGAAGATATAAAGAAGAAACCACAAGAAGATAAGTAGTAGGGCTGGAAACATGATATAATCAAGGCCTATATCCCCGGGTAGGTGGTCCACAAATGGGAGGATAATTACAATTGCACAGGTTCTCCTTAGGATCAAAGGGTGCAAGCTCCACAGGAGGTTCCCCAGCCTTGTGGCTCTATACCAGGAAGACAAATCCCCAGAATGTTTGGCCTTGAAGACCAGTGGGGCTTACTTTCAGGAGAGCCAGAGAGCTGTGAGAAATAGAAACTCTACTCTTAAAGGGCACACACAAAGTCTCACACACTCTGAGACTCAGAGCAGAAGCTGTAAGTTGAAAGAATCCTGGATCAGACACACCTTCTGATCTTGGAGAGCTTCCCAGAGAAACAGAGGCAATTGGAGCTCACCCTGGGGACACAGACATGGGCAGCAGTCACTTGGAGAAACTTATTCTACCAAGTTTCATTGGAAGGACTGATGCTGAGGCTGAAATTCCCAATACTTTGGCCAACTCATGCAAAGAGTTGACTCATTGGAAAAGACCCTGATTCTGGGAGGGATTGGGTTCAGGAGGAGAAGGGGACGACAGAGGATGAGATGGATGAATGGCATCACCGACTCCACGCACATGAGTTTGGGTGAACTCCGGGAATTGGTGATGCACAGGGAGGTCTGGCATGCTGCAATTCATGGGGTTGCAAAGAGTTGGACACGACTGAGCGACTGAACTGAACTGATTCTACCAGGAGAACTCTGGAGCTACCAAATACTGTTTTGGAATCCCCTCTCTAACTTAGCACTAGGTCATGGCCCCACCCACCAGCTTGTCAACACCAGTACTGGAACACTTCAGGTCAAGCAGCTTGTCAGCTGGGGACACAGCCCCACTCACCAGCAAACCAGATGCCCTGGGACACAGTGCCATCCATCAGAGGACCCAGGACTTGGCTCCACTCAGCAGAAGACCAACACAAGCTCCCAGACCCTAGGCCTTTCCTCCAGGGACCCTAGGACCCACAACATCAAGTGTACTAACATTCATATCATTGGAGTCTCAGAAGGAGAAGAGAGAGATAAAGGGGCAGAGAACATATTTGAAGACATAATAACTGAAAAGTTTCTTAAGTTAGGAAAGGGAACAGATATCCAGGTCCAAGAAGCATAGAAAATCCCAAACAGGGCTTCCCTGGTGGCTCAGTAGTAAAGAACCTGCCTGCAACACAGGAGACTTTGGAAAACCCCAAACAGAATCAACCCAAAGAGGACCACACCAAGACACATTGTAATTAAAATAACAAAAATTAAATATAAAGAGAGAATCTTAAAAGCAGCAAAGGGAAAAGCAACAAGTTATGTACAAGGGAATGCCCATAAAGCTATCAGCTGATTTTTCAGTAGAAACTCTGCAGGCCAGAAGGGAGTGGCCCAATATGTTTAAAGTGATAAAAGGGAAAAAACTACAACTAAGAATACTCTACCCAGCAAGGCTTTCATTCATAAATGATGGAGAGAGAGAACTTTACAGGAAAGGAAAAGCTAAGAGAGTTCAGCATCACCAAACCAGCTTTATAAGAAATGTTAAAGGAACTGCTGTGAGCAGAAAATAAGTGAGAAATATAAAAATTATGAAAGGAAAAATCTTGCTGGTAAAGGAAAATATACAGTAAAGAAGGTAAATCAACCAGGTATAAACCTACTGCTACTGCTAAGTCACTTCAATCGTGTCTGACTCTGTGTGACCCCATAGACAGAAGCCCACCAGGCTCCCCCATCCCTGGGATTCTCCAGGCAAGAACACTGGAGTGGGTTGCCATTTCCTTCTCCAAATAAACCTACTAAGAAGGTTAAAAGACTAAAGTAGTTAAGTCATCTATATCTACAATAAGTAGATAAAAGAGATACAAAACAAAAAGATGTAAAATATGATGTTAAGAAAAGTAAAAGAGGAGGGGAAGAGTAAAACTTCAAGGTTGTTGAAGTTAATCACAAACCAAAATTCTATAATAGATACACACAGGAAAAAGAGTGAAGAATCCAAATGCAACATAAAGATTGTCATAAAATCATGAGAGAAGAGAGCAAAAGAAGAAAAGAACAAGAAAGAACTACAAAACCAACCTCAAATCAATTACCAAAATGGCAATAAGTACATTTCCCATCAACAGTTAACTCTTAAAGTAAATGGGCTAAATATTCCAGTAAAAAACCTAGAGTGGCTGAATAGATACAACAGAAAGACCCATATGTAAACTACCTACAAAAGACCCACTTTAAAGACACACAGGTAGAAAGTGAGTGGATGGACAAAGGTATTCCATGTAAATGGAAGTGAAAAGAAAGCCAGAATAGCTTCATAAATATAAAACATCCCATCTGAAAGCAGCAGAATACACATTGTTCTCAAATGCACATGGAAAATTCTTTAGGACAGATCACATGCTTGGCCACAGAACAGTTCTCAGTAAATGTAAGAAACTGAAGTCATATTAAACAACTTTTTTGACCACAATGCTTTGAGACTAGAATTCAACCACAGAGGGGAAAAACTGCAGAACACAAACACATGGCGGCTAAACAGTATGCTACTAAATAACCAATGGAACATTGAAGAAATCAAACAAACAAACAAAATACCTGGAGATAAATGAAAATGAAAATGCAATGATCCGCTATCTAGGGGACACAGCAAAAGCAGTTCTAAGAGTGAAGTTTATAGTGATACAAGCCTACCTCAGGAAACAAGAAGAATCTCAAATAAAAAACCTAACCTTACACTTGAGAGGAACCAGAGAAAGAATAAACAACCAAAATCTGTAGAAGAAAAGAAATCATAAAGATCAGAGCAGGAATAAATGAGATAGAGACAAAAAACACAGACACACACCAATGAAGCTAAGCTGATCCTTTGAATGGACAAACAAAATGGACAAAACTTTACCAGAAGGTTTCCTTTTCATCAAGGAAAAAAGATAAAGTCAGAAATGAAAACTTCACAGCCAACACCACAGAAATTCAAAGGATGTCGTGATACCCCTATGGACAATTGTATGCCAATAAAATGGGCAACCTAGAAGAAATGCCTAGAAATGTATAATCCTCTAGGACTGCATCAAGAAGAAATAAAAAAAAAATGAACAGAGCAATTACTAGTAATGAAATTTAGTTATAAAAAATAAAAATTCCCAACAACAAAAAAATCCAGAATCAGATGGTTTCACAGGTAAAATCCAGCAAACATTCAGAGAAGAATCGACACCTATCCTTCTCAAATTATTCCAAAAAATAGCAGAGGAAGAAATTCTTCCAAACTCATTCTATTAATACAAGGCCAGCATCACCCTGACTCCAAAACTAGACAAAGATAACACAAAAAAGGAAAATTACTGACCAATATCACTGATGAACATAAACACAAAAATCCTTATCAAAATATTACCAAACAGAATTTAACATTATATAAAAAGAGATCTTCCCCAGGTCAGGGAGATTCCCCTGGAGAAAGGAAAGGCTACCCACACCAGTATTCTTGCCTGGAGGATTTCATGAGTGTGGCTGGCTATAGTCCATGGAGTTGCAAAGAGTTGGACATGACTGAGTGACTAACACTTTTGCTTTCAAAAGATCATACACCATGATTGAGTGGAATTTATCCCAGGGATGCAAGGATGTTTCAACACCCATAAATCAATCAATGTGATACATTATACTAACAAACATAAAAATCATATGATCATCTGAATAGATAAAGAAAAAGCTTTTGACAAAATTCAACATCCATTTATGATAAAAACTCTCAACATCATAAAAGCCACATATGACAAGCCCAAAGCTAACATCACAGACAATGGTGAAAAACTGGAAGCATTTCCTGTAAGATCAGGAACAAGACGAGGATATTTCCACTTTTATTCAGGAATAGTTTTGGAAATCCCAGCCACAGTAATCAGAGAAGAAAAAGAAATAAACCCAAATTGAAAAGGAAGAAGTAAAATTGTCACTGTTTGCAGATGACATGATGCTATTCATAAAAATATCCTAAAGATGTTACCAAAAGCCTACTAGAACTCATCAATGAATTTGAGAGTTTCAGGATACAAAATATACAGAATATGTTGCACTTCTATATACTAACAGCAAACTATCAGAAGAAGAAATTAAGGGACTTTGCTGGTGGCTCAGTGGTAAAGAATCTGCCTGCCAATGAAGGAGATGACAAGTTTGACCCCTGATCCAGGAAGATCCCACATGCCGTGGAGCAACTGTGCCCATGCACCACAGCTATTGAGCCTGAGCTCTCGAGTCTGGGAACTGCAACTACTGAACCCACAGGCCACAGCTACTGACGCCTCCATGCCCTAGAGCCCATGCTCTGCAACAAGAGAAGCCACCACAGTGAGAAACCCACACACTGCCACAAGAGAGTAGTCCTTGCTTTCCACTAGAGAAAAGCCAGCACAGCAATGAAGACCCAACACAGCCAAAAATAAAATACATAAATAAATAAAAGTAAATAATAAAAAAGAAGAAGAAATTAAGAACACAATCTCATTTACAATTGCATAAAAAATAATGAAACATCTAGGAAAAAATCTAATGAATGAGGTAAAAGAGTGTTTTCAAAAAACTGTAAGACACTGATAAGAAAAATTGAAGATGACACAAACAGATGGGAGATATATCATGGATTGGAAGAATTAATTTTATTCTAGTGACCACACTACTCAAAGTAATCTAAAGATTCAATGCACTCTATCAAAATACCAATGACATTTTTCACAGAACTGCTGCTGCTGCTGCTGCTAAGTCACTTCAGTAGTGTCCAACTCTGTGCGACCCCAGAGACAACAGCCCACCAGGCTCCCCCATCCCTGGGATTCTCCAGGCAAGAACACTGGAGTGGGTTGCCATTTCCTTCTCCAATGCATGAAAGTGAAAAGAGAAAGTGAAGTCGCTCGGTCATGTCCGACTCTTAGCAACCCCACGGACTGCAGCCTACCAGACTCCTCCGTCCATGGGATTTTCCTGGCAAGAGTACTGGAGTGGGGTCCCATTGCCTTCTCCACTTTTACAGAACTAGAAAAAGTAATTCTAATAATTGTATGGAAACACAAAAGACTCGAAATAGCCAAAACAATCTTTCAGTTCAGTTCAGTTCAGTCGCTCAGTCGTGTCCGACTCTTTGCGACACCATGAACCACAGCACGCCAGGCCTCCCTGTCCATCACCAGCTCCCAGAGTTCACTCAAACTCATGTCCATCGAGTCGGTGATGCCATCCAGCCACCTCATTCTGTGTCGTCCCCGTCTCCTCCTACCCCCAATCTCTCCCAGCATCAGAGTCTTTTCCAGTGAGTCAACTCTTCTCATGAGGTGGCCAAAGTATTGGAGTTTCAGCTCTAGCATAAGTCCTTCCAATGAACACCCAGGATTGATCTCCTCTAGAATGGACTGGTTGGATCTCCTTGCAGTCCAAGGGACTCTCAAGAGTCTTCTCCAGCACCACAGTTCAAAAGCATCAATCCTTCGGTGATCAGCTTTCTTCACAGTCCAACTCTCACATCAATACATGACCACAGGAAAAACCATAGCCTTGACTAGACGGACCTTGGTTGGCAAAGTAATGTCTCTGCTTTTTAATATGCTATCTAGGCTGGTCATAACTTTCCTTCCAAGGAGTAAGTGTCTTTTAATTTCATGGCTGCAATCAGCATCCGTAGTGATTTTGGAGCCCCCAAAAATAAAGTCTGACACTGTTTCCACTGTTTCCCCATCTATTTCCCAAGAAGTGATGGGACCAGATGCCATGATCTTCGTTTTCTGAATGTTGAGCTTCAAGCCAACCTTTTCACTCTCCTCTTTCACTTTCATCAAGAGGCCTTTGAGTTCCTCTTCACTTTCTGCCATAAGGGTGGTGTCATCTGCGTATCTGAGGTTATTGATATTTCTCCCGGCAATCTTGATTCCAGCTTATGCTTCTTCCAGCCCAGCGTTCCTCATGATGTACTCTGCATATAAGTTAAATAAGCAGGGTGACAATATACAACCTTGACGTACTCCTTTTCCTATTTGGAACCAGTCTGTTGTTCCATGTCCAGTTCTAACTGTTGCTTCCTGACCTGCATACAGGTTTCTCAAGAGGCAGGTCAGGTGGTCTGGTATTCCCATCTCTTCCAGAATGTTCCACAGTTGATTGTGATCCACACAGTCAAAGGCCTTGGCATAGTCAATGAAACAGAAATAGATGTTTTTCTGGAACTCTCTTGCTTTCTCCATAATCCAGAGGATGTTGGCAATTTGATCTCTGGTGCCTCTGCCTTTTCTAAAACCTGCTTGAACATCTGGAAGTTCACGATTCACATATTGCTGAAGCCTGGCTTGGAGAATTTTGAGCATGACTTTACTAGTGTGTGAGATGAGTACAATTGTGCAGTAGTTTGAGCATTCTTTGGCATTGCCTTTCTTTGGGATTGGAATGAAAACTGACCTTTTCCAGTCCTGTGGCCACTGCTGAGTTTTCCAAATGAGCTGGCATATTGAGTGCAGCACTTTCACAGCATCATATTTCAGGATTTGAAATAGTTCAATTGGAATTCCATCACCTCCACTAGCTTTGTTCGTCGTCATGCTCTCTAAGGCCCACTTGACTTCACATTCCAAGATGTCTGGTTCCAGTGAGTGATCACGCCATCGTGATTATCTTCGTCATGAAGATCTTTTTTGTACAGTTCTTCTGTGTATTCTTGCCACCTCTTCTTAAGAAAGAATAAAACTGGTGGAAACACACACCCTGACTTCAAACTATACTGCAAAGCTACAGTAATAAAAACAATATGATACTGGCACAAAAGCAGACACACAGGTCAATGGAACAGAAGAGAGAAACCAAAAATAAACTCACTTTTGTGTGGGCAATTAACATACCACAGAGTAGGCAAGAATATATAAATGGAAAAAGACAGCCTCTTTAATAAATAGTATTGGGAAAACTGGACAGCGATGAGCAAAGGAATCAAACTAGACTCTTCTCTTACACAAAAATAAATTCAAAGTGAGTTAAAAATGTAAATGTAAGACTTGAAACCGTTAGACTTAGAAGAAAACGTAAGCATTACACTCTTTGACATCAGTCTTATTAATATTTTTTGTATGTGTCTCCTTAGGCAAGGGAAACAAAAGTAAACAAACAGGACTACATCGAAATAAAAACTTACACATGGTGGAGGAAACACTCAACAAAATAAAAGCACCATCTACTAAATGGGGTAAGATATTTGCAAATGATACATCTGACAGGATTAATGTTCAAAATATACAAAGAACTCTTACAACTTAACTTCAAAAAAAAAAAAAACTATACAATGTGATTAAAAATGAGCAGAAGATCTGAATAGACATTTTTCTGAAGAGGACATACAGATGGGCAGCAGGCACATTAAAGATGCTCAACATCACTAATCATTAGAGAAGTGCAAATCAAAACCACATGAGACACTTCAAATCTGTCAAAATGGATATTCTCAAAAAGACAAAGAATTGCAAGTAGAGAAAACTGAACCCTTGTACACTGTAGATGGGAATGTAAATTGGTACAACCATTATGGAAAAGAGAATAGAGATTCCTCAAACAAATTTAAAAAGAATGTATCACATAATCTAGCAGTCCACTCCTGGATATTTATCTGAAGAAAATGAAATCTCTATTTAGAAAAAATACATGCACCCTTAGGTTTATAACAGCATTATTTATAATAGCCAAGATGTAGAAGCAATCTAAGTGCCTATCCAGAGATGAATGGATAAAGAAGATATGATATATATATACACACAAACATATACACACATACACAGATACATACACATAAAATGAACTGTTACTCAGCCATAAAAATGAATTATGTCTTGTCACTTGTAACAACATGGATAGACCTAGAGGGAGTTATTCTAAGTAAAATAACTCAGAGAAAGACAAATCCTGTATGGTTTCACTTATATGTGAAATCTCAAAACAAATGAACAAACATAACAATACAGTTACAGATGCAAAGAACAAACAAGTGGCTGCCAGAGAGGAAGGGAGAAGGGGGAGGAGAGAATTAGATGAGGGGAACTAAGAACTGCAAACTTCCAGTTGCAAAATAAATGAATCATGGATATGAAATGTGCAATGTGGGGAATATAGTGATAATTATGTGGTATCTTTGGAAATATATCATACCTAGATTTATCATGATGATTATTTTGAAGTGCAGAAATATCAAATCACTATATTGTGTCCCAAGGAGTAACATAATGTTATAGGTCAATTATATTTCAAAAACAAAGGAACAAACTTACAGAAAAAGAGATCATATATGTGGCTACTGGGGGCAGGAGGTTTGGGTAAGAGAACTGGATGAAGGCAGTCACAGACTTCCCATTATAAGATAAATAAATACCAATATAACATGATAAATATAATTAATGCTGCTATATATTTAATATAAAAATTGTTGCAAGTAAATCCTAAAAGTCCTCATCACAAGGAAAACTATATATATTTTTTATTTCTTTAATTTTGTATCTATATGAGATGATGAATGTTCGTTAAACTTACTGTGGTAATCATTTCATGATGCATAAGCCAAATCATTATGCTATATGCCTTAAAGTAATACAGAGCTATTGGTCAATTATATCTCAATAAAACTTGAAGAAAAAAGTTTCATGTAAGATTTATGACTCAGAATAGAGCTAGTGCTGCATATCAAATGGAATTCCTTATCTCTTTCCACCAGAGGTTTGTTCCTGAAAGAAAGTTTTCTCCTATTTCCTCTTGTTAAAAGGCAAGATCAGCCAGGGACATCTCTTGAGGTTGAAACGTAGCTCGGAGAATTAACATTCTATTAGATCCCTGGATAATAACCAAGGATCCCTCTGGAACCTTTGTCTAAAGACAGTTGCCAAATGTCCCAATGACAAGTCAATATCGATGATCATACTTATAATTAAATATGTTATGTAAGTACAAACTATAGCAGCAACAGTTACAGCAGGATTCTTTTTAATCTCCCTCTGCCAACTATTAGTAACTGAGCCTCCCATATGATTTCAGAGCAAAACATAAATAAAACAAAATCTCATCACCTGTTACATGTATGTACTTCCTTTATTTTTACTTATAGGTCATAATATCCCTCCTATTATTAGGAATTCGAATATGGTTGATTAAATAACTAAAGCAAGAATTTCAAATTTATCTTTATCATTTGATCAAAAAATATTTTGCAGAGAGCTCCCTGGTAGTCCAGTGGTAGTCCAATGGTTAAGAATCCACCTTGCAGTGGAGGGGATGTGAGTTTCGTCTGTGGTCGAGGAACTAGGATTACACATGCTGCAGAGCAACTAAGCCTGTGCACCACAACTAGAGAATTCCCATGCCGTAACTATGATCTGGACTAATACTATCAACCCGAAACACAGACATCTGCATATTAACACTTCATTATGGTGAGAGACAGCAACTAGCTCAGGAGAGTGATCAGGAGAGGAGAATATCTTACTAACAAACAACTCTTCTGGAGAACACTCTAAGAATACTAATAATCTTTCAACTTTGTGTTTCCAGAACATTATCTAAGATTCATCAGCATTATAGAATTTGTCAAGGGTCAGAAATCTTGAGAGACCATTTTAGAATTCTGCCTACCGCACAGATGTCAGTGCCTACATAGTCTGTAAACTACTCGCTTCCTCTCTCTGAAGCTATGGGCATTGGTTCTGAGCCCAGGCAGACAAACAAAAGTGATATCACATACACTCTGTGAAAAACGTATACACAAAGCAGATAGAAGAAGTGATCTACTATGCACAGGTGGTGGGGCTGCCGAGCGGGTATTTAAAGGAAGTTTCAGGAAGTAAAATTTCAACTGGATGGTTAGAGGAAGAACCGTGCCTTCACATGTTTGTCTTCACTGTTTGGCACAGTCTTAAGGTACATAACAGACCCCTGTTGGTGTTTATTGAATGACCTTGTAGGTGTCTTCTAGTGGAGGAGGGGAAATAGAATTCTAGGAGAGTGAATCTCATGTGCCGAGACCCAAAGGGTTGCTTTTTTTTTTAAATAAACATTTGTTTTTATTTTTATTATTTTTATTAATTTTATTGCCTTGTCACATGGCATGTGGGATCTTAGTTCCACAACCAGGGATCGAACCTGCAGCCCCTGCATTGAAAGTGTGGAGTCTTAACCACTGGACTGCCAGGGAAGTTCCCAGAGACCCAAAGATTTAAAGCCACTTGCTATGTTCAAGGATCAGTGAGAAGTGTCAGATTATCTAAACATACAAGGCAAGATATGGCAAGAGAAGAGGCAGACGATGGGGCCAGAACATGGGAGGCCTGGAATATGGTGCTAAGGAGATAAGACTTTATTTTGTAAATGAAGAGGGATACTTGAAGAGCTTTAAGGAAGTGAAAAAGAGAAAAGACAGATTTGTGTTTGAGAAAATTAGCTCCAATGGAAAGCATGTGTGAAGGCTACTTTGAGGTGAGGGTTAGGATGGATGGGAGTGAGGCTAACCAGGGCTGTAGGAATTAGTGCCTTGTGGTCTTGGAGTACAAGTGAGGGAGGAGGGTCTACACCAAGACAATGGCAGTGGGATGGAGAAGGGATTGGCTCCCAAAGCTAGTTGGGAAGTAGAGGGACCGAAGAAAGCATGGCTGGGAAGAAGAGTTGGTTGAATTTGAAGGACGACAAAGTCATGAAGGATGATCTGAGGATGACTCTGGTTTAGGAGATGGATAAATGATGAGACCATCCATTGGCCTTGAAGTCTAAGAAGAAGAACAGGTTTGAGGAGGAGGAGGAAGGTGTTGGCAGTGATGGAGAGAAGGGCAGCTGTGAATGACAAGTACACTTTGGGGCATATTGAGTTTGAGATGCTTGTGGAATATCCTAACAGAATCCAAGAGGAGGCTCTTGAGTTCTGAGCTCTAGAGCTTAACAGGGATTGGATGCACATTGGATTCTCTAACTCCTAGGTGAGCAATCAAGTCATAGCACTGGATAATCACAGAGGGATGGTGTACAGAGTAAGAAAACAAGGAAGCTGAATATAAAACCATGAGTCACCAAAAGTTTACCATGTTGAGGGCAGAAAACATGAGCTGGAATCAAAGGTGGGAGAAAAGAGGCTTTGATGGGAACCAGTGAATCTGGGAATATGTAGTGACCACAGAAGGTAAAGAAATGAGCTTCATGGTCAGAAGAAACTGTGCCCGTGAAAATATTTGCTGGTATTGACTTCACTGGCTTGAATTGGTAAAAAAAAAAAGAAAGAAAAACCTAGAGAGGGCAAGACCCACCAGACCATGTATAATTTAAACACAAAACTCTAAGTAAATTAGCTCATAGGACAGATTGTCACAGATTTCTTTACTGGGTTAGGAAATACTTGGTTTCACTGGGTTCTATTCTTCTGAGGGAAAAAAAAAAGAACTTAGAGTGAAAATGTATGATTATCCTTTGATCTTTATAATTAATAGATTTGACCCAAGTATTCATCAGCCCTTAATGAAAACCAGTGGTGTTCTTGTTACTTTCCACGGTTTGTTTTCTCGTAAGTTGAAGAACAAAAGAGTATCTTTCATAAGCTCATCAAGGGTAAACAGGATGTCACAAGAAGAGAGATCACTGTGGAATAATAAAATTTTTAAAAGGGGGCTGATCCATTTTTAATTTAGTTTTCCTTTGCCCGTGTCAGTTCAGTTCAGTTCAGTCATTCAGTCATGTCCGACTCTTTGCGACCCCATGGACTGCAGCACGCCAGGCCTCCCTGTCCATCACCAGCTCCTGGAGTTTACTCAAACTCTTGTCCATTGAGTTGGTGATGCCATCCAAGCAACTCGTCCTCTGTCGTCCCCTTCTCCTCCCACCTTCAATCTCTCCCAGCATCAGGGTCTTTTCAAATGAGTCAGTTCTTCACATCAGGTGGCCAAAGTATTGGAGTTTCAGTTTCAACATCAGTCCTTCCAATGAATATTCAGGTCTGATCTCCTTTAGGATGGACTGTTTGGATCTCCTTGCAGTCCAAGGGACTCTCAAGAGTCTTCTCCAACACCACAGTTCAAAAGCATCAATTCTTCGACACTCAGCTTTCTTTATGGTCCAACTCTTACATCCATACATGACTACTGGAAAAACCATAGCTTTGACTAGATGGACCTTTGTTGGCAAAGTAACGTCTCTGCTTTTTAATGTGCTGTCTAGGTTGGTCATAGTTTTTCTTCCAAGGAGCAAGCGTCTTTTAATTTCATGGCTGCAGTCACCATCTGCAGTGAATTTGGAGCCCCCCAAAATAAGGTCTGTCACTGTTTCTACTGTGTCCCCATCTATTTGCCATGAATTGATGAGACCAGATGCCATGATCTTCGTTTTTTGAATGTTGAGTTTTAAGCCGACTTTTTC
This sequence comes from Moschus berezovskii, assembly GCF_049115385.1. Lineage (NCBI taxonomy): Eukaryota > Metazoa > Chordata > Mammalia > Artiodactyla > Moschidae > Moschus > Moschus berezovskii. The sequence goes on along the minus strand of NC_142475.1, from coordinate 18,167,619 downwards.
ACTCTTCTCTTTCACTTTCACCAAGAGGCTCTTTAGTTCTTCATTTTCTGCCATAAGGATGGTGTCATCTGCATATCTGAGGTTATTGATATTTCTCTTTGCAATCTTGATTCCAGCTTGTGCTTCATCCAGCCTGGCGTTTCTCATGATGTACTCTGCATATAACTTAAATAAGCAGGGTGACAGTATACAGCCTTGACGTACTCCTTACCCTATTTGGAACCAGTCTGTTGTTCCATGTCCAGTTCTAACTGTTGCTTCCTGACCTTCATACTGCCCATGTCAGACTCCACCAAACAACCTGAATGTGAAAGTTGTTCAGTCATGTCTGACACTTTGCAACTCCATGGACTGTACTGTCCATGGAATTTTACAGGCCAGAATACTAGAATGGGTAGCCTTTCCCTTCTCCAAAATAACCTGAATAAATACCAGCAATTGCTGTGCCCCGCCAAAATTTGGACATGCTTCAAACATCTCCAAAGAAGGACAATATACTTTTTTGAAAAAATATGAAGATGAAGTTAACCAAGCACACGTAAATTCACCACAACCTCTCCTCATTATCCAGAGGGGATGGCCCATGATGATAACTTAGTTAAGGCCAAGCCAAAATGCAGAGATTCAAGTGCCAAAAAGTCAGTGTGTTTCTGCTTGTCTCCTCTGCTCCCTGGAAGCTGATGTCTTGCTAAGCAGCTGGCTAAGTATTCGCATTCTTGGTGACTTGGAGGAGGCGGGAGCCTTGGCACAGCAGCAGTAATACAGAGAGACACCTCACTTCTGTCTTCTGCAATCCCCTCAAACAGTAAGAATGTCAAACCTTCAGTTCTAGAATGAGACTGAGGGTGTTTATGTGAAATTATTCTGTGTGTGTGCTCACTTGTTCAGTCGTGTCCAGCTCTCTGCAACCCCGTGGACTGTAGCCTGCCAGGCTCCTTTATCCATGGAATTTTTCAGGCAAGTATACTGGAATGGGTCGCCATGTCCTCCTCCAGGCAATCTTTCCAACACAAGTATCAAACCCTCATCTCTTCATCGCCTGCATTGGCAAGTGGACTCTTAACCGCTACCTGGGAAATTATATTATTTCTCTGCTATTCAGGTAGCAGGTGGCTGTGTGACTGGGTTCGCACCAGCAGATGAGAGGATTGGTAAGGATCTTGACCAGTGGAGCCAATAACGTGGTCAGGAGAGACCCGACCTAAGGAAAGAGGAAGAGGCCCAAAAGAAACAGAGCAGCAGGGGAAACAACAATAGAAATGCCAAGAGCTCCTGGAGCCCATGAGAACAGAAAACCGGGGTCAGGTAGTCCATTCATCAGAGCAGAAGTGGAACCAAAGAAGAAAGCACACAAAGCTGGAAAAAACAGAAAGGACAGCATATTTCCTTAGCAAGAATGAGAAAGTCACTCACCCTTCTCCTCCCCTCCCCAAACATGCGTGGAGTTTGGTTTCACTCATCTCTTTGAGGAGGTGTTCCCGTATGTGCTGTGGCCTACCAATCTACAAGAACATGTATTAATCACTCCCATTAAAAAGGAACGTGAATGTCACCCATGACTAGTTTCTCAGGTGGCAGGGAAGTAGGGCAGGTTTGAGTACTTCATTTCCTGCCACATGACGGTTTGCTGTCAAGCTGAGGTGATCACATGCAATGGGCTGAGCAGAAGCAGACTGAGTCCAAAGGCTGGCCCTGTCAGTCTCAGTGTGAACTTGGATAAGCTCTTCATAGAGCTAAACCTCAGATTTCTCACCTGTATAGTAGGAATTACAATATTCCAGATCCACAATCCCTTTGTAGCAATTCTGAAATCCAAAGGGCTCCAAAAAACAGATTTTTTTGTAAACTTGTACGAAATTCATTTGATGGCAAAACCTGACCGGAACTAATAATGTGAGACTTAGTTTTCATTTATCCCACCACTAAACATGATTATCTGGAACTTTGCTGCAGGAACATCAGTGTGTTTGATAACGGATGGATATTATGGGGGTGTTATCAATAATCCGGTATATGCACTGATTTGTCTCTCACAACTGTGAACCACTTTGAATTCTGAAGCATACCAGGGACCTGTGTGGAATCTGAATAAGAGACTGGGGACCTGTTCTTTGGGGTTGTAGGAAGTACTAAGGGAAAAGAACGTGTGTCAGGTGATTCTAACAATGCCTTGTTGCTGCTGCTATTTAGTCACTAAGTTGTGTTTGAATCTTTGCAACCCCAAAGACTGTAGTCCGCCAAGCTCCTCTGTCTATTGGATTCTCTAGGCAAGAATACTGGAGTGGGTTACCATTTTCTCCTCCAGGGAATCTTACTGGCCCCAGGCTCAAACCTGCATCTCCTGCATTGGCAGGCAGATTCTTCACCAATGAGCCACCAGGGAAGCCCACAGCAATGCCTGGCAGTTTGTAAGTGCTCAAGAAATACAAACTAGAATTTATTATTAAAAAATATGCAGATTGGGAGTGCTCTGCCCTGATCCTGTTACGCTGGAGTTCACCCAGGGGAAACATTAAACTCTGAGGTTCTGACTCCCCATCCACCAACTATATCACTGAAGAGTCTGGACTTTTGAGAAAAACCTCCCTGGAAGGCCGTGTGTATATTCCTGCAGGCACTGTGGAGTTGAGACCCAAGACCTAAAGCCAAGAAAGAAATTCCAAGTGCACAACATCTGAGGATTACAAGGACAGGGAATGAAGGAAGGGCTGAAACTGGACATGCCCCCTCCCAGAGGTGGTGAGGCCTGTGGAGGGAGGCTTGACCTTGGAGCCAGACAGATATTCCTAGCCCTGCCCTCCCTCGTGACGGGAACTGCTGGATCTCAGTTTCTTCATGTGGAAAGTGGGCTAACAGTACTTCTGAAAGCTTCACTATGATGGGGCCTGGTTCATAGATGAGATTCAGCAAGGAACAGGCAAAAACACACGGACACCATTATACTGGGTGCTAAGAAAACCAAAGTTTCTACAGAGTATCATTCTGCCTTGCCCTGAATTCCTTTCCACAGGAAAAGCCTTATGTTTCCTGCAAAAGTGAGACTAAGAGGCCACACAGAGGGGGCATTCCGTCTATGAAGAACTCTAAGCCTGTAGTTAGAGGTTCTCCTCTCTCGACAAGACAGTCACCCGTGCTCCTTGGGGGACTTCTGAGTCAGGACAGCCATGCACAAGGTCAAGTTCGAAACTGTAAAGGTGATCTGTGGACACATGGATGGTCAATAAGACTTATTCACCCCTTGAATCCAATTTTGGCTGGATGACCAAGTCCCAGTGTGACCCCTTATAAAAGGAACAGTTGTCAAGGGTACTTGGAAGAAAAGAGGGTTGTTTTCTGCCATTCAAAGTGGATCGTTTCATGAAGGAGACCTTTCACCCAAATAATCACCTTGTCCTCGCATGCCCAGATCAGGACCAACACAGAGAATAAACAGATACCCATTATAGAGGCGGCCTTGAGATCAACCCCAGCCAATGCCTGATTTTCTCCAGAGACTTTGACCTGAGTAATCATGTTCTCTCCAGACCTGAGCCACACGACTTGAGACACGCCAGGTGTTAAGACATTCGCAACCTCCAGGCTTTCCTCAGCACTCCTTTCCTCTTTCCTGCCCATCATGGCTGGAGGTGAAGAGTCCCCTCTTTCCCGCCCTCCTGAACCTCAGGGTTTCAGCCCCCTCATTCCAGGAGAGTCAGGGCAGCATTGAGAACACACCTTCGCAGTACCTGCCCCCGACCCTGGCATGGAGACGCCTCTTTTGAACGGTGGCTCCCCGTGAACTCATTCTCATTTCTTCAGAGCAGCTGCTCAACAGCCAGACCAATCTCAGGGTTAGAGTCCTGTCAACTAAAAAGATGCACAACATGAGAGTTGCGAGTTACATTTTATTTGGGGCCAAGTGAGGACTGCAGTCCAGGAGACAGCACCTCAGAGAGCACTGAGAGACTGCTCCAAAGAGGCAACAGGGGAAGGTCAGTATATAAGATTTTGGTGAAGGGGGAGTTCAGGGCAATCAAGAACTTGTTTTACAAAAGGCTTTCTGCTAGTCGTGAGGAGCCATGTCACCATGAAAGGGTTTAGTGCTTTTCTAGATATCAGGGAGGAGATGCAAGGATTGGGATCATGAAATCAGTTCCTGAAAGTGTCAGTATCTAAAGACCTGTTCCACCAGTTTCCCTGGAGCACAGAGTGCCTCACTCTCCACCCTGAAACCCCTTCAGGGAGTGTCGAAGGCCAGCAGCTGAAGTAGCACAGGCACATGGCAAAAGCCCACGTTGCTGTTGCTTGGGTGCTGGCAAATGCCCTTGGCAAGTGCCAGTTTGTAGTTGACAGTACCAACAGAGCTGGGGCACCAGAGAAAGGCATAGTGAATGAACATGAGAGTGAGATGAGAGAATATTTTTTAGAAATCATTTGACATTTGATTCATTTCTTACGGCATCAAAGTATAAAAGAAATATCCATGAGTCCATCCTGGTATAAATAAATAGCTGAATAAATAGATGGGGACATCCCTGGTTTTCCAGTGGCTAAGACTCCGTGCTCGCAATGCAGGGAATCTGGGTTCGTTCCCTGATGGGGGAACTAGATCCCACAGGCCGCAACTACGAGTTTGCTTGCCACCGCAAAGATCAAAGCTCTTGGTGCAACAAATAAGTAATAAAATAAATAAAAATAAATATTTTTAAAGTAAGTAAATACATAAATGTAGGGGAAAGGACAGCTCTTCTTTTCAAAAAGAATTCCAGTTAATAAATATAGAAAGAATGAAGAAAATAGAAATTCACCATTAGAAACCACAGGAATAACTGCGGCAGGCAAGATCCTGCTAAAATTAGCAGGCAAAAGTTTGAGGAGAAACAGAGTATTTGCATAGTCTCCAAGTGTTTCTCCTATGAAAGCGAAAGCTCAAAGTGTTTGTGGCTCAGTCGTGTCTGACTCTTTGCAGCCCAATGGACTGTAACCCACCAGGGATTCTCCAGGCAAGAATACTGGAGTGGGTAGCCACTCCCTTCTCCAGAGGATCTTCCTGACCCAGGGATCAAACCCTGTCTCCTGCATTGCAGGTGGATGCTTTACTGTCTGTGCCACCAGGGAAGCCCGCATACCCCAACACTGTTGATGAATTAGTGTTCCTCCCCGGGTTTACCCAATCACTCCTCACGTTCTTCCTACCAGCACTGTCACTGCTACCATCACTCCCACCACTTCCAACTGAGGACCCTGAGCCACCCAGGGTGATAATTTCACACCTAGGCTCACAGTCTAGGGTTGGCATTGCTGTGACCACTGTAGCTGAACTTGAAAGTCACTGTTAGTGTTGTATGACATCTTGCTGCTGCTGAGCGTGTGGCCAAACACTGCTAAGATGCTGCCACATGGCTGGCATTTCACCTCCTGTATCTCAGCCCCAGTTTTGTGACAAGGCTCTCTGCTGTCTCCTGAGACTTCACGCTCAGCCTTCTGTTCAATGAGGATTGTGTGCAGGGTCTAGACCTTGGATGCCAGGATGAGACACTGTCTTGCAGAATATTTCTTTTTTTGTTTTTCTGTAAGGGAACACTGTATTGTTCCACATTTTATCTTTGGTTTTGTAATCACTGATTATATAATGAGTTCTGGTTCTCTGCTGGCAAAATTGTTCTGCACTGTTAAAGACACAGCTGCTTTAGAACACAAGGAGATGGAGACCGTGTCTGTATGATCTACTGCCTCCACCACCATCCTTGCTATTCTCCTGAAAGATCAGGCCCACATTACACTACAATGTGGTGGGTGGCAGTGCGACAGGACAACTCCACCGTTGCACCAAGAGTAGCAGATCCTTGTTGTGAAGTTGGCAATTTTGTGAAACATCAGCTGCCTCTAGTGGGGCCGACTTGATCTGCTTCCCTCGTGTCTCAGAGCTTGAAAATCTGTGTCCTTGACTTCCAGATTTGGGTTTCCAGATAAAACACACAACTCCCAGTTAAATTCCAATTGTGGACAAACAGTGAAAACATTTTTTCAGTGTAAGTATGTCCCATGCAACACCTAGGACATACACTAAAAAGCAGTGTTCATAATTTGTCTGAAATTCAAATGTAACTGGGCTGTGCTAAGTCGCTTTCAGTTGTGTCTGACTCTTTGTGACCCCATGGACTGTAGCCCACCAGGTTCCTCTGTCCGCGGTATTCTCCAGGCAAGAAGACTGGAGTGGGGAGCCATTTCCTTCTCCAGGGGATCTTCCTGACCCAGGGAAATGCAACTGGGCAGCCTCTTATTTTTATTTGCTAAATCTGGCAATCCTACTCAAGATCAGACTCTTGTCCTTGTCCTGTCCTCTGGGTCTGTCCTTGTGGGACTCCGATAATTCATTCTGCCAAGAAGCCTGAGACAGAAGGAGGCAAAGGAGGAATCTTAATCACTTTTGGCTTTCTGTTCTTATCTAGCTCCGAGTGTCACAGATAGGCATTAAATTCATAAATAAATTAAAACCTCTCATTTGAAATTTGATCATTTCTATCCTGAAGCTTTAGCAACACTGGAGCCCACTGAGAGGAAGGATGGTGTAAAGAGGAAAGAATGATCTAGGGATGGAGGAACCTGGCCGCTCATCCCAGGTCAAGCGACCATGATGTGGCGTGCCCACGGTGTAGTACTCTCTCTTTAGTCTCTGTTTGAGAACTTAAAGGAGTCAATTAAATGACCTCTAAGATCCATTCCAGGGCTAGTAATTCTATGGTTCTGGCTTCAAAAAGTCTGAAACTTATGACATGGCTGGCTGTGGCTGTGAAAGTCGCTCAGTCGTGTCCAGCTCTTTGGGACCCCACAGACTATACAGTCCATGGAGTTCTCCAGGCCAGAATACTGGAGTGGGTAGCCTTTCCCTTCTCCAGGGGATCTTTTCAACGCAGGGATCGAACCAGGGTCTCCTGCATTGCAGGCAGATTCTTTACCAACTGAGCTATCAGGGAAGCTGAAACTTAAGACATATGTAACTGAAAGTCACAGTATTAGATTAAAAAAGTTTAAACATCAGGAATTTTTTATATGCTGAATTTTTTAAAAGTTGCTTACCGATTTTCTGTCTGTTCAGTTCAGTTCAGTTCAGTTCAGTCACTCAGTCATGTCGGACTCTTTGCAACCCCATGGACCACAGCACTCCAGGCCTCCCTGTCCATCACCAACTCCCAGAGTTTATTCAAACTCATGTCCATAGAGTCGGTGATGCCATCCAGCCATCTCATCCTCTGTTGTCCCCTTCTCCTCCTGCCTTCAATCTTTCCCAGCATCAGGGTCTTTTCCAATGAGTCAGCTCTTCGCATCAGGTGGCCAAAGTAGTGGAGTTTCAGCTTCAACATCAGTCCTTCCAATGAATATTCAGGACTGATCTCCTTTATGATTGACTGGTTGGATCTCCATGCAGTCCAAGGGACTCTCAAGAGTCTTCTGCAGCACCACAGTTCAAAAGCATCAATTAGAAAAGTACATGTGTTGACCTCAGAACTCTTGTTACTACATTAAATATTTTGTGCAAACTTTTTACATCATTAGTATTCAGGTACAAGATTCGCCTGTCAGAATACTCTAATGGAATTTTCCTGTCTACCATTCTTTTTTTTTTTTTAATATTTGTTTGGTTGTGCCAGGTCTTCGTTGCAGCATTCAGGATCTTCGATCTTTGGACTTTGTTGTTGCACGTGGGATCTAGTTCCCTGACCAGGGATCAAACCTGGGTCCCCTGCATTGGGAACTTAGAGTCTTAGCCAGGGAAGTCCCCATGTCTATCATTCTTAAATGACTTTATTAAATGCCAACATTCTCTTTTTAAAAATTGATTAATTTATTTTTATTTTTGGCTGCACTGGGTCTTCGTTGCTGTGTGGGCTTTCTCTAGTTGTGGTGAATGAGGGCTACTCTCTAGTTGTGGTGTGTAGGCTTCTTGTTGTGGTTTCCCTTGTTGCGGAGCATGGGCTCTGGGCACATTGGCTTCAGTAGTTGTGGCACAGGGCTTAGCTTCTCCTTGGAATCTGGGACCTTCGTGGACCAGGGATTGAACTAGAGTCCCCTGCATTGCAAGGTGGATTCTTAACCATGGAACCACCAGGAAGCCCAGTAAACTCCAACGCTCTAAGTTAAAGCTGTATCCTGAACTTGAGCCATTAGTAGTTACTCTAAGGAGAGACCAGTATGATCTTGGATAAAGGAAGATATTTTATGAAGATGTTTTTACTCAAGATCTAAAATACATGCTAAGGAAACAGCACTTAGACTTAGGTGAGCACACTTTTCAAGTAGATTCAACAAACATATTGACTATCCCACTGGACTATCCCCTATACTCTTCTGGTTTTAAATTCCATTTTATAAATGTTTATGGTGCCCAAATTTCCATGTTCACATTTCATTTTTCTCTTCAGTTTAGAACCAAATCTCCAGCTCCCTAATAGAAATCACCACCTAAATGTCCCACAGATACCTCAAACTCAGTAAATGTAAAATAAAGTAGAAATTAACACAATATTGTAAATCAACTATACTTCAATTAAAAAAAAAATGCAGTGCCTAGTCCCTTCACCCCACAACCTGCTCTATTGGCCTCCTCAAACTTGATTAATGGTATTAATTTCCACCATCATCATTATCATGATGGAATGATGTGGCAAGAATATTGGAGTAGGTTGCCATCTCCTTTTCCAGGGTATCTTCCCAACCCAGGAATTGAACTGGCATCAAACCACAAGGCATCTCCTGCATTGATAAGCAGATGCTTTACCATTAGCACTTCCTGGGAAGCCCATCGAAGAGCAGAGGAGAGGTCAAATGTCAGCAGGCTGTAAGCGGGCAGGGATATTCTACAGATTGGATAATCTGTTTCTCAGTTGTTAAAAACTCATTACTCATTAAGTAAATATTCTGTGAATACCACTTAAATTCCAGGCTTCTTGATCTTTATTTTTACTTTTTATTTTGGCTATGCTTCATGGCTTGTGGGAACTTAGTTCCCAGACCAGAGATGGAACCTAGGTCCTAGCATGGAAGCACGGAATCCTAACCCTGAATCACCAAGAAAGTTCCACTTTTTACATTTTCTATTATTATAAAGTATTTGATATTACGGAAAGGTACATAAAACATATGTATGGTTTAAAAATAATTATTACGTGTGTCGCCTCCACCCTGGGCTTCCCTGGAGGCACAGTGGTAAAGAATCTGCCTGCCAATGCAGGAGATGCAGGTTTGGTCCCTGGGTTAGGAGGATCCAGTGGAGAAGGAAATGGCAACCCACACCAGTATTCTTGCCTGGAGAATTCCATGGACAGAGGAGCCTGGCGGGCTGCAGTCCATGGGGTCAGACATGACTGAATGATTAAACAACAGCAACCTCCATTCATGCCGAGAAATAGAATTGCCAGGGCCTCAGAACCCTGCTCCTCTTGTCTTTCTTCCTGGGCACTGGAGACTTCACCATCCTGATGTCTGTGATAATCATTTTGTTGCTTTTATTAGTTGCTTTGCCACGTTGATAGGCTAGAGAGAGAGAGATACAGGTATATATTCCAAGTTTTTAGGACAATAAACAGTGTACAGTCAAAAATAACTAAGCCTACAAGGACATATGCTAACAAGAATGAAAACTAGAAGAAAGAGACCTCCAAAGAAATTTTGAAATTACTGCACAATATATACAAGCAACTATGCTTACTAAATTCAGAGAAAAAAGTAGAAAATATATGCAAAACAGGAAATGATAAAAAGTGATTTAGCTAATTTAAAAAAGAACCAAACAGAATATCTCAAAGTAAAAAATACAATAAACCAAGTTAAAAACTCAATAGAAATGTTTAAGCAATTTAAACACACTTAAGAGAAGATTAGAGAAAAAAAATATAGATCAGGAGAAATTATCCGGAGTATAATATAGAGAAACTGGAAAAAGCATAGCTTTGCAAAGACTCAGATGGTGAAGAATCTATAGTCTTTAAAGACTAAGATGACACTAATTTCCTCCAGAAAGAGCTTTCATTTGCCTTTGCTAGGCACACAGGCACACTTTGCTGACAAAGGTCCAGATGGTCAAAGCTATGGTTTTTCTAGTATTCATGTATGGATGGGAGAGTTGGACCATAAGGAAGGCTGAGCACAGAAGAATTGATGCTTTCAAACTGTGGTGCTGGAGAAGACTCTTGAGAGTCCCTTGGACTACAGGGAGATCAAACCAGTCAATCCATAGGAAATCGGTCCTAAATAATCATTGGAAGGACTGATGCTGAAGTTGAGGCTCGATTCTTTGGCCACCTCATACGAAGAGCTGACTCATTGGAAAAGACCCTGATGCTGGGAGGGATTGGGGGCAGGAGGAGAAGGGGGCAACAGAGAGTGAGATAGTTGGATAGCATCACCGACTCAATGGACATGAATTTGAGTGAACTCCAAGAGACAGTGATGGACAGGGAAGCCTGGCGTGCTGCAGTCGATGGGGTCACAGAGTCAGACACAACTCAGTATCTGAAAAACAAGGAGGCACACAGGGACATTTTAAATCCCTTTAAACTAAATTCACTTTAGTTTGAGAGAGTTTTATGGTATTATGGTTTCCTTTTCTATTTGTTTTCATGTATTTACTTTTCATCATCAAATGAATATGGCTTTCAAGCTATAAGAGTGCTAACCTGCAGTTATATCTTGTCAGGGCAGTTGCCTACCTTTCCCATCTGTCCTGCTCTGCCCAGCGTAAGGACCTGAGGGAAGCAGCACACTTAATTTTGTTTCACCCTTGCTCTGAGGGTTTTTCCTGTTTTAGTAAGGAAAGGAGCAGGCCCTAGGTTTTGACCCTGTGCTCCTTGTCCTAAGAAGCCCTAAGAACCAAACTGGCCTAATTGGCAAATGTCCTTAGTTCAACAACAGCTTTAGGGTACCACTTAACTTTCAGAGACCGTGTTTTCCTTTGATCTGGGGCTTTAACCTCTTACGGTCTTGTCTGATCTTTGATGCTTTTAAGAAGTTATAATTTTTTTTTTATTTTTTATTGAGTGTTTTGGGTTGTTTCTAGTAGGAGGTTGGTCTGATCCTCATCCTGCCTTATTCTTGGAAATGCAAGTCCTCTCATCTTTTTGGGCTTAACTAAACTGCACACTTAGAAACAAAAACCCAACACGATCTTCTGTAAGCAAGTTACCATGGGAAAAGCAAGCACGTGTTTTTTAAGTCTCCTGTACTTCAGGAAATGAATCACTGTTAAGGTCACTTAAACAGGCTACAAAACATGAACTGCCATTAACATTTTTAAGAAATATATCTGAACTTTTCTAAGTTTTCCCCCCAAAATTTAACTTTTGAACCACTGCTAAATTATTTTTAAATTGCAACATTTTATCCAGAAATTGCTTTTCCATAGAACTCAACTACCCAAGAATCTAAAAGTATATAAAATGACTCAACATAATCCAGTTAGATGACAAAAGTGTTGTCACCTTATTTAATGTCCTTTATTCATCAGCAGTCTTTGAGGCCTCATTCAGAGTTGATTAGCTCTTATTTTATACACAATTCAAAGAAACCTCATTCTTTGGTTTTCTAGCCCATAAACACAGAGAAGGAATAATTTGAAGGAAAACATGTATTTTCAAAGCCAGGCTCATTACAAGAGTCAGGGATGGCACTTAAATCCACAAGTGTAAAACAGGATTTTATATATACATGTATAAAATGTTCAAAAAGTTTTAGAAGAGGCACAATGGAGAATTTTTTGGCTCTCTTGGATCTTCGTTGCTGCACTCAGGTTTTCTCTAGTTGTGTGTGGTGCATGGGCCTTTCATTGCAGGGGCTTATCTTGCTCTCCAGGGCATGTGGGCTTCAGTAGTTGCAGCACATGGGCTCAGTAGTTGTGGCTCCTGGGCTTAGTTGCCCCGTGGAATGTGGAATCTTCCTGGAGCAGGGATTAAACCCATGTCCTACATTGACAGGTGGATTCTTAACCACTGGGCCATCAGAGATGTCTACAATGGAGACATTTTGCCCAACATTCTGGGAGTAGCTCCTGGGAGGCTCATGGTACCATTCACAGCTTAGTGAACAAACCTCTACATTCTTGGTATTGTTCCTGTAGTAGTATCAAACCAGTGAAGCCATTTCTGAGAAAGACAGGGATGCAATGTCTTTGATATATTTTCTGTATTTTTTAAGGAAATAAAATTAAAAATTACTTTTAGGGTAAAAGCTTGCTGATTTGGAGAATCTCACTCACTAGTTGGGCCTGAAAAATAAACATTTCTGTATTACAGCCTCCTGATCCAAGTTCCCTTTGAGACTGACTCCAGAAAATTCAGAGCTTATAAATACCCTAAATGTACCATTCAATTCTTTAGCCTTCATTCTAGGAGTTGAGAGAAGGGGCATTTTTCTCAGTATCACTGATGTCTAAAACAGGAACTTAAAGAGAAAGCAACTATGCTGGCCACAAGTGAAAGAAAGAGGCAGAGATGCGGAGGGCCTAGTTTTACTTTAGAGCAGTCCCATTTGGGCAAGGTTATAGATATAGAAAAGATAACTTTACCGGTGCAAAATGGAACTGTCAAGATTGTTAAGTGATAGATGACAATCAGGGTTCAAAAGTTGCCTGGGGAAGGGGAGATGAAGGGAGTTGGAGGACAGGAAACATCCCCAGATGGTCCTGCTTTTGTTTATCTTTGTTTCAGCACAAAGGATGCCAATCGGCTTCCTGATGTATGTTAGGAGACACAACTCGCAACTTACACATTGATTTTAGATCTCCCTTAAATGTAGGCTCTGTTTCTGTGGTAAAGAAGAATCATTACTTGAAAGGTTTCGGACTTCCCTGATCCCACAAGATGAGGTGCTGAGTTTTAGTATCATTCTCATTATTACATCATTAGTATCATTCTAGAATCTCAAAAGTGGGAAAACCCAGACACCTGCTTAACTGCAAGATGCTGGCTACTCTATATCCAGTATATTCCCCCTTGTTTTCCCCTTAGTATTTATCATACCAACTTGACTTTCCCAGTATTTAATTTGTAAGCTATTTTATTTTATTTTTTTATTTCACAAATGAACTTAACAACTGAAATGTAGTAGGAGAAAAGGACTTCTGTTTTGATTAGAATTGGCAAGTAGGTTTCATTTTGCTAGTCAATTCTGGTAGATCTGATGGCAAGTCACATTATGAAGAGTGTTGAAACTGCTTCTAAGTTCAGGAGGAGAGAGCTCTGAGATCCATTAGCAATGTCTGCTCCAATATAGGACTGCAAATATAGTATGCCTGTCGAATATTTGTTATCTGAGGGTTAGTTCAACAAATACTGAATGTCAAGTAGTATGCAAAGTACAAGAGTTTGTTTTATATTGTTTTTGTTTTAAATAAAGAAAACATAGTTCCTTTATTTAATGTAATAAATGGCAGGCATATGACCAAATAACTAAAATCCGGTGTGGAATTAAGGAAAGTGTATCAAGGTCCAGAGGGCCAGAGAGGAAGAAGGGGAAATGGATCTTCAGGGAATGGGTCTAGGAGAAGGCCAGTAATCAGCAGTTTCAGACAGATAGCTGGGTGACCTCAGTTTTGGTCTGAATCTACCCCTTCATACTTCAACCACAAATGGCAGAGCACCAGTATATGACCAATTTCCGGGCAGGCAAATTTCCTATAGTATTCTAATAACTATCCCATAGAGCTCTTCTCTTGTCATCCACAGCCTTTATCTCATTATCAGTGAATCCTGGCTGGATGCCACGAGGGTATAGACTATGCTCTGCGGGCATCTGAAGGAGCCAGCCAAGGAGGACTGCACAGAGAGCACCCCAATGGGCTTATCCTTTCAAAGCACACAGGCTAACAATGACAGGAATGGCCCCAAACCAAGTACAAATATTTTTGAAAGGCATCAGCTTTGTGAGTGGCATCAGTTCAGTTTATCAGGAAGGGCAAAAATCCAGAATAATCCAAGGTTGAAAAATGCTAAACAGAAGAGCTATTTATAAGCTATGTTTGGAACAAAACAATCAACCAAGTAAGACTATGATCAATTAGGGGGAAGAGATGCATAATGCTAACATATATAAGAGCATTAGAAAAAAATAATCGGGACTTTCCTGATGATCCAGTGGCTAAGACTCTGTATTCCCAATACAGAGGGCCCAGGTTTGACCCCAGGTCAGGGAACTAGATCCCATATCCCATTTAAGACCCAGCACAGACAAATAAATTTAAAAATACATTAAAAATCATAATTACAAAATTACTTCCTGTCATTTTCCTCTGTAGAAGGTATTTCTCATAGATGATGCATCAAACTCATCTAGAGTATCTGTAAAAATGTATGTTCCCAGGCCCCATTTCAGACCTACCAAGCCTAAATCTCTAGAAGCCTGTGGGGAATGTGCATTTTTAACAGCTCTTCCTTCTCCAAGTGATCCATATATACCCTAAAGATTTAAAACCACTACTCTCAGGGACAGAATGACAGTGGCTTCCCCAGTGGCTCAGTGGTAAAGGATCTGCCTGCAGTACAGGAGATGTGGGAGACTCAGGTTCGATCCCTGGGTCAAGATGATCCCCTGGAGGAGGACATGGCAACCCACTCCAGTATTCTTGCCTGGAGAATCCCACCAGAGGAGCCTGGTAGGCTACAGTCCATATGGTTGCAAAGAGTTGGACATGACTGAAACGACTGAGCACGCATAAGGAAATGAAATCCAAGATAAATGAGAAGGTGGTGAGAGTGCCAGCTGCTTTAGATGTGTTTAATTCTGCAACTCCTATGAAATACATCCAGGATTAAAAAGTAACCAGCACATGCAATTATATAAATCTCAACATCAATCTTTAAGAAATCATGCTGCTGCTGCTAAGTCGCTTCAGTCGCGTCCAACTCTGTGCGACCCCATATACGGCAGCCCACCAGGCTCCCCTGTCCCTGGGATTCTCCAGGCAAGAATACTGGAGTGGGTTGCCATTTCCTTCCCCAATGCATGCATGCATGCTAAGTCGCTTCAGTTGTGTCCAACTCTGTGCAACCCTATGGTCAGCAGCCCACCAGGCTCCTCTGTCCACAGGATTCTCTAGGCAAGAAGACTGGAGTGGGTTGCCATCTCATGGGAATGGTATAATTCCTAGAAGCCTGGAGGTAGACAAATATTTGTTGCCATCACATGGCAAAAGGAAAGATTCAATAAAATACAGAATTGTCAATTGTATATGGATTCCTAGTAAAACCTTGGAAAGCATTAATAGTATTCATAAACACTTAAAAGTAGTGTTGATCATTAATAGTCAGACTAGAGTCATCACAAATAAATACATGTGTCTTTTACTTTCAGCTGCATCAACCTCTTCTTGAAAAATGTCATTATAAATTATAAATAAAAACCTATGCATACTAAACTGATCTCATTTTTTAAATAAGTCTCTTACAAGCAGAATGATGGAATTAGCTTATGTTGAGTTTTTCTTAGGCATTTGCAAAGAGTCTCATAATATATACTGAGCAAGATGGAGAAATCTGAGAAAACTGGTAGGACTAACCGTTTTTAGCCACTGGATCATAAAGAAAGTCCCGATAATTTTCTTCTAATGTTCTTATATATGTTAGCATTATGCATCTCTTCCCCCAAATTGATCATAGTCTTACTTGGTTGATTGTTTTGTTCCAAGCATAGCTTATAAATAGCTCTTTTGTTTAGCGTTTTCCAATCTTGGATTATTCTGGATTTTTGAAAGCCTACTTTATGTCAGGAACTCTGCTTAGTGTTTTGAGATTACTATTTAATTTAAACATCTACCCATTTCTATAAAGTAAAAACAACTGTCCCATTTTACAGATGAGGAAAGTAAGCAGAGAATCATCAGGTAACTTGCCCAGGGTCATATAGCCAGGATATGGTGGAGTTAAGGTTGAGGGGCCAACTCTGTGATCAAACTTTGCATGCCTACCAACTGCGCTTTATTTCAGCTGGATGGAGTCACAACTAGGTAGAATGCCATGTCCAGGAAGAGTTGATCTGTGGTTCGTGCCAACCTGAAGGATTCACTAATGACTGCCATGAGTCAGAGGTGTCCCAGAACTGCTCAACATTTTTACTAGTGACTTAGATAAAAATATAAAGGTTGGGCTTGTTTACAGATGGCATAAAGCTAGAGAAAGGGATAACTAAAACTATAAATGAGATTGGCAGATGGGAACAACAGGCTAGAGTCGAAAAGATAAAAATTTTTAAAGGACCATGGTAAAATCCTATACCCTGGTTACAGAAGAAAGTACAATTAGGAACACACAGCTTAAGACAAAAGGTAGAAACTTGTATTGACCTGGTCAGCCTCATATAGACTAGTTCAAAATGATAAATATGTGATGACAATAAAATGACTTCACATACTTCTTTAACTGGCTCCCTGACCGATGCCCCTCCAAAGCTGAAGTTACCATATTTTATCTAATTTGAGATGCTGTTGATTGCAAGATGCACCAGTGGCTTAGCACCACTGAAAAAATAGGGAATGCCATCAATTAAGCAAGGACACAATGCTTTCATATTCAGTTCAGTTTAGTTCAGACACTCAGTCATGTCCAACTCTTTGCAACCCCATGGACTGCAGCACGTCAGGCCTCTCTGTCCATCACCAACTCCCAGAGTTTACGCAAACTCTTGTCCATCGAGTCGGTGATGCCATCCAACCATTTCATCCTCTGTCGTCCCCTTCTCCTCCTCCTTCAATCTTTCCCAGCATCAGGGTCTTTTCCAATGAGTCAGTTCTTCACATCAGGTGGCCAAAGTATTGGAGTTTCAGCTTCAGCATTAGTCCTCCCAATGGATATTCAGGACTGATTTTCTTTAGGATGGACTGGTTTGATCTCCTTACAGTCCAAGGGACTCTCAAGAGTCTTCACCAACACCACAGTTCAAAAGCATCAATTCTGGGCGGCGCAGGCGCAGACGCGCGAGACGCCCAGCTCCGCCGGCGCAGGCGAGGGAGACGCCCAGCTCCGGCGGCGCAGGCGCGGGAGACGCCCGGCTCCGGCACAACTGACCACGTGCAGAATCGTGGCTGAGATGAGCTACCCCGCGCCCAGGGTTAGGGCGGTGGCCGAGAGGAGCTGTACCACGTTCAGGAGGCGGTGGCTGCTTGGGCACCGGAGGGCCGAGAGGAGCTGATCTACATTCAAAGCAGGAGGCGCGGCCTTGAGGAGATACCCCTCCTCCAAGAACATTTGAACGCGGAGTAAAGTCCACAAAACAACTTCTGAATACTGGCAGAGGACATCAGGCTCCCAGAAAAGCAGCCCATTGTCTTCTAAAGGAGAGAGAAGAAATCCAGCTCCACCCACCAGAACACCGACACATGCTTCCCTAACCAGGGAACCCGGACAAGTCACCCGTCCAACCCCACACACAGCGAAGAAACTACGTAATAAAGAGAACTCCACAAACTGCAAGAAGAGGGAAAGGCCACCCCAAGCAAAGCAATATAAGCAAGATGAAGAGGCAGAGAAATACCCAGCAAGTAAAGGAGCAAGATAATTGCCCACCAACACAAACAAAAGAAGAAGATATAGGGAATTTACCTGATAAAGAATTTCAAATTTTGATGGTGAAAATGATTCAAAATCTTGAAAGCAAAATGGAGTTACAGATAAATAACCTGGAGAAAAGGATTGAGAAGATGGAAGAAAGATTTAATAAGGACTTAGAAGAAATAAAAAAGAGTCAATATACAATGAATAATGCAATAGATGAGATCAGAAACACTCTGGAGGGAACAAACAGTAGAATAACAGAAGCAGAAGACAGGATAAGCGAACTAGAAGATAGAACTGTAGAAATAAATGAAACAGAGAGGAAAAAAGAAAAATGAATTAAAAGAAATGAGGACAATATTAGAGACCTCTGGGACAATGTTAAACGCTCCAACATTCGAATCATAGGAGTCCCAGAAGAAGAAGACAAAAAGAAAGACCATGAGAGAATACTTGAGGAGATAATAGTTGAAAACTTCCCTAAAATGGGGAAAGAAATAATCACCCAAGTCCAAGAAACCCAGAGAGTCCCCAACAGGATAAACCCAAGGCGAAATACTCCAAGACACATATTAATCAAATTAACAAAGATCAAACACAAAGAACAAATATTAAAAGCAGCAAGGGAAAAGCAGCAAATAACACATAAGGGGATTCCCATAAGGATAACAGCTGATCTTTCAACAGAAACTCTTCAGGCCAGAAGGGAGTGGCAAGACATACTTAAAGTGATGAAAGAAAATACCCTACAGCCCAGATTACTATACCCAGCGAGGATCTCATTCAAATATGAAGGAGAAATCAAAAGCTTTACAGACAAGCAAAAGCTGAGGGAATTCAGCATCATCAAACCAGCTCTCCAACAAATGCTAAAGGATCTTCTATAGACAGGATACACAGAAAGAGTGTATAAACTTGAACCCAAAGCAATAAAGAAAATGGCTACGGGATCGTACTTATCAATAATTACCTTAAACGTAAATGGGTTGAAATTTTCAAAAAGGCTAGGAAACAATTCTCATAGCCATCAATAGTTCAGTGTTGAGTTCATGAATAGTTTTTAAAGTTTGGGACAAACTGTAGTATTTGCTATTTGAAGTACTATTTGTAATTGGCATATTACGATGTAACATTGGTCTTCATTTCCATCTTAAAACGCCTAAAAATGCCTAACAGGTTTTTAGATTTGTGAATTTTAGTTGAAATGTATTTTACGATGTTACTAAACCTGCAGAAATATTGAAATATTTCAGAGAACTTATTCACTGTACATTTAATTTATTTTATTTATTAAAGTTATGAACTGTAGAAAGTTTTACTTGTTGGGTCAAATGCTTGTTGCTTCAAATGCTTGTTGCATTTGAAGTGCTAGTTACAAGAAAATCAAATACCTTCAATGTATAAATGCTATTAAGTTTTTAAAGGACTCTGGAGTATAAGTAAGTTTGTTTAAAGAAATTTAGTCTGTTCAACTTGAAAAAAATAAATAAATAAAATTGCAAAAGCATCAATTCTTTGGCACTCAGCTTTCTTTATAATCCAACTCTCACATCCATACATGACTACTGGAAAAACCATAGCCTTGACTAGATGGACCTTTGCTGGCAAAGTAATGTCTCTGCTTTCTAATATGCTGCCTGGGTTTGTTATAACTTTCCTTCCAAGTAGCAAGCATCTTTTAATTTCATGGCTGTAGTCACCATCTGCAGTGATTTTGGAGCCCAAGAAGATAAGGTCTGTCACTGTTTCCACTGTGTCCCCATCTATTTGCCATGAAGTGATGGGCCCAGATGCCATGATCTTTGTTTTCTGAATGTTGAGCTTTAAGCCAACTTTTTCACTCTCCTTTTTCACTGTCATCAAGAGGCTCTTTAGTTCTTCGCTTTCTATCATATTGCTTTCATATTACTTAGCATTTTTGTTTCATAATGGTGTAAGGAACTTTTTATTTATTATTTTTTTTATTGGAGGCAAATTACATTAATATATTGGTTGGTTTTGCCATACATTGACACGAATCTGCCCCGGGTGTACATGTGTTTCCCCTCTTGAACCCCCCTCCCACCTCCCTCTTCCCCATATCCTCCCTCCAGGTCATCCCCGTGCACCAGCCCCAAGCATCCTGTATCATGCGTCGAACCTGGACTGGTGATTCATTTCACATATGATAATATGCATGCTACAATGCCATTCTCCCCAATCATCCCACCTTCACCCTCTCCCACAGAGTCCCAAAGACTGTTCTATACACCTATGTCTCTTTTGCTGTCTCGTATACAGGGTTAAGGTTACCATCTTTCTAAATTCCATATATATGCGTTAGTATGCTGTATTGATGTTTTTCTTTCGGGCTGACTTCATTGTGTATAATAGGCTCCAATTTCATCCACCTCATTAGAACTGACTCAAATGCATTCTTTCTGATGGCTGAAAAATACTCCATTGTGTATATGTACCAAAGCTTTCTTATCCATTCATCTGCAGATGGACATCTAGGTTGCTTCCATGTCCTCGCTATTATAAACAGTGCTGCGATGAACATTGGAACTTTTTAAACTTTACTAGCTCTTTGTGGCACCTCCTATCCCTCAGCTGTTAGTCTTGTGCAAGAACAGTTTAGTGAGGAAGTTTTTAAGGATACTAGAAAGAAACCCTCAGAGTCAGAGAGAGATTCACTGAATTAGAGTGGCATTAACCAGTTGTGATGGACAGGAAGCCCCTGCAGGAAGTGTGGGCATCTTTATTAGAGGCACAACGAAAAGAACCACAGAGTGACAGGACCTGGTCTTCCACTAAGACTCTGAGAATTACCACAAGGAAAGTTTCTGCCTCATGGTCCTAAGACTTGGGATCACTTTCAGATGAGACTCCAGAGAATTCCCTTGCATCCCAGAAGTTAGAAATCTGTGCTTTCATGGCCAAGGGCCCAGGTTCAATCCCTGGTAAGGTAACTAAGATCCTAAAAGTCACTCAGCCAAAAAAAAAAAAAAAAACAGATGAGAGTCCAGAAGCGATCATTGATATGTGCAGTGCTTCCAAGATTGTTCAACAGGTTACTTCAGTACAGAGCCAGGAATATAGGCTGATATCACCATTGCTGATGACTCTTAATTGAGAAAAAAAAAGTTTAATAGACATAGATCTGTTTTTCACATCAGTTGTGCATAATACAAAAGGAAAGCATAAGAAAAAATAAATAGGTTAAGGTATTCCCCAGACTTCTCTTACAGAATCCAATGTTCTAAAACGCATTTCACTGAAGAGTTGGGGATATTTGTCCTGTTTTTCCTAAGACAATCATCCTCTGTGCTACCAGAGGTGGTGTCAGTTAGGCAGGATTTCTTTAAACAATTCTTTCAAGGATTTTTTTTTTCCCCTGAGCCAATGACTCCAGTCCCCAACCCCCAATTTTTAATACAGCTCTTTTCTTGATTCTTTTCAGAAGGTGTCAATAGAAGATTCCAGAAAATAACAAAGATTGTATTCTTTCCTGAAATGATCCTTAAATTGTTTATTGAATAAAAAGTTGATGAGTGGCCATTGTCCATTTGTACCATTAGAAATATAAAGCAGGTTGTTGGCTCCTATGCAAGCAGTCACTGCCCTGTATTACCTGGCCAACAGCAATTACAAGACACCATTGATCAGAAGAGACATCCTAATTTCAGAGATGTTAAATGTGAAAAGATATGTATCTAAGAATTAATCAAATTCAGTAATTATGCTCTACTTGCAGACTGAACCCAATCCAAACTTCAGAATCTTTGCTGTTCCCTGACAAAGGAGGTTCAAGAGGCTCTTGAACATTGAAAGATTTCATAGTCACAGTTCTGTTTACTCTGGTGTAATGTAATCAAATCATCCATCATTTTTCTAAGAGAAGTATTTGAATCCTCAACTTTTAGGTTGATGCATGAGTGAGTTGCCCAGCTGAAGACTGACTGGCTAACTGACATCTAGTAGCCCTACCTCAATGCATCTTCCTGGTTCTTTGCATCTCATAGAATGGTTGTTGTCATCACATACTCATCAGCAATCTTGCATAATATAGCACTTATGAAGATGGGGATTTCTAAACTTTTATAAATATGATGAAGAGCAAAAACTGAACTCAGGTCAACTTGAGTTCTATTATGACACTCTGTTCTTGCCTGGAGAATCCCAGGGACGGGGGAGCCTGGTGGGCTGCCCGTCTATGGGGTCACACAGAGTCGGACACGACTGAAGTGACTTAGCAGCAGTAGCAGCAGGTGTAAGATCTTGGCTGAGTTTGCCTTGCTAAGCTTCAATGTCCTTAGTAAAATAGAGGTTGAACCATTATTATTACTATTATTATTACATATTAATATTATTATTATACATTATCTTATTATTAAATAAGGTAACATATGTAAAATGCTGAACACCATGCCTGGCACACACAGTAAATGAACAGTAAATGGTGCACCACAATGAATTTCAGAAAGATCAAAGATTTCAATGTAAAAAGTGAAACAATAAAAATAGTTGAAGATGACATGGAAGATTATTTTTATAGTACCAGAATGGAGAAGGCTTTTAAAAAATGGTATATGTGAAGAAGGAGGAGGCAAAGGAGAAGAAAAGAGCCCCAAATGAAAAGACTGATACATGTGACCACTTAAAACATACTTTTCTATCTAGAATTTAAAAATACCATAAAGCGATAAACAATGACAAATTGAAAAAAGTAGTTGTGCCATACAACACAAAGGATTAATTTCCTTGATATATAAAGATATTCTAGAAATCAACAAGGAGAAAACCTGTAAATTAATTGAAGGTTTTGCAAAGGATGTTTAAAAGAATATAACTTGCTCTTAAATAGATTAAAAACAAAAAGTTTGACCTCACTCTAAAAAGTTAAGTAGACAAGTTGAAACTACAATAAGTTATTTGTCTTCTGCACCTTTCATCAGGCACGCCTACCTCCCTGCCAGGTCCTCTGTCCACTGGCAAGGGTAGGGTCTACCTCATGCTGTCCCTCTGCACCTTGGACTCCCCATCTTGCCTCCTTCTAAAAACCCCCACTGGATATAAACCCATTTAAAAAAAAAAGGTTTCACTGGACTTCCCTGGCGGTACAGTGGTTAAGAACCCACCTGCCAATGCAGGGGACATGAGTTTGATCACTGTTTCAGAAAGATTCCACTTGCCACTGGGCAACTAAGCCCGAGTGCCGCACCTACCGAGCCCGCACACTCTGGAGCCTGTCCTCTGCAAGAAGAGCAGCCGCTTCAGTTAAGGCGGAGCAGCGCAACTAGAGAGTAGCCCCTGCTCACCGCAACTAGAGAAAGCCCACACACAGCAGTGAAGACCCAGCACAGCCATAAACAAATTAAAACACTTCATCCCTACTGGCCTCCTAGAACTCCCCCTAACTTCCAGGGTCTGGCGATTCTAGTCTAGCTTCTCCAGTGGAGATTGAGTTCTGCTTAGGATAAAGCTTAAAAACACGTTTCATTTTGATTTCATGCAGTACTGGGTCCATATGCAGGGAGCAGTAGTCTAAAATATTCTGTGCTGATCAGCTCACCACAGAGGGAAATGTTCTTGAGATAAAGGGTTGTGAATTCAGAGGAGGGCAGCTGTCAGGGTGGTACTGAAACCATGTCATTCGCGAACCAGCTGAAAGAAATGAGGATGTTGGGGTTATGGGGAAACTCCTGGAAGGAAACAGATGACCTCCAACAGGTGGGGGTATCTGTCCTAGGAGAAGGGGTTAGGCTTCCTGGGTGCAGCTCCTGAAGGCAGAACTCAGGATGAAGGGTAGAAGTCACTGGGAGAAGATCTGATAAGCGTCACAGAAATCAGAGCTTGTTTAAAATGGTATGAGTGCCTTTCTGGGAATGAACTCTCTGTAGCTGGACATATTCAAGCAGTGAGTGGATGACAGACTTTGGGGGAGACTTCTCAGAGAGGTTGCCACTGGCCAACCTAGGCTCTCTCTTTCTTTTTCTTTCTTTTCTCCTTTCGTTTTGTTTCTCTCTCTCTCTCTCTCTTTGTCACACACACCATTCTTCCCCTTCCCCAGTTTATTTTTTATTTTTAAAATTTTCCTCCTTACCATGTATCAACACCTGACACCCTATATATTCTTTTTAATCACTGTGATTAAAATCTCTCCCCAATTTATTGTCAGTCTCCCCCACCCTGAGTGGAACTTCCTGGCCATGAGGGATTTGCCTGTCCTATTTGTTGCTGTATCCCCATCACTCAGGACATGCTTGGCACGCAGTAGGCATTTATTGCTGAATTAATAAATGATCAGGGATCAGTATAGAAGGAGACCCTCCCTGGGGTGAGTGGTGGGTCTGATTATCTCTGGGAACCTTCCAGCTCTAGAATCTTAGGATGTGATAAGCTCTAGAAGGTGGGCCCTGCGTCTCCTGACTCTTGAGCTACTCTTGACTGGAGAGAAGCACTGCTGAGAAAACCATTAAGGCCATGTGTGTGAATTTCTAATGCAGCAAGTGGCACAGAGCAGGGTCTGATATGTGGGTCCTGGACGGTAGAGGAGGAGGAGCCTCAGAGGAGGGGTTTGGGCTACATGAGCTACATACAGAAGAAGACATAGGTTTCAGGTGGGAATCTCAGCCTTTGAGCATGTTACTTAATATCTTTGAAGCTCAATTTCCTCCTTTATATTGATACAAACCTGGCAGGATTGTTGTGAAAACGCAATGTGAATCACTGGCCCTAGGGCGAATCACAGAAGTTTGCTGTTCAGAAAGTGCTTGCTCCCCTTTGGGTGATGGCTGTTGTGCTATTTAACTTGAGTTTTGACTGGGTGAGATTTTATAGAGATGTGTAAAAGGACTTGCAAAGTAAAGGGCGTGGCCTCTAAGAAGTCTTGGATGCAGAAACACAAACATTGTACTGGCGGACAGAGTTCCAAAGCAGGGAGTCTAGACCCAAACCCCCTGGGTTCAGATCCTGGCTATCACTTATAACTGGGTAAACTCCTTGACCTCTCTGTTCCTCAACAGCCTCATCTGTAAAATGGGTCCAATAATATTACCCATGCCCTAGATCTTGTGAAAATTGAATGGGTTATCATATGTAAAGCCCTTAAAACAGTGACTAGCCCAATATGAGCACTCTGTACATGCCAGCTATGAGGATTATTATGCATTCTGAATAAAGCATACCACAGGTCTGTTTGGTTAAGGTCAGGAGGGAGATGTGGGAAGGAAGGGTGAAACCAGACATGAGTGTCACAACAGCGTGAACCTGCCAGACAAGGGCTTTCACATCCAAGGCCCAGCCCATCTCCCTCATCTGCCTCCCACAGAAAGCCTCTCTCGACTGCCCTGCCCCTGGGTCCCTGGGTCACCCTGGATTCCTGTGTTACATATACCACCTTGTATTATCATTTGTGGTTTTAGATTCTGCATGTTGCCCCCACCCTCTCCTAACTCAGTTGTGAGCTCATTGAGGAAGGAAGGGAAAACCTGTGAATCCAGTCCCTTTCTCTGTCCTCTGCTATGAACGTGAAGAGGACAGGGGTGAGTAGGGGGATAAGAGCAGTTTTGGAGTCACATGGTCCTGTTTTAATTCCAGCTCTCCTACTTTCTAGATTGACATGACCTGGGCAAGTTGCTTAACCCTATGAGGCCTCAGTTTCATCATCTATGAAATGGGGACAGTATTATCACCTAGGGCTGTTGTAAAGACGGAGATAATGCATGAAGAGTATTTAGCACAGAGCCTGTGGCCATAATAAACATGCAGTAAGTGGTGAGTGTGACTATGCTAAAGGCAAAAGAGAACACTGCTAAGAAGTGATTCTATCAGAAGTAGAGGTTGTGGTTTACAGTGGATTGGAGCAGTAAAAAGTGACCACCCAATGGTCCATCACTGAAGTGACAAGGACCATGGGCCTCCACTCCTCAGCCCCCAGCCCTCCACCCTCAAGCCGGAAGCACTGTTTATTTCATTCCTTGAAGATGACAGTCTTAGTTTCAGTAACAAAATGAAAAGTACCTGCTGTGCATTGTGTCTGTATTGTGCTATAGTGTTATAGTAATGTAGCGTGTTATTATTGAGGGAAGCTGGGTGAAGAATATATGAAAGTGAAAGTGTTAGTTGCTCAGTTGTGTCTGACGCTGTGACCTCTGCTCCTCTGTCCTTGGAATTCTCCAGGCAAGAATACTGGAGTGGGTTGCCATTTCCTTCTCCAGAAACTCTTCCCAACCCAGGGATTGAACCTGGGTCTCCTGCATTGCAGGCAGATTCTTTACTGTCTGAGCCACCAGGGAAGGGTATATAAGAGGTCTCTAAATTGCTTCTTATGACTGTGTGTAAATTTGCAATTATCTCAAAATAAAAATTATTTTAAAATAGGTACCCAAATTAACTTATGTTTCATGACCCCTCTTTTGGCCTTCTTTCCCCCTAGCTCCCTTGCCACAGGCCTTAATTATACATCCCTGTGTCCTGAACACAACAGCACTTACGATGAATATTGATGCCCTGCCAAAAACACGGGGAGAAAAGAACAACAATAATGGATTATAACTGAGTGTTTATGTGCCAGAATTGTTCAAAGCACCTTATATATGTATATATCAACTCTTTTAATCTTTACAATAACTCTTGAGGTTTCTATAACCTTCATTTCACAAATGAGAAAACTCAGGCTTTGAGAAATGAAGTAACTTGTTCAAGGTCACATAGAGCCCTGACTCCGAATTTCCTGGGCTCCAAAGCCTCTTTGGCCACTCTTTGTAGATCTTGTAAAATCTAAGAGTGAAATTATTAAAAACAGCATTTTAAATGATTACCATAATACATTTAGTGAACATCTATTATCTCCTATAGATACAAAGTAATAGAAAAAAGAATACTTTTCCTTGTGATGAGAACTCTTGGGATTTATTCTCTTTCATATATGACATACAGTAATGTTAATTATATTAATCACGTTGTCATTATACCCCTAGGAATTATTTATCTTACAACTGGAAGTTTGTACCATCATTTCATGATGTATATAAGTCAAAGCATTATGCTGTACACCTTAAACTTATACAGGGCCATAAATCAATTCTATCTCAATAAAAATGAAGGGAAAAAACTTTTTTTTCTTTTTGTTTTTAAATTGAAATATAGTTGATTTACAATGTTGTGTTCATTTCTGGTGTATGGCATATATATCTATATATATATATAACTGAATTGTCATATATATGTATATATGATATATATTCTTTTCCAGACTCTTTTCTACTATAAATTATTATAAGATATTAAAGATAATACACTATGCTATACCGTAGGTTCTTGTTGTTTATCTGTTTTGTATGTAGTGGTGTTTGTCTGTTAATCCCAAACTCCTAATTTATTCTCCCTCTCCCTTTACCCTTGGGTAACAACAAATTTGTTTCCTATGTCTGTGAGTCTGTGTCTGTTTTGTAAATAACATTTGTATCATTAAAAAAATTTTTTAATGTGTTTTTTGATAACCATTGGTGTTTCTTTTATCTGTGTTCAACGGGTTCTGTAGACAGGCTCCCAGGAACCATACAACAGTAAGGAACCACAAACTCAATCCCTCACCTGTCCACAAGGCCTTTTCTGGCCTCCATATTAAATGCTGGCCAATCCCCTCCACAAACCTATTGCTGCTAGGTGACCAGCTATCCTGGTCTTTCAGGAAGTAAGGGGGTTCCCATGGTTGTTCAGTTTTAAAATCAGGACAGTGCCTGGCAAGCTTGGAGGAGATGGTCACCCCTTCCCACTCATACAACCTTACCTCCCTTCTGCAAAAGCCAGGGAGGTATCCAAGGACAAAGCATTCTTAGTGGAATCATAGCAAGTAGAGGTCATAGTAAGTACGAAGTCCTGAGGCAAAACATGCTTGATAGGTGGAAGGAAGAGCGAGGAGGCCATTGTGGCTGGAGTGGGATAAATGGGAGACAGCTGGTGGGCAGTTAGGAAGGGGAACTGAAGGAAGGCACAGATTGTGTGGTAATGGCTATGGATTCTACTTTGAGTGAGAATGGAAGCCATTGGCATGTTTGAGGAGAGAAGTAACATGACCAGAGTTACATGTGGAATTCTGGGGATAAAAGATCAGATTGGGTATAAAAAAATGCAGTGTGGACTAAATGAAGTGTGGTGTCCTGGACTGGAGCAAACAGTATAATACATTAGTGGAAAAACTGGTGAAATCCTAATAAAGTCTGGAGTGCAGTGAATAGGAATAGTCCAATGTTAGTTTCTTGATTTTGACAAATGTACCATAGTAATGTAAAACAGCATTGGGAGTAACTGGGTAAAAGACACATGGCGACGCTCCTGTGTATCTCTGCAGCTTCTCTGTAAATCTGAAACTATTTCCAAAGCAAAAGTTGAGAGACAGAGAAAGAAAAATGAGAGAAGGTAAAAAATACAGATAACTCTCTCTTCTCTCAAGATGGGAAAGCTTGTGGATGGATTTTTGGCTCTGCTGAAATTCTACCACTAAAACTTTCTGCTCTTTACCAAAAATTCCTTTTACCTGCTTTATCAGTCATTTATACCTTAGTATAAGTTAATTTGGGCTTCCCTGGTGACTCTGACAGCAAAGAATCTGCCTGTAAGGCAGAAGAACCGGGTTTGATCCCTGGATTGGAAGATCCCTTGGAAAAGGGAATGGCTACCCACTCTAGTATTCTTGCCTGGAGAATTCTAGGGACAGGGGAGTCTGTCAGGCTGCAGTCTATGGGATCACGAAGAGTTGGACATGACTGAGGGACTAACACTTTCACTTTTTTCATAAATTAGTTTATCAGCTACTTGTTTGAGAGCAAATGGGGCAAGAAGGAAAGAAGTCAGGGTTTGCGTCCTTCATAATTTTGCCCAGGACTATAGACAAGTGGAGTGAGGTACCTTAAGCATGGTTAACTTTTACTTTCATTCTTTGCCTTGTGTGTGCTTAGTCGCTCAGTCGTGTCCGACTCTTTGCCTTCCACAAGTATAAATGCATATCATTCTTAGGCTTGTTTTTTTCTCTTTTCTTAAATGTTTGTTTACAAAATTAGCAAAAACTGGGGCAGAAACTTGTTTTCTCCCTCGGTTGCAAAAACATTTAGGAAGTTGCAATTTGTTTTTACAACTGCTTTGCTCCTGGAAGTAACCCAAGGGTAATCCACCACAGAAAACCATATCTGAAGCCCCCAGATGGCATTGCCTAGCCAGAGGATGGTGGCAGGAATGGCAGTGTCTCTGAAAATTACACGTTCTTGCCTTATCTCACTGTCACAGAGCCTTGAACTTTTTCCTTCTCCTGTCATTAGGCTGAGAGTCTTAGATTCCTAGCAGCAGGAGGGAAACCATAACAAGATGAGACGATCTTATAAAGAAACTGTCCTGTGCATCCTTTTTCCCTGAGTCGAATACAGTACACGGAACTTTATAAGCCATTAATTATAAATGTCTTATGAATTAAAGCAATAGACGTTTTGAACTAACCATATTTTATATAAGAAACTTCACAGGGCTACAAAACAACAAAACTTTGACTCTTCAAGGATGAAGCTGTACTTAATATTTATTTCATCCAAAGCAAAAATTTAATTTCTGGACACAGGAAAATACACGCTAGTCAATTAGTAACTGTGCAATTTCTATTAAACTTTAAAATACAGTTGAGTTCATTATTACACATGAAATCCTTAGTTCCATAAAATGTGCATTGTTGTTTTTTCATTAGAAAAAACTCCAATCATAATATCCTCTTCAAATTTTTACTGTTATAATGAGTCCTTTTTGATCTTTGCACACCGAAGTTCTTCTTGGCTTGGCTTATGAGGCCCATCAGCACCTTCAGGGCCAGTTTATAGAAAAATGAGAACCTGTCCAAGACCTCATTAAAGAGAAACACAAAATCCTTTAAGCTGATTGGATGTTCAGTGCAAATGGAACTCAGGATCCTTATTTCATCTGTAATTTAATTGCTATGATTTTACCTGGAAAGGAAAGGAAGTCCTTAGCACGCCTTCATATAGTACTCAGAAGCCTCCTTTGGCATGGTTGGTGGGGAAGGGGCCCCCTGGGAAAGTAACATTTAAGCTGAGACTGAGGCCGGTGCCAACTTCAAGGGGGCAAGACCTGTGTGGTCACAGAGGCCCCACATTCAGAAGGGCCTGTGCTTGGTTTAATGCTCTGCTGTTAACATCTTGAAATTCTGAATAATTTGGGAATAAGAGGCCCTGATTTTCATTTTGCACCAGGCCCTGTAAATTATGTAACTAGTTCTGCCTAGTAGAGAATAATGCTTTGTGGAATATTTGTTGACTGGATGGCAAGAAGGAGCCAGCTGTGCGACAAACCTGCAGATGGTTGTGCCAGGTGGAAGGACTAGCCAGTGCTGAAGCCTTGCCGAGTGTAAACTGGACTGCCATGCTGGGCATTTCCGGGTCTGTCACGTACCCCGAACTTACTGAACACCCCTCCCAGAGTTGTGCAGCACACAACCTGCACGTCTGTGCATGGTGGCCCCGTGAGCAAGAAACAGGAAGGCCATTGTGAATAGATCATTGCAAGGTAGAGGAAAGTTGGTGCAGACAGATTACTACAAAGCAGAAAAGAGTGGCATAGGAGATGGGAGAGTCTGGCAGCGATCAGATCACAGAGGGCCTCATAGACTGTGGTGTTAAACTTGGGTTTTATTCTGAGATGAGATGGGACACAGATGAGCTTTAAGCAGATGAGTGACATGATGCATGTTACATAGAAGATGACTCCAGCTTCAGTATGGAAAATGGATGGAGGGGGTCAGAATGAAATCAAGGAGGCTGGTTAATAGCCCAGGTCAATGATGGTGCCAAGATAACTTGGACTTTGGTGGTAACAGCAGAAAATGAAGAATGAGCTGATAAGGTTTATATTTGAGAAGCAGCAGCAGTATTTATGCCTAGATTCTGCTGGCAGCTACTAATCTGGTTTGTTCTACGTCATAGGAAATCACTGAATTCTCAGGTCATCCAACATGACAGGGTTGATGGAATTCTGTCTGACTCACCTGCCAAGAGAAGACACAGTTGCATCACAGATCTGGGTTTATTTAGTTTAGATGATGAAGTCACGCTCATGTATGAAACAAGGAACCTGGAATTTGCAAATATCTTTATCTTTGGTTATCAAGAATCTTTTGTATCAAAAGGAAATGAAACCATAAAAAAACCCCACCTATCTAATGTACTCAAGACAGGAACTGCTGTATCATAATGACTGTGTTCCCATAGAGATCTCACAAGATATGCAAAAACCTGGGACCACTCCGCAGTCAGCACACGACCATGGATTGATAATGAGCCCGTCGGTGGATGGTGGGAGTCTGTCCGTAGCTGCAAAGTCCTTTTAACAGGCAAAAATATTCATCAAAAGCAGGATGCTGAAAGTTGCCATAGAATTCAGCTGCCTTGAAAATACCCTGATACACAATTGTCAAACGTTTAGGAACTAAGATTAAAAAAAAAAAATTGAACACTTTGGAAATAAGCAATTTTGCATGGTGCCAAGTTCATGATTGACCTCCAGGACAACAGGAAGCCTGAAGAATAAGGTCACATTGGCGGGATTTGTCCTTGAGCCAGGTGTCTGGCATCTTCAGCCAGTCAAGCACTTGAAAATGCATGGAATAGAGGGTCAGCAGTGCAGTGGATTTAAGCCTCAGTCCTGCCTTTTAGTCATCAAGCTCCTCTTTCCAGCACTGAGCTGACAGAGTATGGTGGCTAAGGGTGTGACAACAACTACTTCTCATTGCTGGGATGCTGGGTGAGACACACCACATGGACAAAGGCAACGTGACTGCGGGATGCTCAGGAGGAAAGGGAAGCCTATAAACCAACCTGGTGTCACATTTAGACTCAGGGCGGGCCAGCGCAAGCAAACGGGAGGCAGAAAGAACCGTGACAGTTTTGGAAACCTGTCCTACCGATGGCTAGAGAATCACAGCCAAGAGACAGTGTTCATACCCCAGCTCAGTGTCGAGAGAATAAAAGAACTTCTGTGTAGTCAGTGTTAGGAGAGCAGCAATGGCTGCCTTAGCACCTTCAAAGGGGAAGGCTGGAACCAGAAGATGTAACTCTGCCACCTACTAGCCTTGGAACCTTGGGTGTGTCTCCTAAGTTGTCTGAGTCACAGGTTTTCTGATTTGTCACCAAAGACCACTTCTGAGGATCTGTCCCACTGCAGCGTATGACACTGGTACCATCCTGACCTTGAAGTACCTTCCTTCCTCCGCTGACTTCTCTAATCTCCTGGTCTCAGCCCCAATACCGTGCTGACCACACTACACGCACCTCTTTTCCAGCGCCCAGGTTTTTTTTTAATTAATCAATTTATTTTAATTGGAGGCTAATTGCTTTACAATATTGTAGTGGTTTTTGCCATACACTGACATAAATCAGCCATGGGTGTACATGTGTCCCACATTTGAAACCCCCTCCCACCTCCCTTCCCGTGCCATCCCTCTGAGTCATCCCAGCGCACCGGCCCTGAGCGCTCTGTCTCATGTATCGAACCTGAACTGGCGATCTATTTCACATATGCTAATATACATGTTTCAAAGCTATTCTCTCAAATCATCCCACCCTTGCCTTCTCCTACAGAGTCCAAAAGTCTGTTCTTTATCTCTGTGTCTCTTCTGCTGTCTTGCTTACAGTGTCATCATTACCATCTTTCTAAATTCCATATATATGCATTAATATACTGTATTGTTTTTTTCTTTCTGACTTACTTCACTCTGTATAACCCAGCGCTCACTTTAAATGCCAATGTTCCCCTGCACTGATCCCTCTTCCCGTGTCCTACGCTGGGGCGTCCAGTTCATGCTCAAGCTCCCATCACCATGGTGTTTGCAGGCTCTAACTCTAGCACCAACCTTTCTCAGGGTCTTTGGACAAGTGTTTCCAACTACCTACAGATCTGGATAGTTCTCCCTGGACATTCCTCAGTCAGCTTAAATTCACTATCAGTTCAGTTCAGTCGCTCAGTCGTGTCCGACTCTTTGCGACCCCATGAATCACAGCACGCCAGGCCTCCCTGTCCATCACCAACTCCCGGAGTTCACTCAAACTCATGTCCATCGAGTCGATGATGCCATCCAGCCATCTCATTCTCTGTCGTCCCCATCTCCTCCCACCCCCAATCCCTCCTAGCGTCAGACTATTTTCCAGTGAGTCAACTCGTCGCATGAGGTGGCCAAAGTATTGGAGTTTCAGCTTTAGCATCAGTCCTTCCAATGAACACCCAGGATCGATCTCCTTCAGAATGGACTGGTTGGTTCTCCTCGCAGTCCAAGGAACTCTCAAGAGTCTTCTCCAACACCACAGTTCAAAAGCATCAATTCTTCGGCGATCAGCTTTCTTCACAGTCCAACTCTCACATCTATACATGACCATGGAAAAAACCATAGCCTTGACTAGACAGACCTTGGTTGGCAAAGTAATATCTCTGCTTTTTAATATGCTATCTAGATTGGTCATAACTTTCCTTCCAAGGAGTAAGCGTCTTTTAATTTCATGGCTACAATCAGCATCTGCAGTGATTTTGGAGCCCCAAAAAATAAAGTCTGACACTGTTTCCACTGTTTCCCCATCTATTTCCCATGAAGTGATGGGACCAGATGCCATGATCTTCGTTTTCTGATGTTGAGCTTATGCCTGGTATCAAAGGTCGTATTTTCCTCTTTGCTCTTCCCCTAGAATCTCTACCCCAGGCAACACCATCACCAAATACCCAGCTAGAAAGCTAGGCGTTATCACTCCTCCTTCCCCCCTCACCGCAGGGTCACAACAGCACTTATTTCTCAAATGCATCTCCTCCTCTCCACACATACCCACTACTCCTTTTAAAAAATATCTTTGGCCACACTGAGTCTTAGTTGCAGCACAAAGGATTTTCACTGTAGCATGTGGGATCTTTCCTTGTGGCACACCGACTTCCCTCTAGTTGCTGCAGGTGGGGCTTAACTGTCCCACAGCATGTAGGATCCCAGTTCCCCAAACTGGGATTGAACCTGAGTCCCCTGTACTGCAAGGTAGATTCTTAACCACTGGACCACCAGGGAAGTCCCCATAACCCACTACGTTAGTGGGAGTGGTGCCCCTTACTTTCTTGCCTGTCCTGTTGCAATCGTGATTCAGTTCAGTTCAATTCAGTTCAGTCGCTCAGTCGTGTCTGACTCTTTGCGACCCCATGAATCACAGCACGCCAGGCCTCCCTGTCCATCACCAACTCCTGGAGTTCACTCAAACTCATGTCCATCGAGTCGGTGATGCCATCCAGCCATCTCATTCTCTGTTGTCCCCTTCTCCTCCCGCCCCCAGTCCTTCCCAGCATCAGAGTCTTTTCCAGTGAGTCAACTCGTCACATGAAGTGGCCAAAGTATTGGAGTTTCAGCTTTAGCATCAGTCCTTCCAATGAGCACCCAGGATTGATCTCCTTTAGAATGGACTGGTTGGACCTCCTTGCAGTCCAAGGGACTCTCAAGAGTGTTCTCCAGCACCACAGTTCAAAAACATCAATTCTTTGGCGATCAGCTTTCTTCACATGGAAGCTACTAATTTTCTGCTAGTATATTCCTGATCTTTCTTTTAGTACAGAGCCCCAAGTTTTAGCTAGACACAGACTGCCCAGTTAGAGACTACATTTTCCAAGATTCCTTATAGCTGGGTGGCCACATGACCAGTTGTCAGCCAAAAGGATGCCAGAGGAAGTGATACATTCACCTTCCAGGCACTTTTTTTTAAAAAAGAAATGGTTTGCCCTCTTTTTTGCTTTCTTTCCACCTTTCCACACGCTCATCCCACAGTTTTGACCTGATAGATGAGGAAAAAAACCTAGGTGAGTGTTTCTCAGACTTGAGTCTGCCTCAGAATCACCTTTATTTTCTTGGGCTCCAAAATCATTGCACACTGTGACTGCAGTCATGAAATTTAAAGACACTTGCTCCTTGGAAGAAAAGCTATGACAAACTTAGACAGCATATCAAAAAGCAGAAACATCACTTTGCCAACAAAGGTCTGTATAATCAAAGCTATGGTTTTTGCAGTAGTCATGCACGGATAAGAGACTTGGACCATAAAGACTGAGCACTGAGGAGCTGATGTTTTCAAACTGCGGTGCTTGAGAAGACTCTTGAGACTCCCTCAGACAGCAAGGAGACCAAAACGGTCAATCCTAAATGGAAATCAACCCTGAATATTCATTGGAAGAACTGATGCGGAAGCGGAAGCTCCAATACTTTGGCCACCTGACATGAACAGCTGACTCATTGGAAAACACCCTAATGCTGGGAAAGATTGAAGGCAGGAGGAGAAGGGGATGACAGAGGATGAGATCGTTGAATAGCATTAGCAACTCAATGGACATGAGTTTGAGCCAACTCGGGGGAGATGGTAAAGGACAGGGAAGCCTGGTGTGCCGCAGTCCACGGGGTCTCAAAGAGTCGGACATGACTGAACAACTGAACAACAACAGAATTACCTAAAGGGCTTGGTAAAACAGATTTCTGGGCCCTACATATGGATTTCTAATAAAGTTCCCAGGTGATTCTGATGCTGCTGGTCTAGGGACTACACTTTAAGAACCACTGTATTGGGGGATAGTAGAGCAACAAGATCAAAAGGAATCTCAGTTCCCAAGTGACCTTATGGAATAGTGTCACTTATTTTTACCACACAATTTTAGACTCTTAAATGAGGAAGAAGGAAACTCTCCTGTTTGGGTCTTATTTTGAGTCTCCATGGTACAGAAGCCTAGTCTATACCCCTAAAGTGCACCCTGTATTCTCTCCTTTATGGTTCAACTTATATACTTTCAAACCACTGATTTACTTTACATTTCTCAAATCTTGCTTTTTGCCTAGCACAGCTTAACTCAACCAGGATCTCCTGACAAATGATGAGGCCTGGGACGTCATGAGAAAATGGCGGAATTTCAGGCAAATTGGGAATTGGACAGGACCATATTCTATTCCTCAGGCCACAGTAAGATATTTTCAAATTCTAAGTGCTGCAAGGGAGAAACAGTGAATATCTTATCGGGGTAGATAACCAAAAGGGCAGATAACCCCAGCAGCCTGGGAGTTACATGCCAGGCATATAATTGCCCCATGGGTGATCTACTATAATATTTCCATTTTGCCAATGAGAAGACAGAGACAGAGAAATAAGGAAACTGTTTGTGGCAGACCCCAAGTGTGCCCTGCTCAGAGTCCCTCCAAGGGAGGACTTGCTGCCCCGCTGTCTTCAGACAACTGCCTCCTTCAGGGTCTGCTCCAGTCACAGAGACCCACATCACCGGAGGTCATGCCTAGCCTGGCCTCTGATGCCGGGGCAGGGTGGGGGTAAAGGCCTGACTGTTTCACCCTGACCCACAACAATCTGGACTGGCCAGTATCCTCACTCCAGAGCTCCCTGTCAGGCTGGCCAAGACTTTCAGGGGCCGGTCGTATTTTCCTCCTCTGCCCAACTCTGTTTCCTTCTTCTTCCTCCCAAACCTTGATTTCTAACAACCATTCGCCCAAGTGCATCTCAGCATCTGCCTTCAGAGAACCCCACCAGCAACACTGCCTGGAATCACAGAGCTAGTGACTGATGAGGCTGGACTTCCGACATAGCCGTCTCCACATAGCCACAGTTCCACAGCAGTTTGCCAGACCGACACATGGGATAGACTCAAGCTCCTTAGGGTGACATTCGAACTGTGTAATTTGATTCCAATCTCCTTTGCTCACCATACTTGCCGTACTCCCCACTAAGGGTTCTATTCCACTGCCTTACCAAGAGTTCACTCAAGAGGCATTTTGACTGGAAGGCCCTCCTTCCTCCCATCAAGGACCTTCCAAATCTAGCTCAGACATCATCTGTGAGGTCTTTCTGATACCCACAGAGAGTAAGAAAGATCACAGGGTAATGACAGAAGCCCAGTCGATCATGCCTAGTTTGAATTCCAGCTCCATGACATAGCTGTGTGACTTAGAATTCTGTAACTCCAACTCCTATCTATAATACAGAGCTAATAACAATAAATTCACTGGGCTGTCTATTAAATAAAATCTGTAAGTCACCTAGGCCAATGCTCCTAAACTTTTAACGGGCAGAGATATGTCCTGAACATCTTGTTAAAATGCAGATTCTGAATCAGTGGGTCTGGAGCAGGGCCTAAGATTATGCATTTCTAACAAGGATCCAGGAGATGTAGCCTCTGGTGGTCCACAGACCACGCTTGGAGTAGGAAGGTCCTAGCTCAGAACCTGGCACTTTGTAGTCAGTCAGTGATATTTGCTTTGCCCCACCCCCAGCTCCGCTCCTTCCTCTTAGCACCTATAACATTTCGTTCCCATCACTTGCATAATGTTCACCACACATGCTTTAGTTAGTTGTTATATTCGTGTCTCCTGCCAGACTGTGAGCAAATTGAGGATAGAAATTGTATTACTTTTCTCTCAATATCACCAGGACCCAGTGTAGGGCCAGGTATATAAAAACAAATCAATAAGTATTTGATGAACTAAGCCTATAAAACAGAAATAAAAACATCAATTCTGCCTGTCTCAACAAGTTATTGTAACATGCGAATGCAATGATTTGGGAGAACGTGGAAACGTGGAACATGTGGTAGAAATATAAAGCATTACTATCCGTTCAGTTTTCCACTCTGCATCAGCTCAGATTTATGCAGTTGATACATGTTTACTTCTGGCAGTTACTCAGACTCTGATGATTATAAAACTCACACTCATCTATGGCTTAAAAATAAATTCTTTTTGTGATAATAACTGTGGCACTATATGCCTATGATAAGAAACTAATTATGATGATATAAATAAGAAGGGTGTATCTTTCAATCAATCAGTCAAGAAGCAGGCACTGAGTACCCGTCCCCAGGTGGCTCTAGACTTTCTTATCTACCTCCTTCAAATGAGCCAGTGATCCCAGCCTTATCATCTCCTGCCTGTTTGAAGGTGGGAGGATTCACGCGGGGTAGGCAGGCTTAGAAGCAGGGTAGATGTGATAGCAGGTTAGAAACACTTTAGACCAGAGAGAAAATACACATGTCATCTGTGTGGGAAGGGGTGGGGATCCAAGTGGCTATTCTTGGTAACACTGCCTGTGCCATGCCAGGTGGTCCCAGGAGTTTGGAGAGTTCAGTTCAGTTCAGTCACTCAGTTGTGTCTGTCTCTTTGCGACCCCATGAATCACAGCACTCCAGGCCTCCCTGTCCATCACCAACTCCCGGAGTTCACTCAAACTCATGTGCATTGAGTCGGTGATGCCATCCAGCCATCTCATCCTTTGTTGTCCCCTTCTTCTCCTGCCCCCAATCCCTCCCAGCATCAGAGTCTTTTCCAGTGAGTCAACTCTTCGCATGAGGTGGCCAAAGTATTGGAGTTTCAGCTTTACCATCAGTCCTTCCAATGAACACCCAGGATTGATCTCCTTTAGGATGGACTGGTTGGACCTCCTTGCAGTCCAAGGGACTCTCAAGAGTCTTCTCCAACACCACAGTTCAAAAGCATCAATTCTTCAGCGCTCAGCTTTCTTCACAGTCCAACTCTCACATCCATACATGACCACAGGAAAAACCATAGCCTTGACTAGACGGACCTTTGTTGACAAAGTAATGTCTCTGCTTTTTAATATGCTATCTAGACTGGTCATAACTTTCCTTCCAAGGAATAAGCGTCTTTTAATTTCATGGCTGCAGTCAGCATCCACAGTGATTTTGGAGCTCCAAAAAATAGAATCTGACACGGTTTCCACTGTTCCCCCATCTATTTCCCAAGAAGTGATGGGACCAGATGCCATGATCTTAGTTTTCTGAATGTTGAGCTTTAAGCCAACTTTTTCACTCTCCTCTTTCACTTTCATCAAGAAGCTTTTGAGTTCCTCTTCACTTTCTGCCATAAGGGTGGTGTCATCTGCATATCTGAGGTTACTGATATTTCTCCCGGCAATCTTGATTCCAGCTTATGCTTCTTCCAGCCCAGCGTTCCTCATGATGTACTCTGCATATAAGTTAAATAAGCAGGGTGACAATATACAACCTTAACGTACTCCTTCCCCTATTTGGAACCAGTCTGTTGTTCCATGTCCAGTTCTAACTGTTGCTTCCTGACCTGCATATAGGTTTCTCAAGAGGCAGGTCAGGTGGTCTGGTATGCCCATCTCTTTCAGAATTTTCCACAGTTTATTGAGATCCACACAGTCAAAGGCTTTGGCATAGTCAATGAAGCAGAAATAGATGCTTTTCTGGAACTCTCTTGCTTTTTCAATGATCCAGTGGATGTTGGCAATTTGATCTCTGGTTCCTCTGCCTTTTCTAAAACCAGCTTAAACATCTGGAATTTCATGGTTCACGTATTGCTGAAGCCTGGCTTGGAGCATTTTGAGCATGACTTTACTAGTGTGTGAAATGACTGCAGTAGTGCGGTAGTTTGAGCATTCTTTGGCATTGCCTTTCTTTGGGATT
The DNA here is from genome assembly GCF_049115385.1 of Moschus berezovskii. NCBI lineage: Eukaryota > Metazoa > Chordata > Mammalia > Artiodactyla > Moschidae > Moschus > Moschus berezovskii. The sequence goes on along the minus strand of NC_142475.1, from coordinate 18,128,617 downwards.
GGAATGAAAATGGACCTTTTCCAGTCCTGTGGTCACTGCTGAGTTTTCCAAATGTGCTGGCATATTGAGTGCAGCACTTTCACAGCATCATCTTTCAGGATTTGAAACAGCTCAACTGGAATTCCATCACCTCCACTAGCTTTGTTCATATTGATGCTTTCTAAGGCCCACTTGACTTCACATTCCAAGATGTCTGGCTCTAGGTCAGTGATCACACCATCGTGATTATCTGGGTCGTGAAGCTGTTTTTTGTATAGTTCTGAATATTCTTACCACCTCTTCTTAATATCTTCTGCTTCTGTCGGGTCCATACCACTTCTGTCTTTATCGAGCCAATCTTTGCATGTGTTCCCTTGGTATCTCTAATTTTCTTGAAGAGATCTCTAGTCTTTCCCATTCTGTTGTTTTCCTCTATTTCTTTGCACTGATCACTGAGGAAGGCTTTCTTATCTCTCCTTGCTATTCTTTTGGAGAGAGTGGGCTTCAAAACTAGCCACCTGGAATTCATTCCTGGAAAAAAGGCTACCACCGGAGGCTTCCGCGGTGATTCACCTGAAATATGTTAGGTGTGTTTTCTTTTTGTGTCGCAAAAGATGATGACAGGCAGGCCGCCACCAAGGTCTCCGCTTCTTGGTGGTAGTGATAATAGCTGGAGGCTCAGTGCGATGAGACGAGTCATTGAGAAGACCCTGCCACACCCTTAGGGACCCCTGGGCAAGTATAAGATTCCAACTGGGGGGACTGGGGTGGAGGGAGTAGGGGAAGGTTAATGTGGAGGCAAAAATTCCAAAATGTAGCAACCTGGAGACCATTAGTAAGGCAGAGTTGATGTGACAGTTTCATGCAGATCAAGTGACATGACATTGAAGTCGCTCAGTCGTGAGTCCCACTCTTTGCGACCCCATGGACTGTAGCTTACCAGGCTCCTCCGTCCATGGAATTTTCCAGGCAAGAGTACTGGTGTGGGTTGCCATTTCCTTCTCCAGGAGATCTTCCCAACCCAGGGATCGAACCCGGGTCTCCCGCATTGTAGGCAGATGCTTTACCATCTGAGCCACCAGGAAGAGCGCCTACAAACCAATAAAATAATATTTTAAATAATTTTGATTATAATTAAGTAAAGTTCATGGCAAGTTTTTTTAAAAAAAAAGCAAAATACAGGACATGTATTAAGAACGTTCAAAATTAATTAAATGCTTCCGTTCCGTACCGTTCCGTTCCGTCGCTCAGTCGTGTCCGACTCTTTGTGACCCCGTGGACTGTAGCCTACCAGGCTTCTCCGTCCATGGGATTCTCCAGGCAAGAATACCGGAGTGGGTTACCGTTTCCTTCTCCAGGGGATCTTCCCGACCCAAGGATCGAACCCAGGTCTCCCGCATTGGAGGCAGACGGAATTAAATGCCTACGTGTATATTGTTCAGAAAAATGTGAATTTTGGTTATACTTGGGCGATTTTAATTTCTGTGTTTATTTTTTCCAATTAATATGTTATTTTATTACCTACCTTTTTAGCCATCTTTTTGGTATTTTCAGACACTTTCTTAAAAACCTTTCCTCATAGTATCCTTCCCCTTTCTTATCACTAAATCCCTGCACGCCTCTCATCAGCTTGATCTCCAGACAACTTCAGGAGACAGTGATTGTTATAGAACCTCTTCCTCCTTCTGGCACTAATTCTCAGAACACCCAGTGTTCCAAAAGGGAGGTTCCTTCCTTGTCCCACCTTTCCCTATCACCCCACATGGGACACGCTCATGCAGTGGGAGAGAGTTTGGGCAGAGTGTGCTGTGAGGGTCTCTGAATGCCTATCCAAAGGCTCTGCACGCCTAGGGCTGTGGAGCACAGAGACCACGTGACACCTGGTTCCTCTCGCGGTAACTGGGCTCATGGCGCCCGAGTGCCTCGAAAGGCCTGCCTTCGGGGAGTTACCTGACTACCTGGCATCTGATAAGTCAGCGATGGCCTCCATACAGAGGGACACTGTAAGTGTACTCGATTCGATAAAGTACAGACACCGGCAGGGGGTGGTCTTCTAGGTCCCCTTTTCTAGATGGAACCACTGTGACCATCGGATAGATGGTCACTTAATTCAGGATTTAGATAAGATAGGGTGAGTAGGTTGAGAAACTCAGGGACTACAGATATTTTCTCTAGGCCCTCCCACATTTTTGACAATCACAAAGACACTTTATAATGAATATCATGTTATAGGACACAAAATCAGGAGATTGCTGATTTTTTTTCTTCTTCAAACATATTTTATTGAAGTATAGTCGATTTACAATGTTGTGATAGTTTCCAGGATACAGCAAAATGATTCAGTTATATATTCTTTTTCATATTCTTTTCCATTATGGATTATTGAAAAAAGTGAAAAGTGTTAAGTCGCTCATCGTGTCTGACTCTTTGTGACCCCATGGACTGTAGTCTGCCGGGCTCCTCTGTGCATGGAATTCTCCAGGCAAGAATACTAGAGTGGGTTGCCATTCCCTTCTCCAGGGAAATCTTCCCAACCCAGGGATGGAACCTGGGTCTCCTGCATTGCAGGCAGATTCTTTACCATCTGAGCCAACATTCTTTTCCATTATGGTTTATCACAGGATATTGAATCTAGTTCCCTGTGCTCTACAGTAGGACCTTGTTGCTTATCCATCCTATGTATAACAGTCTGCATCTGCTTTTTGCTGATTTTTAATTCAAATACTTACCAGGCCATCTCCTGACTCCTCAATGCCTCTGTGCTGTTTACTGTAGTTGGACAGATTTCCAGACAAACTAGAAAATCTGGAATCTAGAACAGCCTCCACAGCAAGGCAGATAACATGTGTATGGTGATTTCCAAGATGAAAAGATTTGCTATCCTCCAATACCACCCACTGGGCTTCCCTGGTGGCTCAGTGGTAAAGAATCCACCTGTCAATGCAGGAGACCTGGTTTCAATCCCTGGGTCAGAAAGATCCCCTGGAGAAGGAAATGGCAACCCACTCCAGTATTCTTGCCTGGAAAATCCCATGGACAGAGGAGCCTGGCAGACTACAGTCCATAGCATCGCAAAAGAGTTAGAAATGACTGAGCAACTAAATGACAACAATACCACCCCCCTGGGCCCTCTGAGACAGACAGCACAGTGGCCTCTCCTCTCCTCTAAGGCAACACAGTACAACATGGAGTTACCCAGAGAACATGTGCTAGGCAGGCCTGGATTCAGAGCCCATGTCTATGTTGTGTGAACTGTGTGACCTGGACCATAATGCTTAACTTCCCTGAGGCTTTTCCCTCTACTGTAAAATCAAAATAACATCTACCCCTTAGGGCTGTTGTGAGGATGAAATGAAATCATATGTGCAAACGGACTCTCACCAAGGAGGCATGCCCCAGTTTGTTAAACAACTTTATGATCCACTGAAAATCCAGAGATGACCTCCCCAAGAGCAACTTACGTGACTGGCCGCATCTGACTCTAAGTAGCATCAGTGTCTGCTGGTCTCCGAGGATGAGTCTCCATCTTCCTGTTTGGATTAGTAACATTTTCAGACCTACCCTCATTATTTTCACCCCACTTAATCCCTCACCCACTAGATTCTATGAAACTAACCCTGGCATGTTCCCGCCTCCATTTCTTACATGATTTCACAGCACTGCCATCCACTCTGACACCTAAACCAGAGCCTGGGTATTCTCTTAGACGCCTGTCTCCCGGATGCTTCCTTTTCATGCTGTATGTCCAAATACTAAATCCTGCTGGTGTTTGTTTCTGCAGTGTTTCAATTCCACTGTAAGAATTCAGAATCAACTTTCTTCTGGGCTACGACCCCCTAACTGTCTCTGGATTAACTGCTTCTTCAAATCATATTCTAGGCGTTCTATTCATATTCTCCTGGAGCAGAAGTGATAAATCCAAAATTTCCCTGTCATCTTCTCGCTTACAAAACTCAAATGACTCCTTCTTACCCATGAGACTTGAGGCTCTCCTTGATTTGACCCCTGTCTATTTTTCCAGCCACCTCGCAACTCAACTTCCTATTGCTCATTCCTTTTTCTGTGGCCTAGGTTATGCCGAGAATTCCCTGCCCACCTCTCTTTACCTACCAACTCTCACTAGGCCTTTAAGATACAACTCAGATGTTATCATGTCCAAGAACCCTCCTCTGAATGCTCAGGTGGCTTGCTGCTCCCTGTCATTTATCCTATGACCATGTCCTGGGGAGTAACTGGAGAGACTAGCGCCCAGCCTCCTAAGGTTTTCCCTTGATGGGGGTCTGGTACTCAACCTGGCAGATTCAGATACTGAAATCTGGTACTCAACCTTTGCAGATTTCATCAGCAAATTGATTGAAAATAAATCCCTCTCTTAATGGCAGACTCAAATTACTTAACTTCTTGAAAAATGTATAAAGACAGAATATAAAAAATTAATTATAAGAAGTATAACTTTCCTAAGGATGGTAAGACTGGAATGTGAGAGACCAGTGCCTTCTTTCCCTACAGAGAGACTTGCCCATAGAGATGAATGAGAATCAGAACAACGGAAGCTAGATGAATCAAACACAAATGGAATCAGGCTAAAACAATCTGATGCCTCTATCTCCACATCAGGAAAAGCCTCCTTGCCAATGGGACCGTAATGTTAGAAGTCTGTTAAGTAATGTTTCCTTTTCCCTGGCCGAAGCCTGGACAGTCACTGCCAATGCTTGTCTCTGTCATTCCGGGTTTACTTCCCCTGCCCCCTGCTCTCAGGGCTTCTCTCTCTCATGAACCCTTTGGTGAAGTTATTGAAGAGGCTCTTGGCTAAGCCCATTCTTTCGACTTTTGCTTTGATCACTTAAGTGTGGATTTCTTAGTTTAAGAACTCAACCTTGGGACCTCCCTGGTGGTCCAGTGGTGAAGATTCCATGGTCCCCATGCAGGGGGGCATGAGTTCGGTCCCTGGTCAGGGAACTAAGATCCCACATGCCACATGGTACAACCAAAAAAAAAAGGCAAAAATAAATTACAATTAAAAAAAAAAAAGAACTCAACCTTATTTCCAGGTTCTTGATGGAGGCCTCTCTGTAGCAGCCAGATAGAAACTAGAAACTTTAACATTTAACCCTCATTGTCAGAAACAGGGGGCTAGGGCCTTGCAGGGGAGGCAGGATGAGGGGATGAGGGGAATGGAGAGAGGTGTAAGGATTGATTCCCCTCTGCCACGTCCATTCCAGTTTCTAAAAGCAACAGCCTTCTTTAAAAAAAAAAAAAATTTATTTGGCAACACCCTATCTTGGACTTCTCTTGTAGCACAGTTAGTAAAGAATATGCCTGCAATGCAGGAGATCAGGGTTTGATTCCTGGGTCAGGAAGATCCCCTGGAGAAGGCAATGGCAACCCACTCCAGTATTCTTGCCTGGAGAATCCCATGGACAGAGGAACCTGGCAGGCTACAGTCCATGGGGTTGCAAGAATTGGACACGACTTAGCGACTAAATCACCACCACACCCTGTCTTAGCTGGGGCATGCGAGATCTTTGTTGCAGCATTCAAGCAGTTGCAGCGTATGGGATCCAGTTCCCTGACCAGGGACTGAACCCAGGTCTCTGTATTGAGAATATCAGGGAAGTCCCAGCAAAGTTGCCCCTACGGTTGTGGTGAAAAGACTTTAGAGAAAGTGACTGAAACTCAGTGGTCAGACCTTGGAACTTACAGAGAAGAAAGCCAAAGGACAGCATGGCTCTGTGTGCTTTCACACCTCCAGCACCATCCCACCATCCACCTAGTGCAGTGGTTCTCAAGTGCAGTCCCAGAACCAGAAGCAAGAGAATCAACTGGGAGTTTGTTAGAAATGCAGATTCTGGGCCACGGCGCCAGCCGACCCGCTCACCGTCTGCCTGGTGGTGGCCTTGGCGTCTGTGTGGTCTTGGCTCTTCCTCTTCTCTGTGCTCATGTTCGTGGTGGTCTCGGCGGGTCGGTGCCCGGTGCCCACTTCCCGGGCCACCTGGTGGACGTCAGCGGCACGGGGACCCTGTCCAAGAGCTACCAGTACAAGCTTCTTCCACTTTCCCCACTCCGTTCACACCTTGCCGACACTGGATTCAGTGAGCTACAGCGAGACAAGTGGTGTACGCAGGATACAGTGAGACAGGATGCTTTTTTAAATCAAGGCTCTTCAGTTGATACAATATTTTGTTTATAAATTGATTTTGCTTTCTATTTAGTTAGTTAATCCTTGAATGTTCTCCGTTTTTCATCTGCTCCCTATCTTTTCAATCTGATCTTAATGCCTCTTTTTCTAATTGGTGATTAAAAATAAATGCCTTATGTTTTAAATTTAAAAAAAAATAAAAAAGAAATGCAGATTCTCCTGACCTCTCAGAAACCCTGGGAGTGCGGCCCGGTAATCTGTGTCAACATGCCATCAGGGTAAGGGTGATATGTAGCAACTTGGAGAACTACGAACCCATGACCCACACACCACCCACACCCAGGCAGACCTATTTCCTGGATGGATTCCCCCTTCACGTTTAAGTGGCTTTACCTGGGCCAGCCTCAGGGTTCTTGTTTGATGTACCTGTCTTCTCAGGGTCTATACACTCAAGGGGTATACTACATGGCTAATGGTGGACATGAGTTTGAGTGAACTCCGGGAGTTGGTGATGGACAGGGAGGCCTAGCGTGCTGTGATTCATGGGGTCGCAAAGAGTCGGACACGACTGAGCGACTGAACTGAACTGAACTGAATGGACTAAAACGAATTACGTAAACTGAACCATACATAGTGAGATAATAAGTTCATTTATTTCTTCAGTTCAGTTCAGTTCAGTCGCTCAGTCGTGTCCAACTCTCTGCAACCCCATGAATCACAGCACGCCAGGCCTCCCTGTCCATCACCAACTCCCGGAGTACACTCAAACTCATGTCCACAGAGTCGGTGATGCCATCCAGCCATCTCATTCTCCGTCGTCCCCTTCTCCTCCCGCCCCCAACCTTTCCCAGCATCAGAGTCTTTTCCAGTGAGTCAACTCGTCGCATGAGGTGGCCAAAGTATTGCAGTTTCAGCTTTAGCATCAGTCCCTCCAATGAACATCCAGGATTGATCTCCTTTAGAATGGACTGGTTGGATCTCCTTGAAGTATAAGGGACTCTCAAGAGTCTTCTCCAACACCACAGTTCAAAAGCATCGGTCTCTACAATTTGGCAATATCCAAGATCACCTCTCTTTCATAGCGTTTCTTTCTTTCTTCCCTAAAGGTTCCCTTTCCCCTTCCCCACCTCCCTGAATAATAACAGAGCTCTCTAAGGTCCTATGGTGCATAGTCTGTTCTTTCTCCTCTAAACTCAGTCCCTCAGAAACATTCACGCTGCTTTAAATATCACACTGTGGGGTAACTTCCACCAGAAGGTCCCAGGGTATCATATTCAACATGGCCACCACATGCTCGCTGGCGCTGACTTTCCTTCCTGCCCATTCTGCCCCCGGTTGTCTGACCTGGTCTCACCATTCTCTCTCGCTGTGGTTCCGACTCTTACTGACATCCCCGAGTCTCTCCTGCATCTTTTGTATCTGTTCATTGCTGTCAACACCACAGTGGCTAACATCTTAATTCCTGGACAACTGTGATTGGCACCCAGCTGCTCTCTACCTCAAATCTCTCCTAGCTCTGGCCTAACCACAACTCATCACTGTCAGATCAATTTTCATCAGATACCACTATGATCCTGACAGGAGGGGCACACTGCAGAACAGACTGTTGTGAACATTACACACCCTTGTTCTTGCAGGCACCATTTCTGTCACCAGGGAATTCTCACAGGCTTCTCCCATAGACTCCATCCACCCACCTCTTCCACCTCCTTCACCTCTCCTTCCGAGTTAGGCTCCTCTCTCTCCCATTTACTCTGATTTTTCTCCCCTTCCCTCTGGAACTCAAAGTTTATTCTTCATCATGTCGAGCTAACTCTTCATACCATCTCCTCAGAACTACCTTTTGACAATTAAAATAGTCTAAGAAATTGCTTTGCTAAATCCAGCTCATTAACTGAGGACAGTTCTTTCTCCTAAAGGAGGTTCTGTTGACTGCTTTTAACCTTAAGAGTTTTTCTCCCCACTAAAGAGATAGAGAAGGAGAAGGATGGAGAAGTTCAGACTACAGTGGGCTATCAAGGTGACCAGGCCTAGCCCAGGCCTGCAGGCAGAGTTTAGGGCCTGCAGAGGCTTATTGAGTGTACTGGAATCCTGAAGGAAAGGAACCAGCCTTGAGGGTGCTGGGAAGGAAGTGTGGTACTGGAATCTGGCTAAATATACTTTCACAGAGAAAGCTGACCCCCTTAATTTTGGATCCCAAGAGAGAGGCCGACAACTAAAGACCCAGAGACCAAGAGACACACTTCCCAAAGAGAAACCTCCTATCTAAGAAGGTAAACCCAAACATTTCTTGGGAAGCTGTTGCTGGATTTGCTTGGGATGACATAATTGTTCATTGGAAGGACTGATGCTAAAGCTGAAACTGCAATACTTTGGCCACCTCATGCAACAAGTTGACTCACTGGAAAAGACTCTGATGCTGGGAAAGGTTGGGGACGGGAGGAGAAGGGGACGACCAAGAATGAGATGGCTGGATGGCATCACCGACTCTGTGGACATGAGTTTGAGTGAACTCCGGGAGTTGGTGATGGACAGGGAGGCCTGACATGCTGTGATTCATGGGGTCGCAGAGAGTCGGACACGACTGAGCGACTGAAGAAGAAGAAGAAGAAGAATTGTTTTCTTACTGAAAATGCCTCTCTTAATCCTGGGAAGGTTTAGAATTAAAGAGAGATAATGAAGGAAATCAAACCTCATGGTGTTGTAGCTTTCTATTAAAGAAATCTCTGTATTTTAAATGCTTCTAATTTTTTATTTTTATTTTTTGGCCACACTGTGCAAATTATAGGAACTGAACTGAACTGACTGAACTGAGTTCCCCATCCAGGGATTGAACCTGAGCCCCAGCAATGAAAGCTGAATCCTAACCACTAGGCCACCATGGAATTCCCTGTTTGATTTTTAAATACTTTTAATTTTTAATAGATTCGTTAAAAGGACTGGTGCTGAAGCTGAAGCTCCAACACTTTGGCCACCTGATTTGAAGAGCCAACTCATTGAAAAAGACCCTGATGCTGGGAAAGATCTCAGGCAGGAGGGGAAGGGGGCCATGGAGGATGAGATGGTAGGATAGCATCACTGACTCCAATGGACATGAGTTTGAGTAAACTCCAGGAGATAGTGAAGGACAGGGAAGCCTAGCATGCTGTAGTTCACAGGGTTGCAGAGAGTCAGACATGACTTAGTGACTAAACAACAACAACAACATTTAATAAAGTATCTGAAAATTAACCTTGAAATGCTGATTTAAAGTATGTAACTGACTAATTAGTTTCAACTTTTGATATCAAGTTAAAAATTTTTGAAAAACTTATACACCATATTGAAATTTTTAAGAGAATTTGTTGTTTAGTTGCTAAGTTGTGTCCAACTCTTTGGTGACACCATGGACTGTAGCCTGCCAGGCTCCCCTATCCATGGAATTTCCCAAGCAAGAATACCACTTACCATATTTATTTGTTTGATTTATTAGTTGTATGAGAATTACTTAAGTATTTTGGAAGCTGTGTTAATCAGAAAATTAATGTGTTTGAAAAAATAAATTGTTAAATGAACAAATGCAGTTTAAAATGATTAGCCAAGTAGATCAGACATCAGTTTATCAGATTTATAAATAGAATAATAAATGGGTATGCTTAATGTAAACTGAAGCACAAATTTGGAATTTAAAAGTAATGAATTTTTAAAATCCAAAGTAACTTCTTAATAAATGTTTCAGGGTGAAAAGTTTAATGACTTTTTTAAATCCTTCTATTTTTTTATGCTACCATAAAGAAAGTTCTTAAGGAAATATACAAATTTATAAATGTAGATTCTTCTGAATAGTGAATTGCTGAGAAAGGAGCATCTGAGGCTGTGTGAGTAGGCAGTGAGTGTCTAGTTTGAGAAAGAGAGACAGAGATTGATAAAAATGACACAGCATAAACTTTGATGTCTCACCTTCTTTCCAGACTTGGTTCTCTGTCGCCTTCAACTAAATATCCTGCACCACCTTCAACTCTGTATTTTAAAAACTTAGCTCATGCTTTTTTATACCCAGCTCTCTACTCCTGGCCTCAGCTAAAGCCTTCCCTAAGGAAGTCAAGCATTGTTGCCCCGCAGTCAGTCTAGGCCAACACACTGGAAACCTTGCAGCCAGTTTTCATTCTTTCCTGTCCTCCCGCACTCTAAACTCATCACCTAGTCCTCATGGGCCTTTCTTTGCAAGGTGCGCTTTCCTTCCCATTTTCTCAGTCATCACCACAGTATGACCATGTGACCCCTACACCAGGATTACTGCACCAGCCTTGGTCAGCCTCCCCTGCTACAATTCGTTCTACACAGAGCTGCCAGAAGAGCCATCAAACTTTGTTTTCATCCCTAATGTTTATTTGCATGAGCTTTTACCAACTCCCCAGTGTCTGTCAAATAAAATCTAAGCTCCCCTTGACATCTAAGGTCTTCTGTCCTCTAGGAGTATTCCTCATCTGAGCATTTCTCAGCTTTCATTATTTGTTCATGGAGCCCCCTCTCTTTTTGTCAAGCTAATTTGTTGGCGTGCTTTCTACACGACACTGTGTCTTAAAGCACCATGTAAATGTATGTTTTTCAGTAATGATGCAAGGTAAGCACGTGACTAATAAATGTTAACATAATGACCAATACATGTTGACCAAATGACTCAAAAAGATTATGAGATGAAGAGCATGAACATAAGCAGCATCACTTCATAGAAGGCATGTCATAGCTGATGCAAGTAGATTTAGTGATTCAAACATACTGAACATCTCTGACTTACAAAAGAAGTAAATAGGACTCCAGATAGATGTTAATAGAATCAAAGTCCTCATACAAAAACAGCTTATTTTAAAAGTAATTTACTGTGTTTATTCAGTTATGTGGGACAATTTGAAAGGCATGGCACTTGACCAAATTCTCTCAGGTTCTGGGCACTGTATTTGAAATGAATTCAATATTTGCTCATTCAGCATTTTTTTGTTTTAGCAAATATTAATTGTTCCCCAATTGTATACCAAGCACTGTTTTAGGTCCTAGAGTTACCCTGGTGAAGAGAGTTCAAGTTCCTGTTCTCAGGGATCTTACATTCCAACGGGAAAGAGAGGACATGTAAATAAAATAATTACAGATTATAACAAGGGCTACAAAGAATGCAGTGGTAAAGGGACAACTGTGAGGGGGTCCTGTAGATGGCACATTCAAAAAAGGCATCAAGAAGGAGGTGACATTTAAGCTGAGACCAGAGGATGAAGTAGAGTGACACAGAGAGCCCAGAAAAGAGCATGCCAGAGCAAGTGCAAAGGCTCTGAAGCAGGAAGGGGCTGGCCTGTGTTAAGAGGCCTATGTGATTGGAGCCTAATAATAAAAATGTCTGGAGTCAGATCATGCAAAGCCCAGTGGGTCTCTGTGAGGAGTTTGGATTTTATTCTACATGTAATGAAAAGCTGCTAACACGACTTACATATTATTGAAATTATAATCATACTATTAAAAAAATCATAGTCAATTTATAAACATATTGGGCCACTTCATAAAACTTAGCATGATTTGGTTCAAAATACAAGTTTAGAAGACAAATGTCTAGGCATTTTAAAATTTGGGCCTCCCCCATAAGGATGGACGAGCTGGCTATACCATGCCTGTGCTTTGCGATGGTTTCCATAGGTTCTACCTGCTGTTATCCTTAACTGTCTTGTGAAATTTAGATTCTTCACATTCCAAATTCAAGCCATCTCATCAACAGAGAGGCCACCTTCAGGGATCCTTTAAAATAGATTCTTACGGCTATGCAGTCATAACAAAGGAGACTGCTGATGGACTAATGTGAAATATCCCTAAACAGTGTTAGGGGAAAAAAGCCTTGTGCAAACAAAGGTGTCCTTGCATATGCATGGGATCCATAAGAAACTGATAGCACTAGTCACACCGGTAGTGAAGAGAACTGGGTAGCTGGGGAAGAGAGTGGGAGAGAAGTCTTACTGTATACTTAAGAAAAACTTTTTTTTAATGTTTTAAATAATGTAAACATGTTACCTTTTCAAAAAAATTTTTATTAAAGTATAGCTGATTAATAATGTTAGTTTCTCAAAAAAAAATGTTTAATCCTAAATTTTTTTCAATATAGATGCTTTATCTTAAAGGAAATGAACAATGTTCCAAATTGATGAGAAGGAATTTGCATTTCTGAGTAAATCTAAAGGTAGTTTATGTAATTAAAAAGAAGCTTAAAATCTAGACCTGTGCTGTTCAGTACAGTAGTTGCAAGCCATGTGTCTATTTAATTTTAACTTTAAACAAATTAAATTTAGAATTCCATTTCTTGGTCACACTAGCCACATTTCAAGGCTTAATAGCCTTTAGCTGCATGTGACCAATGTCTACCATACTGGACAGCACTGATAAAGAACATTTCCATAGCATGGAAAATTCTTTCAGGTAGTCTGCTCTAGACTTATGAAAAATACCACCAGGGGTCTGATCTAGCTCTCAAGACTTAATCTTGCTGATTAATACATAGAGATTCAGGAGGACAGTAGTTTAAATATATTCCAATGCTAATTTCCCCAAGATGACTCACTAGAATGGTACTTTGAGGTGCAATCAAAACTCCCACCACTAGATTTCTAAGGCAGGCAGGGATATAATTTCGTCACCACAAAAAATCAGTTTGCACTAGTATAGACACTGACAGTTATGGCCTGAGAGTTAAAAATTATTTTCCTAAATGTAAATTTAGATTAAGTAAAACTAACATACTTGATATTTACTGCATTTGATATTCTGCACTGATTCAATAAATGAGTCAGTAGTGCTAACATGATAAGGGTGAGTAATGAGATTTAATTATATTCAACTTCTTTAGTACAGTTTGCCAACTTTTCTCATTTTTGCTATCATTTATTTAATTTTTATCTTTTATCTTGAGAATGTGTCACATTTTTCTGGTACTTCATATATCACATAATACTGGACTGTAACCTGGACAGTTTAAATGTTATGTTATAGAAACTCAATTTTATTTTTTTTTTTATATATTCATAAAAGGTGTGCTTCCCTGGTAGCTCAGCTGATAAAGAATCTGCCTGTAATGCAGGAGACCCCTGTTCAATTCCTGGGTTGGGAATTTCCTCTGGAGAAGGGATAGGCCTCCCACTGCAATATTCTTGGGCTTCCCTGATGACTCAGGCAAATAAGAATCCACCTGCAATGCGGGAGACCTGGGTTCGATCCTTGGGTTGGGAAGATCCCCTGGAGGAGGGCATGGCAATCCACTCCATCATTCTTGCCTGGAGAATCCCCCTGGACAAAGGAGCCTGGTGGGTCATGTACACGGGGTCACAAGGAGTTGGACACAACCAAGCGACCAAGCACAGCACAGCACAGTACAAAAGGTATTGAATTGTTTGCTTTAGTGGACAATTAACTTGTTTAAAGTCAAACTGCAAACATTATAATGCCTGTGTTGAGTGCCATTTATATCTCAGTTCAGATTTTAATAAGTCATTCCCACATGTGCGCAGCTGACAACTCAGAGGGGTTTGGGACAAGTTTCTACGTGACTGGGTTTCCCTTTTTTGGTGGTCTCCTATCCTGCCTTCCTCTTCATTCTTCTGTGTTCCTAGTTTTTTCCCTGGTACATTTTTGCTATCATTTATGACCACAGCTTTTCACAGATTAGCACATTTTAACTGACTATAGTCATCATTTTGTTTTGATACTCTAATTGATGGAAGTTAGTCATGAGTGTCCCTTTAAATTAGCTTCTGTGTTCTTCCATGCAATACCATTATTACTGACCAATAAAATGTTTCAAGGCTCACCTGTGCCTTCCCAGGCCTAGGCTTGAATCAGTCAGTTTTCTTAAGCATGTTGTTTTCTTTAAGTGTAAAATAGCATCAGACCCCAACTTTCAGAAATTAGGAGTGTAATATTGTTCCTTGACCATTTAATTGAACAGAGATGGAAAAGGTATGTTTTATTAAATGGCATTAGTTTATATTAATGTTTCTAACTTAGCCTCACATTGAAGTATGCCTACCTCCATTTTTTATTCTTCATCCAAATTATATTTCTTTAATAATTCAGTGAAACATTATCACTCTAAGTAAAATTGTTGGCTTCCTAACAAAGTTACTGTAAAATCACTAATTTCTTTTATCCAATGACAAAAGCATAAAACAGTAATACAAAGAGTGAAACTACTACATAACGTTTGAATTTTCTTTGCTTTTCTCTTCAAATACATCTCACTAAGGATGTCAACACCAATTATTTTGCCACACAGTAAGTCTTCATTTTGCAAGCTTATATTATACTCACCAGTGTAGGGTCTGGTTCTTTTCTCTTGGTCCATCTGACTCCATCAGTAGGCAGATGACTGACACTTCCGAGTTCTTGGATGGAGTGACTTTCAGCTTCTCACTTTTTCCTCTTGAGAAATTAGGATATTTTTCTCTTAATATATATATTTCATTGAAGTATAGTTCACTTACAATGCTTCAGACGCACAGCAAGATAACTGAGTTATATATATGTACATATATTATTTTTGAAATTGTTTTCCATTATATGTTATTACAAGATATTGACTATAGTTCTCTGTGCTATACAGTAAACCTTTGTTGCTTGATGCAGATCTATTTTTTAATTATAAAACTAGCATTCTATTCATATGAAGTCAAACAAGTAGAATCAAAATATCATAAAATTTTTAGGCAAAAATTTGTAAGTTTTCTAAATATATGTATATTACATGTATTATTTATATATATATGTATGCAGAGCTTTTCTACTATGCTTGATAAAGCCTTGAGAATATCAGAAAAAAGTAGAGATGGAGAAATTAGAAAACATAAACTAAATGAAGTGAGAGCACTGAATATGAAACACAAAAAGTGAAACAAACCTGATAAAGGTAAAAGATCATCATATAACCCACTGTTTTTAAACATGGCTGTTCATTAAAGACCTATCTGGAGCTCTGGAGGAAAAAAAAGCAACACCTGGGCTTTGCTATTTTTCAAAAAATTTCAAGATAATTCTGATACGCATCTGGGTTTTAAAAAGGGATTACAGGTTTTCCTATTAAATCATAGTTTTGGTGATATAGAGTTCTATTGTTTTTCTTTGACCAATCATATACAGTGGTGTTAAGTGAGTAATAGGTACATAATCACAATAGTGAAAGATATTTATCAGTTTTCACAATCAATAGCCAAACAAAAAAATAAAAGATAATTGCAATTACAAGCCATAATGGGAACATGATTAACTTAACAATATAAAATAATTACATACAATTTGGGGGGGCAAGCAGATTGCTGTGGAAGTGGAAGTGCATGCATGCACATGTCTTCATCCTCCCAGCCAGTCTGTGTGTTTTGGTTGGTGCATTTAACCCATTTACATTTAAGATATGTATGATCCTATTACTGTTTTCTTAATTGTTTTGAGTTTATTTTCTCTAGAACTTTTCCTTCTTTCGTGTTTCCTGCCTAGAGAAATTCCTTTAGCATTTGTTGTAAAGCTGTTTTCATGGTGCTGAATTCTCTTAACTTTTGCTTGCCTGGAAAGCTTTTGATTTCTCCATCAAATTTGAATGAGAGTCTTACTGGGTAAAGTATTCTTGGATGTAGGTTCTTCTCTTTCATCACTTTAAATATATCATGCCACTTCCTTCTGGCTTGTAGTTTCCCTTGAGAAATCAGCCTGATGGAACTTCTCCTGTATATTTTTTGTCATTTTTTTCCCCTACTGCTTTTAATATTTTATCTTTGTCTTTCATTTTTGTCAGTTTGATTACTATGTGTCTCAGTGTGTTCCTCCTTGGATTTATCCTGCCTGGGACTCTCTGTGCTTCCTGGACTTGATTGACTATTTCCTTTCCCATGTTAGGGAAGTTTTCAGTTATTATCCCTTCAAATATTGTCTCAGGTCCTTACTCTCTCTCTTCTTCTGGATCCCTATAATGTGAATATTGGTGCCTTTAATATTGTCCCAGAAGTCTCCTAGACTATCTTCATTTCTTTTCATTCTTTTTTCTATACTCTGTTCTGTGGCAGTGATTTCCACCATTCTGTCCTCCAGGTCATGTATCCATTCTTCTGCTTCAGTTATTCTGCTATTGATTCCTTCTAGTGTATTATTCATGTCTGTTCGTTTGTCCTTTAATTCTTGTCGGTATTTGGTCAGCATTTCTTGCATCTTCACCATTGTTTTCCCAAGATCCTGGATTATCTTCACTATCATTATTATGAATTCTGAATTCTTTCTCTGTCTGGAAGGCTACCTATCTCTATTTTATTCATTTGTTTTTCTGGGATTTTATCCTGTCCCTTCTGTGATTGTGGTTTTCAGTCTGTCTGCTCTCTGATGGATGAGGATAAGAGGCTTATGCAAGCTTTCTGATGGGAGGGACTAACTGTGGGGAAACTGGGTCTTACTCTGGTGGGCATGGCCATGCTCAGTAAATCTTTAATCCAATTTTCTGCTGATGGATAAGGCTGTGTTACTTCCCTGTGGTTTGACCTGAGGCCAAACTATAGTAGGGGTAATGGCAACCTCCTCCAAAAGGACTTATGACAGCTGTGTCTCCCAGGACAGCTGCTTTCAGTGCCCCTGACCCTGCACTGACCCTGAAGCAGGGCATTGTTGACCCATGCCTCTACCAGAGACACCCAAACACTCACAGGCAAGTCTGGCTCAGTCTCTTGTAGGGTGCTCCTTTCTCCTGGGCCCTGGTGTGCACAAAGTTTTGTTTGTGCCCTCCAATAGTCTGTTTCCCCAGTCCTGTGGATGTTCTGTAATTGCAAAATTCAGACTTGAATTGAAGAAAGTAGGGAAAACCACTCGGCCATTCAGGTATGACCTAAATCAAATCCCTTATGGTTATACAGTGGAAGTGACAAAGAGGTTCAAGGGATTAGATCTGATACACAGAGGGCCTGAAGAACTACGGACAGAGGTTTGGAACATTGTACAGGAAGCAGTGATCAAAATCATACCCAAGAAAAACAAATGCAGCAAGGCAAATGGTTGTCTGAGGAGGCCTTTAAAATAGCTGAGAAAAGAAGAGAAGCTAAAGGCAAAGGAGAAAAGGAAAGATATATCCATCTGAATGCAGAGTTCCAAAGTATAGCAGGAAGAGATAAACCTTCTTAAGTAAACAATGCAAAGAAAGAGAGGAAAAGGATAAAATGAGAAATAAAACCATTTACCTCAGATTGGGACTTGAAACCACCTGGTTGGGACTGGAACGCAGCCAAACCCATGCTACCTGGTTTCAGGACCTAATGAAGCTCAGATTCTTGTTGTTTCGTTGCAGAAAGAATTCAGTGAGAGACAAAGTAATAGGCAAATCTAAAGAAATGGATTTATTTAGATTCAGAGAGAACCACACTCTACATACAGAGTGTGGGTTGTGTAGTATGGTTAATTTTTATGGTTTAGGTAATATCATATGGTAATGAGTGGGAGAATTATCCCATCTATTTTGGGGGAAGGATGGAGATTTCCAGGAATTGAGCCACTTCCCACTCCTTAGTCTTTTGACAATGCCTTGGAACTGTCATGGTTCCTCTGAGTGTGTCATTTAGCTTGTTGATAGAGGATTAGTGAAGTCGCTTAGTTGTGTCCGACTCTTTGCGACCCCATGGACTGTAGCCTACCAGGCTGCTCTGTCCATGGGACTTTCCAGGCAAGAATACTGGAGTGGGTTGCCATTTCCTTCTCCAGGGGATCTTTCCAACCCAGGGATTGAACCCAGGTCTCCCGCATTGTAGGCAGACGCTTTACTGTCTGAGCTACCAGGAAAGCCTCTGATTGAGGATTAAGGTCTAGTCAAAGCAAGAGAGTTCCAGAAAAACATCTATTTCTGCTTCATTGACTATGCCAAGCCTTTGACTCTGTGGATCACAATAAACTGTGGAAAATTCTGAAAGAGATGGGAATACCAGACCACCTGACCTGCCTCTTGAGAAACCTGTATGCAGGTCAGGAAGCAACAGTTAGAACTGGACATGGAACAACAGACTGGTTCCAAATAGGAAAAGGAGTACGTCAAGGTTGTATATTGTCACCCTGCTTATTTAACTTATATGCAGAGTACATCATGAGGAACGCTGGGATGGAAGAAGCACAAGCTGGAATCAAGATTGCCGGGAGAAATATTAATAACCTCAGATATGCAGATGACACCACCCTTATGGCAGAAAGTGAAGAGGAACTCAAAAGCCTCTTGATGAAAGTGAAAGAGGAGAGTGAAAAGGTTGGCTTGAAGCTCAACATTCAGAAAACTAAGATCATGGCATCTGGTCCCATCACTTCATGGGAAATAGATGGAAAAACAGTAGAAACAGTGTCAGACTTTATTTTTGGGGGCTCCAAAATCACTGCGGATGCTGATTGCAGCCATGAAATTAAAAGATGGTTACTCATTGGAAGGAAAGTTATGACCAACCTAGATAGTATATTAAAAAGCAGAGACATTACTTTGCCAACAAAGGTCCGTCTAGTCAAGGCTATGGTTTTTTTCAGTGGTCATGTATGGATGTGAGAGTTGGACTGTGAAGAAAGCTGATCGCCGAAGAATTGATGCTTTTGAACTGTGGTGTTGGAGAAGACTCTTGAGAGTCCCTTGGACTGCAAGGAGATCCAACCAGTCCATTCTAAAGGAGATCAGTCCTGGGTATTCATTGGAAGGACTGATGCTAAAGCTGAAACTGCAATACTTTGGCCACCTCATGCGACGAGTTGACTCACTGGAAAAGACTCTGATGCTGGGAAGGATTGGGGGCAGGAGGAGAAGGGGACGACAGAGAATGAGATGGCTGGATGGCATCACCGACTCGATGCACATGAGTTTGGGTGAACTCCGGGAGTTGGTGATGGACAGGGAGGCCTGGTGTACTGTGATTCATGGGGTCGCAAAGAGTCGGACACGACTGAGCGACTGAACTGAACTGAAAGCCATCTTGGACCCATTTGATTCTTATCTGTTTATGTTATATCCTTGGGCTATGTCATTCTTTCAAAAGTTGTGCCCTGCCCTTTCCCTCCTGTTACAGAGAGACTAGCAATCTCTTCAGGAAAATTAGAGATACCAAAGGAACATTCACCCAAAGATGGGCACAATAAAGAACAGAAATGGTGTGGACCTAACAGAACCAGAAGATATTAAGAAGAGGTGGCAAGAGTACACAGAAGAACTGTACAAAAAAGGTCTTAATGACCTGGATAACCACAATGGTGTGATCACTCACCTAGAGCCAGACATTCTGGAGTGTGAAGTCAAGTGGGCCTTAGGAAGCATTACTATAAACAAAGCTAGTGGAGGTGATGGAATTCCAGCTGAGTAATTTCAAATCCTGAAAGATGATGCTGTTAGAGTGCTACACTCGATATGCCAGAAAATTTAGAAAACTCAGCAGTGGCCACAGGACTGGAAAAGGTTAGTTTTCATTCCAATCCCAAAGAAGGGCAATGGCAAAGAATGTTCGAACTACTGCACAATTGTACTCATTTCAAATGCTAGCAAGGTAATGCTCAAATTCCTTCAAGCTAGGCTTCAAAAGTATGTGAACTGAAAACTTCCAGATATACAAGCTGGATTTAGAAAAGGCAGAGGAACCAGAGATCCAACTGCCAACATCTGTTGGATCATAGAAAAAGCAAGGAATTCCAGCAAAAACATCTATTTCTGCTTCATTGACTGTGCTAAAGCCTTTGACTGTGTGGATCATAACAAACTGCAGAAAATTCTTAAAGAGGTGGGAATACCAGACCACTTTACCTGCCTTCTGAGAATCTGTATGCTGGTCAAAAAGCCACAGTTAGAACCAGACATGGAAGAATGGACTGGTTTCAAATTGGGAAAGGAGTATGTCAAGGCTGTATATTGTCACCCTGCTTATTTAACTTGTATGCAGAGTACATCATGAGAAACGCTGGGCTGGAGGAAGCACCAGCTGGAATCAAGATTGCCGGGAGAAATATCAATAAGCTCAGATATGCAGATGACACCACCCTTCTGGTCGAAAGCGAAGAGGAACTAAAGAACCTCTTGATGAAAGTGAAAGAGGTGAGTGAAAAAGCGGACTTAAAACGCAACGTTCAAGAAGTTAAGATCATGGCATCTGGTCTCATCACTTCATGGCAAATAGATGGGGAAGAAATGGAAACAGTGAGAGACTATTTTCTTGGGCTCCAAAATCACTGTGGATGGTAAATGGAGCCATGAAATTAAAAGACACTTGCTCCTTGGAAGGAAAGCTATGACAACCCTAGACAGTGTATTAAAAAGCAGAGACATCACTTTGCTGACAAAGGTCTGTGTAGTCAAATCTATGGTTTTTCCAGTAGTCATGTACAGATGTGATAGTTGGACCATAAAGAAGGCTAAGCACCAAAGAACTGATGCTTTCCAACTGTGGTGCTGGAGAAGACTCTTGAGAGTCCCTTGGACAGCAAGGAGATCCAACCGGTAAACCTTAAAGGAAATAAACCCTGAAAATTTATTGGAAGGACTGATGCTGAAGCTAAATCTCTAATACTTTGGCCACCTGATGCAAAGAGCTGACTCACTGGAGAAGACCCTGATGCTGGGAAAGATTGCAGGCAGGAGGAGAAGGGGGTGACAGAGGTTGGATGTCATCATCAACTCAATGGACATGAGTTTGAGCAAACTGCAGGCGATTGTGAAAGACAAGGAGGCCTGGTGTGCTGCAGTCTGTGGAGTTGCAAAGTCAGACACGACTGAGCAGCGTAACAACAGCAATCTTGTCTCTTCATCTGGGACATAACTTTCTGCTTTTTCATCGTGATTAACTTTCTGTAATATGTTTTTTTAGTGCTGTGGGACTGTGCTTCTTGCTTCTTCAGTCAGCCCTCTGATGGATGAGGCTAAGAGGCTTGTGTAAGTTTCTGATGGGAGGGACTGCCATGGGAAAAACTGGCTCTTGCTCTAGTGGGCAGGGCCTTGCTCAGTAAAGTAAAGTAAAGTGAATTCGCTCAGTCGTGTCCAACTCTTTGCAACCCCATGGACTGCAGCCTACCAGGCTCCTCTGTCCATGGGATTTTCCAGGCAAGAGTACTGGAGTGGGTTGCCATTTCCTTCTCCAGGGGATCTTCCCAACCTAGGGATCGAACCCGGGTCTCCCACATTACAGGCAGACACTTTACTGTCTGAACCACCAGAGAAGCCCAGTAAAACTTGAATCCAATTATTTGCTGATGGTTGGGGTTGTGCTCCCTCCTAGTTGGTTGTTTGGCCTGAGGCAACCCAGCCCCAGGGTCTAGGGACAGTTTTTTTAAATTATTAGTCAAAAGGAAATGATATGTCTGGGTAAATCTGAAGTAATTCTAACCAAGTAAAAGTAGGTTTACAATCCAAATTGTATAGATATAGTTTTCCAAGTCAGAGACACAACTGGACAGGTACTTATATAATTTTTTCACTACAACCATTCAACATACACGTGAGGACATAGGCAGCTATCCATCACTTAGTGTAAACATATTTTTTTGCTTAACCTATGAAGGAACCTAAAGAACGATATCTATAAGGAAGTTGTTCATAGCTGTTGGTTTCCTAGAAGAAGAAACAAAATAAACCAATGAACCACAGTTACAGGAGCTGTCTAATCATTAATGATACAGAACCGGAACTGATTATCTTCATTTCATCTGACAGGTAGGTCACTAATGACTCATGAGAGCAGCTGCAGTGCTCTGTCAGGGCCTGACCCAGTGGAGGTGGCGCCGTCACTGGATGCATTGCTAGTGGGCTTGCTCTGTGCTGACCTTCTCTGGGCCTCACTTTGTTTCTCCCTTGAGCTGTGTGTTGAGTAAAGGAGCTTGCTAAATCGTGGCTATTATTAAATTAGGAAAAGTCAACCTGACTGCTGCTCTCATGTCCCTGGCCCCAAATGCCCAACGCTGAGTTCAGTGTACCTGCTTGTGTACCCAGAATGCCCTGTGCTCATCTACTCCTACACGACTTACTGTGCTGCCTTGCAGTCGGTAGTAATCATGTCTGTCGCCCCACTCGACTATATTTCCTTCATGAAATATTTTACGTTAAAGAGTCTCCAGAAAGTCTGCCTTTTCAGTTGGAAGATGCTATATTCCCTCTCTATTCATAGCAAGTGTGTTAGTCACTAAGTTGTGTCCGACTCTTTGCAACCCTATGGACTGTAACCTGCCAGGCTGATCGTTCATGGAATTCTCTAGGCAAGAATACTGGAGTGGGTTGCCATTTCCTTCTCCAGGCGATCTTCCTAGTTTAGGGATCGAACCTGGGTCTCCCACATTGCAGATGGCAGATTCTTTACCATCTGAGCCACCAGGGAGGCAGTTCATAGCAAAGAGGCTTCTTACTGTTAAGCACATCATGAAACCATTCAACCCTGATTTATCTTATATAATAAAGTATATTGTATAATATATGATAATATAATACTTATACAATAAAGTATTTTTAATTTATATCCTAGAGAGCAATAGTTTGAAAATTATTTATAAATCACTAAGGAAGTTCAGTGGGGTTTCCCTAGTGGCTCAGTGGTGAAGAATTCGCCTGCAAATGCAGGACAGGTGGGTTTGATCTCTGGATCAGGAAGATCCTCTGAGAAGGAAACGGCAACCCACTCCAGTATTCTTGCCTGGGAAATCCCATGGACAGAGGAACCTGAGAGGCTACAGTCCATGGGGCCGCAGAGTTGGACACGACTTAGTAGCAACAACAATGAAGTTCAATAGTCAAGTTTTCTAGAGAACTTTTCAATCCATGCCCTAAGCTTAAATAAATATCTACACCAAAGTTGAATTAAATGATGTTAATGTCATTATACATTCTTTAAGGTAGAGAGTCTCTTGTCTGTTTTTGTATCTACAGTGTTTCAATTCTTAACATACCACTCAGTAAATATATGTTCAATGAATTAAGACATATGTAAATGTAGATCCAGTATAGTTGTCCTTTAGTCACTTACCAGAAACCTCAGTTTGAAAGTGACTTCAATCTACTTTTTTTAAAGAGCCCATGCATATTTGAAATATGTTGCCTAGAAGACGATCAGTTTCTACAGAGTTGGTAAGCTTTATGCAGAGCCTTAAACAAGCATATACTATAGGCCGAAATGACTATTTGGTTTGTAGTAAACAAAGGGATGAATTCTATAATTCAGTGTCCTTTATATAAAGGTACGTAATAATGATTTTTTAAGAGAGTCCCTTGGACACCAAGGAGATCAAACAGTCAATCCTAAGGAAATCAACCCTGAATATTCATTGGAAGGACTGGACTGATGCTGAAGTTGAAGTTCCAATACTTTGGCCATGATGCAAAGAGCTGACTGATTGGAAAAGACCCTAATGCTGGGAAAGATTGAGGACAGAAGGAGAAGGGGGCGACAGAGGATGAGATGGTTAGATGGCATCACCAACTCAATGGACATGAGTTTGAGCAAATTCCAGGAGACAGCGAAGGACAGGGAAGTCATGGGGTTGCACAGAGTCAAACACAAGTTAGCAGCTGAACAACAACAAGATTTATTACAGGAAAAAAGTTTGTATTTCTGAAAAAAACTTGTGTGCTTCTTTTCATTAGGCAGTAAGAACTTGTTTTCTTTGACTTCACTTCTTGGAAGAGCAAAGTGAGACCGTTCCAAGAATATCTTAATTGGTCTCCCTTTGTTTCTCCTCTTTCAAACCAATACTTCTACATTGCCACCAGAATTACCTCCTGATAATCCACAGATCACAAGATGGGATCCCATGCCCCAGTTTATTTTTCTAGTAAGAAAGCCCCAATCGAGTTTTCTAATCTTTAAGCCCTAATCTATTTTCCCCTTGTTACGCCCCTCTCTTTCACTCTTTTGCTTGCCTTTACTGCAATTTGTGTGCCATGTTTCAGCCATAAGGTTTTCTCATACCCTCAGCACATCTTGCTTATTCCCACCTCCATGACATTCCTGAAGTTATTTCCTCCACCTTACCATGCTCTTTCCTCTTTTTATTCCAAGTATTAGTTCCCTTAGTTCCCAGATCAAAGATTTTATCCTTTGATCTTGCACTACCTATGTTTGAATCAAGGTTATTTGACTTCTTTAAGCCTTGGTTTCCCCACTGGCAATACTGTTGTTTCATATCTGATAGAGTTGTTGTGATGAGGCTTGTACGTACTCAACAAATATTAGCTCTTAGTATTAATAAAATTTCTTCTATTTACCCAAAATATATTTTTGTCATTCTTTATAGCTTAATTTATGTACTTAGATTATTTGCGCATGGTCCTAGAATAGAATCCATTTCAAAGTTCTCTTGTTGATCCCCTCCTCACGTAATCCACAACCTAGATAACTGACTTTAGTTTTGCTGTTGTTATTCATCTGACATTTAACACTGTCTTAATGTAGCCATTGCAATTTTCTGTTCTCCAGATTGGCTTAGGACAGTGATGGTTGTATCTTTTGTGTGTCTGTATGTGTATGTCTCTGTGTCATATTTCTGCCATGGATTTGAATTTAGAATCTGCCAAATTGATATGTGCTTGTATTTACAAAACTGGGAACTGTTCAACCAATGGTAGCATTGTGCATCATATAATTTAAGCTCACATATCATATCCTATTCAGGCCTCACGATAACACTATTAGCTAGGTGGCGTTATGCCTGCTGTAGCAGTATCCCTGTTGTTATCATTATACCAAACGACACTGACTTAACTAACACAGATGGCTATGCCATCAGAAGAGCATTTTGTAAGAGACCTAAGTAAGCTGAAATTTCTCTAAGTTTCTTATTCTCTTTCACAATAAAGCCATTATTTATCATTTTCTCCCAAGCTTGTTTCTCTGCTTATGAGTCGATGTTTATGACTCTAAGTGGGTCTTTGTTTCAAGATCTGTATCTTTGTACTTGGCAGCCATTTTCTCAGAACTAATGTCATGTCATGTCATCTGACAACAATGTCAGAACCACTTTCAAACTCTTGTATAAATCCCTTTGTTCTTTTGATATGAGGAAAATATGTAATATATATGGAAGGAAACATAAAATCTAAATGGGAAATCTTATAGCAAATATTTCTGATCATGAGCATGAGAGATTACAAATTTGAGTAGGTGCTATATTGCTCACCAACACAGCAGACCAATGAGCAGTAGTTAATATTGTTAAACACTGTATAGTTTGGGTCTTATTGTGGACATTGTTTAATATTTTTCTATTTCAAGGATCTATGGAAAGTATATCCTTTCAGTTGGGAGGGGCTATTATGTTCCTTTCTTATTCAGCTCAAATATATCTCTCAGTATTATCCAAAGATCTTATAAGGCCAGTCAACTTTAGTTTGTCATACATTATGGGAAATGCTATAGATTATTTTGGATATATTCCAAATATATCCTAGATATAGCCTGAAAATTATTTATAAATCTCTAGTGAGGTTCAAACAAACAAGTTCTCTGGAGAATTTTACATTTTATTTCCTAAGATTAAAAACAGGTTAATTGAATGATGTTGATGTCATTAGACATTCTTAGGCACCCAGTGAGATGCTACACATATAAAGACATTATCCTGTCCCACAGCTTGCAACCTAAAATTAGATATACACAGGCAAACCAGATAAACATAGACAGCACACTTTTTTTTAAGACCAAAAAGAAAGGATGGGAGAGAAAAATGAGAGTGGTGAATCAAAAAGTCAAAGGGAATTGACACATGTTCTATCTTCTGCCTTTTACTTGTGGCCTTGATTATCTTTGTCAGAAATGATCACACTGTTGAAGTCAAAGAGGGAAGCTGTCTGATAGCCTCTAAAGGGTGACAGGACACTAATGGGATTGCTATGCACAGTGTCCTCTGCTTTGGAGGTCCCCGAACTCCTTTTATCCCTGATTTGTCCCTGAGTAGCTGACTCTAGGGTACTCAAAGTTTACCTTCAAGCTTAGCACTGGAGATGAGCACCAAGCCACCATGTTAGGAGTGAACACTCCCTCCAGTTGCCTGTAGAGTTTGGGAGTAGTGCACTGTGGCAGGCCACGCGGTCTGGACTCGAACCCAGCCCTAGCTTCCCATATGAACTTCAGACTGAGACCTCACTATTAACCTATGTGGTTAGTCTATAAGCCTGTCTGGCCTTCTCCCTGAAGTCAGGTTAAAAAAGAAAAAAGCACTTCCAACGTGCCAGCCTTCATGCTCCACATCAGGAATACAGATAAATAGAATCTAGACCCCCCATTCCAGTATTCCTGCCTGGAGAGTCCCATGAAGGGAGAAGCCTGGTGGGCTACAGTCCATAGAGTCTCAGAGTCGGACCCGACTAGCATGTGGACTCTCTTTTGGAGCTTACAGATTATTTTGGAGAGACAGCTTAAGAACAGACTATTTTGTTCAATAACATAATGTGGTAAATGTAGCAGCAGAGGAGTGGTGAGGGTAAAGGCCAGAAGAAGAGTATCCAGCCCAATGTGGTGGTTGGGGGTTGGGGACAAGGAGACAGGATAAGTCTGAGAGCAGGACAGAACCAGGAGAGTTACCTCCCTGAAGCCAAGAGAGCGTGTTGAAAAAAAGAGAGAGAGACGAGGAAGAAAACAGAGTCGGATCCTTCAGGTATTGAACAGTATGGACAAGAAAGTCCATTGAATTGACAGATGGAGGTCATTGGTGACTCTTGATAGGGCAATAATTGGGGAGGTGTGGGTGTGGAAAGTCAGTGTAGTGCTCATGCTGGGGAATTAAAGGGAAGTGGAAATAAAAATCTTTGCCGTGAAAAGAGTAAATTAGAAATCTGTCATTGAGGGAAAGTTTGTCTTGACTTAATCAGAAAAACAGGTTTCTAATTGTAGAGAAATGAGCTGGTTGAAGATAAAGAGGTGAATGATGGATCAAGGGAACAAGATCCCACTCTTCTTCCTCCTAAGGTGGCCTCTGTCTCCTCCTGATTCTATTAGCTCCCTCCTTTCACGGATGGACTTTGCTTATAGTCTCCCTTGTACAGACTCAGCTGTAGCTCCCTGAAATAAGACAGTGACACCAACTAAATGTCAAGAACCATGGCTGCACAGGAATCCTGACCAACCTGATTCCCACAGTATTCACTAATCTATGAAGTACTGGTGCACCTTTCCAGTGACTAAAATACTTCTGTCTGCCACCGAGAGCATCTTTTCCTGGGTCAAGGTGCCCTGGGGGTTCAACTAGTAATTGGGAGGTTGTTTGTTCAAAATTGATTATAACAAAGCGAAGTCTTTTGTGAGTTACTTAATCCAGCAGCTAGTGAAACCTGAGAGGAAGCCCTTTCTAGTGACTGGAGAACCCACATCCACTTTAGAGCGCTTGCCAGTTTCCACTCGCTGCCAAAATTTTCCAGATTCAAAGCTGACCATTTTCCCCCCACCTTTATTACTTACAATGATGTTCAGTGAGCTCCATCAGAAACTGCACCCTCATCTTTCTCTACCAGCAGTGTGGATATTCTTAGCAATTATATGTTTTTTGGTAGTTTCAGCTCTTGGTGTGATCGAATTTCCAAGTTATAGGAGGTGATTTCCTTTCATGTTGCTTCTAATGAGTGTACCTTTTCTTTCATTCGTCTGATATTTTTTATACTCTGTTCAGTAATTTAATGAAAATACTAAAATGAAATTATATTTTCTTTTAAACAATGGAATTTCCATCCTCATTTTTTTTAAGAAAACAAATTTAGAATCTAATAGAAAATCATCATAGCCAGATAAAACACTGGGATTGGATGTTTACTGTACTTACTGTAATGCTTATATTTATATGATTACCAGAGAGCTCATTAGAAGCCTCTTGAGGAAATAAATTTGTGTCTCTCAAGTATCTTCCTCACATCCAGATGCTCTTGGTAGGTATTTAGTAAATGTATGGATGGACTGACTTTAACTAACTAGAGAGTTCTAATAGAGTGAATGGTGATTTGTCATCTAGAATAAGATCTGTCTTATGCACAGTCCTCAGTCCCCAGTCTTGCTCTTTTGCCTAATGAAATACATAAGGTAACTTGTTTTCCAAAATATCAGTATTATCCTCTTCCTACCAAGATAGGGGCAAAATAGCACTTATGTGGGATTCTGCAGGTTTAAATTTTAATTGATTGAGAATAAAGTACCCAGTCCACAACCAAAAATTTATTTAACATGCCTTAAAGTGTATTGAATTAAAGAATGAATTGGACAATCATTTAACTTGAGACTGTTCTCTTAACAGTAAAATAAAATTATGACTTCTCTTTCCACCTTCCACACAAGACTGCTGTAGAGAACAAAAGATGCTAAAGCTTTAAAAATTGTAAAGTACAGTACTACTTTGAAGTGGGATTTGTATGTTGACTTAATGTCTTTCCTATCAACTGGTATTTTTCCAATTGATTCATTACAGCTAGCCTTCCTATTAAAGCCCCCAACTAACTCCACAACCGTTGTACACATACATTTTTAATACTACGTTTAGACTATTTCTAACTTTGCCTGGTTGCAAGTCTGTGGAGCCATATACGACTGTGACAGACTCGCACTTTGCAGGAAAACATTTTCTGTTCTGTTTCAAATTGCTGGCAGAAGTAGCACGAAATCAGTGACTCCACCTCAGCCTCTTAAGTGAATTGTGATCACGACACTTTAAAAAGGGAAGCGGACAAAAACCTCAAAATAGCTTGCCCAAATTAAAATCACGCTGACCAACGACAGCGCCCAGATGGGAGACCCGGGAAGAGTCCTAAA
This sequence comes from Moschus berezovskii, assembly GCF_049115385.1. Classification (NCBI taxonomy): domain Eukaryota; kingdom Metazoa; phylum Chordata; class Mammalia; order Artiodactyla; family Moschidae; genus Moschus; species Moschus berezovskii. The sequence continues at coordinate 18,099,754 of NC_142475.1, read as the reverse complement.
GGCTCGGAAAGGAGAGGACCGGGAGTCCGAAGGCCCCTCCGCTCCCCGGTCCTCTACTGGAAGCACGGCCCGGGTCCAGAGCCGGGACGGTTGCGGGGGGCGGGGGTGGCCGGGACCCGCGGCCGGTTAGGGGGTCAGCGAGCGCCGCGGCCGTTGAGGACTCCAGCTCCCAGCAGGCACCGCGTCCGCGGCCGAGGCGCGTGGCGGCGCTGCCCGCTGGGACTCGTAGTGCGGTCTGGTAGGAGAACCGGGGAGCCAGCCTGGGCTCCTTTTCGCCCACGGTGCGGAAACTGGGCCTGGGGGGAATCACGCCGGCCCACTCTCGCCCGGCGGCCCTAGGGGACTGGGGGGCGGCGAGTGGAACACAACTGGCTGCTGCGGGAAGAGGGCCCTTGGGGGCCGCGCACGTGGGGGTAGTTAAGCGCCTAGAAACCCGGAAGCCCCGCGCACCGCCCACCGCCCTGGTGACGGCTCAACGCCTCTCCCGGGTGGAGGTGGGGCGGGGCGTGTGGGAGGAGGGGCCGGCCCACCCGACTCCTCAGAGAGCCGCCCGCGAGCCGGCCCGCCCCGCCCCTCCCCTCCCCCACGGGCCCTACGCCGCGCGGGGCCAGCCCACACCGCCCACCCCGGCCCCGGCGCGTGCGCAGAAGCCCCGCCCCGCCGCCCCAGCCCCACCCCCCACACCCGCAGCCGCCCCCGCCGCCGCCGCCGCCACCTCCTCTCCCTTCCTCTCTGCTCTTCCTCCTCCTGTTTTTCTCTTCCCTCCTCCCCCTCCGCTGACGCTCGCGTAGGGCCCTGGCGTCAGACGCGCCGGGGGGCGGGGCGAGTGCGGCGGGGGGTATAAGTAGAGGGTGCAGGAGGCGGTGCTTCCCCTTCTCCCCGGCGGTTAGTGCTGAGAGTGCGGAGTGTGTGCTCCGGGCTCGGAACACACATTTATTATTAAAAAAATCCAAAAAAAATCTAAAAAAATCTTTAAAAAAACCCCAAAAAAAATTTACAAAAAAATCCGCGTCTCCCCCGCCGGAGACTTTTATTTTTTTTTTCCTTCCTCTTTTATAAAATAACCCGGTGAAGCAGCCGAGACCGACCCGCCCGCCCGCGGCCCCGCAGCAGCTCCAAGAAGGAACCAAGAGACCGAGGCCTTCTCCCGCTGCCCGGACCCGACACCGCCACCCTCGCTCCCCAGCCGGCAGCCAGCAGCCAAGCCTCCAGCGGCAGCGGATCGACCGGGTTCTGCAGCCGTTGAGTAGTTCCCGATTCCGGTTGATTTTTGTCCCTCTGCGCTTGCCCCCGCTCCCCTCCCCCCGACTCCGGCCCCCCGGCCCCGGCACTCGCTCCCCTTCTCTGACGGGAAAGGTCGCGCGGCCTGTGGCCCTGCAGGCAGCCGTGCCGAGATGAACCCCAGCGCCCCCAGCTACCCCATGGCCTCGCTCTACGTGGGGGACCTACACCCCGACGTGACCGAGGCGATGCTCTATGAGAAGTTCAGCCCGGCCGGGCCCATCCTCTCCATCCGGGTCTGCAGGGACATGATCACCCGCCGCTCCTTGGGCTACGCGTATGTGAACTTCCAGCAGCCGGCGGACGGTGAGAGCCGGGCCCGGCGGGCGGGCGGCGGGCGGCCATGAGGCTCGGGCGGCGGCGGCGGGCGGGCTAGGCCGGCGGGCCCGGGGGGAGGGGGCGGGCGGGCATGTCACCCCGCCCGAGGCCAGCGGGCCGAGGCTGGGGCGTCAGGACCCCAGCTCCCCGCGCCGGCCGGGGCCCGCGCCGCCGGCAGCCGCACGCCCCTCGCGCGCCTGGCCACTTCCTTCTCCGCGACCATTTTCTCGGCCTCAGCAGCGCTCAAACTTTAGGGTGATGACGCGCCCGGAGTGTGGGTGAGGTTGGGTTCTAACACGACGCGGCGCCCCCCCCGGTAGCGGCGAAATCCTGGGGGGTGTCGAGCGCCGAGCCCCCTTCTTCGGTAGTCGGTGGAGGCGCTCCCACCACCCCCAGGCTCTTGCCGGCGCCCCAGGACAGGGAGGAAGTGCATTTCGGTGCTCGAAAAATACCACGTGTTGAACCCGGTAACCTCCCAGGCCCGAGGCCTGTAGCCTGCCGCGGGTCCAGTCGCCTGGGGGAGCCGCGGGGACTTGGAATAAAGTTAATCTGGTGCTTTGGTGGTCGTCGTCAGGTTTCTGCGACCATTCTCACTAACGTGTGAGTGACTGACGGCTCCAGAAGTGTAAATTACCAAAACGAGACGTTGCTTTGGGGGTTTTCCCTTAGTTCAGACAGTTCTTGTAATAGCAAGTTAGGAGAGACGGGATGAAGAAGATGACCCATCGTTTTCTCAGGCAATTTAGTTAGTTTTGATTTTTTAAATCTAGTTAGTTTCGTAGTACTGGTAATTCGGTGTGTTTTTTTTTCTCTTTTATCTCCTGAAATCGTCTCTGGTTTTGAAGGATTTACTTAAAAATGTCGTCCCCAATTTTGACTGTAAAATGTTGGTGAGTGTAGTGTGTACTAGACCATTATACTTATGTGGTATTCTAGTGGTGATTTCCTTATAATAGTGGTCCAGAATATACATACATCATGGGGAGTGATTGAATGAAAAGTAAGGGATTAATTAGTTTGAATGTATGAGAAAAAAGATGCTATTAACGTTATATTTTTAAACAGTTCACAAAAATTAGAATATTTGCCAAATAGATATGTGGCCTGATGAGTTGTCGGGATTTTTCTTTATAGCTGAATCAGTTGACTTGGAAAAGTCATTTTCACTTAATTTTATGATCCATTTTTGCCCTTTTTTCCCTTGGCTACTTGAATATTTGTCAAGTATTATAAAATATAAGGAATTAAATTTTGTAGGAAAGGCCTTGAATGTGGAATTTAAAACTTTTATCTCATTAAGGAATTATTTTGTGATCAGTTTTTCACTAGGTAAAGTGAATACTGAGATTTGGGGGTAGACAGGCTGTTGAACCACACCAAGTTGTAAAACTGCACTGCAGGTTTTCTGCCCTTTGCTCTGTAGGCAGTAGTTCCAAATGCCTCTCTGTAAGGATTCTTCCCAACTCTGATCAAGTTTATTACTAAATGGAAGATCAGGGAAGGTAATTTGGGTGCAGATAATCACAAACTGAAGGGCTGATAGAGAAAACTTGAACGAATAAATTCTAGAAATGTGAACTTTTGAAACTGTTAACAGTTTCTAAACTTAACAATTTTAAATCAGGGAAAAAAATTTAATTTCTTGGGATTTGAAAAGTTGGACTTCAGGTTACCATGGTTACAGTACACTCACTGTTATTCTGTATACCAGTAGACCTGTACTGTCACTACTGAAAAGAAGGTAGCATTTTTCCATTTTCAGTTTATTTTATTCCTATATGTATACAAATTATTCTCTTTCCAAATAATCATGTGATTTTCCTTCTACTCCCCCCTTCTTTTGCTACATTGGTCCTTTTGTAGAATAGCTTCTGAAAGTGATCAGTTTCCAATTTAACAGGAAAAGGTGACTCATTCAAAAGAAGCTCAAGCAAAGTCAGCTAAAAAACTAGGGGAGCTGAATAGGTGTGGCCAATTGATAAATGAGCTGACAGCTGATTGTCACTATCTTCTAGAAACGGAAATTTTCATTTATAGAAAGACGTGGCCGGAAAATTCACTAACTCTACAGTTAACACTAGCATGGCATTTGTGAAATTTGATATTTCAGAGCTTCAAATGGATTGTGCGTGTCCCTTTAGGGACTTGTCTTTTCTACTTAAGGATATGTTTTTCCATTTAGAGTCCAAACTTATTTAATAAGTGTTTCTTTAATGGTACAGGTGCACATAATTTGGTCCTCCATAGACTCTGAACTCAGATTTTGAAATTTTCTAGCACTATCCAGAAGTAATGAATCATCAGTTGTTAAGTAAATGATCTAAGATAAAACTGGTTTTATATGTATTAATAGTGAGTTGGACTATTGTAAACCAGGTTATTTAAAAAATTTTGTTAATAGCTAAACATGCTCAACTTCACATTAGTTTTTGAAGGCACGACTCACATGTTTCTGAATGGATGAAACCTTTCATTTTTTTTTTAACATGGTAGTAGGAAGTTGTGCCATGAGTCACTGAATTCCCCTCAATAAGTCAGGAACTTTTTTTTTAGAAGATGGGCTAGTTTTTATGTAATACTGACAGGAATAAGCAATAAAACATTTTTAACAAGTAGTAGGGAATAAGTTAAAATGCTTGAAAATCTGTAAACTTCTCTGCTTGTGGATAATCTATAGTTGTTTTTAGTGTCTTTTTATATTGCTTATCAAGCAGATTGTGAAGGGGAAATCTGTTTTTATAGTTAACTAGGAACAAAAAAGCACTTTTAAATTTCATGGCAATTAAAGGAAGAGGGGATTGCTTCAAAAATATGTTAGTTCTAAACAATATGTAATCTGTTAACGTGGGACATTTGGGATTTCTTGATACTTGTCTTTGTGTTGTATGATATAAATCTAGACTGACAGGTATAAGGTCCAGCCGTCTTCAGTTTCAAGAGGTAGAGGGGCCATCTGCTCAATTACTCCCTCCACAATAGATTATATTAGTAGACTGTAAAAGTTTTGAATAATATTTACTTTGAAAATGTCTTTTCTTGCAGCGGAGCGTGCTTTGGACACCATGAATTTTGATGTGATAAAGGGCAAGCCAGTACGCATCATGTGGTCTCAGCGTGATCCATCACTTCGCAAAAGTGGAGTGGGCAACATATTCATTAAAAATTTGGATAAATCCATTGATAATAAAGCACTGTATGACACATTTTCTGCTTTTGGTAACATCCTTTCATGTAAGGTAAGCAAAAATGTGACAAGTAAACATAATTTACTGTTCATGGGGTTCTCAAGGCAAGAATACTGAAGTGGTTTGCCATTCCTTTCTCCAGTGGACCACGTTTTGTCAGAACTCTCCATCATGACCCATCTTGGGTGGCCCTATGAGCCACAGCATGGCTCATAGTTTCATTGAGTTAGACAAGGCTGTGGTCCATGTGATCAGATTGGTTAGTTCTTTGTGATTGTGGTTTTCAGTCTGTCAGCCCTCTGATGAAGAAGGATAAGAGGCTTATGGAAGCTTCCTGATGGGACAGACTGACAGGGGGAAACTAGATGGGCAGGGCCATGCTCAGTAAATCTTAATCCAATTTTCTGTTGACGAGCAGGGCTGTGTTCCCTCCCTGTTGTTTGACCTGAGGCCAAACAGTAATGAAGATAATGGGCAACCTCCTTCAAAAGGTTCCATGCATGCTGGCACTCATGCACTGCTGAACTCAGTGCCCCCAACCCTCCAGCAGGCCACCACTGACCCACACCTCCACAGGAGACTCCTGGACACTCATGGGCAAGTCTGGGTCAGTCTCTTGTGGAGTCACTGCTCCTTTCTCCTGGGTCATGGTATGCACAAAGTTTTGTTTGGGCCCTCTCAGAGTCTGTTTCCCCAGTCCTATGTAAGTTCTGGTGGCTCTGTGGTGGGGTTAATGGTGACCTCCTCCAAAAGGGCTTATTGCACCCAGAACCCCTGCCCCACAGCAGTCCACTGCTGACCTGTACTTCCGCAGGAGACACTCAAACACAGTTCTGGCTCAGTCTCTGGGTCCTGCTGCACACAAGGTTTGTTTGAGCCCTCTGAGCGTCTCTGATGGGTATGGGGTTTGATTCTAAATGCGATTTCGCCCCTCCTGCCATCTTGCTGGGCTTCTCCTTTGCCCTTGGATGTGAGGTATCTTTTTGGTGGGATCCAACATTCTTCTGTTAACTCCTGTCAGAGCCTAAATAGGCCCCAAAGATGAGAGTTGGATAAGACAGGGTTCTTGCTCTTACTGAGCACACAGTCATCTTTCACTAGATTATCAGAAACCAAATTTGGAAAATAATTGGGAACACTGGTGTAGGTCAAAGAACCCCATGCGAAATACTTAGTGCAAAACAACAAACTGTCCGTGGTGGGATTTGTCTCGTAATAGTAGGTTATAAAAATGAAAATTAAATGAGTGATTAAAAAAATTTTTAAGTGATCATAGTGAAAATATATCTAGGAATTTCTCTGGAGCTGTTGTGGGTAGTGTGAGCAACCGAACACTTTTACAGCATTGCAGCCATATGCTTAGTCGCTTGGTCTCGTCCGACTCTTTGCAGTCCTTTGGACTGTAGCCTGCCAGGCTTCTCTATTCGTGGGGTTTTTCAGGCAGGAATACTGGAGTGGGTTGCCAATCCTTTCTCCAGGGGATCTTCCTAACCTAGAGATCAAAGCCCCCTCTCCTGTACCTCTTGTATTGCAGGCACACTTTACCCACTAAGCCATGGGGAAGCTACTTGTAGTTTATTCCTTAAGATAGCAACTATGCTTTCTGTTAATAAACATCTATATTTCCCAAATATTGAGGTTAGGTAGCTGACAAGTTATCTGAACTTTGGAAAAATCCTAAATCAATAATAAGTAATGAAAAATTTGTATACATTTTTCCCTAGGTGGTTTGTGATGAAAATGGTTCCAAGGGTTATGGATTTGTGCATTTTGAGACACAAGAAGCAGCTGAAAGAGCTATTGAAAAAATGAATGGGATGCTTCTAAATGATCGCAAAGTGTAAGTATAAATATGTAGTTAATCATACTTCAAATCTGTTTTTAATAGTTAAAATCAATTCATCCATTTTACAAGAAATACATTTGTGCTCAAAAGAGATAACAGCTAGAGTGAAAATTAATAAACGATATCTTGGTAGATTTTATAATTGTCTTTTCTCCATATTTACTGTAACATACAAATAACAGTGAATTAATACAACTGGTCAGCATTCAAACTGAAAAGAAAAAGGAGAAGCTAGGTATGCTGAAATGTAAAGCTTTCCCAGAAATAAGTGCATAGTTGAAAAACTAAAAAATCCAGGCTGAAACTTAGTCATAATTTTTAAGGTAATAATTAGCCCATTTTATATTCAAAGCTGGGGCTAAAATGACTTGCCTGTTTTACATGCTGGTGTGACAGGTAAACTGGGATACAAATTTGTTGGGTAAGTTCAGAGCCCAAGGTAGCTCTTTATTTGGCCTTGTTAGTCGCTCAGTTGTGTCCTAACTCTTCGTGGCCCCCATGGACTGTCACCTGCCAGGCTCCTCTGTTCAGTGGAATTCTCTGGGCAAGAATACTGGAGTAGGTTGCCATTTCCTTCTTCAAAGCATCTTGCAGGGATCAAACCCGGGTCTCTTGCTTTGCAGGCAGATTCTTTACTATGAGCCACCAGGGATTGTTTACCCTACTCCTACAATGATTATTGTAATTGTGACAGTTTGGCTCCCTTTTCCGTGTAAAGATGAATCAGAAATAAATCAGAAGTCTTTATGGTTTATCTTTTCTGAAATAAACTTGTTCTTAAAAGTTGAAAACTTTTAAAATGATGGTACTGATAAAACCTCTGTAAGACTTTCTGCTACAGGTTGTAAAAATACAGATTTTTATGAGCCCAAAGAAATTAAAAATCTCAGTTTTCTTTATCTTCTATGCCACTGGATTTTTCTCATCTGGGCAGATTCAGCCTTGAGGTCATCTTGTAAGTGATCTGTGGGTTCATGTTGCCATGTAAACTGGGGTAATGGCACACAGATTGGGTTTGGTTCTTAGAAGTCAACTACATCACTCTTAAATCTGTGTCAGGTGGTATGGTCAGTCTGTTCACGGAGGAGTCATGCACATGGTGTTAGCTGTTTGAGTTCTGTCAACTGCACGGTTAAGGAAAGATTTGGAATATGTAAAGAACCTCATATATGTCTAAAAAACCAGCAACTTCTCAGTGTGAACAATGTTTCCAAAGGATAATTCTTAAAGTTAGTACATCTTTAGATGAGAAAAATGTTCAGCATCACTAGCATTTACAGATGAAAATATCTTTGGCTGCCGGCAATGGTTTAGAGGAGAAAATGGCTACCACTGGTGACGGCCTAGATTAAAATAAGAACTTGATTCATTGCTGTTTTCTGAGTATAAATTGATATAACCCTATTTTGGAAAGCAGTTTGTAGGTATAAACTTAAGGTCATTTATATAACCTTTGAACTGCCATGATTTCTACAGTGCTATCCTAAGAACAAGTAACAGTCTTGTAAAGTTATGGCATTATTTATAAAAGGAAAAAGTTGTGCTATCCACAATGGAATATTATGTTCCCATTGAGAACATTTATAAAACCAATTGCATGGAGAAGCACCACTGTGTGGGAGGAGGGAGATGAGAGGGGTTCTAAGGGAATAAAATCATAGGTATCTTCTCTGAAAAGAAATTGTGCTAGGTAGACTTAAACACAGAAAACAAAAAAAGACACTTAACATTCAGTCATGTTCTGGGTGGAATTAACTGAGATGGATCTTTACTTTGATGTTTATTCTCGTATTCTGTAGTGACACACGTACTACTTTTATACTGGGGAAAGCCTTAATTTTTAAAACACTTTTGTTGATAATGTCACAGAGAAATTCTTCCCAGGCTGTTGAGTGTATGAGGACAGAATTCAGTAGCATTGATTTCTGTTGTGGAAGAAGCCATGTTGGAACAGCAATGATGAAAGTTTTGTCTCTTCACTGGCCTGCTCCATGTGTGCTTCCATTCCTTTGCGTTTCTGGATATAATTTTAACCCAGGTTAGCTAGAAGGACGGCCAAGGAGTATATTAGGAAAAATACCCTTTTTTGTGGTTATAGTTGGGAGGTTTGTTATATTGGTGCTTTTATTTTTTCACTGAAGACCCTATTCCTGTTTTATAGTGTGCTCTTTATTAGAGATTCTGAAATCAGCAGTGACTATTACAGAATCACCTATCAGGCTTAATTAACTGGAACTTCATAAAGTAGAACCTAATTTTATAGTTCTTACATATTTTATTAGATTTGTTGGAAGATTTAAGTCTCGTAAAGAACGAGAAGCAGAACTTGGAGCTAGGGCAAAAGAGTTCACCAATGTTTACATCAAGAATTTTGGAGAAGACATGGATGATGAACGCCTTAAGGATCTCTTTGGCAAGTTTGGTAACGTGTCCGAATTAAGTTTTCATTTTCACGTTGTCAGTCTTGGATGATTTTGTGCTCAAATGAGACTTCATGGTGCTTAAATGTTGTAGTTAATTTGGATTAAGCTACTGATAGTCCATTATTCTAGCGTATAGGTAAAATTCTATCCAGTTTAAAGGTTAATAGTCTTGCGTTAGCACAGTAAGTTGTGACTGTAATTGGAACAGACTTTAAAAGGTTTTGCCATGTTAAGAAATTGTGCTGGATTTATGCATTAGCAGATCCCATCTTATCAGAGGTATTGCATGTGACACAGCCAACTTAGGTTGGAATGTAGTCTTTAATTATGGGTTAGGAAAGCTGGCCAGCTTTAGGATATTTGGCCAGTCACAGCATCATGTTTGAGCAATTTAAAATAATAACTTTCAACGATGCAGATTTTCCAGTGAAGTGTAACCAGTCTCACTTTAGATAGTTGTGTAGCTAATCAGAAGATGAACCTGACCTTGTACTCTACCAGATGATTTGCTTGCCCCTTAATTTTGCTTTCCCTTTTGGTTAACTTAAACAGGTGTCCTGTTTTTTTAAGAGCATTTCAAATCATAAAGAATTAGGAAATGTAATACTTTACTATTGCCAAGCTGTCATGCCACATTGAACCCTCTAAACAGTCGTATCTGTGCCCATAAATCTTGCAGATTCTCTGTAATTAGATGTGATTTTTTTAAAAAAACCTTTTCCCCCACCTACTTAAAATTAATACCCCATTCAGTTAAGTCTGTTTTATTGAGGGGGTTGGTGGGGGAGAAGTGTGTCTTCAGAAACATGCCATCTCCAGGTGCTTCTGTTTTGTCTTCCCCAAAGGTCAAACCCTTTGTTTCCTCTGCTCCCTGTTGAAAATCAAGTGGGCCAAAGCTTAAGGAATTCTTAAGAAAATCAAGTTGTTTTAGAACAGTGCATCTGTTTTGTACTAAATGCTAAGAATAAATTAACTTTGTCATTTACATTTGTCTGAAACATACCTCCTTAAATGGAAGAAGAAATATTTCAGAGAAAGAGTTTACTTAGCTTCTTAGAAGAAATAAAGGGTCTTTGAAGAGACTGTTTATTGCCCATGATAGGAGAGGGTAATTAGAGGAGAAATAAATTTCTGGAGGTTTGGGATTTTTTTTAATCCCCATTTTTATATTCTTTTCTGCACAGCTTTTATGCAACTTGAAACATAAACTAAATGTTGTATGGAATATATTTGAATCATTAAATTTTTTTTCAGGACCTGCCTTAAGTGTGAAAGTAATGACTGATGAGAGTGGAAAATCCAAAGGCTTTGGATTTGTAAGCTTTGAAAGGCATGAAGATGCACAAAAAGTAAGACTTAATATATAATTATCAGAGGCAGTGTGAGTTTTCCATATTTTATAATAAGAAGTGGGGGCTATAAAGTTGAGTTGCTCTTGCATCTAAGTACACAAGCATACCACTGGCTATTCTACATGTTGTTTTTCATATGTATTGTTTTGAATTACTTGCATTTCGTGTATTAGTTCTGAGAGTATAAATTGAAAACCTAAATTATATCTTAAGACTTCCCTGGTGGCTCAGATGGTAAGGCGTCTGCCTACAATGTGGGAAACCCGGGTTCAGTTCCTGGGTTGGGAAGATCTCCTGGAGAAGGAAATGACAACCCACTCCAGTATTCTTGCCTGGAAAATCGCATGGACAGAGGAGCCTGGTAGGCTACAGTCCATGGGGTCACAAAGAGTTGGACACAACTGAGCGACTTCACTTCACTTCATTTCACCATTATGTCTTAAAACCTCAAAGTTTAGTTTTTGTGGTGGGTCCATCTTTAACTTTTATAATCTAACATTTTCTTTATTGTTAAAAAATGAACTTACTAGTGTAAGTTAGTAATTAAAATTTTTTTTTTTTTGTAAGGCCGTGGATGAGATGAATGGAAAAGAGCTCAATGGAAAACAAATTTATGTTGGTCGAGCCCAGAAAAAAGTGGAACGACAGACAGAACTTAAGCGCAAATTTGAACAGATGAAGCAAGATAGGATCACCAGATACCAGGTTCATTTTTTAACTGAACAAGTAAAACTAAGACAGGAGTGAGGAAACCTATTCTATGTTCATTTCAGTTACTGCCAGGTAACTGGAGGGTTTGAGAGGGGAAAAGGAGAGGAAACATGGGATAAGCTAATAGGAAGTATGTTTAAGTACCAGTATGGTTTTCTTTTTCCAAATTTTTTTTTTTTTTTTAGGGTGTTAACCTTTATGTGAAAAATCTTGATGATGGTATTGATGATGAACGTCTCCGGAAAGAGTTTTCTCCATTTGGCACAATCACCAGTGCAAAGGTAAAGCATATGATGCAAATCTTTTAAGATTTGAGAAAAATATGTGCCCATGGATGTATGTATATAAATTTTATATTTCATACTGGAGTGTTGTAAGAGAACCTGGAGTATGATAGTATTTATTCCTGAATGTGTTTATCCTTTATGTTCCCTGAAAAGCATTTAAATGGAGTATTGTACATGCATTTATTTTGAATGTATGAAGAAGCATGCATGTTTTACAAAGGAGAGTCTGTATAAAAAGTCCTTTTTAAAAGTCCTTTGTGGATCACTATATCACTGCTGGCAAGGAGATAAAAAGTTTGGCAATTCTGAGAGAGGAGGTTATTATGTTAATTTGATAACACTTGCTGAAAAAACATTGATCAGGACAGAAAGGTGACAACTCCATGTTAAGGTCTGGCATAGGACTTGGTTGGACGTCCCAGATATTTTCCATGCTTGTATACTTACTGTATGCATATAAACTTTTTATAAAACAGAATCATAGTATACCTATTCTGCAATTTGTCTTTATTTACAAATCTGGGTACATATTTATCTCAGACATTTTCTCATTTTTCACTAAGGGCTGGCTATTATGTACCATAATTTATTCTGCTGTGCCCATATTGTTGGACATTTGGGTTACTTGCGTGTTAATACTATTAGACCTACCACTCTAACATCCTCATATATCTTTGCACACATACACACCAGTATTTCTGAAGTCCTAGAGTTGAAATAGCTGGTTAGTGGGTATGTATATTTAACATTAATATGACAGAATTGTCCAAAAAGGCTGAACAAATTAAATTACTACTAGTCTTGTCAAGTTAGTAGAAAGTGATACACATCTTTTTAAATGAGACATGCTATTTGCCTATTCCTTGCCTGTTTTTACATTGCATTGTTTTTTGATTTCATAGGGAGAATTTCATGTCAGCTCTGTTTTATATTGCAAATATTTTTTCCAAGTCTTCCATTTAGGACTTGGGGGTCTTTTATCATCTTAGGTTTTCCCTGTATTTTGCATTTTTTTGTTCGGAATCAGAATCTATCTGGCAGAATCTATGGAATTGTTTCAATGTGATGTGGCTATAAGCTATCCGTTAATTCAGAATTATCCCATTGTATCATGTACTAGATAGTCCAAAGTCCATATTTTACCCACTGTTTTAAAATGTAAGCCTAATATCCCAAGTTCCCATACTTGGATGGGTATATTTCTAGACTCTTTTTGAGATGTAATTGACATAAAACACTCAAGTATACAACATAGTTGTTTGATATTTGTGTATACTGCAGAGTGATCACCACGATAAGTCTAGTTAACATTTATTACCATAGATTAAAAATATTTTTTCTTATAATGGTAACTTTAAAAATCCACTCTCTGCAACTTTCAGACAAGTAACACGTATTAACTATAGTCCCCACACTGTCTCTGTACATCCTGTTCATTGTGTCCCTAGTCATTGCTTCCCTGTGAAGCATTGCTTCCCTTTATGCCTAGGAGTTTGTACTTTTTAACCACCTTCATCCGTTTCCCCAAGCCCCCTGCCTCTCTGGCAGCCACCAATCTGTTCTCTGTATCCTTGAGGCCAGTTTTTTGTTTTGTTTTGATTCCACATTTATGTAAGATCATGAATCTATTTTATTGCTCTTCTGTTTGTTCCTGTGTCACCAGCATGCTGTTTGATACAGCTGTATAGCATGCGTACATGTAGGCCTACTGAGTAGTTCATTTCCTTTCCTTACTGCTTGTTTAAAATATCTTCGGAGTTATTGTGAAGTTTCCTGAATGTTGTTTATACTCCAATATTTATGGCCCTTATGGTTGTCAATGTGAAATTTTAATTTTAAAATGAGACTCAACTGCTTCCCCCCACCAAAGAGTAATAAAGCATCTTGTCAGCTTGGCTTGTTAGAATAGTCAGATTTTAATTGTACATTTTTCTAAATATTTTACTAAAATTTAGTAGGCTTTTAATGTGTTTAGAAATTAAACCTTAATATTGAAAATCTAAAAACCTTAAAGTTTCTGTTGTGTCTTCGCCCCGTTACTTTTGCTTGGCTAGGATAATGCATACATATAGTTTACCCTTAGTATTTGGATATTAAAGGGAAAATTGTGGGGAAAATGATGCAGGTATTGACAGGGTTAAATGTGAGGTGGTGGCTCTAGTTGATGCTGTTTTTGTGCCTCATCCTTCCATTGCATTAATTGTCTGTTTTTTTAATTTTCTTTCAATAGGTTATGATGGAGGGTGGTCGCAGCAAAGGTTTTGGTTTTGTATGTTTCTCCTCCCCAGAAGAAGCCACTAAAGCAGTTACGGAAATGAACGGTAGAATTGTGGCCACCAAGCCATTGTATGTAGCTTTAGCTCAGCGCAAAGAAGAGCGCCAGGCTCACCTCACTAACCAGTATATGCAGAGGATGGCAAGTGTAAGAGCTGTGCCCAACCCCGTAATCAACCCCTACCAGCCAGCACCTCCTTCAGGTTACTTCATGGCAGCTATCCCACAGGTAGGTTCTAGAAAAGGAAAAAAACCTCACGAAGGTTTTCCTGTTCGTTCACCTTTAACATTTTGTCATTCCACCCCCCCTACCCCCAAAAAAGAGTAAAGTCTTAATATGAAAACATTGAGATGTGAATTATGATTGGATTTGAAAAATGCTTAAGTCGTGTCTGACTTTCGACCCTATGGACTGTAGTCCACCAGGCTCTTAACCGGATTCTCCAGGCAAGAATATGGGAGTGGGTTGCTGTGCCCTCCTAGGGATCTTTCCTGGAGTGTGAGGACCTGTTAAATATTTTGAACATGCATAATGTATTGTATTATGTGCTTTTTCTATGACCGATAACATTTGCTTGCTTCCTACAGACTCAGAACCGTGCTGCATACTATCCTCCTAGCCAAATTGCTCAACTAAGACCAAGTCCTCGCTGGACTGCTCAGGGTGCCAGACCTCATCGTAAGCTTTTTTTTTTTCTTTTCAAGTTGCAAAGTATTTGAACTAAAAAACATAAATGAGGCAAATTAGCTGTTACATACCAATGGTATATTAGCTGTTGCTTTCCATAATTTATAGTTACAAGTATTTTTGACATTTTGGGCATCTTTAGCATTTTGTTCTTTAAAAAGAATCTTAAAATGCTAGTAATATATATGCTGGTTTGATTTTTTTCTTTTTAATCACAAGTTTGGGAATGCATCCAATTCCATTTCATATTTTTATACTTTGATGTGAAGTGGCATAAAAGTCTGAAGAAATGGCAGATAGGAGCCTAAGCTTTTAAAAAATATGCTTGTTTATATTTGGTCATTTTTAGTCTTTTGTGCAAATCTCACCTCTGAAAAAGCAAGATGAACACTGAGTTTTTCCCGAGTTAATGTGTGTTCATATCTTTAAACGTAGCATTCCAAAATATGCCCGGTGCTATCCGCCCAGCCGCTCCTAGACCACCATTTAGTACTATGAGACCAGCTTCTTCACAGGTTCCACGAGTCATGTCGACACAGCGTGTTGGTGAGTATTAACCCTTCCCGTAAAAGTTGGTCTCCAATTGGAAATACGAAGATAAATACAAAAAATGTTCTTATTTTTCCAGCTAACACGTCAACACAGACGATGGGTCCACGTCCCGCAGCTGCTGCAGCTGCAGCTACTCCTGCTGTTCGCACCGTTCCACAGTACAAATACGCTGCGGGAGTTCGCAATCCTCAACAACATCTTAACGCACAGCCACAGGTCACCATGCAGCAGGTGTGGATTTGATCGCTTCTTTATGAGAAAGATGACAGTCCTTGATTGCAAAGACTTGGAGTACAGCGTATGCTGTGTGAGAGCTTAAGCTATCTAGAACATCTTGTTGAAGTCCCACTAATGGCTAGTATGTAAAAATATATGCTATACTCCAGGAACTAGAGCAGCGTTTTCCCTTCCTGAATTGCTTATGTGATTTGAGAGTTTTATTTGGCATAGTTGTAAGAAAGGGTGAAATAAAGTTTAGTGTGTGAGATTTGGCTTACCGTTTTTTTGTTTGTTTGTTTTTTGACCCCTGGGACCAAAATTGTGGTTGATTATACTAGAAGTATGGTTCCAAAGACTACTCCAGATAAAGAAAATTCAGCATCCCTGTGCTTATAATACTTGAGCACTTAGGTGTTAATAGCTGCCTTAGGCTGCATTTTCTGGTTCACTCAGTGTCTCCTGTTTATGTTTAGATTATAGTCTTTATCCAGTTATTTTCCAGTGATGACTGTATTTGTGCTTGCCATTACTTCTGTACTTAGGAATTTTCCCATTTTCTTTCTAGCCCGCTGTTCATGTACAAGGTCAGGAGCCTCTGACTGCTTCCATGTTGGCATCTGCCCCTCCTCAAGAGCAGAAGCAAATGTTGGGTAAGTACCTTTGTCCCACCTGGTCACTTACAGTAAGAGATTAGAAAATAAGAAGACAGTTAGACTGCCTTTGCACCTAAAAATGACATCTAGGGTGGGGGGATCTGAATTGGTATGAATGATTACCATGGCAGTTTATCTGCCTAACTCATTAAAAGCCTGGAAATCTATTAAAATGTGGCCTTTGATGGACAGGGTAATGGGGCATGACTTGCCAGGTATCCTTCCACATTTTCTGAAGAAGGAGTTTGAAATTTGAACCAAATGAGTAAGCCACTTTGATTTTGACTGAGCACAGATTTAACACGTAGCTTCATTTCATCTTTTTTTGGCAAAGTGATGCTTCTAAGAATTAACTGCCTTGTGGTAGATCTTAATCCATTTTATACTGATCATCTCATGAAAGACACTGAAATGGTGGATAATGGGTTTGCATTTATTTGCTGTATACGAAGGGTTCATAAATCCCAGTTTTACTATAGTAGATGCCTTAAAAAATTTTTTTTTGATTGAAGGAGTTTTTGAATGTTTTTGTTCCTAGGTGAACGGCTCTTTCCTCTAATTCAAGCCATGCACCCTACTCTTGCTGGTAAAATCACTGGCATGTTGTTGGAGATTGATAATTCAGAACTTCTTCATATGCTTGAGTCTCCAGAGTCTCTCCGTTCTAAAGTAATTTAAATTTATCATTTCCCTACCAGCTTCTTATACTACATGTTCCAGGATGTCTTGTAGAACATTTGCTTTGTACAAGTCACACACAGTTCTAAGAGCTTTATAAAATGTTAATTGAAAATCCTAATAACCTATGGTGCTGTTATCCCTATTTTATAGATAGGAAAACTGAAGCATAGAGAGGTTAAATAATTTGCCCGGTTGCTCACAAAGCAGCTAGTGAATGGCAGAGCTCGGTTTTAGATCCAGGCACTGTAACTCCAGCGTCCATTAACTGTCTATTAACTGTGCTCATCTGTATTGAAGAAAGTGATATTTGCTGATATTTCTGAACTTTGGGGGATTTTTGGTGGGGAGAGAGTGGGAAGTACAAGAGGTTAATAATTCCAAAACAGTGGTGGAATAGAGCCCAAAGGATACAGATGTATAGTTGGAATGTGGTTTTTTTTCATAAGTCATTAACAGTTTCATCTGAGGAAAGGAGTTTGCCTTTGTTGGACATTTGTAGGTTGGCAGTTTGAAGCTGTATTCTAATTATTGCTTTTCAGAACCAGTTTGTTTTTGTTTTTTCAGGTTGATGAAGCTGTAGCTGTACTACAAGCCCACCAAGCAAAAGAGGCTGCCCAGAAAGCAGTTAACAGTGCCACTGGGGTTCCAACTGTTTAAAGTGAGCCTGCCTCGTGTTTCTTATTTTCACAGTTTGAGCATGTACTGAAATGCAGCAAAAACTCATTTTATCACTAATCCAAATGCATTGCCAGTTTTTCAAAGAGAAGTAAAGATACAGAGGAGTTAACTACCTGTTACCCTGGTATAGACTTGAATTTTTGAGATCAAGACCCTGTCAGACGTTTTGCATAGTAATTTGTGTTAAATAGCTATAACATGGATTGGCCCTGTATAGATAGCTGAAGGACTTTCATAGCTTAATACATTTTCTTGACTGGCAGTGATGAAGTTGTTTTTTGGCCTCTAATATTGCCTTTCATTACCCCCAAAAAATAGGGTGATGTAGCTGTGTAGCCAGAGCCAGGCGTGTACAAAGCTTTCCTATAAAATAGGAAATAGCTGGGGCTGTGCAGGTCATGTTCCGTGTTGAAGCTCCTCTGCCCCGCTGTCACCATGTGAGAGCGGCCCCGCAGCTTGTGAATGAGCAGGGGTGGCTGTGGTTCATTGAGCTTTACAGACACAGGCTCTCAACAGGCTGAACTTGGCTGAGGGCTTTCATACTGATAAGTGCCAGTATTGGTCCTCTTACTTTTGTTTTTATTAAAATACTTGACATAACAACATTGTGTAAATTTAAGATGTGCAACGTGTTGATTGGATACATTCATATATTATAAAATATGACTGTCATTATAGCTATAATTAGCACTTCTGTCGCTTAGGTAAAAGTCCTTTCTTTTTAGTGGTTGGAATCATTATGTTCTGTGTCTTAAATCTGATATCATAATCTCTTTTTCTCCCCCACATTTACAGATGATCAGGGACCATGAAAAGAAACTCGTGCTTCACCGAAGAAAAATACCTAAACATCGAAAAACTTAAATATTATGGAAAAAAAACATTGCAAAATATAAAATAAATAAAAAAAGGAAAGGAAACTTTGAACCTTATGTACCGAGCAAATGCCAGGCCTAGCAAACATAGTGCTAGTCCTAGATTACTTATTGATTTAAAAACAACAAAAAACACAAAAAAATAGTAAAATATAAAAACAAATTAATGTTTTATAGACCGTGGGAAAAAGAATTTTCAGCAAAGTACAAAAATTTAAAGCATTCCTTTCTTTAATTTTGTAATTCTTTACTGTGGAATAGCTCAGAATGTCACTTCTGTTTTGAATAACAGAACTTGGATAACTGAGCAAGGAAACGTAATTTGGACTATAAAATTCTTGCTTTAATAAAAATTCCTTAAACAGTGCACAGTGATGTTATGCTATTTTATTTCTCTGTAATTGGCTTGGGAAAATAGGTGATAGTTAGAACCGACGTTAAGAGCCTCTTTCATAACAAAGGTACTGATTGTTTTTCAGAAGTTTGTTAGGTTTATGGAAGAGACAAAACAGTGCCTCTAATGCACCTTATGAAGTCAGATTTCCATGTGAGTTCTTTTGAGATGATTTCAATATATGATACATTAAGGTTTCTAGGCTGGGTGCTAGCTTTTAAACTATCACTTATGTGGTATAAAGCAGTAATAACTACTGTGTTTGCTGGACAGGAGGGTGTAGAAAAAAATTATACCAAAAACTTAAGTGTATTTAGGATTAATTTTAAGCCTTAATTTTATAGACTTGTAATTTGACTTATTGATTATTGCGACTTAACTCAGTATAATACTTTATCATCCAAAGTACTTTTAAATAATGAAGATAATAGAACTTCTGCATTGAGAGAAGTGGATTTAGAACACCAGGATTGGGGCCCATGGCATACACATTAAACAGGTATCCCTGACAGTTTCAGTGTGCTTTAGAGAATGATCTAGTTTTAACTCTATTTCATTCTCTACACACTACTGCCAGAGTTTGCTTTGTGAGTTGCATATCTGATTATCACTGTGCTAGAATTACCTCAATTGTCTTGCCTTTGGGAGCAAATAAGTCTGTCTAAAACCTTAGCTGTGACAGTGCCAGCCCTCCCTGCATATTTGAAGCCTTAGCCATGCTTCTGTACCTGGAATGCGTTTCACCGTATTCTGAAACTGAAAATACACAAACCCCACTTCCTGCCCCATGGCTTATATCATATATCATGCACCTAGTAGGAATTATTAACTGATGATTTTGTATTTTGCCTGGCTGTAGCCCTACCCTGACTGTTGAGATGAAAACAATTTTTATGAATCATGAAAGCTTTATCAGGGATATATCTCAATTTGAATACAGAATGGTTCGAGCCTTCACATTTTAAAGGAGCAGCTTCTAAGATGTCTCAAGCTAAAGTTCAGATCTAGAGTTTGCAGGTGGTGGTCACAGACAGCAGTTTGCTTTGTATGTTGGATTGCTAGAATTCAGTATTTCTTGTGTGATACAAAGATAAACCATTTGATTTTGATTTCTTTTTCTTAGAGGAGACAACAAAACAGGTAGATACCTGTAATCTACTTGTAGGAATTGGCATAGGAAATATATCTTCATTGTTTTGATTGTGTTAAGTTCACCTACTCAACCAAAAGTTACTTGTCACCCACAAAATCTTTGTGCAAATAGATTTCAGTCATCTGTGGATAGCACAGAACGTTAAAAAATGAGTCACCTGAAATCCACGTGTTCCCAACCAAACTAAAAAATGCCTTGTTTCAGCTCTCAAAAACAAGTGTCCTGTTTGTGCGTCAGTTTGACATTCTCGTGCTGTGTGTGTCTGTGAGTGAGTGTGTGTATGATTTTACTGTTTAAATGGCCCCTCTGGAGAAAATGTAAGTTTCATTTGGGCATAAGTTACAGACCTGTCAGCTGTGGGTTCAGTGTTAATATATTATTAAATAAGGTGTCTTTAGACAGAAACACAAAGCTGTGTGTCAATTGATGAAAATGTGATAGGCTCACAGGTACCTAACTTATTTCCCCTAGGAGCAATGACTCAGTTATTTACTAGTTTCAGTGTTAGCAAGACTTCACAAAACAGTCTTCACAGATGATAACTGACTAGTGTCTGATAAATGTATGGCTGGGCTTTCCTGGTGGCTCAAACAGTAAAGAATTTGCCTGTAATGTGGGAAACCTGGGTTCAATCCCTGGGTTGGGAAGATCCCCTGGAGGGAGGGCATGGCAACCCACTCCAGTATTGCCTGGAGAACCTCTAGGCTACAGTCCATGGGGTTGCAAAGAGTCAGACATGACAGCACACCCAACTTCATGTAGGATTTGAAATGAAGCACAGTGAAAGGTACTACCATATCTTAAGGTTTAGTTATGGCTGCCTCTGTTGGCAGGTAGGAGATGATAATGGCTACTTGGAAACTGCTTTTTTTAGCCTAGAATCACCTTTTCTGAAGCATGCACACTAAGTTGCATGGCTAAAACAAGCTAATGTATCTTGTTTACAGGATGCCACCTTTGATTATACCTCTCAAACTAATGGGTCACAAATGAGTGGAATTTTAGAGAGTACTTTTGAGATTCCCTGGTGGCTCAGACGGTAAAGCGTCTGCCTCCAATGCGGGAGACCAATATTCGATCCCTGGGTTGGGAAGATCTGGAAAAGGAAACACAACCCACTCCAGTACTCTTGCCTGGAGAATCCCACAGACGGAGGAGCCTGGTAGGCTACAGTCCATGGGGTCTCAAAGAGTCGGACATGACTGAGCGACTTCACTTTAGAATTTTCTTACTCTTGATGTAAAACCATGGTCCCTATTCATTTGCAGTGAGTAAGTGAAGACCTGGATAGCTGTGCTTAAAAAGTGCATTCTCCCTATAAGACCAGTTCTCATGGAAACGATCAAGTTCGGTTCAGATTTGAAGCACAGTGGGTGGAGCTGGCCATCTCTGTACGGCTGTGATGGTCTGATGCATGCTGATCTGCTGGAGATCAGTGCTACACAGATGAGTTCTGGTCTGTTTTCTAGACTTCATATTGAAGATTCTTCTCATTCACGGAAGAGTCAATTAGACAGTCTTAACTAGTTGAACTTAAGGGTTTTTTAGTTACTTTGATAACATCTCCGGTGTTGCTTTGTCTTCTCAGCCACCTAGTTGGAAGTGTTAGGTGTAAAAGTGGCAGAATAAGAAAGGAAGGCTAATTTTAGGTGTTGATTGTTTTTCTGTCCGTCCACAATTTTAAGTTTGGGGGCGGGGTGGGGGGGAATTTGTCTTTTCAACAAAGATAGTGGTGGTGATGGTAGTTCTAGTCGCTAAGACTCTTGTGACTCCATGATCTGTAGCCCATTAAGATCTGTACATGATCTGTAGTCCATGGAATTTTCCAGGCAAGAATACGGAAGTGGGTTGCCATGCCCTGCTCCAGTTATCTTCCTGGCCCAGGGATTGAATCCAGGTCTCCTGCATTGCAGGTAGATTTCTTTACAGTGATAATTTGGTGGAACCGTAATTATGGGCAACAACAAAAATGGTGAAATGAGCGAGGAGCGGAGAGGGCGTGCACTGAGCAGCTGCGGGCACCTGTAGAGCAGGGGCTCTTAAGATGGGCAGGGCATTTGAAGCATCAGGATTTGTTTTAAACACTGAAAAGCTTGCTTTTGAATATTGAGCATCAATATAGTTGGCTTATCAAGTGAACTCTACATGTACTATCATTCAGTTCTTAAAACCATCCCTAAGTTAGAGTCAGTCATATACTCTCATTCTACAGGTGAGGACACTAAAGCTTAGGTTTCATGACGTTCCCAAAGCACATAGTAAGTGGTAGTGAAGCTTGGATTTGAATCCAGATCTACAGGCTCTATAGTGCATGTTCTTAGGGTCTGTGTAAACTGCCTACAAACTATGAAAAAGTGAAGTTCCATAAAATCTCAAATGCTTAGGCTACCTTCAGCCCGGGAGACAGGAGGTGAGGAGTTGATGGGAGATATCAGTGCTTGAGAGTAAGATGCTCTTCTGTTGTCACAGTTTTAGGGCAGTCAATTATTTAGGATAATGAAAAAGGATGTCTTTAACCAAGCTGAGCATAATTCCAAATCAGTCCTTTCTTTTGAGCATCTTGGACTGCCTGGGAACATCAGACATTTCTTTTAGCAACCCTGTGATCATTGTTCTGAGTTTGTTCATATTCTCATTCTAGGTTCCTTTAGAATTATAAATGGACTTAACCAAAACCTTTTAATTACCCCAAGAGTTTTTGTAAAACTTTTGGAACTAACCTGACCCTGTATTGTTCGTCTCTGCCGTGCGTGCATGCCAAGTCACTTCAGTCATGTCCAACTTCTTGTGATCCTATGGCCTGTATCCTGCCAGACTGTCCATGGGATTCTCCAGGCAAGACTGCTGGAGTAGGTTGCCATTTACTTCCCCAGGGGATCTTTCTGGCCCAACAGTCGAACTCCTATAAATCTCCTGCATTGGCAGGCAGATTCTTTACCACTGAGCCACCTGGGAACATACCAACCTTTTCTCAACAGTTATTAGCAAATAGATAAAATGCTAATTGGCTGCTGCTAAAGAAGAAATTTCCAACAAGTGGGTATGTTTTATTTAAGTAACCTGCTGTTAGTAAGTAGCAAAACCAAATCTAGAACTCCAGGATCTCTGACTTGAGTCTGTGCTATTAACTTTCATTTTAGTTTAGCTTTTATTTCTCTTGCTATTTATTCCTTTATGCTGAAAAAAATTCAACAGACAAGAATTCTTTGTACTTCTTTCCCAATTACATTAATGGATAACAACTTTTAAAAATAGAGATCACTGAAGTGATGTCAGAATCATGATGATCTAAGTCCTTTTCTCTATCCTTTTGAACAACTAACCAGACCACAAGAGAACAGAAGTGCCCCCTCATATTACACCAAAGGACACACCAGCCCACCTGTGCAGAGATAACAGGTTTTTAGTAAGGCTGTGGCTCCAAGGGGTATAGTGAACCTACCCTGCCCACCACTACTTGCCATGGATTGGGAGGAAAGAGCCTGGAGGGTGCAAAACCGGGTGGATGTCAGATATCCACCAGCAAGAGAGCTGGTGGAAGTCTAGCCTGCCTCAGGAGATTCCAACCTGCCGTCAAAGCAGCATAGACACAGAGATAAGTTTGGAAAAGGGAAGAACTCACACAGGTGGTCCCTTTCCCAAGGAGGGCACAGCAAGGGGCTGGGCTTTTTGTGACAGCAGTGGTCACCTCTAAGGCAGAGGAGGTGGAAAGTCGTGATCTCACTCATGGAGGAGGTAGGTGGAGAGCAAAAGTGACGAATGCATGCCCGGCTACCACAGTTGTGCAGGGTTTAGCTGGAGAAACCCCTCTCCAGCAGCAGCAGATTTCTGAGGATGGACCTCCATGACTGGAGAGGGAAGAGAAAGGTAAGGATATGAAAGAGTGTTAAATGCATTTCCTGTCTGAGGACTTCAGCAGGTCTACCCACAAACCTCCGAGAGTATTCCACTCAAGGCTCCCCCCACCAGGCTGTGGGTACTCATTGCTCCAAGTGCCAAACCCACCTACACCCCACTCCACTGCCACATTCCTGAATCCATCCCAAGACCCAGCTCCAGTACACACACAGGTCCCAGATGCGGGTCAAGTTCAGTGAGCAAGAAAGAAAGTCACAAACTTGAGCTTTAGAGCCACAGTCTGAAATACAAAAGAAAGGACTTTAATAGCCCGTTGAACTCCCAAAACCAAAGAGAACATAAATCTTGGTTAAGAATGTAGGTGGTGCTATCACTACATCATGTCTCTTTGCAACCCTGTGGACTGTAGACCACCAGGCTCTTCTGTCCCTGGAATTTTCCAGGCAAGAATGCTAGAGTGGGTTGCCATTTCCTCCAACCCAGGGATCAAACTTGTTTCTCTTATGTCTCCTGCATTGGCAGGCAGATTCTTTAACCACTGTGTACCTGGAAAAGACTCTGATGCTGGGAAAGGTTCAGGGCCGGAGGAGAAGGGGACGACAGAGAATGAGATGGCTGGATGGCATCACCGACTCTGTGGACATGAGTTTGAGTGAACTCCGGGAGTTGGTGATGGACAGGGAGGCCTGGCGTGCTGTGATTCATGGGGTCGCGGAGAGTCGGACACGACTGAGCGACTGAACTGAACTGAACTGAACTGAACCTGGAAAGCTAAGAAGGTAGCTGCTGCTTCAGTTGCAAAAGCAAGAGTGCATACCCACAAACATGAATACTTAAGTCTGCTATCACAAAAAGAAAAATAATTCTCCACCAACTGAACACAAGACACACAAGACTGCAATCTAACTGATAAAGAATTTACAATAACTTTACTGAAAAAATTCAATGAGCTACAAGAAAACTCAAGGGGTTTCCATGGTGGCTCAGTGGTTAAAAGTCTGCCTTGCAATGCATGGGATGCCAGTTGGACTCCTAATCTGGAAAGATCCCACATCTGCTGAGCAACTAAGCCCAAGCACCACCACTACTGAGCCTGGACTCTAAAGCCTGCAAACTGCATCTACTGAGCCCATGTGCTGCAGCTCCCGAAGGCTGTGTGCCCGAGAGCCCATGTTCCTCCTCAAGAGAAGCCATTGCAATGAGAAGTTTGCACTCCACAACTAGAGAGGAGCCCTTGCTCACTGCAGCTGGAGAAAACCTGTGTGCAGCTATGAAGACCCAGCACAGCCAAAAATAACTAACTAAAATTTTATATATATATATATATATATATATATATATATATACACACACACATATGGAAACTCAGATAATTAAATGAACTCAGGAATAAAATTAATGAACCAGTTTTTTAAATTAATTTTTATTTTATATTTTTATGTTATATTTTTTATATTTTATTTTATTTTCAAATATAAATTTTATATTTTTATTTTTATTTTATAATCGTATAGTTGATTTACAATGTTGTATTAGTTTCATGTGTACAGCAAAGTGGTTCAGTTACAGAAGGAATTCTTTAACAAAGAGATTTAAACTGTAACAAAGAAACAAACGAATTCTGGAGCTGAAGAATTAAATAGGTCAAGAATGCAATAGAGAGTATCGGTAATAGGACAGACCAGATGGAAGACAGAATAAGTGACTTGGAGAATAAAAATATAGAAGTAATTCAGTTAGAAGAGAGAGAACTTAGAACTAAAAAGAGTAATAAAAAAAAAAGACCCTGTGAAAGCTATTGAATGCAACATGAAAGGCTTAATTGGTGTACCCGAAAGAGAAGAGAGAGAGAAGACATTATTTAAAGAAAAGGCGAGAACTTCCCAGAATTTGGACAAACATACCACAAAGCTAATAGAACAACCTATTACTTCAATGCAAAAAGACCTTCTCCAATACACATTACACTGAAACTGTTAAAAATCAACAATGAAAAATCCTAAAGGCAGACAGAGGGAAAAGGGTAACCAACAAAGGAACCCCCATTAGACTAGCAGTGGATTTCTCAGCAAAAACTCTACAGGCCAGGAGGGAGTGAAATGACATATTCAACATGTTGAAAGATTAAAAACGCCAGCCAAGAATACATCATCAAGCAAAGTGATCCGTCAGATAGGAAGAGAAAGACTCTCCTACACAGACGCTGGGGGTGTTTACCACCACTAAGACTTCCAGACAAACACCTATTTCTGCTTCATTGACTATGCCAAAGCCTGTGACTGTGCGATCACAACACACTGTGGAAAATTCTGAAAGAGATGGGCATGCCAGACCACCTAACCTGCCTCTTGAGAAACCTGTATGCAGGTCAGGAAGCAACGGTTAGAACTGGACATGGAACTGCAGACTGGTTCCAAATAGGAAAAGGAGTACGTCAAGGCTGTATATTGTCACCCTGCTTATTTAACTTATATGCAGAGTTATATAACTCTGCTTATATAACTTATATATTCTGCTTATTTAACTTATATTCCTCATGAGGAACGCTGGGCTGGAAGAAGCACAAGCTGGAATCAAGACTGCTGGGAGAAATATCAATAACCTCAGATATGCAGATGGCACCACCCTTATGGTAGAAAGTGAAGAGGAACTGAAAAGCCTCTTGATGAAAGTGAAAGAGGAGAGTGAAAAAGTTGGCTTGAAGCTCAACATTCAGAAAACAAAGATCATGGCATCTGGTCCCATCATTTTATGGGAAATAGATGGGGAAACAGTGGAAACCGTGTCAGACTTTATTTTTGGGGGCTCCAAAATCACTGCGGTTGCTGACTGCAGCCATGAAATTAAAAGACGCTTACTCCTTGGAATGAAAGTTATGACCAACCTAGACAGCATATTAAAAAGCAGAGACATTACTTTGCCAGCCAAGGTCCATCTAGTCAAGGCTATGGTTTTTCCAGTGGTCATGTATGGATGTGAGAGTTAGACTGTGAAGAAAGCTGAGCGCCAAAGAATTGATGCTTTTGAACTGTGGTGTTGGAGAAGACTCTTGAGAGTCACTTGGACTGCATGGAGATCCAACCAGTCCATCCTAAAGGAGATCAGTCCTGGTTGTTCATTGGAAGGACTGATGTCAAACCTGAAACTCCAATACTTTGGCCACCTCATGCGAAGAGTTGACTCATTTGAAAAGACCCTGATGCTGGGAAGGATTGGGGGCAGGAGGAGAAGGGGACGACAGAGAATGAGATGGCTGGATGGCATCACCGACTCGATGGACATGAGTTTGGATGAACTCAGGAGTCGGTCGTAGACAGGGAGGCCTCGCGTGCTGTGATTCATGGGGTTGCAAAGAGTCAGACACGACCGAGCGAATGAACTGAACTGAACCGAACTGAGACCCGCCTTGCAAGAAATGCTAAAAAGAGTTAAGTTGAAATCAATATGCTAATTAGAAACATCAAAACATACAGAAGTATACAATATTCTGGTAAAGGTGAAAAAGAATTAGAAAACTCAGAATGGTGTGTTAGCCATTTAGCTATAGTATAAACATTAAAGGAACAGAATATTTTAAAATAGCTACTATCATTTGTTAATGAATATATAGCATAAAAGATCCAAATTATAACATCAAAAATATAAGAGGAGAGAAACATACAGACATACGAAGCTAAGTTGCTATCAGTATAAAATGGACTTGTTTTACCTATGCAGTGTTTTGAGTAAGCCTTATGGTAAACACAAAGCAAAAAATCTGGAGTAGATTCAGGAAACAAATGGAGGAAAGAGGACACCACCATGGAAAATCACCAGTTGACAAATGTAGGCAGAAAGGGAGGGGAAAAGAAACAATGGAGATACAAAATAGCCAGAGGTCTAATGATAAGATGGCAGGAGTAGGTCTTTACTTATCAATAATTACTTTAAATATAAGTATGTTGAATTCACCAATTAAAAGGCCAAATGGCTGGATCAATTTAAAAAAAAAGAAAAACAAGACCCAATATGTATACTGCCTGAAGAAGATTCATCTTCAGCTGTAAGGACACATAGGCTCAAAGTGAAGGGATGGAAAAAGATATTTCATGTAAGTGGAGACCAAAAGAAAGCAAGGGTAATCATATCAGACAAAATAGATGTTAAATCAAAGCCAGTAATTAGACTAAGATAGTCATTATAATAAAGGGGTCAATACATCAAGAAAATACAACAGTCATAAAACTATATGCACCCAACATTGGAGCAAATACTAACAGATCTGAAAGGAGAAATACAATACAATAATAGTAGGGAACTTCAATACTCTGCCGTCAGCAACTGATAGATTATCCATACAAATATGAAGAAAGTCTTGGAATTAAACCATACTTGTAAACCAGATTGATTAACAGGCATATTTCATCTAGCAGCAGCAGAATACACTCTGTTCTAAGTGCACACAGCGCATTCTCCAGGATAAATCATATATTAGGCCACAAAACAAATCTTTATAAACCTGAGAAGATCTAAATCATGTATGTTTTTGTGACCACAACAGTAAACTAAAAATCAACAAGTGGAAAACCACATGTGGAAACTAAAGGACACATTTCTGAATAACCAATGCATCAAAGAAGAAATCAGAAGAGAAATAAAAATTTATCTTCACAAATGAAAGTGAAAACACATACTGAATCCTGTGCTGCAATAGTTCTGAGAAGAAAGTTTAAAGCAATAAATGCATATATTAAGAAATTAGAAAGATCTCCAATAAACAACTTAACTGGACAACTTAAGAACAACTTCAAAAGAAGAACAGATTAAGCCTGAAATAAGAAAAAAGAAGAAAATAATAATAAGCAGAGTGGAAATAACTGAAATAGACCAGAAAAAATAAAAAGGATCAACAAAACTAAGTGCTGTTTGTTCAGAAAGATAAAACCAACACATCTTTAGCTAGACTAAGAAAATGAGAGCAGACTCAAATAAAATTATAAATGAAAAAGGAGATGTTATAACTGATTGCTACAGAAATACACAGGATCATGAGCAACTACTATGAAAAATGATATGTCAACCAATTAGACAACCTAGAAGAAATGGATAAACTTCTATACACGCACAGCCTACTGAGACTGAATCAGAAGTAGAAAATCTGAACAAATCAATAATGAATAAAGAGACCGAATTGATACTCAAAACCTCCCAACACAGAAAACCCCAGAACCGGAGAGCTTCACTGGCAAATTCTCCCAAACATTTAAAGAAGAATTTATGTCAACCATTTTCAAACTCTTTCAAAACGTGAAGAGGAGGGAATGGTTCCAAACTCATCCTCCAAGGCCAGCTTTACCCTGACACCAAAGCCAGATAAGAACACTATAAGAAAACTCTTAGGTCAACATTCTTGATAAACATCGATGCAAAAATTCTCAACAAAATAATTTCGCAAACTGATTTCACGAACATATTAAAAGGATTAACATGAGCAAGTAGGATTTATCACTGAGATGCAAGAATGTTTCAACATATGTAAAACTAAGTTACACATCATATTAAAAGAATGAAAGATAAAAATCACTTGTTCATTCCCCCAGATAAAGAAGAAAACACTTGACAAAATACAACATCCTTTCAAGACAAAAATCCCATGACCCAGCAATTCGACTTCTGAGTATATACCCAAAGGAAATGAAAACAGGATATTGAAAAGGTATATGCATTCCATATTTATTAGATCCTTATTTACAAAAGTCAAGATAAGGAAACAACCTAAATTTGCATCAACAGAGGAATAGATAAAGAAAATGTGACATATATATAATGGAATATTATTCAACCTTAAAAAACAAAAAGAAACTCTGCAATTTGTAACCACATGTATAGGTTTTGAGGACATTAAGAGATAAGTCAGAGAAAGACAAATACTATTATGATCTCACTTTTATGCGGAATCTACAAAAGCCAAACTCATGGGGTTCAAACGGCAATATAGGAATATCCTGAATTCACCCTCTCCCATGGATACATCAGATCCACAGCTACAAATGGAATAATTTCCTCTGGGAAATTACCCAAAAGTAGGCTGAGCAACTCCTACACATCAGGTAAATGAGGAAAAAATCCCACACTGAAGCAGATAGGAGAGGTTAAGACGTTATCTTACCATAAGCCCCACCCCTTACACAGAGAACCCTGAATTGGGAGGAAACTCAAAATTTGGAGATTCTTTTAATACTAATTCTTTTCCTAATGTCTTCATCTGGGGCTTCCATCATAGCTCAGTTGGTGAAGAATCTGCCTGCAGTGCAGGAGACCCGGGTTCAACTCCTGGATTGGGGAGATCCCCTGGAGAAGGAAATAGCAACCCACTCCAGTATTCTCACCTGGCGAATCCCATGGACAGAGGAACCTGGTGGGCTACAGCCCATGGGGTCGCAAGAGTCGGACACGACTTAGCGACTAAGCCACCACCACCACCTTAAAGAATGAAGGGTTTGAACCCCACATTGGACACCTCAGTTTTTAAGATCTGCATCTTACAGAGGAGCCCCCCAAATATCTCACTGTGAAAAACCAATGGGGCTCATGTCTGTGATAAATACAAGGAGATCGTGAACAGAGAAATGACTCTTGAGAGGCATGTGTGCTCAGACTCACCCAGAGAACAGCACAGAGGCTGCCAACTGAGAGGCACTGAGACGTCCTGTGATGAAGCTTTATTTGCTTACCTTAAAACACTGACCTGAGAGGCAGGCACCTGTTGGGATTCTCTCTGGGAATGGACATGGGCGGGTGTCATCTTTGCTCTCTTCTTCTGCCTCACGTCAGCTTGCTGGTGTCTCTGGGAAAGGAGCTTGTCCCCTCCTTGAACGTTGCTTTTCATGGCTGCCACCAGGGACACCTTTGAGGTTGACTGGCTTTGGTGACCGACACTGGCAGGTCCCATAGGCTTATAACCAAAGGAGAAAATGTTCTTCACTGGCTACCACTCCCTGGGCACAAGGAGCAACAGACCAAGGCACTGAGTCCTACTATGAAAGCAGCCTATTAGCTTATCTTGATAGCGGTGTCCTAAAGGGCAGGCTTCTAATGAAACACGCACATGTGAGGGTCCACGGTAATCCTCTGCAGAGACCCCCAAGTGTGGACACTGTCTTCCTGCTGTCCCTCTGCCGTACTCCAGAGTGCCAGGCTCTGCTGGAGAGGAATGTGCACACGTATCTGGTGCCCTGGTTCTTGTGGCTGCTGCCCAGGGGAAGCCATTGATTGCTCTGATGGCCAGTGGGGCTTGTGTTCCTCGTCCCCTGGGACTGTAACAAATGGCGAGACAGTTCTGGGGTGGCTACCATGCCCAGGGCACTAAGCAGACAAGCAGTCTGAAACGCACTCCCACACTTTCTGTGAAAGAGACCTATTTGCTTATTCTGGAGCTTCAACCTTATGGGCAGGCTTCTAGTTTGACACGCATTTAGGAGCCTGCTCAGGCTCTAGGGCTGAGGTCAGTGGATACCATTTATCATCCTCTTTACCTTGTTCCAGGCTGCCAGTATCTCCTGAAAGGAGCTCGTATACCCCTCTGTTGCCTCAGTTTTTGTGACTACCACCCAGATAACATCTCCAGATCACCGGGATCAGGTGGCCAGTGGGATTTAGGTTTGCAGTTCCGCATGTCTGCATATGTTTGCATACTTTAGAAGCTGCTACGGGGGGGTCTAGCTTTCAATCATCCTGAATCTAGGTACCAAATGAGACCTGTCCCTTTGGAGTACTGACAGGTCTTGACATACCCTCAACTACTGGGAGCTACAAAAAATAAGAGGCTGCTTGGACAATCACAAAGTTTTGAGAGACAACAAAAAGAGGGCAAGGTCAAATGATAAGGCTCATCCACTACACAATATTACTCCAAGACAAAGAGAGGTGGCTCTTTTATCTAATACATAGAAACTAACCCAGAGTGTCAAGGAAAATGAAACACCAAAAATAAGTTCCAAACGAAAGAACCAGATAAAACCTCAGAAAAAGCCATTAATGAAATGAGAATAAGTGTTTTAT
Organism: Moschus berezovskii; assembly: GCF_049115385.1. Lineage (NCBI taxonomy): Eukaryota > Metazoa > Chordata > Mammalia > Artiodactyla > Moschidae > Moschus > Moschus berezovskii. The sequence goes on along the minus strand of NC_142475.1, from coordinate 18,068,286 downwards.
CTTATAAAGAGTTCAAAATAAGGATCATAAAGGTGCTCACCAAATTCTTGAGAAGAATGGATGAACACAGTGCGAATGTCAACAAAGAGATAGAAAATATAGCTTTCAGCTCTAGAGTCAAAAGAACTAAGTGGAAGAAGAAGCAAGTGTGCAGGCTGAAGTGCCAGAGAAGAAAGAGGCAGCAGTTCAAGTAAACGTGTACACCTACAGAAGCCACAGGAGCAGAAACAAGGGAAGCCAGAGGCCAGGGTTGTTGGTACAAATTGTTGGACGGCAATGCCTACTGTCCAGAATTTGTCTTAAAGGACATAGAACACCTATGGCCACCCCAATCACCTAGACCACCTTTGAGAGGCCCACCTTACTCATCTTAAAATGGCTCAAATCAAAGGACATTTTGGCCCTTTGTCCTGAACCTGTGACATTCTGGACTAGTTCTGTTCTCAGCCGTGGCTGAATGTAACATGTGTATAATAAGTCATATCTTTTGAAAAAATAAAAAATCAGTTTTTTAAAGAATATGTAAAATAAAACCAAATGTAAATTATGGGGCTGAAGAATGTAATAACTGGACTGAAAAATACACTAGAGGTATAGGTGTTCAACAGCAGACTAGATGGAGAAGAATCAACGAACTCAAAGACAAGAAAGCGGAGCTTACCCAAGCAAAGGGGAAAAAAGATAGCATAAGATTAAGGGACTTACGGGACAATATCAATCAGACCAATGCTTATATTATAGGGATCCCAGAAGACGGGGAGGGAAAAGGGGGAAGAAAACTTATTTGCAGAAACAATAGCTGAAAACTTCCCATGCCTGGAAAAGGAAACAGAAATCTAGATTTAGGAAGCTCAGACAGTTCCAAAAATGGTGAGCCCTAGGAACTCAAAAGCCTCTTGATGAAAGTGAAAGAGGAGAGTGAAAAGGTTGGCTTGAAGCTCAACATTCAGAAAACAAAGATCATGGCATCTGGTCCCATCACTTCATGGGAAATAGATGGAAAAACAGTGGAAACAGTTTCAGACTTTATTTTTGGGGGCTCCAAAATCACTGCAGATGCTGATTGCAGCCATGAAATTAAAAGACGCTTGCTCCTTGGAAGGAAAGTTATGACCAACCTTGATAGTATATTAAAAAGCAGAGACATTACTTTGCCAACAAAGGTCCGTCTAGTCAAGGCAATGGTTTTTCCCGTGGTCATGTATGGATGTGAGAGTTGGACTGTGAAGAAGGCTGATCGCCGAAGAATCGATGCTTTTGAACTGTGGTGTTAGAGAAGACTCTTGAGAGTCCCTTATACTGCAAGGAGATCCAACCAGTCCATTCTAAGGGAGATCAATCCTGGATGTTCATTGGAGGGACTGATGCTAAAGCTGAAACTGCAATACTTCGGCCACCTCATGAGTCAGACACGACTGAGCGACTGAACTGAACTGAACTGAACTGAGGGCCACCTCATGCGACAATTTGACTCACTGGAAAAGACTCTGATCCTGGGAGGGATTGGGGGCGGGAGGAGAAGGGGACGACGGAGAATGAGATGGCTGGATGGCATCACTGACTCGGTGGACATGAGTTTGAGTGAACTCCGGGAGGTGGTGATGGGCAGGGAGGCCTGGTGTGCTGTGATTCATGGGGTCACAAAGAGTCGGACACGACTGAGCAACTGAACTGAACTGAACTGAGAGAGCAAAACCAAAATGTATTATAATTAAATTATCAAAGTTAAAGAAAGAAACAAAGATAGAGTCTTAAAATAAGCAAGAGAAAAACAACTTGTCATATTCAAGGAAACCCCTACAAGATCATCAGTAGATTTTAATAGAAGCTTCAGGGACAAAAAGAATGGCCTAATGTATTTAAGTGCTGAAAGAGAAAAAAAAAAAAAGAACTTGCCAGCTAGTAATACTTTACTAGGGAGAGTTGTCACTCAGAACTAAAGGAAAAGTAACGATTCCTCCAGGAAAGCAAAACCTGAAGGAACTTACCATCACTAGAAAGTCCTTCATCTTCATCATTAAGATGAAACAAAATGGTGCTAAAAAGCAACAGGAAAATACACGAAAGTGTAGATCTCACTGATGAAGGTGAATATACAGAAATACTCTGAATAATCTAATGTCGTGAAGGTGGTAGATTAGTTACTAACAAAGCTAGTATGAAGGTTAAAAGACAAAAGTAGTAAAAATTACTGTAACTACAATATTTTTAAAAGGGAAATACAAGATAAAAAATGTAAAATGTGACATCAAAAGCAAAAGATGCCGGTGGCAGGGGCGGGGGGTGGTGTGGTATAGAATAAGAATGCAGACCTCCAGAATATGTTCAAACTTAACTTGCTATCAGCTTAAAAAAGACTGTTGTAAGTCATTATTTGTAAGCATAACAGTAGTCACAAAGCAAAAACTTATAGTAAATACACAAAAGAGAAAGAATCTAAGCGTACTACTACAGAAAAACCATCAAATCACAAAAGAAAGCAAGAGAAGAAAGGAACAGCAACAAAACAGTTAATAAAATGGAAATAAGTGCATACCTATCAATAGTTAAATGTAAATGATCGAATTCTCCAATCATAAAACAGAGCGGCTGAATGGAAATTTACAATTGCATCAAAAATAATAAAATAACTAAGAATAAGTTCAACTAAGGTAGTGAAAGACACGTACACTAAAAATTAGAAGACACTGAGAAAAAAATCAAAGACACAAATAATTATCCTTTTAAGATGTCTATACTACCCAAAGCAACCTACAGATTCAATGTAATCCCTACAAAATTTTTAATGGCATTTTTCACAGAAATAGAGGAAACAATTCAAAAACTTTTATGGAGCTAACACACACAACATGCACCAAATAGCCAAAGCAGTCTTGAGAAAGAACAACAAAACTAGAGATATCATGTGCTCTGATTGCAAACTATATTACAAAGACCTGTAATCAACACATTGTGTGTCTATCTTTATGCCAAAACCAGAGATCAACAGAACAGAACTGAGAGCCCAGAAATAAACCCATGTGTATGTGGCCAATTTATTTAGGGCAATGAGACAAGAATATACAGTGGGGGAAAGGACAGTGTCTTCAACAAATAGTGTTGGGAAAACTGAACAGTTCTACACAAAAGAATAAAACTGGACCACTGTGTTACAGCATACCACCGTATTAATTCAAACTGAATTAAAGATTTAAACAAAAGACTGAAACCATAAAATTCTTAAAGGAAAACAGGTGGTAAGCTCCTTGCCTTTGGTCTTCCTTCGATACGACAAAGGAAACAATTAACAAGATGAAAAGGAAACCTATAAAATGGGGGAAAATATTTGTAAATCATATCTGGTAAGAGGTTACCACTCAAAATATATAAAGGATTCATATATGTATACATGAGGAAATTTGCACATGTATATAAAAGTACAGAAAATATTATAATAAATCAAATGTTCCCATCACCCACTTCCAACACTTACTGACACTTAGTTAATTTTGTTTCATCTACCTTTCCCTGAAACCACATGCCTTCAGATTATTTTGAAGCAAACGTTTTTTTACTTTTTAAAGTTTATTTTTAATTGGAGGATAATTGCTTTACAATATTGTGTTGGTTTCTGCCACATATCAACATGAATCAGCCCTAGGCATATGTATTTGAAGCACACTTCTAACAGTATATCACTTTACCTATAATTATTTCAGAGGGTATCTATAAAAAAGACTCTTAAAATAACCACAGTGCCATCATTCCAGCTAAAAGAAATGAACATTAATTCTTTAATACATAAAATATCCAGTCAGTATTCTTGTTTCTCCAATTGTTGAACTTTTATTTTTGTGTGTGTGCGGTTTTGAGTTTGCTTTTGTTTGTATTTTGGTAACAGTTTGTCTGTCTGGATCAGGATTTAAATAAGTGCAATTTATTGGTCTTGGTTGACGTGTCTCTGACAACACATCTCTTACTGTCCTTAATAGCTCAGTCATGTCTGACTCTTTGTGATCCCATGGACTATAGCCCACCAGGCTGCTCTGTCCATGGGGATTTTCCAGGCAAGAAAACAGGCATGGGTTGCCATGCCCTCCTACAGCGGATCTTCCCAACCCTGGGATCGAACCCACGTCTCCTGCACTGCAGGCAGATTCTTTACCAAATGAGCTACCAGGGAAGCCCAACATATCTCTTAGTGAAAGTCTCTCAGTCATGTATGACTCTTTGTGACCCTATGGACTATACAGTCCATGGAATTCTCCAGGCCAGTATACTGGAGTGGGTAGCCTATCCCTTTTCCAGGGGATCTTCCCAACACAGGGATTCAATCCAGGTCTCTTGTATTGCAGGCGGATTCTTTACCAGCTAAGCTACAAAGGAAGCCCAAGAATATTGGAGTGGGTAGCCTATCCCTTCTCCAGTGGATCTTCCAGAACCAGGATTTGCATCTCTTAAGCCCCTCTGAATGTAAAGTTTCCTACTACTGACCACTAGTGATACTGGGCACTTTTTCCTTGCTTATTCACCACTCGTGTGTGTATCTTATTTTGTGAAACATCTGTTCAAGTCTTTGTCCAAATTTTTAAAAACTGGGTTTCTCACCTTTGTATTGAGATATAGAAGTTCCTTATATAGTCTGAACACAAGCCCTGTGTATGCGTGTGTGAAATATTTTCTCCCATTCTGTGACTTATCTATTCATCCTCTTGAAAGTGAAGTCGCTCAGTCGTGTCCGACTCTTTGCGACCCCATGGACTGTAGCCTATCAGGCTCCTCCGTCCATGAGATTTTCCAGGCAAGAGTACTGAGTGGGTTGCCTTTCCTTCTCCAGGGGATCTTCCTGACCTAGGGATCGAACCCGGGTCTCCCACATTGTAGGCAGATGCTTTTACCATCTGAGCCACCAGGGAAGTCCATGAAGTTCAATATGTCAAGTTTTTCTTTCTTCATGCTATCTGGGTCCTTCTCTGTACTCAGTAAAGGTATTATACTTAATATTATTAAATTCCTTTATGATTATTGGAGCAGGGTGATGAGAGTCACTAATTAGCAAAATCTTAGAGGCTAAGATGGTAAGTTATGGCATTTAAAAAATCGAGGTGCAGTTAACACATTAGTTTTAAGTGTATGATGATTCAATATTTGTATATACTGAGAACTGAGCACAATTGTTGCTAGTGAACATCCATCACCACAGGTAGTTATAATTTTTCTTGTGACAAGAACTTTTAACATCTTCTCAGCAACTTTCAAGTATATAATACACTGCTGTTAACTGTAGTCACTATTCTGTACATTACATCTCCATGACTTATTTTATAACTGGAAGTTTGTACCTTTCGATCTGTTCACTCATCTTGCCTGTGGCATGTTTTCAAAAAATGTCTGTATTATTTTGTCCTCTCACTTCTTCTAAAAATAACACCTCCTCTTAAAAACGGTTCAAAATAAAGCAGAAAGTAAAAGCCCTTCATTACTGGGTGTATGTAGGGGGTGGTATTGTGGATGAAGAGCTATGAAGTAAAACTTAGAAATGTCTATTACATCCTAAAACAATGATTTTTATGCTTTCAAGCAAAAAATCTTGACCTGACCAAATCAAAACAATCACGCCCATATTCAAGGCTCCAAATCAAATTCTGCCCTACCGTAGAGCAGCTAGATGAAAATGTCCTGTTACTCTGCTGAGTGTACTGGTTTTTAAGCTTTTTACTTGGAAACAATGACAAGTTAAAGAAAAGTTAGAAATATAAAGAAACATTTTTCTCAACCATGTGTGAGTTGGTTGCCAACCTGAGTGCCCCTTTCTGTAAAGCACTTCCTGTTTTCTATGAAAGGACATTTTCCTGCAGAACTGTAATATCACTGTCTGTAGTAATGGTGCATCATGGCCATCCAGCCCTCAGATCCCATTTAAGTTTCTCCGGTTGTTTCACTGATGTCCTTTAGAGCAGAGGGTCTAGTTTAAAAGCATGTGTTACCTTGAGTTGTCCTGCCCTTTGTCTTCTTCAACTTGGGGCAGTTCTCAGTCTGTTCTCAGCTTTCCTGACCTGGATGCTTTGGGACCCGACAGCATATCCCTCAATTCAGGTGTATCTGATGCCTTTCTGTGAGATTGAGAGTATATATATTTTTGGTGGGAATGTCACAGAACTGGTGCTGCTTTCTTCCCATCACATCCTGCCACTTGGCCCCAATTTCCATTTGTCCCAAGACTGATGATGTGCAGTTTGAACACCTAAGTTGGTATCTGACTCTGTACGGTTGCTATTTTTCCCTATGTATTTAATAATATTTTGTAAGAAGTATTTTGAAACTATGTACATACCCAATTTCTCCTCACACGTTCCATTTATTCACTGATTCATTCATATCTGTGTGCAGACATGGTTCCCTACTTTATTCAACAGGTTGAAATCTGTTACTCTCATTATTAATTATTATATGCCAACTGTCTATCATGTGACCAGTGGCAGTCCCTTCAAGCTGGCTCATGTATCCTTTTGTTCCCGCTGTTTTTTGAGCAGTTTCTTGGTTGGGGAAGGTTTTCTTATCTTTCTTCTGTTCCAGCCCTAAATTGAGCCTTTTTCTCTAAAGAGCCCTGGTTTCTTTTAGTGGAAAACAGCATTTATAAACCGAGACTTGGGTGTATATAGTATATATATGCTTGTATATTTTAAGAGCATTTCTGCTCTTCAGCTGTCTCAGTGAAAAGTGCGAGGGAATATACCAAAGGCCTGTGAATTAGAGTATGCATTTTTAACAAAACCCCTGGCTGATTCATGCGTGCATTAAAGTTTCAGGAGCGCTGCCCACCTACCGAGTAATGACTGCTGTGTCCTAACCAGCTGTTGGCGTGCCAGCTGTCGCAGCTCCATCTAAGGCATCAGGAAGGAGGAGGGAGGCAGAAGGTCTCACCCCCTGTTGCCTCACTTTCCTTTAATCCCAGAAAACCTCCGTGGCAATGCTGCTAACATCTTGCTTAGAACTTATTCACATGGTTGCATGCAAGGGAGCAGGAAAATCTAGTTTTTCAATTGGGCGCATCGTCACCTGGGATAAAACTAGTGATCTGTTTCTAGGGATGAAAGGGGACGATGGATATTGGGGAGATTACAGGAACCTGCCTCTCTGGCTTTATTTGGTTATCTCTCTGTGTCCTCTCAGCATGAGGGGAAGGCGTTGGTAGCAGGCGTTGGTAACACTGGGCACAGCTGCCCATCACCCACGTGTGGACAGCAAGGAAGTCATCATGGCCAACTCAGAGATGAAGCGCAAAGGTAAAATCAGTCTTTTATTTAGGCTTGGCTTCCCCAGTGGCTCAGTGGTAAAGTATCTGCCTGCAATGCAGGAGACGTAGATTTGATCCCTGGCTTGGGAAGATCCCCTGGAGAAGGAAATGGCAACCCACTCCAGTATTCCTGCCTGGGAAATCCATGGACAGAGGAGCCTGGCAGGCTACAGTCCATGGGGTTGTAAGAGTCAGACATGACTTAGTGACTAAACAGTAACAATAACAACCATCATGTCTGCCCACCTCACCTTCTGCCCAGCCCCAGAATGAAGCGAGGGACAGATTTCAAGGACCGGCAAGGTAAACCAGAAAGCATGGGGTGCAGAGTTTAGCACAGAGTCTTAGCTGGGAGACTCTAGAAACCAACCCCCCTAGATTCAAACCCCAGCAACAGCACGTACCAGCAGTTGGGCTTTCAGTAAGTTACATCTCCTTGCTAGATCTCAATGGCCTCCTCTTAAAAGGAATGAGCACAGACCAACCTCACAGGCTCTTGTAACAATGTAATGGAAAAACCCATAATAATGATAATAATAATGCACAGCTCTTGGAGTGCCTGGCCCACATGAACTCTACACGAAGAGAAGTTATTATTACTGAGCAGAACTACACGAGCAAAGACATGACCTCCCTGAAGACAGCTGCCAAGTCTGACAGTGGATTTGGGGCCAGAGGCCCATCGCACAGGAAGTATGAAAACCACCAACTTGGAAGTTCTAGTTATTTACTTAATATTGTCATCCAATATTCCCACCAGCTTAGAGAAGACAACCAGCTTCACTGACTATTTAACACCCTTGTGACAAATCCCCAGGACTTTCCTGCCTGTTGTTATTTTATGGCGTATCTTTTCTTTCCATGAGCTTGGTTTCCCTTCTTGACTATTAGAACTGCCTTTTTTTTTTTTTTTGGAACAACACTTAAGCAAACAAAAAACCAACATGCTAGACAGAACGTTTGACTTTACACTCATCTTTTCCACAGTAAAGCCTGAAGCCACCACTGTCCCTTCACAAGGGCTTAGCAAACACTAGCAAATCCACATTTGTCACCGGATACATGAAAAGGGACACTATCATTTTCTTAGACAAACATCCTGGGCAATCTGGTTTCTTTTATTTTGTCATTAACAACCGGTTTTGCTGAGGGCCTTAGGGGACCTTGAATGACCAGTTATTATTTCAACCTCCTCACTAGCTTATCATTTGGATTTGTCATTCTAACATATTTGCCAATGGCTTCCAGGTGTCATTGAAAGAAATTCCTAAGATAAAAAAAGAGCTTTTTTCTTTTCTTTTCTTTTCTTTCTGAGGTCTGTGTCTCCATAATAGGGAGTTGAAGAATGTCAACAAGTGTGTGACCAGGTGTTTATGCAAAGCCAGGACTCAATGTTCCCAGCAGCCTCTGTTGAGCCCTTTTGGCCACTTCCCAGTTTGGCTGAAACAGATGCAAGTAATCCCTTTGCCTTTTTAAACTATGATCTATTTAAACTGAGACCTAAATGACACCTGGTTGGCCACCTCATGGACCAGAGAAGTGAGAAGAGTAACAGCGCCCCCTACAGGTGTGGGCCTGTGACAGAGAACTGCTGGTGCTGCTAAGTCTGTTCAGTAGCATCCGACTCTGTGCGACCCCATAGACGGCAGCCCAACAGGCTCCTCTGTCCCTGGGATTCTCCAGGCAAGAACACGGGAGTGGGTTGCCATTTCCTTCTCCGTGACAGTGAGCCAGACCTTCGGAAACCTCTCCTAGGGCCCCTTGAAGCAACAGGATTCTGTCCCCTGGTATCTGGCCTGATGGCAAGGGCAAACTGGTGAATACTGGTGACAGTAAGTGTGGTACTGATTCCCAGTGTCTCCGGGAGCCCGGAGACTGGGCCCTCCATGTTGTCTCTGGGGTGGGCTGTGGTAGCTACAGCTGGGGTCTTTCCAGCCAGCTTCCCCATTTCCTTCTCCTCCACTGCAGATGAATCCACTGGGTTTGACAAGCCACTGTGTTCCACCCTGTCCACAGGGTAGGTTATGATCCAGCCAGGGCAGTCTTGGATCTGCCTCCCTTTGGACATGGTTGAGCAAGCAGGAAATCTGTATGTATCCATGATACCAACCGCCCGCTCACTGGCTGTATCAAAGCTGTCAAGGCCTGCCAATCTCACTGCCGACATTCTTTCTTGCCCATCTCTCTGGTCATCCTAATTCCAGCTGTCATTGTCTCTCTCCCAAACCACTGTCTAGCTTCTAACTGAAGTTCCTACATCCATCTGGGCCACCTCCATCTAGTCTCCTGCAGCTAGAGTCCTTCTTCCAAAGGACAAATATGGGACTTCCCAGGTGGTCCAGAGGTTAAGAACTCGCCTGCCAATGCAGGGGACATGGGTTTGATCCCTGGTCCAGGAAGATGCCACATGCTGCCGGGCAAGTAAGCTTGGGCATCATAACTACTGAGCCCACGTGCTGTGGAGCCCCACAACAAGAGGAGCCGTCGTAATGAGAAGGCCACACACCGCAGCTCGAGAGCAGCCCCTGCTCACCACAACCAGAGAAAGCCCGTGCCCAGCAAGGAAGACCCAGCAAAACAAAAGTGAAATATTTAAACAAAGAAAAGGACAAATACGACTGTGTCACTCCACCCATATGCTGTGTCTATCCTGGCTTCCCATGGCTTTAGGACAGAGACAAAAAAAAAATTTTTTTTTAATATTTATTTGGCTACATCAGGTCTTAGTTGTAGCATGCAGGGTCTTTCTTGGACCATGCATGATTTTTTTTGTTGCAGCACACAGACTCTCTAGTTATGGTGTGGGGGCTCCAGATCTTACGGGCTCCAGTAGTTGCTGTATGCAAGCTTAGTTGCTCCACAGCATGGGAGATCTTCCCCTAACAAGGACTGACCCTGAGTCCTCTGCGTTGCAAGGCAGATTCTTAACCACTGGACCACCAGGGAAGTTCTGACAAAATTTTCCTAATGTCACCCACAAGGTACTCCACGGGCCGCTCCCTCCCCTAGACAGACATTTTCCTGTCTTACGTGAACTGCTCTCTGCAGGGTATTGTCGTTCCAGCCACTCAGGCCTTCCTGCAGCCCCAGGCCTTTGTATTAAAACACTGCTTTGTATTAACAGCGGTATTAACAAGCTGCTGCTTTTATCCTACATACCCTTCAACCTAACTCTTCACCTAGGCTACTCATCCTTTTGATCTTAGCTCAAACATCATTTACTTAGGAAAGCTTTCCCTGATCTCCAAGGTCAAGGCCTCTTGTACAGTCTCATAATACCACCGATCTCTTCCTCAACTCACTGGCCACAGAGCCATCTTGCCCTTGTGGCTGTTGATTTATATTTGTCTCCTCCTACTGGTGTTGGAGAAGACTCTTGAGAGTCCCTTGGACTTCAAGGAGATCCAACCAGTCCATCCTAAAGGAAATCAGTCCTGGGTGTTCATTGGAAGGACTGATGTTGAAGCTGAAACTCCAATACTTTGGCCACCTGATGTGAAGAGCTGACTCACTGGAAAAGACCCTGATGCTGGGAAAGATTGAAGGTGGGAGGAGAAGGGGACGACAGAGGATGAGATGGTTGGATGGCATCACCGACTCTATGGATATGAGTTTGAGTGAACTCCGGGAGTTGGTGATGGACAGGGAGGCCTGGCGTGTTGCAGCCCTTGGGTTGCAAGGAGGTGGACACGACTGAGTGACTGAAGTGACTGACTGATTTTGAGCTCCATGACTGTGCTGTCATTTTATTCATATTTATTGAATGACTAGCAATAAATTGGTCCAAGTGGTGAGCACCCAGGATAGGCCGGGCTGACTGGACCGTTTCCCTAGCTTTCCCAAGTCAAAGGAGGAGGAGAATGGTTCTCTTTTATTTTGGGCTCAGGAGTTACCAGGAGGCAGGCTCTGGGTTGCAGATGACCATCTTCCCTGCCTTATCTGTCTACAAGATGAAACTTGGCAAGTGGAGAGGAGACACAGTCCTGCCAGCATGGCATCCCTCGTTCCATCCTCAGGCCCCAAGCTCAGGAACTGTCCCCCTAGTTCTTCAAACCTCCCCAAGTCATTCTCAGCGGTGAGAGCCAGTAAAACCCCAGGTTGTAAAAGCTGGTTGGGGTATTGTGACTTGCAACAGAAAGATCCTTGGCTCAGGCAAGTTAACCTGGTGGCGTGAGCCAAGAGACTGGAGAGACATTAAATTAAGACTTTAACAATCAGCCTAAAGGCAAGTTAAAATTGTATTTGACATGGCAAATTTTGCCTGCTACAGTTAGACGGCCTGAATCCTCACAGTCATCTGCCATAGGGAAGGTGGCCCTAACCTGCTGGCAAGCTTTTGGAGAGCGGTTCAGGTATTTCATCCAAAAGCTGAGTCCATCTCTGCAGCAAGTGAGCAGCCAATCTAACCAGCCATCCATTCCTGCAACACACATGTATGGCATACCTACTATGTGCATCAAGATCCCACAGGGAACACAGGATGCATAGGATCCCGCCCTCTTGAGAGACTTACAGTGTGGTTTGTTAGGGGGTGGGGCACGGATGTGGACAGGATAGAAAGTTCTCGGAACTATGGTCACGTAGCCAACTTCTGACAGGCAGCATGACCGGTGGGGCGGCGGCATGCCGGTTAGACTCAGAAAGCCCGGGCTGTGGATTTTGGCTCTTCTGCTCACTGACACAGAACCTCACTTAGTTTCCTCTGCTGTTAATAGGGATAAAAATACCGCTGCAGTTTATCAGTTCAGTTCAGTTCAGTTCAGTCGCTCAGTCGTGTCCGACTCTCTGCAACCCCATGAATCACAACACGCCAGGCCTCCTTGTCCATCACCAACTCCCAGAGTTCACTCAAACTCATGTCCATCGAGTCGGTGATGCCATCCAGCCATCTCATTCTCTGTCATCCCCGTCTCCTCCCACCGCCAAGCTTTCCCAGCATCAGAGTCTTTTCCAGTGAGTCAACTCGTCTCATGAGGTGGCCAAAGTATTGCAGTTTCAGCTTTAGCATCAGTCCTTCCAATGAACACCCAGGATTGATCTCCTTTAGAATGGACTGGTTGGATCTCCTTGCAGTCCAAGGGACTCTCAAGAGTCTTCTCCAAAAAAAAAAAAAAAGAGTCTTCTCCAGTACCACAGTTCAAAAGCATCAATTCTTCGGCGATCAGCTTTCTTCACAGTCCAACTCTCACATCCATACATGACCACGGGAAAAACCATAGCCTTGACTAGACGGACCTTGGTTGGCAAAGTAATGTCTCTGCTTTTTAATATGCTATCTAGGTTGGTCATAACTTTCCTTCCAAGGAGTAAGCGTCTTTTAATTTCATGGCTGCAATCAGCATCTGCAGTGATTTTGGAGCCCAAAAAAATAAAGTCTGACACTGTTTCCACTGTTTTTCCATCTATTTCCCATGAAGTGATGGGACCTGATGCCATGATCTTTGTTTTCTGAATGTTGAGCTTTAAGCCAACCTTTTCACTCTTCTCTTTCACTTTCATCAAGAGGCTTTTGAGTTCCTCTTCACTTTCTGCCATAAGGGTGGTGTCATCTGCATATCTGAGGTTATTGATATTTCTCCCGGCAATCTTGATTCCAGCTTGTGCTTCTTCCAGCCCAGCGTTCCTCATGATGTACTCTGCACATAAGTTAAATAAGCAAGGTGACAATATACAACCTTGACGTACTCCTTTTCCTATTTGGAACCAGTCTGTTGTTTCATGTACAGTTCTGACTGGAAAAGGTCAGTCTTCATTCCAATCCCAAAGAAAGGCAATGCCAAAAAATGCTCAAACTACTGCACAATTGCACTCATCTCACACGCTAGTAAAGTCATGCTCAAAATTCTCCAAGCCAGGCTTCAGCAGTATGTAAACCGTGAACTCCCAGATGTTCAAGCAGGTTTTAGAAAAGGCAGAGGCACCAGAGATCAAATTGCCAACATCCACGGGATCATGGAGAAAGCAAGAGAGTTCCAGAGAAACATCTATTTCTGCTTTATTGACTATGCCAAAGCCTTTGACTGTGTGGATCACAATAAACTGTGGAAAATTCTGAAAGAGATGGGAATAACAGACCACCGGACCTGCCTCTTGAGAATCCTGTATGCACTTCAGGAAGCAACAGTCAGAACTGTACATGGAACAACAGACTGGCTGCAGGTTATAAGGAGGATTAAAACAGAAAATCAGAAGTGCCAAGCCGAAAGGCTTTCAGCAAATTGGAATTAATGTTGTTATGTGTCCAGATGTCACCAGGGAAGAGCCCCTGCCCAAATTACCCCTCCACACATCAGCCAGAACACCTGAAATCCTAGCATGAGAGATTCGGGTTTTGAGTTTATGGTTTGATTGCTACAAGGTCCTTTTCAAAATGCACATGTATTGCTTGAAAGTGCTGACACAATGAGTCGATGGAAGGGATGAATTAAGTCAGCAAAGAACAGGCTAGAACTGGAGAATAAGGTGAAGGATACTATGACCCAGCTACATGCAGGCACTGTGCAGCCTGTGTTTTTCATACCCAATTTCCCTCGGATAATTGACCTAAGCTCCTAGTGGCTCAGCGTCCTCATCTGAAGACCCTAATAATAACAGCATCTCTCTCATAGGATTGTTTTGGCAGGTAATTAAGATATTACAGGAAAAGCACAGCCACCATGCCTGGGCATGCCAGAACTGGGGGCCCAAGCCTGTTTGAATGGTTAGGAAGCATGTGGAGCCACAGTCCATCTAGTAGGAAGGGAGACAGCAAAAGGGGAGGAGGGAGCAATCAAGTTCATCTGCGGCCACAGCATTTGCGATGCTGTAGTAATATGACCACAGAGCACAGCTTCACCAACTCTTTTCCCTGGATACAGGCCCAGGAGTGAGATTACTGGATCATATGGTAGTTTCAGCTTTTGAGGAACCTTCACATAGTTTTTCTATAATGACGTGACCAACTGACATTCTCATCAATGATGCTATAAGGGTTCCCTTCCCTCTATATCCTCACCAACATTTGTTACCACCAACTGAAAATGGTCAGTGAAGGGATGAGGAAATGCTGATGCAGCTGGATCCTTTTGTGATGGCTACAGGAAAGACGAGATCGTTACCAGATCTCTCTGACCTTGAGAAAATCTGTTCCTAAAATTCCACCAGTTCTGTAAACGCCATCTTTTAAGGTGCGTTCTCTCTTCTTATATTTCTAAGGACTAAAATGTGCTCCACATGTAATATTTTAAGACAGGGAAACTGATAATAAGATGGTGCCAGCAGAAAAGATGGAGTTATATACGGCTGAAAGATCTGAAAATAATGTAAACACTGAGACTTCTTGTTGCATTAGTCCACAGGGGGGCATTGCATGACAATTCATAATTTATGGAATTTTCTATTCCACCACTAGACACCTGAAGATCACAAACTACTACACACAAATGAATGACAACTCTGTTATTATCTCAGTGGGAATTGGTTCTCTCTTGTCTTTATTAACTCATACTCTTCTTCTGATGGGAAGGGTTGATTTTTTCCAAAAAAGGTCAAAGGCAACAAAACCAAAAACAAAAGGTGGGACTACATTAAACTAAAAAGCTTCTGCACAGCATCGGAAAACCATCAACAAAGTGAAAAGGCAACCTGACAGTGGGAGAAAATATTTGCAAATCATATGTCTGATAAGGGGTTAATATTCAAAATATAGAAAGAACTTATACGACTCAATGCTTTCCTGATAGCTCAGTTGGTAAAGAATTAGCCTGTGATGCAAGAGACCCTGGCTCAATTCCTGGGTTGGGAAGATCCCCTGAAGAAGTGATAGGCTACCCACTCCAGTATTCTTGGGCTCAGCTAGTAAAGAATCCACCTGCAATGCCGGAGAACTGGGTTCGATCTCTGGGTTGGGAAGATCCCCTGGAGAAGGAAAAAGCTACCCACTCCAGTATTCTGGCCTGGAGAATTTCATGGACTGTATAGTTCATGGGGTCACAGTCAGACATGACTGAGTGACTTTCACTTTCACTCCCATACAACTCAGTAGGAACAAACCAAACCATCTGATTTTTTTAAATGGGCAGAGGATTTGAATAAACACTTTCCCAAAGAAGACAGATGGCTAACAGGTACATGAGAAGGTAATCAATATCACTAACTAACAGGGAAATGCAAATCAAAACCACAGTGAAGTTCCAGTCACAACCAGGTTCCCAGTGGACAATCACAACTTAGATTTTGTGGAATTTCTAAAAAAAAACAAAGCATACAAATTAAAAAATTGAGCTCATGGGTACAGAGAACAAATTGGTAGTTAACAGAAGCAGGGGGATAGGGAGCGGGGAAAAC
The DNA here is from genome assembly GCF_049115385.1 of Moschus berezovskii. Lineage (NCBI taxonomy): Eukaryota > Metazoa > Chordata > Mammalia > Artiodactyla > Moschidae > Moschus > Moschus berezovskii. The sequence continues at coordinate 18,052,685 of NC_142475.1, read as the reverse complement.
AGGTGAAGGGGGTTAAAAAGTACAGACTATTAGTCTCAGGCATATGATATACAGCACAGTGACTATAGTTAATAATGTGTGTGTGTGTGAGTGTGAGTGCTCAGTCATGTCTGATTCTTTATGACCCCTTGGACTGTAGCCTTGCAGCCTCCTCTGTCCATAGAATTTTCCAGGCAAGAATACAGGAGTGGGGTGCCATTTCCTCCTCCAGAAGATCTTCCCGACCCAGGGACTGTACCCACATCTCTTGTGTCTCCTGCATTGACAGGCAGATTCTTTTTTTTTTTACCACTGTGCCACCTGGGAAGGCTCCATAATTAATAAGACTGCATTGTATATCTGAAACTTGCTAAATGAGTAGCTCTTAAAAGTTCTCTTTACAAAGAAAAAAACATTGTGACTATGTGTGGTGATGGATGTTGACTAGCCTTATGGTGATCTTTCACAACACATACATATACTGAATCGTTATGTCAATACCTAAAACTAAAGAGAGGCTCTGTGTCAGTTAAATCTTGATATAAAAATATGTATCAACTTTGGAAACAGAAAAGATGGGGGCGAGATCAAGATGGCAGAGTAGAAGAACATGGAGCTCACCTCCCATCAACGGACACATCAAAAATACATCTAACGTGTGGGACAATTCTCACAGAGTACCAGCTGAAAGCTGGCAGAAGATCTCCTATACAACCAAAGCGGCAAGAAAGATCCCCACATAACTGGGTAGGATGAAAAAGAAAACAGAAAAATCAGGATGGGACCTAAGGCCCTGGGAGGAAGCAGTGAAAGAGGAAAGTCTCCATGGCCCCAGGAAGTTCCTTTGCAGCAGCTGGGTACTGAAGCTCAGGCTACAGCTAGCAGAACTGGGGAGAGGACTCTGTCTAGCTATGCTTGGGGTGTGGTCTGGGCTGTCATTATGAGTACAAGCAGGACAGAGCAAGGGTCCCCCAGAGAAGCGCCTTTACGCCTACATGAAGGGCGGAGCACAGGTCTGCCATCACATGCCTCACTGTCAGCACATTCATGGCCCAGCTGGGTTCCAGACACCTGGGGCTTTGAGAGGGCTTGTACCCGAGGAGGAGCTGACCTCAGGGCCCATTAGAGGCACCCCCACAGCAGGTGGGCTTCAGCAGACTTGAGGACCTCAGGTTGGCCAGAGAAGAGACTGATGTCTGAGCTGATTACTAGCACTCCTACGGAGGGGTTGGGTCTGGGGTCAGTTCCAGCAGCAGCAAACTTTGTGGGCATGCACACCGGGTGGTGGGTGTTGCCACAGAGTCACACCTCCCGGTGGACAGCTAAAGGAATTAAGAAAGACTGTTGATAGAAATGCAGATGACTGTGACAAGGAATTAAAAACTAGGAAAAGGAAGCAATCAAAAGTAGACAACTCAGTTGCCAAGAAAAAAGCTAAGGTAAAGGCAATGACTAGCAGATGAAATAATACAGAGGAATGAATAAGTGGTATGGAAAACAGAATAATGGAAATCACCCAATCAGAGCAGCAGATAGACAAATGAAAAGAAGAAATCAAAGCAACAGATGAGATCTCTGGGATAATATTAATATAAAGCATGTCAACCTACAAATAATAGGGGTTCTAGAAAGGGGAGAAAGAGATAAGGGGATGGGAAATATATCTGAAGACTTTATGGCTGTAGACTTTCCAAACTTTAAAATGGAAACATTCAGGTAAAGAAAACACAGAAAGCCTGAAACAAGATGAACCCACACAGACCCGCACCAAGGCATATTGCAAGTAAAATGGCAAAAGTTAAAGAGAGGATTCTAAGGCAGCAAGAGAAAAACAAGAGTCAGTTACTAGGGAACCCCCAAAATGCTACCAGCTGATTTCTCTACAGAACTTTGTAGGCCAGAAGGGAGTGGCAAGACAAATTTAAAGTCCTGAAAGGGAAAAATACGCAACCTAGGATACTCTACCCAGCAAGATCATTTAGAATAGAAGGAGATAAAGAATTTCTCAGACAAGCAAAAACTAAAACACTACAGCAACATTAAACCTAAACTATAAGAAATTTAAAAGTCTTCTCTAAATAGAAGAGAAACAAGAATCAATAGGAAAGGGAAAACAACAAAGGAAAGGCAAATATAGAAAAAGATTGAGGATCACTCAAGTAAGCCAGTATATAGATTTAAAAAGTTTTCCTGAAAGCGATCATAATTACAATGAGCAGCAAAATGATAGACATGAAGATATAAAATAGAATATCTAAATCACAAAATGTGAGGGTGGGGAGTGAGAAAATGTAGATCATTTAAAATGTGTTTGGACTTACATGACTATCAGTCTAAAAGTAAGTAGATAGAGTTATTAGGTTAGCATTCTTGAAAACCGAGGTAACCCCAAAGCAAGAGTATGTTATGGATTCACAAAAGTCTAGAGGAAAGGAACTTAAGCATAACACAAAAGAAATCCATCAAATCAGAAAACGAAAAACAAGAAGAAGAAAGGAAAAAAGAACTACAAAATCAACCGGAAAGCAAGAATTGAAGTGGCAATAAACACATACTTATAATTACTTTAAATGTCAATAGACTAAGCACACTAATTAAAATACATAGAATGGCAGATTGGATAACAAAACAAGAACCTACTACAAATAATAAATGCTGGAAAGGGTATGGAGAAAAGGGAACCCTGGTGGGAATGCAAATTGTTGCAACCACTATGGAGAACAGTATGAGGTTCCTTAAAAAACTAAAAATAGAGTTACCATATGATCCTGCAATCCCACTCCTGGGCACAAATCTGGAAAAGATGAAAACTCTAATTTGAAAAGATATATTCACCCCAATGTTCATAGCTGCACTATTTACAACAGCCAAGACATGGAACCAAGCTAAATGTCCATCCACAGATAAATGGATAAAGAACATGTGGTATGCACACACAGAAAAATATTTCTGTTCCGTTCCGTCGCTCAGTCGTGTCCGACTCTTTGCGACCCCGTGGACTGTAGCCTACCAGGCTTCTCCGTCCATGGGATTCTCCGGCAAGAATACTGGAGTAGGTTACCGTTTCCTTCTCCAGGGGATCTTCCCGACCCAGGGATCGAACCTGGGTCTCCCTCATTGGAGGCAGACACTTTAACCTCTGAGCCACCAGAGGTTATTACTCAGCTGTAAAAAATGACATTGGCAGGAATATGGTTGGACCTAGAGATGATCATATGAAGTCAGACAAAGACAGACAAATGTCATATGACATCACTTGTATGTGGAATCTGAAAACATGCACAGCAGGGCACATTTGGCAATGTGGGGAGGTATTTCAGGTGGTCACGCCTGGAGGAACATGGAGTGAGAGCGATCAGAGATGATGCTAAACATCCTAAAAGGCACAGAGCAGCCCCTGCAACACAGGATTTTCCTATCAAAGTGTCAGCAGCACCAAGGTGGAGAAGCCTTGCCTGAGGGACTTAATGGAGGACGTGGAGGACATTTGGGAAGTGAAGTGCTAGGGATCCGTCTTCTCCCTTTTCCCAACTGAACCACGTCTGGACAATTTCAAACTTCCACAACTCAGCCTTTCCCAAAACATCTTCAAAGAAAGGGGACCCACATTCTTTCAGAATTCTTTCCAGAGTCTGAGATTTAACGTTTCTATTAGAGGTTCTTACCCCAGGATCCAGAGCTATAGGGAATTTATGAGCCACCTGAAATGGTTGACAAAACCAACACAGGGAAGGGGGCAAACTGAGAGAGTGGCACTGCTGTGTGTACACTGCCCGACGCAGAACAGACCGCAGGCGGGAAGCCGCTGCGGAGCAGAGAGCTCAGCTCTGCGCTCCGAGAGCCTAGGGGAGTGGGAGGCTCAAGAGGGAGGGGCCGTAAATAAATAAATACACACATACACAGATGGCTGACTCACGATATCGGACAGTGAAAACTGACATTATAAAGCAGCAATTATTCTTTTTTTAAAGTGTGTGCATGTCAATTTTTCTGGAAAAAGTGTCATTTCTAAGTGGGTTCATGAGCCAAATCCTTTAGATCTTCTAACCTGTTTTTCCTCCTATTCAGTTTTCTGTGGTACCTCTTCATAGGCAGAAACTTCTGTTATCTGATGCCAGTTAAGACAGAACTGAGAAGAAGCCATGGTGCAAACAGGGAGGAGCTTAAGCCATTTGTCCAGGGACACTATTCGCTGGTGGCAGAGACAAGTCTAGACCTTCCCTCATGGAGAAAGAGGCTTTACAAAAATATTCTAACAAAATGGCCAAGAGCACTGGCCTTGGAGCCAGGTGGCCCGGCTTGGCATTTGCTCTGCCACCTCTGGTTGTACAGTTTTAGGGATTTTTAACCATTTTGTGCTTCAACTTCCTTATCTGAAAAATGGGGGTAGTAATACCAATCAACTCACACGGTAAGAATTAAGAGGTTAACATGCTTTGAATGATCCTAGAAGGGGGTAAACACTTCATTCTTTCATATTTGCTATTTACACAGTAACTGCTCTATATTTTTAAACAAATGAATACAGTAGTCAATGTTTTTGACATGTCAGCATGAGGCTTTTTGTTTTTTTGGTATCCTTGAAGGCATATTTTTGTGTGCAAAATTAAAAAAATAATCAACATAATATCCAGCATATAATCTGCCGGATGGTGGTGGTTAGTGCTATGAAGACAGATAACAAAGCAGGGCAAGGCGGATAGAGGGTGAAGGGGCGAGCAGAGGGCATGGAGGATTTTGCACAGGGATGGCCAAGGAAGACATCTCTGAGAAGGTGACATCTGAGTGCAAGAAGGCAAGGGATGACCCATGTTGCCATCAGGGAAAAGAGCATTTCTGGCAGAAGAAACAAAGAAGTGCAAGGGCCCCAGAACTGGGATACTTGTCTCAGTCATGAATCTGAAGTAAGCAAAGGAGAGAGCAGAAGGAGATGAGTCAGGGAAGTCGAGCAGTGGGTGGGAGTTAGCATCTTGAGTGAGAAAGGAAGTGCCAAAAGCTGGAGCGTGTCATGACCTGGCTAATAAAGGGTGGAAGTAAGGGACCACTTTGGAGCCTGTATTTTTTTTTTTTTTAGCCCAGGAGATACACGATGGTGGCTAGATCATGGTGGGTGTAGGAGTGAAGCTAAGTAGGGAGGAGGATTCTGGATATTTTTTAAAGGAAGCGCAAACAGGCTTTGCTGATCAGAATGGGATGTGAGAGAAAGGAATCAAAGTAAATTACTATTTCTAAAGTAAACACAAGCCCCGTCTGAAACTTAGTTCAAGTTCTGTAAACATCTTGCTGCTGCTGCTGCTAAGTCGCTTCAGTCGTGTCCGACTCTGTGCGACCCCATAGACGGCAGCCCACCAGGCTCCCCCGTCCCTGGGATTCTCCAGACAAGAACATTGGAGTGGGCTGCCATTTCCTTCTCCAATGCGTGAAAGTGAAAAGTGAAAGTGAGGTCGCTCAGTCGTCTCCGACTGAGTGACCCCATGGACTGCAGCCCACCAGGCTCCTCCATCCATGGGATTTTCTAGGCAAGAATACTGGAGTGGCTTGCCAGCTGTGTTTATACATTTCACATTTTCAGTTTAAAGCATCTCAAATGCTAGATTAACAAGGATAACCATCCAGTACTTAAACAACCATAGACAAAGCTAATGGAGTAGATGAGTGATGAAAGAATTTGCTAGTTATCTTGAACACTAGACTACTGTTAACATATTTGGATAAATTCTATTATATTTTAACTTAAAATCTAAAGTCCACAATTGATTACCCAATTACACATTTTACACTGGAACCACAGGGCTAATATGTTACAATCCCTTTAAACATTACAAACACTGCAGGCACCAACTGACAAATGTTACACAGACCATTTTCAAATTTAATACAAAAATATCAATACAACTGTTTTAACTTCATCATCTCTAAGATGATGAAAGTAAAGATGCTGTAAAGTCTAAGAGTAAATTTGCACACACTCAGTAAGGAAACAGTTTCCCCTCAGTTTACCTGGGGTGATGTCTCCTCACTGACTAGTCTGAGATTAGTGGTGAATCAGATAGTATTAGCCAGGAAACAAGTTCTGAAGATGCAGAGATCCAGGGAGAGATGTGTGTTTCTTTTTTTAATAAGAAAGGGCAAGTGGAACTTAGATGGGAAGGACTCCTTGCCCTCCCCAGAGGTTTTGGTGGGGTGGGAATTTAATGGCCCACCTCCCTTGGACTCAAATTACTCAGTGCCTAAGTCTTTTGTGATTTCCTTCTATTTTATCTCCAGATTCAGAAGGTTATGGGACAATAACCTTCCCTCTGATTATTTTACCACTTGATCAGACTCAATCTTGGGTGTGGCTCTCAAACTTGGCTGCCCAATGGATTCCTCTGTGGGGCTTTATCAACAGTGAGGCCAGGGTCCCATGCAGAGACTCTGATGTAATGGCCCTGGGATAAGACCCAGGTCTTGGAATTTTGACAGCTCTTAGGTGACTGCACTGTGCAGCCAGGGTTGAGATACATTGCTGATGCTCATCAAATGTGGGTACAGGCTAAAATCTCCCAAGTCTTTCTAACCTTGTGGTGATTCAGAAATTCTTTTTAAGTCTTGGAGTACTCAGAGGCCAGGGTGGGAATACTCAGCAGCAGCAGTTTCTTCCTCCAGTGTTTGCTGAGTGCTTATCCTGCACAAGTCATTCCTTAGGCCCTGGAGGTAAGTACACAGTGGTGGCTCAGACAATTCTCTGCCCTACTGGCACTTAACAGTCCAGAAGGGAGACAGTTGACAGACAAATAAGGAAGAAAATCAGACAACACCAGTGTGAAGAGCAGCTATGTTGCCTAGTAGTTAAGAACATGGGCTTGAACTAGCTGGGATCTAAGTCCCAGTTTGGTGTGACCTTGGACAAGTAAGTTCCCAGGTGGTGCCAGTGGTAGAGAGCCCGCCTGCCAATGCAGGAGACATAAGAGACAGATCCCTGGATTGTGAAGATTCCCTGGAGGAGGGCATGGCAACCCACTCCAATATTCTGGCCTGGAAAACCCCGTGGACAGAGGAGCGTGGTGGGCTACAGTCCATGGGGTCACAAAGAATCAGACGTGACTGAGCGACTCAGCACACACGCACATGGACGAGTTACCTACCCTTTCTTGTTTCTGTTTCCTCATGTGTGAAAATGGAATTGTAGGACTTCTCTGGTGGCTCAGTGACTAAGACTCCACACTCCCAGTGCAAGTGGCCCGGGTTCAATTCCTGCTCAGGGAACTATATCCCACACTCCGCGGCTAAGAATTTGTATGCCGCAACTGAAGATTCTGTGTGGAGAACTAAAAGATCAAAGCTCCTGCATGTTGCCACTAAGACCTGGTGCAGCCAAATAAATAAATGAATTTTTTTTAATGTTAAAAAAATTATAGTAGCCAGTAAGTCAGTCAGTCACTCAGTTCCGTCAGTTCAGTCGCTCGGTCGTGTCTGACTCTTTGTGACCCTGTGAATCACAACATGCCAGGCCAGGTCAGTACCAACTCATAAAGTTGTTAGAAGAATGAAAAGAGTTAATATATGTAAAATATTTAGACTAATTTCAGATGAAGAGAGAACAGGGAAAATTAGCCATTATTTTAACATCAGAAACTGATAATTTTAAAATAACAAATCAAACTGAGTTAGGGAATAAAAATTGTGGGAGTAAGAGAACGAAAGTCTGAGAAGGAAAAGGAGGATTGTTATTTTAGCTAAGGTGGTCAGAAAAGGGCTCTCTGAGGAGGTGACATTTATGCAGAGACCTAAGTGCAGAGAAACAGTGTCAGACTTTATTTTTTGGGGCTCCAAAATCACTGCAGATGGTGACTGTAGCCATGAAATTAAAAGACGCTTACTCCTTGGAAGGAAAGTTATGACCAAGCTAGATAGCATTTCAAAAAGCAGAGGCATTACTTTGCCAAAAAATGTCCGTCTAGTCAAGGCTATGGTTTTTCCCGTGGTCATGTATGGATGTGAGAGTTGGACTGTGAATAAAGTTGAGCGCTGAAGAATTGATGCTTTTGAACTGTGGTGTTGGAAAAGACTCTTGAGAGTCCCTTGGACTGCAAGGAGAGCCAACCAGTCCATTCTAAAGGAGACCAGTCCTGGGTGTTCATTGGAAGGACTGATGCTGAGGCTGAAACTCATACTTTGGCTACCTGATGCAAAGAGTTGACTTATTGGAAAAGACCCTGATGCTGAAAGGGATTGGGGGCAGGAGGAGAAGGGGACAACAGAGGATGAGATGGCTGGATGGCATCACCGACTCGATGGACATGAGTTTGGATAAACTCCGGAGTCGGTCATGGACAGGGAGGCCTGGCGTGTTGCGATTCATGGGGTCGCAAAGTCGGACACGACTGAGCGACTGAACTGAACTGAAGTGCAGAGAGGAAAGAGTGAAAGAAAAAGTGTTAATGGCTCAGTTGTGTCCAACTCTTTGTGACCCCATGGACTAGATAGCCCATTAGGCTCCGTTGTGTGATTCTCCAGGCAAGAATACTTGAGTGGGTAGCCATTCCCTTCTCCAGCGATATTCCTGACCCAGGGATCAAACCTGGGTCTCCTGCATTGCAGGCAGATTCTTTACTGTCTGAGGTCTGACCCGCCAATAAAGAGGACGGGATCCCTCAAATATTCTGGGCTGAGAAAATAGCAAAACACAAGACCCTGAGGCAGAAGACAGCTGGTGGGTCCAGAAGAAAAAAAGGAATGGAAAATATGGGGTGGAGTGAAGTGGAGGTGGGAGAAGGCGTGGGGAAGAGCCCATCGTGTTGGGTAGCACATCTGTCTGTAGACTGGGATCACCCACTAGACTATGAGTCTCAAGTCTTTGTATCACTAGATACCGTGCCAGGCCATGGAATATGCTCAATACATGTTTACTGAATAAAGGAAAATCAATTATTAACCATATAAAGCCCCCTCCATCAGCAAATTAGAATATCAGTATTCCAGGCTCAATTGTTCACTCCCAAGTTCCATGCAAAACCCAACTGGGAGGTGTGACATTTATAGAGGTCTCCCAAGGCCTTCTTTTATAAAAGATAAGAGTCAGCAGCCCATGAGGAGGGACCTCAGATGGGCCACCAGTTGATAAGAACAATGCAGTCCTTTCCTTGGTACTTACGAGTGGATACAATTCCCTAGAGGGCCATTATTATGTACAGTTGCTTCTGTGCAGCCAAGGGTTACCAAAATTAGTGCTTTGCTAGTGTTTCCTGGGGACTGATTTAACATTCAACGGAGGAGCTAGCTGCCAAGTCCAGCTCTAGGGGGTCGCCATCTCCCACTGTGTGTGAGCTCAGCATAGCTGGAATTCCTGCCAATTTTAGATGAAAGCTTTGTTATTATTGCATCATCGGGGCAGTTTAGACAGGAACCATGGCTTTCTCTAGCAGTTTTTCTTGCATTTTAATGATAACTTTGTTTCTCTTTATCCTTAGGAATCTGGTTCCTTGTGGGTTGGTGTGGTAAGCCCTGGAGGCTATAGTAGCGAATGTTCCATCGATGTTTCTCCATCACTTAGGTTCTAAGTCATGGGTAAACTGGTTTTTGAGCATAACTGTTACCTTAGCCTAACCAGCTTCTCATCTGCTTTCATGCAGAAGCAGCACTCCAGTTTTACTTTGGGGACCCCTCCTCAACTCCACATGTCTCTAAGGGGGTGTTTAGCTTGGAGTCTTGCCTCTCCTGCCTCCTTCCTGGCGCCCGCTCCAAGCATGTTCAGCTACCCAGACTAGACAAGAAGAGCACTTCCTTCTAGCCACAGTGAGTCTGGGCTCAGGGGTGGGGTCCGACCCATTCTAGATGATCAAGGTCCTCATTGTGAAGTTGGCAAATTGATGCTCATTAGGCGGGAGAAGGCTGTGTCCTATTCCTCTAGGACAGTGGTTCTTAAAGCCAACGCTTCCTTTTTAAAAACAAATATTGTTATTATCCCTTTAACATACCAAAGAGAATTCATAGATAATACAACAATGTTGTCCTAATTCTAATATGAAAGATAAAAATTAAAAATAAAATTAAAAGACATTAAAAATAACATAATAAAAATAGCTTATAAAAAGTTTACAGTGAAATAATGATACATCAGTATGTACAAGCATGAGCATGCCTGCTCTAGAAGACGTAGTAACATAATCAGATGCTTGCCCCAGACATGAGCAATCACTGAGCAGAACAGTGGGTGACGGAGACACGCGCTGGTGAGCTGTACTGTATCTTCAGTACCATCAGTGACATCACCATTGGTGATGTGACACCTGAAATAGTCAACAGCCCTTGGTAAAATTCCAAACAAAAGAAAGGAAAATTTTCTCTCACTTTTTACACGGTAGTGAGTGATAAGTCACTTCAGTCGTGTCCAACTCTTTGTGACCCTATGGACTGAATCCTGTCAGGCTTCTCTGTCCATGGGATTCTCCAGGCAAGAATACTAGAGTGGGTTGCTATGCCCTCCTCCAGGGGATCTTCCCGACCCAGGGATCCAACCCGTGTCTCTTTTGTCTCCTGCATCGGCAGGCAGGTTCTTTACCATTAGCGCCACTTCATAGACAATGCAGTGTGTATTAAAACTGCACAGCACGTCCAGGGGCCTACTCAGCTGCTCTCAGGGGATGGAGGCTGGGGTCTGATCTTTGCTTTCTCCCTCTGCCTCATTCCAGGTCACCAGTATCTCCCAGAAAGGTGCTTGTCCACTGTCCTGGTTCCTGACTTTTGTGGCTGCCATCCAGGGAACACCTCTAAATGCCCTGGCTCTGGTGGCCAGTGGGGCTCATGCTTGCAGTTCGCACAGAACTGCAGAAATGAAGAGCTCTTAACCGGCCACCACCCCCAGGAGAGAGCAGCAGACAGGCAGACTGAGGAGCCCAGTGTTCTGTGAAGGAGACCTATTAGCTCCCCTTCATAGCTATGGCCTGAGGGGCAGGCTTCTAATTAAACACACACCTAGGCCCACTTGTAATCCTCCCTAGAGGCCTCAGAGGGTGGAGGTCATCTCTGCCATGCTTCAGAATGCAGGTCCTCTCCGCAGGGAGCTTGTGCATGCATCCAGTGATCCAGTTTCTGCATCTGTTACCCCGGTTTTTGTGGCTGCCACCCAGGGGGACACCTTGCATCACCTATCTATAGTGGCCAGTGGGGCTTATGTTTACAAGTTAAATGAGATTGTATAAAAAAATAAATTTGTTCCTTGGTCAAATAAATAAATAATTCTTATAAAGATAAAAAAATTGTAGCAAAAAAAAAAAAAGAAACCACTCTTCACTAGCTATAACCCAGGGCTCAGTGCAAACAGAGCAGACAGAACAGCCACCTCAGTCTTCCCCTACCAGGGGAAAAAAATTGCATACTTCAAAAGCTACTGCCTGAGGATCTACTTTTCAATCAGCTTGAATCTAGGTGCTGACTGAGATCATCTCCTTTCGGACACTGACAGGTCTTGGCACACTCTCAACTACTAGAAGCCACTTAAAAAAAATCTGGACAAAGTTTTGAGGACAAAAAAGAAGTAGGCGAGGTTTAACAAAAAGGCTCATCTCCAACATGAATTTACTCCTTTAAGGATGGACTTTTTGCCACTGACTCCTTGTGACCCCATGGACTGTAGCCTGCCAGGCTCCTCTGTCCATGGACTCTTTCCATGCAAGAACACTGGAGTGGGTTGCCATTTCCTACTCCAGGGGATCTGCCCAGTGCAAGGATCAAACCCGCATATCTTGTGTCTCCTACATTTGCAGGCAGATTCTTTACCACTGTGCCACCTGGGAAGCCCTAAGACTGGGAGAGGTGGTTGTTTTATCTAATGTATAGAAATCAACTTCCCTTGTGGTTCAGATGGTAAAGAATCTGCCTGCAATGTAGGGGACCCAGGTTCAATCTCTGGGTTGGGAAGATTCCCTGGAGAAGGAAATGGCTACCCACTCCAGTATTCTTGCCTGGGAAATCCCATGGACAGAGGAGCCTGGCAAGCTACATGGAGCTGCAAAGAGTCGGACACACCTTAGTGACTAAACAACAACATATAAATCCTCTACATACGAATGAGTTCCGTTCAAAGAGTACATTCATAAGTCCAATTTGTATGTGGGTGCTAAGTCTCTTCAGTTGTCTCCTATTCTTTTTGACCTTTTGGACTGCAGCTTACCAGGCTCCTCTGTCCATGGGATTCTACAGGCAAGAGCCCTCCTCCAGGGGATCTTCCCCATCCAGGGATTGAGCCCAGGTCTCTTTGAGTTGCAGGCCTATTCTTTACCCTCTGAGCCACCAGGAAGACACATGGTAAATCTCCACTAAACATTCTCTTCTTTTGGCTGAATATCAGTCCATCTTGCTGGCCCAGCTCACTACTAGAACCACCAGTTCAAACTTGCTCCTACAACTCCCTGACTAGAGATGCAGAAAATCTGGTTGTCCTCAAGTTCATGTTTATTTCACCAATATCAAAGTCTGACAGCTGAACAGTAAGACGGGCTCAGCAGGTGGGGCATACTCAGGCATGTTATTGTTGACAGAGTGTCCCGGCTTGGCTGGTAATGTTCTGTCTTCATTACCAGCCTTGAAGTTGTGGCTGTTGTTTCTGTTAAACAAACACATTTTTTTCTTAAAAAAATTTTTAACCTGGCTCAGTTTTTATTTTGAAAATATTTTTATTAAACTCTTTTTTTTTTTTTTTCCTGGCTGTGTTACATGGCATGTGGGATCTTAGTTCTCCAACCAGGGATCAAACCCGAGTGCCCTGTATTGGAAGCCTGAAGTCTTAATCACTGGACCACCTAGGATGTCCCTAAATCTTTATATGAACCCTTAAATAAGAGTTTCAAGTGACAGGGAGTGTTCTGCTCTATTCCTGAACTGTGGGGCATCACTGCAATTCACATGGTATCCACGGTATCCTCACAAGCGAGGAAGAAGAGCCAAAAGAATCAAAAGGAGAAAGAAAGCTTTTCCCAAAAGGCATTCCCTATGACCTCAGAAAAGCACAACTTGGGTCATTTCCAGACAAACTGTTGGGAAAGAGTTCTCTTTTTAAACTTTCAAATACAAAGGTTTTTGTTCAGTGGCAATCTTGTATTACCCATTTCTGCTGATTTTCAAAAGCCAAAAGTATTCTTTAAAAACAGTAAGGCCAACAGTGTTATGATACTTTATCACCGGAACAGAAATTTCTAGTGCTAAACAAATTCATACCTAGAAATGTTTTCCATTCAATGAATAAACACCTGAAATGGATGTTGTAAGGGAACTTCAGCAAGGGGTAGGATCGTTCAGATGGCAAATGAGGGAGCCTGGGTATTGCAAATACAAGGTATAACTGCCATCTCCCCGCCCCACGTATGACAGGAGTGGCTAAGTTTCGGTAACAGTTAAGTGGGGCAGTGTAGAATGTGGTCTCTAGAATCGTGCTGTCTAGGTTTGAATCCCAGTTCTTCCTTTTAACAGCTGCATGACCGTGGGCAGTTTACCCAGCTACACGGTGCTTCAGTTAGCTCATCAAAAAGGAGGCGGAGTGCCTGCCTCGTGCGTGTGTGTGCAGTCACTCAGTCGTGTCTGACTCTTTGTGAGCCCGTGGGCTGTAGCCCCCCAGCCGCCTCTGTCCATGGGATTCTCCAGGCAAAAATGCTGGAGTGGGTTGCCATGCTCTCCTCCAGGGGATCTTCCCAACCCAGGGATTGAACCTGCTTCTGTTTATGTCACCTACATTGCAGGCGGATTCTTTACCACCAGCGCAACCTGGGAAGCCTGATAAAGCACTTAGAAGGGTGTTTGGCCCAAAGTAAGTATTCAAAAAACATATTAAGCTCATAAGTCAAAAAGTAGACACAATCCAAGTAACCACAACAAGCCAGTGGATAAACTGTGGTATACCTGTACACTGGAATACCACTCAACAATGAAAAGAAAAACTATCAACTAACACCCACAAGAACCTGGGTGAATCTCCAGATAACTACCCTGAAGGAAAGAACCCAGGCCAGAAACACTACATGATTCAATTTCCACAGAACCTGTGGAAAAACAAAACAAATTTATAGTAACAGCACATTAGAGGTTGCTTGGGAATTGGGGATGCAGGGAGAGGCGCGAGGGAAGATAAAAGGGCACAGAGAAACTTTTGATGGTGATGAACGAATATGTTCACTGTCTTGACTGTGGTGATGGTCTCATGAATATATGCATATGTCAAACTTATTACACAGTTTAAGCATGTCATTGTTATATGTCAATTAAATCTCAATAAAACTGCTTAAGAACTGTCAGCCATTACCAATTTCCCACTAATCCCACCCTTGTTAACAATGTCTCAGGTGGTCATTACTGGATCAGACTCATTCAATTCTAGTCCTATTGGTTATCCCTGGTTTAAATAAACTTTTCTAATTTTCTCCCACTTTTGAGAATTTATGATTCTGTAACTTACTAGTCCTCTGACCTTAGACAAGTCACAAGCTCTCTGAGCCTCCATGTTTTCCATCAGTAACACATGGACATTTTATCTATCTGCCTTTCTGGATAGTTGTGAAGATAGAATGTGGAAATGTTCAAAGTGCTCCAAAATACTGTACGGTGTTACGTGTACACGAGGGAGAGACATGTGCTGCGTTCCTCTGAACACATACTGTGTTTGCCAAGACTTGGTCTGCCAGCAGAACTTGATACCAAGCACCTCTTAAAATGGCCCTTCTACAAATACTGCTCAGGTTTATGGTTTTTGTATGAACACCTTTGTTAGCTCGTTTTTATGGTTACTCATCAGGCTGTGAAGAGCAGGGGTCCAGGGATGTCAAAAGTCTGAGGAACCCAGGCGAGGCCACTCAGAGAGGCATGCCAGTGTTGGCGGGATCACCTTATAGAGGAATTTTCCAGGTGGAGATGCCACCACCTGTCAAAGGTGGTCCCTTCTGGCCCAGGGCCTCTGCCCTTTGATGAGTTAAAGCCTGCTGCTGATTAGCATAGCGGGGCCTAGGTTTGATTTCTTGTCATAATAAAAAAAAAAAATAGTCATTTAATATCACTCCAGAGAACCTGCCAGGTTGTTTGCCAGAAACAGCGCTTGTTAGAAGACCTCATTTTAGTGGTGAGAGGGAGTTTATAAGCTCAAAAAAAAAAAAAAAAATGCTGGAAAGACACAACTAAAAGTGTACTAAATAGGTGTTGAGAGGTATAAACCAAAACACTAATAGTGGTTCAGACTTCCCAGGTGGCACAAGTGGTAAAGAACTCACCTGCCAACACAGGAGATGTAAGAGACTGTGGGTTCGAGCCCTGGGTTGGGGAGATCCCCTGGAGTGGGAAACAGCAACCCACTCCAGTATTCTTGTCTGGCGAATCCCATGGCCGGAGCAGCCTGGCAGGCTCTAGTATGTAGGGTCGCAAACAGCACAACTGAAGCAACTTAGCACATACGACAGTGATTACCTTTAGACTTAGGGTGAAGATTCTTACTTTTCTCTTGGCTTTCCTGCATTTTCTAAGTTTTTTATGAGTGGATGTCACTTTTACAATAAGAAACTTTAATAAAAAAAAAAACAACAACCAAGGTATGTCTGGCATAGAATTTCTACCTTTGCACAGAAAGGCGAAGACATTCTTATTATCTCTAACCAATAAAGATGACCATCAGCTGTAAACAGAAACGGAATTAAAATGCCTCTAAGTATGATCTGTCAGCTCAGGCATCCATCTCTGAGGGCTGTGGCACTGGGTAGTTTCAGGAAGAGCTTGCTCTGCCCCTTGACACCGAAATAAAAATGATAGTGCTGTCCCCAAGCCTCCTTAAGTCCCTTCATGCTAGATCTTGTTCTGGAATCCACACATCTCAATTCTTCTTGAATCAACATGTTTTCTGTCTGTATGACTTAGCTTGAGACTAATCATACCCTGAATTCCCCCCAAGCCTATCAGTCACTGGATCCCACCAAGAGCCATGAAACCGCCATCATTGGTTCACATCCATCGCGGCTCAAACCGAAACCAGGAGCTACCACAAGAAACCTTCTAAAAACTACAGTGACCCCAGGAGCATCTCATGTATCCACTCCGGCCATGCCCCACAACTGTCTTTTTGTCTTAGACTTTCCTGCAACGTCCAAACAGTCGAATTTAAAATCTTGGGGTTTACCAGCTGGGTAATCTTGGATGAGACACTTAATTTCTCTGTATTTCAGTTTCCTTATCAGTAAAGTGAGCTCAGTAAAATCTCTTTCTTAGAACTGGTGTGAGAATGAAGTGATTGATATGGCAAAGTACTCCAAGTAGCACCTGGCACATGGTACCACTCATACACGTGAACTATTTTTATTCCTGACCAATGCCTCTGCTCAGCTTTTGAGCTGCACTCACTTCAGTAGGTCCCCAACAGCGTGCGAAACAAATCTTCATTCTGCAAATGAATGTAAGACTTGGAATAAAATCCCAGGTGATGCTTCACAGACTTAATTTTATCCAAGAAAGCAGCTTGGATGAAGTTCTAAATGCAGCCAGCCTCCCAGGGAGCCATCTCTCTGAGGTTAGACACTGTCTCACACAGAGCAAGTTGAAGCCAAACTCCAAACTTCAGAATCCAAAAGAGCTAGGAAGAGCTCTGACCATAATGGCATTTATTACCTTCCCATATCCCTCACTCCTGGCAAGTTTTAAGAGCCTGATGCCCAGGATTTATCCCCAAAATAGTGAAATCAGGATCCCTGAAGGCGGGACCCAGACTTCGGTATCACAAGCTCCCCAGATGATTCCAACAAGCAGTCAAGGCTGAGAAGCGTTCAGTTCAGTTCAGTCACTCAGTCGTGTCCGACTCTTTGCGACCCCATGAATCACAGTACATCAGGCCTCCCTGTCCATCACCAAGTCCTGGAGTTCACCCAAACTTATGTCCATTGAGTTGGTGATGCCATCCAGCCATCTCATTCTCTGTCGTCCCCTTCTCCTCCTGCCCCCAATCCCTCCCAGCATCAGAGTCTTTTCCAGTGAGTCAACTCTTCGCATGAGGTGGCCAAAGTATTGGAGTTTCAGCTTTAGCATCAGTTCTTCCAATGAACACCCAGGACTGCTTAGAGTCAAATAAAAGTTATCAGTGCCTTAAATTGATATCCCATGGCTGCTTGAGAACGAGAACCATTGCTGATTCCAGTTTGTGCTGTGTGTGCGTGCTCAGTCACTTCAGTCAGGTCTGACTCTTTGCAACATTATGGATTGTAGTCCGCCAGGCTCTTCTGTCCATGGGATTCACCAGGCAAGAATACTAGAGTGGGTTGCCGTTCCTTTCTCCAGGGGATCTTCCTGACCCAGGGATCAAAGCTGGGTGTCCCGCATTGCAGGCAGATTCTTCACTGTCTGAGCCACCAGGGAAGCCCAGTTTGTTCTGTACTCCTTCATATTTTAAATCTATCCCTGTGAACACTGCCCTGTCTTCTCTGGCACAAGGACAGCATTTCCTGGGACGCCACTCCTCAGAGTGTGAACAGGAAGACCTAAAACAGCTCCAGGTTCCTCTGAGGCAGACTTCTTAAACTGTGTTGACTGCCCAGGAGGGGACTGTCACAAGCAGGTTCACCCCAAACTCTTAGAGCAGGTTTTGATGAGCACTTTAGAGGAATCTAGAATCTCTTTTGGCCAAAGACTTCCTTGCTGGTCTGACCGCATCTGGTGGTGCAGTCACCAGTGACCCATCTAAAACGCAGCGACCACACCCTCTCTCTGTTTACAGAACTTCAGTGGCTCTTCATCTGTGGGACAGACTCCAAGCTCCTTGGCCCAGCGGCTATGCCTTTCAAATCCTGCCTGCCTCCCTCGCCAGTCTCAACATGTTCCTCTTTGAGTCTCCTTATAATAATAAACTTCTTGTTTTGTTTTGGTTTAGTTACTTGATTTGTTTGTTTTCCCCAATCATCCTCGGTCTTTGCTGCTCTCCTTCCTGGAATGTTCTCACCAGTTAACTTCTCCTTGTCCTGAAAGGGGGCTCCCCTGGTGGTTCAGGCAGTAAGGAATCTGCCTGCAGTGCGGGAGACCCAGGTTCAATCCCTGGATCAGGAAGATGCCCTACAGAAGGGAATGGCTACCCACTCCAGCATCCCATGGGGTCGCAAAGAGTTGGACACGACTGACACTTTGACTTTGTCCTGAAAGGATCCCTAAAAGGGGCAAAGCTCCCCTCCTCGAGGAAGCCTCTTCTGCCTCCCACCTTCTTCTGTGCTGGTTGGGTCAGGGGCCCCTCTTTGTGCTGCTGTTGTGCACCGGACATCTTTCTGTCCTTGAACTCACCGCATGCTGGTGTTTCAGAGTCTGCGTGCCCGCCTCCCCTGACCAGGCATCAGGGCCCCCGCTGCAGTCAGTCCTTTGCCCCTCCTTCCTTCCCAGCCCCTGATGTGGCGTTGGGAGGCACTGGGGCAGAGCTGAACTTGCTGGCAGCCTGTTCACAGGCCCCCTTGATGGGCTTGCTTCTGCAACGCCCTATTCCCAGCAGTTTCATATCCACAGGTTAATCAATTCCTGATGTCAGTGCCCCAAATCTGAAGGCCCTTGACTTTCTAGAGTTCCTTCCGTGAGCAAGTACCACCTGAAAAGTTATTTTTGTTTGGAGAAGTGATGGGGACCAAGGGCTCTAGAGACAGGGGTTTCATCCTGACTCTCCTCTTACAAGCCGTGTAATTCCGGACAAGGGTTCCGCTCCGTGCACCTCAGTTTGGTCTCCTGTAAACAGGAATGACGAGTGCACCCAGCTCATACAGTTGTAACAGGGGTTAAGTGGGCTTGTATGTGTAAACCTGGCCCAGAGTGAGCACTGCATAAGGTTAGCCTGTCTTGTTATTTTCATGGGGAAATACTTCCTTTGCTTCTTCCAGTTTCCAATGACCCCAGGCATTCTTCGATTTGTGGCAGCAAAACTCTATTCTCTGCCTGTCTCTCCACAAGACTTCCTGTGTGCATGTCTATGTGGTCTTTTCCATGCTCCTAAGGACGCTTCAGTGGATAAGCCGTCTTAATCCAGCAGGATCTCATCTCAACTCTTACCTTAAATGCATCTGCTCGGATCCTATTTCCAAACAAGGTCCCATCTGAGGTTCCGGGTACACATGAATTTTGCAAGGACGCTATTCAACTGATTACAATCAGTCTCTGGGCTTAGGGGTTCCAGACCAGAAAATCACCAAGGAGCCCTGGATGTTTCATAACGGCCCATTAGTATAACTTTGCAGCTTTTATGTTTTCTCTAGTTCTGTAATCCTCTCAAGTTCTGAGGGGC
This sequence comes from Moschus berezovskii, assembly GCF_049115385.1. Lineage (NCBI taxonomy): Eukaryota > Metazoa > Chordata > Mammalia > Artiodactyla > Moschidae > Moschus > Moschus berezovskii. Next base: position 18,033,457 of record NC_142475.1, on the reverse strand, counting down.
CCAAAACACTCAACACAGCCCAATACAGGTAGAGTCAAGACAGAAAAAGACACACAGCCCAAACGCTCCAGTTTTCCTTTATAACTCACCTGTTTGAACCTCAAGGGGCTAAAGAGAATGAAGAAAAATAAGATGGGAAGATTTAATTTACACCCCTCATCTTATGCCTCAGTATATTTGCTCAAAAACGCTGCCCATCAACCCAGAAACTTTTTGCATGCTTGCTCAAGTGCCTTTGTTCATATGGCCCATGGCTTTGACGATTGGTGCCCGAAGACTGAGCTATAAGAAAAGAGGAAAGGGCACGTAGGTACGGATGGGTTCCTGCAGTGCACGTGAGAGCCCCAGTCATTATGAACCACCCAGCTGTATCTCTGAGGGACCCCACTACACCGCCAGAGGCCTGACGGTGTGGACTCAGGAGAGGCAGGAAACTCAATCTCATTATTCATACCCTCAGAAAGGGTGTGGGTACCATATATAAAAGGACCAAAAAGATTACAAATAGGATAAGGAATTATAAGCAAATAACATTTTAAAGGCTTAAAAAGCAGTAAATGTGTACTTGTTTGGTAATACTATAGAAATTGCCTTTAAAAAAAATCTATAGACTAGCCTGCAGGCTCTGTGAAGTTAGGATACTGAAATCTGTCACTGCAATGCCCAGCCCATAGGAGGCATTCATTAAATCATCCTAGACTGAACGAATGTTAAGCTTTTGTTAAAAGCCTACCACGTGCCAGGCACAGAGTAAATTAAAATACCCCTTAAAAACAATATAGAATTGATTCAGAATGAGCAGCATAAAATTTCTTTACTTAAAAAACTGCATTGAGTTAAAAATTATAAAGGTCATGGGGGTAAAGAAATGGCATAGATTTCAAAAGGCACCCTTGAAAAGTAGCCATCTGGACTCTTCAATAAATAGTGTTGGGATAGCTTGACCACTGTCTAACACAATATTCCTCCCAATTAAATATGGATTAAAGACTTGAATGTAAGACCTGAAACCTTAAATGTTCTAGAAGAAAACATCAGTGGTAAGCTCCTTGACACCAGTATTGGCGATGAATTTTGGGATGTGACACCAAAAGCAAAGGCAACAAAAGCAGAAATAAATGAGGGGATGCATCAAACTAAAAGCTTCTGCAGAGCAAAGCAAACCATCAATAAAATGAAAAGGCAACCTACCAAATAGGAGAAAATATTTGCAAGTTATATATCTGATAAGGGCTTAATACTCCAAATATATAAAGGACTTATACAACTCATTAGCAAAAAAAAAAAAAAAGGCACTATAATTTAAAAATGGGCAGAAGGGACTTTCCTATTGGTCCAGTGATCTAGAAGTCTGTCTGCCAGTGTAGGTGACATGGGTTTGATCCCTGGTCCAGGATGATTCTGCCTGCCGCAGAGCAAATAGACTGATGGTCGCCATGGGTTGGGGATGGCGGAATGGGTGATGGTGGTCAAAGGAACAAATTTCCAGTTTATAAGATGAAAAATTTCTGGCGATCTACTGTACAGTATGGTGGCTATAGTTAATAATACTATACTACGTACTTTAACATTGCTAACAGTAAATCTTGAATGTTCTCACTAAAAAAAACTATGTGAAGTGATAGATATATTAACTTTATCATAGTAATATTTTATAATATATACATGTATCAAGTCATGACATTATACACCTTAAACTTACACAATGTTAGATGTCAATTATATCTCAATAAAGTTGGGAATAAAATACTCCAGCAGAAAAAACGTTCATTGACAATGAGTGATTAAGACCTGACTGTCAACTTAGAGGGGTCGGATGAGGTGGGAAGTGGGAAGGAGGTTCAGGAGGGAGGAGACGTGTGTGTCCCTATGGCTGAGTCATTGATGTATGGTAGGAATCAACACAATATCATAGAGCAATTATCCTTCAATTAAAAGAAAGACCTGTCAGGGGCAGAGATCGGGGATGGAGGAGGGCAGGGACTTACAGAGAGGCCAGTCCTGTTCTTGGGTTCAGGTGTGACATAAGTTAAAGGGAGGAAGTGGCTTGTTTGGACTTTGCTGGGGGTTGAGCCAAGACCCAGGCCCCTCACAGGTAGAAGTAAGTCCCCAGGAGGAGGAACCTGACCAGGGTGCTCCACGTTGCTGCCTGAAGACTGGACCAGATCCCAGATTGTACGCTTAGCCTCTAGTCAAGGGGATGCTCAGGGACACCTCTGACCTTGCTGTAGAGTGGCCCTCCACATTAGAGAGGGCCCACAGGCAAAGGAAAAACCCTGAGCCCCATCTGTCCTGGAAGGAAAGTCCTCTTGAAGTGGGTAGCGTAGTTAACATGATTTCAGAGAAGGAAAGTACACACTTTAAGAATCCAGGGACTTCTCTGGCAGTCCAGTGATTAAGAACCTGCCTTCCAACACTGGGTTTGATCCCTGGTTGGGTTTGATCCCTGGAGATGTGGGTTCGATTCCTGGCTGGGAAATAAGATCCCACATGCATCGGGGCGACTGACGAGCCCGCATGTCAACTAGAGGGAGAAGGCCGCATGCCAAAAGGCAAGATGGCACGTATGGCAACTAAGACCTGACACAACCAAAAACAAATAAATAAATATTTTTAAAAGAGAATCCACTCACATGCCAAGACCTCTGAGTCAGAGGCTGCTGAGCTGGGATATAAATTCCTACTGCCATGCTCTTAGCCACACTGCTTTCTGCTGCCTCCCTAACTCCAGGGTTCTAATTCTCAATTCCCTTTTCTGAAAAAGCAGAGCAGGTTCCTAGCTCCAAGTTACTGGGGATATGGAACGGCATGATGTACATCACAGCCCGGCATCCAGCAAGCCGGTGGGAACCAACAGGAGTTCAGCAGTGCTGTGCTCCTTCCCTGTCTCGGCTTCTCAAGTCAAGCCCTCAGTTCTCACCCAGTGATAAGCATCTTAAAGGGCTTTCCATGGTTCTGCTGAAGTTCTAGAATAAACTATTTGGATCTATGTAAAAGTGATGTGTGACTTGGAAAAGCTACCTCCTTCTCTGGCCTGTCATGGGTAGGATGTTACTCTTCATGTTTACCTGGAAGACTTAATGGGAGGATAAAGGACAGGATAAAGCCCAATGTCCACCTTGGGCTTCCCAGGTGGTGCTAGCGGTAAAGAACCCGACAGCCAATGCAGGAGAACTAAGAGATGCTGGCTCAATCCCTGGGTCGGGAAGGTCCCCTGGAGGAGGAAATGACAACCCACTCCAGTATTCTTGCCTGGAAAATCCCATGAACAGAGAAGCCTGGGTGGGCTACAGTCCCTGGGGTCCCCAAAAGTCGGACACAACTAAAAGTGACTTAACACACAATACACAAAGGACAGGAAGTGAGGAGAGAGCCCAGGGCCCCCCTATGACAGACGCGTGGGCCTTCTACCTCCCTCCACCCTCCACCCTGATGACCAGGCAGCAGAAATGCTATTTTGGTTTAACTAAAGTAAGAGAATTAGGAGGATTACTTTCCAACTAAAATGAGAGACTGCTGAAATAACTTAAGATGGTTAGTCCAGAGACCAAAGAGTCTAGGGGAACCCGGCTAACTGGGTGCTGGCACCTGTTTGAAATCAGGGCTTCGTGGGGATCAAGAGTTGCCCAAACCACTTCCATTTGATGAGGTTTCTGGTGTATTAAAGGAAAAAAAAGTTTTTGGTGTTTTGTTTTTTTTTAAGGAAAAATAGTATTTAAAAAATACTAAAGTGGTGACTCACTGGAAAAGACTCTGATGCTAGGAAAGGTTGGGGCGGGAGGAGACCGGGACGACAGAGAATGAGATGGCTGGCTGGCATCACCGACTCGATGGACATGAGTTTGAGTGACTCCGGGAGTTGGTGATGGACAGGGAGGCCTGGCGTGCTGTGATTCATGGGGTTGCGGAGAGTCGGACACAACTGAGCGACTGAACTGAACTGAACTGAACTGAAAGTGGTGTTGCAAATACTATGGCATATCTTAAGTATTACCTTTAACAAATGTTAATACAAAATACTGAACGTAATACTAATGTTCTAGTCATAGGGTAATTACTTGTTGTTTAGTCACTAAGTCATGTCCTACTCTTTTGTGACTCCATGAATTGTAGCCCACCAGGCTCCTCTGCCCATGGAATTTTTGTACTCTGGCAAGAGTACTGAAATGGGTTGCCATATCCTCCTCCAGGGGACCTTCCCCACCCAGGGATCAAAACCACCTCTCTTGAGTCTCCTGCATTGGCAGGCAGGTTCTTTACCACTGAGTCACCTGGGAAGCCCAGGGTAATTATTAGGTGTAGGTGTATGTTGAAAAATCTTAATTTACAGTGTACTGCAGGCAATGCTGGCTAGCAATGGGACACAATGTTTTTCAATCCTATGAGGACACTGACTTGCAAAAAAGAAGGTCAACATTTGGAGTCTGAGGGTGGATCTGAGTGTGATCTGTCTCTGTCATGAGGGACCCAATGGAAGGGAGCCTGGACATTCTGCTGGCCACTGAGATCAGAATGCTGCCCTGGAGCCCACACTTGGAGAAGACGGGGTTCTCCTGGGCTGTGCATCCCCCACCGCCTAACGCCCAGCAAGGAGCCCGAGATGCCGGGGCGGGGTGGGGAGTAGTTAGAGAGTTAAGCATTTCGCAGGGGCACACGACATCCATGCCGCCGGAGCAACTATTTGTAACTTTCGTGGGTCTAAGGAACCCTCTGAAAGTCTGATGAAACCCAGGACCTTCTCAGAAGAATTCCATCGCCCCATCCATCCGTGCACATTTTTTACTAAAGAGCCCGGGACCCCAGGGTGAAGCCTCTGGCCCCAGGCGGGCACTGGCACTTTCTCGCGTCTGTCCTGAATTCCGTCCCTGGCCCCGCGGAGCACCTGGAGCCCCGCCTGGGCGCAGCCTGGCTGTGGGGCGTGGACGGTGGCCGCGCTTCGCCTCCTTCCCTTCCGGGGACCCGAGCGGTCCAGTCGGAGCGGGGCGGGGACCAGGAGGCGGGCCGCCCCTGAGGACACCCGAGGCGAGCGGAGCGCGGGGCCGCCGCTGCACCCGCCGCCGCAGGCCGGGTTCCCAGCGCCGCCCCGGCCGGCGCCCGAGCCATGAAGATGCACTTCTGCATCCCGGTGTCCCAGCAGCGGCCCGACGCGCTGGGGGGCCGCTACGTGGTGCGTCAGGGGGCTCGGGGCGAGACTGGGCAGGGGCAAGGCGGGGCGGGGGTTCACCTCCCTCGGCCGATTCGGACTCTGATGTCTCTGCTTGCAGCTGTATTCCGTGTACCTGGACGGGTTTCTGTTCTGCAAGGTGCGTTACAGCCAGCTGCATCGTTGGAACGAGCAGGTGAGAGGACCCAGGCGGGTCCCAGCCCGTCCACCCGACTCCAGTGTGGCCCGTGGGCTCTGGGTGCTTGACTCTGACAAGACACCGCAGTTCCTGACGGCTTTGGGCTCCTAATCCGGGTCGTGGTAACTGGTTAATCGTGAATTGCTTGGCATATAGCTCAATGAATACATGTTACCTAATCACCTAGGGCTGTGAGGTGAGGTGGGGTGCTTTAGGTAATTAATTATCCAACCCACCCCAGCCCGGTGATCTCCACCAGCCCAACCTGGGCTCCATTTCAATGCAGGTTGTTTTCCCAAGACAATATCCTTGTGCAAAATGAGCAAACCAAGTCTAGATCAAGGTGTAGTCTTCAGGCTCTGGTATGTGAGAACTGGGCTTCCCTAGTAGCTCAGATGGCAAAGAATCTGCCTGTGATGCAGGAGACCCAGGTTCAATCCCTGGGTTGAGAAGATTCCATGGAGAAGGGAATGGCAACCCATACCAGTATTGTTGCCTAGAGATTTCCATGGACAGAGGAGCCTGGCGGGCTACAATCTATGGGGTTGCAAAGAGTTGGACACAACTGAGTAACTAACACTTTCTTCCTCCCAGAGTTTAATTTTCCCCACTTTGAAAAGGTGTGTCTCTATTTTTGCTTTCAAAGGAAGATATTCATAGGCTTCAAATGTGGGCAGACTGGAAACCCAGGAAACAGAGGAATTGTTAAATTAGAAGACCATTTTCCAGTCTAGTTTCTCACTTGATGTCTTGATGACACTTTCTTCCGGCATGCAGACTGATTTATTAACCAGGCCTAATGGGTTTTGTTTTCCTAACAAGGAAGTGTTGCAAGTCATCAAAGTGGGTTAGAGGAGTACATGGAAGTTTGGAAATGAACTTCACCTTTCCCCCATCTTCACGCACAGTTTTTGTTTGTTTTTTTAAGATTTTGTATCCCAATTATAAAGAACACATACGTAAAGTTAGAAAGAAAAAAAGGAAAAAGAAAAAAGCTTGCCTCGGCAATAGATATTAATATTTTGGGGAGAGTCCTTTCAGATAATCTCTGGTTTCTAGTGAGTAAATACATCATATTTTCTTTAAGACCGTTTTCTGTTGATGGACAGCTCAGTTCCATTATTACACTATTATAAAAACATCACTGAAGTGAGCCTTCTTCCTCATACATTCCAGTGTGTTGGAAAAGTCCATTTTCAAGGTATGACTGAGTTTCTCTGGATTCAGGGAAAACAGGTGTAATGTGGTTGTTACTTTTTGTGGTCATTTTTGAATTGCTAGCACCTAACACAGTGGTGTTACCCAGTAGGTCCTCAGGAATGGCTGTCAGTGGCTGAATAAAAAGGGCATGATGGATTTAGACTTTTGAAGGATGACAAGCTACTTGTGACTGAAACCTGCCTGGAGAGTTGGGAGGACTACAGATAGGGAACTCAAAGGAAGAGACAGTAGAGTTGGTTTAGGCAGTTGTAGGATGAACGTGAGGGTCACCTCCCACCCTCATCTGCCTCCCTGCATGTGAGGTCGGGCTGGGGAGGTGGCCATCACAAGTAAAAAGCAGGAGTCAGCAGAGAGGAGAAGGGAGAGATGGACAGACCACTGCCTGGCTGGACACCTCACCTCTTCTCTTCAAGTTTTTCCTCAGAAATGATCAGGTAGGTGACTGTGGATGTCAGCTTCCCAAGGCTCTTGTGGAGATTAGAGTCCAGGTTCTCAGAGAACCTGGCACATAGTTTATGTGCTCGGTAAATATTTACTGACTCAGAGGCTTGTCAAGCTCTCCTTAACCAACTCAGAAAAACGCTCGTTTTCAGAAAAATTCAGACATATCAAATCCTAGCAGGCCCTGAAGCAGAAACATAAAGCCAGTTCTTCTGATCTCCACAAAGAGCTGCCTTTTGTAGAGTATACAATGGATATTACTGAATACTTCATATTAGTTTTTCAAAATTCTAAAGTGAGGATTTCTTTGTCCATTTTCCAACCATCTTACATGTATCATTGTTTCCCTTTTCTGTAGGAACAATTCCTTTTAAATAAACTATTTAGATCTTGCTGCTGCTGCTCCTGCTAAGTCACTTCAGTCGTGTCCAACTCTGTGTGACCCCATAGACGGCAGCCCACCAGGCGGAGGTGGCTATTGGTATTATTAATTTAGAACAATAACTAACAGTTACTCTGTGCTAAGGTTGGTGCCAAGAGCTTTATATGTAATACTGTGTTTAATTTTTATAACAGTCTTATGAGCTAGGATTATAATTAGCCCCATTTAACAGATGAGAAAACTGAGGTACACCTTGCCCAAGGTCATACCACTCCAAGTTGTTGGAGCCAAGATTTGATCTCTAGAACCTGCTCTAACCATTCTGTGGTTCCTTATCAAAGTTGGCAAAATATCAGAAAAACAGACTATCAGAAAAACAACTGCATCTTAAGCTAACATTTTTTTTTTACTTTATTTAAGCATAGCCTAATAAAATTCCCCAATTGTATGTGTCTAGTGTGATGAATTATAAATATATTTAATCTACTGCCGCTATAATCAAGACAGAGAACAGTTTCCACACTCATAATGTTTCCTTGTCCCCTTTGTCCTTGATCCCCTCCCTCTACCTCAAGTCCCAGACAACAAGATCTGCTTTCTGTCCTTAGAGTTCCTGGCATAAGATTTTATTCCACCTGCCCAAGAAGCCCCTATAAGGTTGGCATTGCAATCGTTATCATTACTCCCATTTTACAGATGAAAAGTCCAAGTATGTTTGCTAGATTTAGCAAATATAAATATAGGATCCTCAGTGAAATGTGAATTTCAGATAAATAACAAACATTTGTCTTGTATCAGTCAGTTCAGTCGCTCAGTCGTGTCCGACTCTTTGAGACCCCATGAACTGCAGCACGCCAGGCCTCCCTGTCCATCACCAACTCCTGGAGCCCACCCAAACCTATGTCTATCAAGTCAATAATGCCATCCAACCATCTCATCCTTCATCGTCCCCTTCTCCTCCTGCCCTCAATCTTTCCCAGCATCAGGGTCTTTTCTAATGAATCAGCTCTTCGCATAAGGTGGCCAAAGTATTGGAGTTTCAGCTTCAGCATCAGTCCTTCCAATGAACACCCAGGACTGATCTCCTTTAGGATGGACTGGTTGGATCTCCTTGAAGTCCAAGGGACTCTCAAGAGTCTTCCCCAACACCCCAGTTCAAAAGCATCAATTCTTTGGCAATCAGCTTTCTTCACAGTCCAACTCTCACATCCATACATGACCACTGGAAAAACCATAGCCTTGACTAGACGGACCTTTGTTGCCAAGGTACTAGTATATCTCCTGCAATATTTGAGATGCTCTTAACTGGGCATCCTCTATTTTATCTGGCAACCCAAAGTCAGAGACCAAAAGGTTGGCTGACTTCCCCCAGCCTCTTCTCAGCTAGTTTTTATTCTTCCTACTCCATGGAAGATGTGAAATGGCTAAGAATTCTTAGTCTGATTTAATATTAATACTGAGCACAATAGACAAGGAGACAATATAAAGTCCCCATCTGTGTTTATGAATGTGTGTGTCTTGTGTATGTTTGGTGAGTAGAAGTTTATTTCCAATTGATTTGGAAGTTCTGCATCACAATAGAACAGAAATTTCATCTTAATAGAATTAACTGATTACTCATTTACTTAAGAATATTTACTAAGTACCTATTAAATGGCAAGCACTATGTTAAATTAAGTGAAGACTCTGACTTTCAGTACATGTGTTTTTTGGATTTACGAATTGGATTTCTATTTTGCATGTTGGTGGAATGGAAGTCGCTCAGTTGTGTCTGACTCTTTGTGACACCATGGATGGTAGCCCACTAGACTCCTCTGTCTGTGGAATTCTCCAGCAAGAATACTGGAGTGGGTAACCATTTCCTCCTCCAGGGGATCTTCTCAACTCAGGGATCAAACCCAGGTCTCCTGCATTGCAGGCAGATTCCTTATCATCTGAGCCACCAGGGAAGCCCTCTGCAATTGAGAAGGAGAACCTGACTGAGGTGGCGTGGCCCCTGTCCCTTCTATGGGAGGCTAATATGTATAAGACTGACCTGAGGAAAGATGGTTGTGTTTCCCAGAGGTCAGCTGTGACCTGTGCTCTCTGAAGTCATGGCCGGCAGCCTGGTTCCCATGGAGGCTCGCAAGTTCTGGCAGCTTCCCTTCCACTGCTGAGTGTTATCCATCTCTCTGCCACGGGAACTCCCTGACCTGACTGCGTTCTGTGCCTCTAAATGAATAAAATCGGTTTGATCTATGCCCTTGCCTGTACCACCTCCCTCAAGGGGAGTTAAATCTGTGAAAGAAACCTTTAATCGGCTCATTTTGGCCATCCTGTGTAAATGAGGCTGGACTCTGTGGCAAGGATGCTTGCCTTTTTGAAAACGCCCTGCTGGCATCAGTCATAGCAATGCTGACAAGCCTTGCAAAGGATCCTCCGCGCGAGAGGAGGGCTCCGCACTGGTTCAGTCTTCTTCCCTGGAGGTGCTGACTCAGTCTGGCTCCTACCGGATATTTCTTCTTTCCCCGACTCAGACCGTCTGTTCTCATGAGCAGGCCAGTTGCCACTCCCTGGCTCACTTCCCCCTCCTGAGAAGGCCTCTGCCTACTGGGCTGTGGGTTAAAGACCAGCCTTTCTCAAGGGTCACCTCAAGCTCCACCTCCTCTGGGAAATCCCTCTTAATTGCATAAGACGCCTTTCTCTGATTCCTGTGCCACTTTGTGTTCAGACCTTGTCACTTTCCCCTTCTTTGTGTGAGGATTTTGTTTCCCCTCTTTATTTAGTTGAGAAGCCCAAATACTTTAATGAAGGAATGAATGAAGGCTGTAGGCATAACGTATCCAGTACAGAATCCTGTTTTAGGAGAAGCCCAATAGAGATATGATGGAGGAGGAGGATGGGAGGAAAAGAGGGTAAGGAGAAGGAAAAAGTGGTGAAAAGACTGTGTCTAAGTTCTGCTGCTCGTTGATCTTGGGTTAAGTCACTTCAGCTGACCGAGTTACTCACTGTCAACTAACCTTGTCAAGGTGGGAGGATGTGGTCAGATTGCCCCTGTTGTCAAGCTGGGAGGATGACAGGGATCATGGCCATGATGGTCACCTACTTCACAGGACTGGACTGAGGAAGAAATGGGAAAATACGCAAGACTCATGTTCTGTGCTACAAAATACCACAGTCCAGGTTGATTTGAGCTTGTGACCTTTCATCTAGAGATGCCATATACACGTGCAGCCCCCTTGAGAAAGGAGGGGAAAGATTCCTTGAGAAGTCAGCTCTGGTTGTAAAACCTGCTGGGAGAGTTTTGGCTCTGGGGTGGATATTAGGACCTTAATCCTTGTTGACTTTTCGTCCAGCTCTTGGCCGTAGGGCTCCTCCCAGATCTCCCCTGGGTAACCCAGACAGCTGTGCTGGTTCAAGGATACTGCAATTTCCACCCATTTGGGAGCATCTGTGATGTTTATGAACACTTGACAAGAAGAAGATTGCCTTTTAAAGATCACTCAATCAGTTAATCAGGAAATAAGTGCATGCAAAGAAGACCAATTCCTGCTTCTCCTTAATGGAATTAGCAGAGAGGGGTGCATACATCGCTTGCCTGGGATGATGCAATGACTGAGGGGCCTGTGGATCCTCTCTGGCACAGCAGGAAGATTTCCTTGAATTTAAAAGAAACAGAACTGTTGCTCTAATATTTTATACTGCTAGATTTAAAGAAAAAATGACAAATAACTACTGGAATCTGGAGGGTAATTTATTGTTTCCATTTTATAAAATTTATTCTCAATGGGAGGATAATTGCTTTACGATGTTGTGTTGGTTTCTGCCGAAGTCATAGGTATATATGTGTCTCCTCCCTCCTGAACCTCCCACCCCTCTAGGTTGTCTCTGAGCACCCGGTTGAGCTCCCTGTTTATACAGAAACTTCCCAGTGGTGATCTGTTTTATGTACGGTACTGCGTATGTTTCAGTGCTACTCTCTCAGTTCATCCCACCCTCTCCTTCCACCCACCCGCCGCTGTGTCCACGCGTCTCTTCTCTGTGTCTGCATCTCTATCTGGCAGGTAATTTACATGAGAGGCAGAAGGGGTGGTAGGAACAGCCTGAGAGAATGTAAACTCAAGTGATTCTAGACCTTCTTGTTTTTTTAAGAGCGGCCAGAGCATTGGTTTTCCTTTTTTTAAAAAAATAATCATTATTTTTGTGGACCAGTCTTAGATTTGTTATTATTTTTTTAAGGGCAAAGATGGTACAGAGTTCTCATCTCCCCTCCACCCTCCCCTTCCCCTGTTGTTTTGCATAGGTACGGTACTTCGATTACAGGGGCTTCCTAGGTGGCCCAGGAAGTGGTAAAGAACCCACCTGCCAATTCAGGAGAACTCAGAGACGCCGGTTCAATCCCTGGGTTGGGAAGATCCCCTGGAGGAGGAAATGACAACCCACTCCAGTAATCTTGTCTGGAAAATCCCATGGACAGGGAAGCCTGGGTGGGCTACAGTTCGTGGGGTCACAAAGGGCTGGACACAGTGACTTAACACAGTGAACCTGTATTGATACAGGTCCCAAAGAGCTGGACTAAAAGTGACTTAACACAGTGAACCTGTATTGATACAGAATTACAAACTGTAGTCTATCGTTTATTCCGACTTCTTTGGTCTTAACGTCCTTCGGTTCCAAGGCCACATCCAGGTCCCACATTAAACTGTCATGTCTCTTTAGGCTCCTCTTGACTGTGACAGTTTCTCTGGCTTTCCTTGTTCATGATTTTGACAATTTTGAGGAGTACTGGGCAGGTAGTTTGTGGAATGTCCCTCTATTGGACTTGGTCTGATGTTTTTCAGGTGACCAGACTGGGTTTACGGTTTTGAAGAAAGACCCTGGGGAGCAAGTGCTTCTAATCACTTCTGGTCTGGGGCAGTTGCTATCGATCTAACATTTTTGATATTGCCCTTGGTCACCTGGCTGAGGGAGTGTTTGTCCGGTTTCTCCATATAAAGTTACTTCTTTCCCTGCCTTTCCACAGGAGGGAGGTGACCATGCACAGACCACACTTAAAGACTGAGGATTTATGTTCCATCTCCTTGTGGGATGAAGTATCTACATACATTATTTGGGATTCTTCTGCACCAGGATTTGTCTGTTCTCTCTGATTTATTTAGTCAATAATTTATATCTGGACTATAAATTATTATAGACTCCTGGATATAATACTCCTGGAGTGGACTCCTGGATATTTACTTTATACTTTGGGCTGTACTTCAATTAGACTTTATTTTATTGTTCAGATTGTTCCAGCTTGGCCTGTGGGAGCTCTTTCAATTTGTTTCTTTGACATACCCCTATTGTTGACTTTTGTTTGCTTTGCACACTTTCTTATTTACTGGTACTACAAGGTTCCCCAGACCCATCTTTTCTTTTTTTTTGCCCCACTGTGTGGCATGTAGGAGTTTTATTCCCTGACCAGGGATTGAATCTGTGCCCTCTGCATTTGAGGCGTAGAGTCTTAACCACTACACCTTAGGGAAGTCCCAGTCCCAGACCCATCTTGCGTATTTCCTGCCTCAGTCCTAGAATCAACCATTGCTTCATGGAGTCCTAGTTGCTTTTATTGGAGAACAACGTTAGAAACCAATATCTGGTACTAGGTGTGTTCCCCACTGCCGCAGTGTCGCTGCTTTTAGACCCTCTCAGCTGAAAGAGCAAGAAAATACATGTGCATATATGCTTGTCTATAAATAAATACCTTTGCGTGTAGCCGTCTGTGTCTAAATTAAGTTAAACATGAGGTCATAGCAATGTCTTCAACAGTAATCCATCACCACATGGCTCACTCTAGCCTGTTCCCTTCTCTGAAAACTCTCATTACAACAGTGAGAAACCACTCACCCCACCTGCCATCCATTGGCTTGATTATTCCATTCTTGGACACATATAGAGGTACCAGAATGTTAACCTATATCCACGTAGGAAACAATTTTATCAGCTAGAGCTCAGCGCTTCTGTACAGCTGCTTTTGCCTTTACCTTTATAGACACCACTCATTTGCAGAGTGACTTAGGTCAGCACCTTTTCCCTCATCCCCTTCACTGCCATTGTTTCATGTATTTATAATATAGTTAAATTGTTTACTCACATCTGCATTTCATTCTGGGTTTCCCCCCACTTCCTAAATGATTCTTTAAATATTTGCACACATTAAAGTTGTGATGTAAAGTTCAGCAGTTTTGGCAAATACCTAGTATCACATATAATAGTATCATATAGACTAGTTTCACCACCCCAGAAGATTCCACGTGCTTCCCCAGTTCAACACCCCCCTTTTCCAAGCTCCTGGTGACCATGGATGTTTTTACTCTCTCTATCATTTTGCTTTTCCCCCAAGAATATCATATAATTGAAGTCATACAGTGTGTTTTTTCAGATTGACTTTTTATTTATCAGTATGTATCTCAGTTTCCTCCATGTCTTTTTGTGGCTTGACAACTCATTTCTTTTTATTGCTGGGGAATATATTCCATTGTAGGGATAGACCAGAATTTGTTTGTCCATTCACCTATTGAAGGATATCTCGGTTGCTTTCAGGTTTTGGTGATTATGAGTAAAGCACCTCTAAACATTTGTATGTTGTCCTTTTGTGGCCACAGTTTTCAGATCTGTTGGGTGAATAACTAGGAGTGTAGTTGCTGAATTATATGGTAAAACTATGTTTACCTTGTAAGAAATTGTCGAAATTTCTTCCAAAGTGGCTATACCATTTTATATTCTCTCCGGAATATAATTTGAATATTTTTAAATTGCAAAAATAAATGTTGGTATCAAATTCAGATTCTCTAGAAATCAAACAACCTAGCAGACCAAACAAAACATAAGGGAGTTAATCTTCCCTACAGGTAGGCAGGTAATAACCTTTCTAAGTATTAGATCAACAATGTCCAGTAGAAATTTATGTGCTGGTGGAAATGCTCTGTATCTTCTTTGTCCAATTTAGTAGGAACCTGCCATGTTTCCAGTGGCTATTGAGTATTTGAAATGTCGTTAGTGAGATGGAGGAGTTGAATTTTAAATTTTAAGTTTAAATTTAAGTAGTCACAGGTGGCTAATGGATGTCTTATCAGGTGGTCCAATTCTGGGCCACCCTAAGAATTTTGGCTTATACTTGAGTGAGATGGACTGCTATGAAGGGTTTTGTGCAGGGCAGAGGAATGATCTGACTTACATTTTAAAGTAACTTTAGATTCTGTATTAGGAATAGACGGAAGGGGAGCAAGGGCGGAGGCAGAGAGATCTGTTGGAAAGTTACTGCAATAACCTGGAACAAGAGATGACAGGGGTGGGGACAAGAGTGACGGCAGTGGGGGAGGGAGAAGTGGCCGGATTTGGGATTATTTTGAAGTTAGGGATGGTGCAAGGTAAATATTTGCCCAACACACACTGTAGTTTTGACAAAGGTCATGGAGTTTTAGTTCATTCTTGTTTGCAGTCTCATTTCTCTTAGATCTGCTCTCATTTTCTTTAAGCCAGTGGAATTTCCTGTTTCAGAGGTACCATGTTAAAATCTTACTGGTTTCCTTTCTTCTACTTTAAAGAGAATGATACGATGTCTTATTTTCAAGCTTTCTCTGTAAATGTGAGTCTGGAATGAAGGTCATTTTTTATTATCTAATTTAAAAATTACTTTTGATGCATCCAGTATGAGCTTGCATAAAGATCGTTTCCAACATGGTCTTGGTCTTGGGTCATATATGGGTGGGGAAGCGGAAGGGGTCTGGCAAGGTTTCTGTTGGGATCATGTGTCAGCCTTGCAGGACTTTTAGAAACCAACACTGTCCACTAGCAACAGAATGTGAGCCACATATGTAACACTGCAAAATTTTGTGTTAAAATTTTAACATGTTAAAAAAGATTTAAAAAACAGGTGGAATTAATTTTAATGATATATTTTATGTAATCTGATACATCTAAAATATTATGATTTCAGTAGGTAATCAATATAAAAAGCTATTGAGGAGGGTATGGCAACTCACTCTTATATTCTTACTTGGAGAATCCCATGGACAGAGGAGCCTGGCAGTCGACAGTCAAAAGAGTCGGACACGACTGAAGCTACTTAGCATGCACATTCCTGGAAAGTTATTAGCAAAATGTTTTACATTCTCCTCCCTTTGTACGAACTCTTCCCTTAAACCTAGAGTGTATTTTGCACTTACCACCCATCTCAGTTTGGACTAGCTGCATTGTCAGAGGTTACCAAATTAGACTGCACAACTCTGAACATCTGTTGTTCTGTTCAAATTAAGTGGGTGTGGGGAGGGGGAATTAAATTCCTAACTCTCATCATTGAAGTCACAAATACTATTGGGGAATGAATTAAAGGAATATTTTATGATGTGATTGATGGGCAGTTGTGTAAAAACAAATGAAAGATTAAAATATACCCCAAATCTACCAAACTCAGACTGGAGTTGTCAGTCTGAGATACGTCTAACAGTGTTCTAGAAACCTACACTAAAATAAAATCCTCTTTAAGAAAATCAAGGTATCACCTTTTCCTCCTTTTGACCATCAGTTCAGTTCAGTTCAGTTGCTCAGTCGTGTCCGACTCTTTGTGACCCCATGAATTGCAGCATCTCAGGCCTCCCTGTCCATCACCAACTCCTGGAGTTTACTCAAACTCATGTCCATCGAGTCGATGATGCCATCCAACCATCTCATCCTCTGTTGTCCCCTTCTCCTCCTGCCCTCAGTTCCTCCCAGCATCAGGGTCTTTTCCAATGAGTCAACTCTTCGCACAAGGTGGCCAGAGTATTGGAGTTTCAGCTTCAGCATCAGTCCTTCCAATGAACACCCAGGACTGATCGCCTTTAGGATGGACTGGTTGGACCTCCTTGCAGTCCAAGGGACTCTCAAGAGTCTTCTCCAACACCACAGTTCAAAAGCATCAATTCTTTGGCTATCAGCTTTCTTCACAGTCCAACTCTCACATCCATACATGACCACGGGAAAAACCATAGCCTTGACTAGACGAACCTTTGTTGGCAAAGTAATGTCTCTGCTTTTTAGCATGCTATCTAGGTTGGTCATCAGGAAGTATTAATTTTAAATAAAGTGCTGGAGAGAGACTTGCCCCAAGTGGAGGCTTTGGTGTCTCACCAACCTTGAATGGTAGGTGCTTTGCCTTAACCTTGTGTTTTCTGGATCTTTCAGCTGAAGCGGGTGTTTGGAAATTGCCTGCCACCTTTTCCACCAAAGTACTATCTTGCAATGACCGCATCTATGGCTGATGAGAGAAGGGACCAGTTAGAACAGTATTTGCAAAGTGGTATGTATTTGGATTTTTTAAAACAGATCTGTGGAAATGTGAAGGTTTATATCTGTCCTCAGTCGCTCTTAGTATATTTACAGAATTGTGTAACCATCACCGTCATCTAATCTGAGAGCATTTTTACCACCCCAAAAAGAAATTTTATACCTATTATCAGCCACTTCCTATTTCTCTCCCTTACCAGCCCTTATCTTTATACACTAATTTATGACTTTATAAATTTGCCTGCTCTGGATATTTCATGTAAATGGAATTATACAATATGTGGTCTTTGTATTTGGTATAAAAATGCTTTGTTTAGAGTCACCCCTCCCCCAGGTGCTCTGTGTTGGTTTTGACTGTAGAAGTCAAAGAAATGTCATTTGGGTTAGGATCGAACAAAAGGATAAAATGATCTGCTTTTATGTGAAAGCTTTCAGGAGATATCAGAAATGTCTACTGGCAGTACTGGATATGGCAGTTTCATCTCTGGCCTCCCTAGGAGCAGAGCTGAGGTACCAGGGATGCTTGGAGGTCTGCTCTTGACCCATGGGGCTAGTGATACAGAGTCTTGGCACATTGCTGGGCTTCTGAAAAGTCCTATATGCACAGCAAGATGAGCTCTCATAAGAGAGGATGGTGGGGAGAAATAGAATCATTGACATTCGAAGAGTTAAAGGTTTAAAAGGGGGAAATGGTATAGACATAAAATGTTTTAAAAATAAAACCTGGCCAAAGAGTTTAAAATGAAAGACATGTTCCCTTCCACCTCAGATTCCCATGCCTTTAAGAGGAAATACTGTTATTAATACAAGAGGCTTGTGTATTTCTCAGAAACCATCCTGTGTATTCTAGTGTGTGTGTACATGTTTATTGGTTAAAGACAAATCAAAGCTTACACTATACATTTTTCTGTATATGAGTTTTGTTTTAAATTAATTGATTAGCTTATTTTGACTGCTCCGGGTCTTCATTGCTGCACGTGGGCTTTCTTTAGTGGGGGCTACTGTTTGTTGCGGTGCATGGGCTTCTCACCACGAGCGGGTCTCTTGTTGCAGAGCACGGGCTCTAGAACATGTGGGTTCAGGAGCTGCTGCTCTGGGCTCAGTAGTTTGGGCCCAAGGGCCCAGTTGCTCCACGGCATGTGGAATCCCCACCGGCCAGGGCCCAAACCCACGTTCCCTGTATTGGCAGGCAGATTGCTATTGGCTGCGCCACCAGGGATGTCCTGAATCTGAGCTTTTAAAACTTTTTAGTCTGAAAGAATTTCTGACTTACAGAGAAGTTGCAAAATTAATGCAAAAATTCCTGTATATTCTACCCAGATTTCCCAGATGTTAACACTTTACATTTGCTTTATCACTCTCTCTCACTTTCCCATGTCTGGGTTTGTGTTATGAATGTATGCATAATATATATTGTATATAATTTTTGAGACACTTGTTTTGCATATTAAACCACTTTATCGTTAAGTACATCTATGTGTATTTCCTGAGATAAAGGACTTTCTCTTCAGTAACTACAGTGTAGTTATAAAAATCGGGCAATTGACACTGATATAGTAATGCTATCTAGTATAGAGACTTTATTCAAACATCGCCAACTACCCCACTAATGTCCTGCACTTTTTTCTTCTGTATATTGATTTTGCTTCTCTTAAAATATTAATCTTACAGATCTTTCTTATTGTCGTTCAGTTGCTCAGTAGTGTCCGACTCTTTGCGACCCCATGGACTGCAGCACGCCAGGCTTCCCTGTCCATCACAAACTCCCAGAGTTTGCTCAAACTCCTATCAGTTGAGTCGGTGATTCCATCCAACCATCTCATCCTCTGTTTTCCCCTTCTCCTCCTGCCCCCAATCCTTCCCTGCATCAGGGTCTTTTCAAATGAGTCAACTCTTCGCATCAGGTGGCCAAAGTATTGGAGCTTCAGCTTCAGCATCAGTCCTTCCAATGAATGTTCAGGATTGATTTCCTTTAGGATGGACTGGTTGGATCTCCTTGCAGTCCAAGGGACCCTCAAGAGTCTTCTCCAACACCACAGTTCAAAAGCATCAATTATTTGGCACTCAGCTTTCTTTATGGTCCAACTCTCACATCCATAGGAAAAACCATAGCTTTGACTAGATGGATCTTAATTGGCAAAGTAACATCTCTGCTTTCTAATATGCTGCCTAGGTTTCTCATAGCTTTTCTTACAAGGGGCAAGGATCTTTTAATTTCATGGTTGCAGTAACAATCTACAGTGATTTTGGAGCCCAAGAAAATAGTCTGTCCCTGTTTTCATTGTTTCCCCATCTATTTACCTTGAAGTGATGGGACTGTATGCCTTGATCTTAGTATTTTGAATGTTGAGTTTTAAGCCAGCTTTTTCACTCTCCTCTTTCACCTTCATCAAGAGGCTCTTTAGTTCCTCGTCCCTTTCTGCCATAAAGGTGATGTCATCTGAATATCTGAGGTTATTGATATTTCACCCAGCAATCTTGATTTTAGTTTGTGCTTCATTCAGCCTGGTATTTCACATGGTGTACTCTGCATACAAGTTAAACAGGCAGGGTGACAATATACAGCCTTGATGTACTCCTTTCCCAATTTGGAACCAGTCTGTTGCTCCATGTCCGGTTCTTACTGTTGCTTCTTGACCTGCATACAAGTTTCTCAGAAGGCAGGTAAGGTGGTCTGGTATTCCCATCTCTTTAAGAATTTTCTACAGTTTGTTATGATATGCTAAAGTCAAAGGCTTTAGCATAGTCAATGAAGCAGAAGTAGATATTTTCCTGGAACTCTCTTGCTTTTTCTATGATCCAGTGGTTGTTGGCAATTTGATCTTTGGTTCCTCTGCCTTTTCTAAACCCAGCTGTACATCTGGAAGTTCTTGGTTCACATGCTGTTGAAACCTCGCTCGGAGAATTTTGAGCATTACCTTGCTAGCGTGTGAGATGAGTGCAGTTGTGTGGTACTTTGAGCATTCTTTGGCATTGCCTTTCTTTGGGTCGGAATGAAAATTGACCTTTTCCAGTCCTGTGGCCACTGCTGAGTTTTCCAAATTTCCTGGCATATTGAGTGCAGCACTTTCACAGCATCATCTTTTGGATTTGAAATAGATCAACTGGTATTCCATCACCTCCACTAGCTTTGTTCGTAGTGATGCTTCCTAAGGCCCACTTGACTTCGCATTCCAGGATGTCTGGCTCTAGGTGAGTGATCACACCATCATGATTATCTGGGTCGTGAAGATCTTTTTTGTATAGTTCTTCTGTGTATTCTTGTCACCTCTTCTTAATATCGTGTGCTTCTGTTAGGTCCATACCATTTCTGTCCTTTATTGGGCCCATCTTTGCATGAAATGTTCCCTTGGTATCTCTAATTTTCTTGAAGAGATCTCTAGTATTTTCCCTTTTAATGTTTTCCTCTCTTTCTTTGCGTTGATCGCTGAGGAAGGCTTTCTTATCTCTCCTTGCTATTCTTTGGAACTCTGCATTCACATGGGTATAGCTTTCCTTTTCTCTTTTGCCTTTCACGTCTCTCCTTTTCTCAGACAACCTGAGAAGGCCTATTTGTAAGGTCTCCTAAGACAACAATTTTGCTTTTTTGCATTTCTTTTCCATGGGGATGGTCTTGGTCCCTGTCTCCTGTACAATGTCACGAACCTCCGTCCAGAGTTCATCAGGCACTCTATCTATCAGATCTAGTCCCTTAAATCTATTTCTCACTTCCACTGTGTAATCATAAGGGATTTGATTTAGGTCATACCTGAATGGTCTAGTGGTTTTCCCTACTTTCTTCAATTTCAGTCTGAATTTGGCAATAAGGAGTTCATTAACTGAGCCACAGTCAGCTCCTGGTCTTGTTTTTGCTAACTGTATAGAGTGCTTCTCCATCTTTGGCTGCAAATAATATAATCAATCTGATTTCAGTGTTGACCATCTGGTGCTGTCCATGTGTTAAGTCATCTCTTGTATTGTTGGAAGAAGGTGTTTGCTATGATCAGTGCATTCTCTTGGCAAAACTCTGTTAGCCTTTGCCCTGCTTCATTTTGTACTCCAAGGCCAAACTTGCCTGTTACTCCAGGTATCTCTTGATTTCCTACTTTTGCATTCCAGTCCTCTATGATAAAAAGGACATCTTGTTTTGGTGTTAGCTCTAGATGGTCGTGTAGGTCTTCATAGAACCATTCAACTTCAGCTTCTTTGACATTAGTGATTGGGGCATAGACTTGAATTACTTAGAATTGAGTGGTTTGCCTTGGAAACAAACAGAGATCATTCTGTTGTTTTTGAGATTGCCCCCAAGTACTGCCTTTCAGACTCTTTAGTTGACTGTGAGTGCTACTCCATTTCTTCTAAGCGATTCTTGCCCACAGTAGTAGATACAGTGGTCATCTGAAGCAGTTATAGATTTACCTCATTATTTTTCAGAGTTGCACATATTTTTTTTAAGATATAGCAAATAGACATAGCAAATATTTTCCATTCATCTTTTGTAATGGAGAATGTACCCCTTTTTAGACATATTAAATGAAGTTTTTCAAGTTCAAAATGTAATATCTTTTGAAATTTCCTTCTCTCTTGGTTTGCTTTCTCAGATCTTCATGAAATACTTTAACAACTGGCCTTTTCACAAATGATTACTGTGCTTAAGGGGTCACTTCTCTAGACCTGGCCTTTATCCATAATCAGGATGCCCCACGCATCCCCTTGGAAGGTAGAGGAAGGAGACAGTGCAGTGTAGCATTGTGACTGAGAGCACAGGCTCTGCTCAGACCTAGAGCCAAGCCCCTGGTTTGCATCTCACTGGCTGTGTGACCTGGGGAAAGACACTTACCTTCTCTGAGCGTCAGTGTCTTTATCTGTAAACTGGAAATGCTCTTTACTTAAGGGTTTGTTGTGAAGTTTAAGTGAGCTAAAAGATGCAAAATGCTTTGCATAGTACTCAGTATTTAACGGTTGTTCAGTAAATACTAATTTATTGAACACTTCTTCAACAGCCTTCCCCATCCCAAGGATCCACAGTACTGATTGTCATGATTAATTTGCGTACATGCCACATATGGGCTTCCCAGGTGGCACTTGTGGTAAAGGACCTGCCTGCTAATGCAGGAGACATATGCCACGTGGGTTCGATCCCTGGGTCAGGAAGATCCTCTGGAGAAGGGATTGACAACCTACTCCAGTATTCTTGCCTAGAGACTCCCATGAACAGAGGAGCCTGGTAGGCTACAGTTGACAGGGTCACACAGAGTCAAACATGACTGAAGTGACTTAGCACACATGCCACATATATTCCAGAAAATAAGACAAGAGCTTGCCCCCTACCCGCCGCCCCCGCGCTGAAATTACCTCTTTAAAAGAGAGGGAAAAAGGTTTTGCTCTTACAGAGATTCTCTCTGTTAGTTATTTTATTTGGAAAAACCTGGCATCGTTTGGGAAGCACAACCCGAAATGACGTGTCAGTGCTAGTTCGGAATGCTGGTAGAAGGGATTTGACAAGATCAGTAAAAGAGCCACAAAAAGAAAGACATTTCATGTAGATTGAGAAGGTGGATACGTTCAGCTCGAGTGCAGTGTGGGAGAGGACTCGTGGGGAGGAAGATAAGAACTGAGAAAGCTGCAGGGAAGCCCCTCACGTGTGACGGTGGGGTCCTCGGGGGGCAAGTCCCCGCCGTGTACTCTGGCCGCAGCTCTGGGTGTTGGCATCTGGAGCTTTAAATCTAAGGGGGTAAACGTCTTAAAAGTACAGAAGAACAAAAGCTTTAAATCTCTGGCAGCCTTATTACTGCTTTTTTTCGGATAACCTCTTGAAAGCACCCATTGTGAAAAGAAGTCCTCTCCATCCTTGTTTCTTGGCTGATTTAAAATCTTCAAATGACCAAGCATCTTGCTAAAGTGGGAGTCTAGATCCACAGTTTTAGATCTTATTGCTTCTTCATATCAACTTCATCATCTTTCTAGTAGGCGCAGCAAGATGGCTATTGAGTGATGGACGTGCATGAATAAAAAAGGACTCCTGGAAGGCGTCACCTGGGACTGGTGCGATGGGTTCATGTTGTCAGTCCAGGCTGCCTGGAGGAGGAGGGCTTTGTAGGTTTTCATGGATTTGAGGAGTCACAGGCTCCATTGCCTTTAAGGAGGCAGCGGTGCACTGTCAAGGCCTGGAGGGCTCCCTGGAGGACAGAACAGTTTAACAGAACAGTCAACCCAGCCCCGTGCTAACCTGGCTTGCTCTCCCTGTTTTTCAGTAACCATGGACCCAAACATGTTGAGAAGTGATGTCTTCGTTGATTTTTTAAAACTGATGCAGCTGGTAAGCTTACTTTTCTTGACTAAGGTCGTGATTTCACTACAGAACGTGTCTCCATGGGTGCGTTTCTGACCATCAGCCCTACGGAGCCTGGATTCAGATAAAATACATTCTTTTGAAGAACACAGGAAGATGGTTCCTATTAATATTTTCTTCTTTTGGAGGCTTAGATTCTAGATGGAACGTTAAGTGCATCACTTGGCCTTTTGCCCATTTTAATTAAGTTGATACCTTTTATCTGTTGCATAAGCACTGACAGCTCAAAACTGGCCATGGAAAAGAGAACACATTATTATTAAGGGCCCCCTGACAACTCTGGGACCCTGCTTCTGTAGCTGGGACTTCCAAGCTTACCACAGTGAAGACCTCAGGACAGCAGTAATAGCCATACCAGATTATATTTGTGTATTCTCTGCTTAGAACTTTATTGTAAATGAATTATGGAGAAAATTCAATCTCCACAGAAGGACAGACAGCAACTCCCTTTCCTTTTTGGTCTAAAGAACCATTGACCACTTGCCCTCAGAGGCTGGCGCTTGGCCAAATACATTCGTTTAGTGAAGGATCCGTTCGGATGGTACACTGGGAACATTTTTGTGCCTCCTTGTATGCGTTCTTGACTGAATGGAAGAGCTTTGAAAGGACTGAAGTTTTCCAATGATATGATATTACTGAACTGGTTCCCTGGTTCAGGGAGGAACGATACCTTGGTCAGACTTGTAAAAACTGGGAGCAAAGTGCATGTATTCAGTGGTTCAAGTGTGTTGATAAACTTACTGGTCCACCCAACTGAGAAATGCCGCTGGAGCCTCCCATTGTATGACTGCCCATACTTTCACGTATACTTAATGTTAGGTGTGTGTGTGTCTGTGCGCGCGTGCATGAGTGTGTATGCACATACATGTATATTTTCCTTTTATTTGAAAAGTTTGTTGTTGCAGTGGTGATGGTGGTAACATTCAAACAGCACAAAAATGGTACATGATAAAAGTAACCTCAAAGTGGTGGAGAATCTGCCTGCCAATGCAGGAGACACAAGAGACATGGGTTCAATCCCTGGGTTGGGAAGATCCCCTGGAGGAGGAAATGGCAACACGCTCCTGGAAAATTCCATGGACAGAGGAGCCTGGTGGGCTACAGTCCAGGGGTTGCAAAGAGTTGGATGCGACTGAGCACACACCCATGCAACCTCACTCCCACCATAGATCTCCAGGCTCCCTCCTCAGAGACACTTGTTTACCATTTAACAAGTGTCCCCTCTGCGCATTTTTGTGCATATGCAAGCATTCACACATATGCATATCCTTTTCTGTCTCATGAATAAGCACTTACTGTACCCACTCTCTGAACCTTGTTTTTCAAAATTTGCATCTTGCAAATAATTCTGTGTGAATGCACAGAGGTACAGTCAGCCTTGGTTCTGTCATCCTTGTGTGCCTCGTGGTTTTTGTTTTCAATGCTTTCTAAAAGTGATTCACAGGGTGGCAGAGTTTTGGAGCTTTGTTTTGAGTGTTTTCGTGCTCTCAGTACTTTTTTATCTATATGACTGCGTGGCAGCCTTTGGCCCAGCTACATTTTGCAGCATCTCTTCTTTCTTCTTGTGATGGAGCTTTTACTTTTGCAGTGGCTTTATTTTTCTCTTCTGTTGTTTCTGTGAATTTGGCCAGCTTCCTTTTATGCTCTTTTGTTTGCTTATCTCCTTGTTGAGGTCTTTATTTGTTCTTTGAGGTCTGAGTTCAGAGAAGTCTTGTTTTGGTTAACACAGCCATCATGTTCATTTCCCTAGCTGCATCATTTTGCCTTTTTTTCTTTTTTAATTGAGATCTTTCTGGACCAGAGAGCAAACCCAGGTCTCCTGCGTTGGAAACCCAGTGGGGGCAAACCCATTTTGGGGGCATATATTTTTCACCCACATTTGGTCACATTTCTTTCCTCCTTTCCTGAGGGATTTTTGCCTCTGGCTCTTCCCAGGAGACCCTCAATTTCGAAAGAGTTTATGTTCCCGGAGCCAATTGTTTGCTGACCCACGATGCTGGGAGTTGCCAGAGCTGAGTTGGTGGAACCCGTCTGCTGGATCTTGCCTCTCATTTCTGGGCACTTTCTCACTAACACTGTGCCCCAGCGTGGAGTGGCGTGTCTGCCATGAAGCCCAAACCACACACAGTTCCTCTTCTCAAGATCATGTCTTCCACCCTCCTGCTGACGAATCGGCCCCAGGACTGACTTAGTAGTTGGGAGTGTAGGCTCGGAGTGAGATGCCCAAGATTCACAGTTTGGCGGCTGCCCTACTTTCCACTTACTTGCGTGGCTTGAGGCCATTTACTTAATCTCTTTGTATCTCAGTCTCCCCATCTCTAGAATGAGCGGAGTAGCTCTTCTCTCAGGGTTGTTGGGAGGATGAAGTAAGCTGGTGCTCCTAACGCACATAAATGGCACCTGGCCAATGTTGACGCCTATGAGGCCCTCCTGCCATTACCAGCACCAATCCTTTTGCCTCTTTCCCACCTGCTGAGAGATTGCTTTGGGCAAAGACGGCAGACCTGTGCATCTCTCCCCAGACACCTGGTGGCATCAGATGGGCCCAGACTTGTGTTCCCAGACCTTCCTGGTGCCTCCTGATGAACTGCGTTAAGACAGCGTTGACGTGGCTTAAGTCCTGCCTGCTGCCCCTTTGTCCCTCTGCTTCCCTCCTCCCCGCACAGGTCCAGTGTTCACCAGACTTGACAGCTTCTCTGCAAACCCAGCATTTCAGGCCTGGGACCATTTTAAACTTCTTCAGAGAGGATTTTCCTTCCACTTGTTTTCTGTTTGCCTCCAAAACAAAATGAGGACGACTCCTGAAAGATGTTTATAACAGAGGTTACAGTATGATTTTGAAAAGGATCCTGAGTTTAAGGCAGGAAGGTGGTTCTGTGTTCATCAGGCCCCTGCCCTGCCTCTGCCGTCCTTGACTGTTCATGTTGCTGTTTAGTCCCTTGGTCTCATCTGACTTGGTTGCGTCCGGCTCTTTGTGAACCCATGGTCTGTAACCTGCCAGGCTCCTCTGTCCATGGGATTCTCCGGGCAAGAATACTGGAGTGGGTTGCCATGCCCTCCTCCAGGGGGTTCTTCCCAACTCAGGAATCAAACTCACGTCTCTTAAGTCTCCTGCATTGGCAGGCAGATTCTTGACCACTAGCGCCACCTGGGAAGCCCCGTGACCGTTTATAGTGGAACAAATATGTGTTGAAGGGTTGCTGGGACTCGATAATGCTCTAGAGGAGAGGGAGGCACCAGGAAATCACACCTAGTCCAGATCATGGAGTTTCCTGTCTTGTTGTGGAGACAGAAAATTCACCGTGTAAGACCATGGATGTAACGAGCCCAGTGACACAGGAATGAGACCGTGATACAGGACTCACACTACGGTACAGGACCGAGTGCTGTGATACTGGCTCGTGATCCAGGAGAGCATCAGGGATGTGTCGAGATCTCCATCCTCTCAGCCCCGATGAAGCATTTGTGGGCCCACCCACCTCCAGCGGCTCCATGCCCACTTTCCCTGTGTGCAGTACAAACAGTATGATTTTCTCCATGTGACTTGGTGAGAAAAGGGCTTAGAAGCACTGCCACAGGGTGAATGGGTGTCCCTTGGACACGATCAAGGGCACCTTGGTTAATGACCTGAAGAAGGACCTCCAAGTTAGCCTCGGGTGATTTCTGGGGAAAGCAGGGAGGTAAGATTACACTCCAGCATTTTCTTCCCATTCAGGGAAATGCTAGCAAATCACGTTAATATCCGGTGGTCTGGGAGACTCAGGACAGATACTGGAAAAAGGGAAGCAGTAGCCGCTTATTACTGGGAGGTGAGTAGCCCGTCCCCTGACCACCTTCCAGGGCCAGAGTTATTGTTCAGCAGTGACTAGATGCGGTCAGTGCAAGGGAGACTCGACCAGCCGAGCCTGCAGTGAGACGGCTCGTGGAGGACTGGTGAGTGCCGGGAGGACTGGGATGAGCACCGGGGATGTGTGGGTCTGCCAGACCACCAAAGGAGCCCAGCGAGCAAGGGTTGGGAAGCTTCCCCACCTCAATATTATACAGGCATCCGCCCTCTGCCGAATATTTTCACACCTTCAATAAGTGCTGGGCCTGACATTTCCCAGTGTTTGTTACCCAGTAGTCACACACTCGCAGGCCTGGCTCTCCAGGACTCAGCAGGTACATGCACACCTTCCTGTCTCTGGACAAGGACACCACGTGTTAGAGATGTGAATACACGTGACCATGTAGGAGCCTTCCAAGGAGCCTCTACCCAGGGCGAGCTGCAGTCATCAGAGGGGGCTGCCTTTGCAGGATACTCCATCTGGGCTGGAGCCGATACTTTCTGTGCAGCATCTCATTCACCCTCGCGACTTGTTGAGGGTGGTGCTTAGTACCTCTTTTTCAGTTAAGTAATTTGTTCAAGGATACACATCTTAATAAGTGGAAGCCCAGGGAGCCTGGATTCGCTGATGTCATGAAGTATTTCCAGAGCGGTGGCTGCCCCCTCTAGCCCCATCCCTCGCCGGGTCCCCCTTGGTTTGTATCCAGACTCCTCCTGCCCACCCACCTACCATGCTCCCTGCCTTTGGCCTGCGATTGCCTCTGAGATGAAGGGGTTTTTGAAAGGCAAAACCAGTGTTTAGACTAAGGCCTGTATGTTCCTGGTTCTTAATCATTATAGTGTGAACAGCATGTTTGAGAAGAAAGAGACTAAGAAGGTATTTGTTGTGGCTTTTGTGTACTTGGGGAGTGAGGGGCAATGTATATATTTGGGGACTGTTGCCCACCACAGGTCTAGGGGCTCTGGGAAGTGACTCTTTCCCCATTTCCTCTTAAGAACGTTTCCTGTTTCCCTTATAGTGAAATGATTAGGACCGATTAGTAAGTGTGATGGAAATTTAGAGGTTGGCACATCCAAAAATGGATTTTTCTGGATAATAAAGATCAGGGTAAGCGCTATGGCTACCAGACATTCTTTGGCCTCAGAGGAGAATATCAATAAAGCCCACTGATGGAGCTTCTTTGAAATATTAAACAATTTCTCAGGATATTAAATTTGATTGGAAAATGTGTTAAAATTAAAACATTTTAAATGTTTTAAAATGTGTTAAGGCAGCCCATGTGTGCTCAGTCACTAAGGTATGTCCAACTCTTTGTGACCCCATGGACTGTAGCCTGCCAGGCTTCTCTGTCCATGGGATTTCTCAGGCAAGAATATTGGAGTGGGTTGCCACTCTCTTCTCCAAAGGCAGCCCATGGGAATGGAGGATTTAGAGGTTTCTTAAAGATAAATGCATTTGGTTTACTAGTGTGAACTGTGTGTTTTAATTCCTGGTCCCCCTTAAATCAAGATGGCTTAGTTAAGTTTTGTTTTTGTACAATCTGAACCCACCGTGATGGCTTTTTCCCTCTAATTGCATTATTATGTGTTTTATATTTTAAAAATTATATATATGTATATACATATATACAAGCAAAATTCAAATATCACAAACAGAGCCAAATTCCTCCTCGATCACAACTCCCAACACAGAATGTTTCATTTGTGCATTTGCTTTTATCTCATTAAAGTTTTTCAATTTCTATCATTTCTCCTCTTCACCATATTGTTCTAAAATTTTTCATTTTTTTAAACCAAACAAAATGTGCTGATAATTTTAAAAGTAAAATAGTGTTAAAAAGTATTATAACCATCTCCTGCTTTCCAGAGGCAATGCCTTTCAAATCTTTTAGCTTTTTCTTCAGATATTTAAATATCTGGAGATTAATAATATTCATCTCTTTCTCCTGTTCTTCAGGGTGTTCTTCTGACACCCTGTATGAGGGATGAGGGGATTCCCTGGTGGCTCAGACAGTAAAGGATCTGCCTGCAATGAGGGAGACCTGGGTTCAATCCCTGGGTTGGGAAGATCCCCTGGAGAAGGAAATGACAACCTGCTCCAGTATTCTTGCCTGGGAAATCCATGGACAGAGGAGCCTGGCAGGCTACAGTCCTTGGGGTCATAAGATTCCCCTGTTCCCTACAAAGCCTGTTGCCTAATCCGCTGTGTCTGTGAACTGCAGGGGGTGGTCAGGGAGAGGAAGGAAGGGAAAGGGCTGCCTGTTGAGGGAAAGGGGCCTCAGTGGTCAGCAGACCTGAGCCCCAACCCCATGATCCCCAACAATCTGCTGATCGATCATTTGGATCTTCCTTTCCCCAAACTGATACCAGGAAGGAGGTGACCTAGCTGGAAATTTTCTGGTCACTAAAAAGAGGTACTTCCTCTCCCCTTCCCCCTCCCACCTCCATCCCCATCCACTGTATTGCTAACTACTACTATTCCAGCTTATATAGTAGACTCAGAACACAGAAGATGATTTGAGTGGCTCTTTTCTCAGTTCTCCCACGGATGTCACATCACTAGTGCCATTCTAAATGCCTAGGAAGAAAGTGACCGCATTGCACACAATGGCTGCATGAGTCCATTGTGGAACCTGGGATGAGAAGGGCTGTGACCAGGATCAGCCTCCCAGAGAGGAAGCAGTTCTGTGAACTGACAGGCACCCATTTGGGAGGTGCTAAGAACAGCCACCCCCAGACGTAGCTGCACTGGGAGGCCCGCGTAGTCAGCCACTGACCCTTGTCCCTGCCCTGCCCAGGGTCCCTCTTGCTGAGCACCAACCTCAGCCTCACGCTTCCCTCAGCTCTGATGGGCTTCCCATGTCACTGGCATGTCTCTGACCTTCTAGAACACTTTATCTGAGGGGTTCACAGGTCCCTGGATTCCCAGTCACCTCTGGCACACACAAGTCCCCTGAAGAAGGCTGGAATGCGTGTGTGCAGGCAAGGTTGTGCTGAGCTGGTGCCATTCAACCAGATGGAGACTTGCTTCCCCACACGGGCCTCGTGATTTGCAACTTCAAGAGTTTTGTTTGGCAGGAGCTTAAATTACCACCTATCACAAACTTGTAGGGATGCCTGGAAATATTCAAAATGAGAGCTAAAATCTGGGATGACCAAGAGTCACGTGGATGATTTTTATCAAAAGCTTTTTCCCTAAAATGGATGCCTTGTTTATCTGGAAATTACGCAAGTTGAATGTCACTGCTTTGCCTGGACTCCTCTCCACTCCCTCTCCACTCCCACCTCACCCCCTGAAACCGATCCCCTGAGTCTCCGCACTCGGCTCTCATGTGCTTTGGACACTGTGTGCCCTGAGGGCCTGGGGAGGGAGCCGCCTGCCCCCAACAGAAGGGTGCCGAAGCTTATCGTGCTTCCTTCTGCTTACAGGACACATTCTGCATCACCACCAAGAAAGCGTCTCTGGATATATTTCTGCCCGACGGAAGGAGCATCAAAGTCGAAATTCTAACATCAGATACTGCCGAAAGAGTCCTGGAGGTAAATTCGATCTAAGTTCCAGCCCCGGACCTGAATTTAGGAATCATTCTGTTTGAAGGCAGGGACTAGGATACAGTTACCTTCTGGAAGCTTCCTGCCTGTCATTTTATTCTGGATGACTTGTTTGTAGAGATAGGAGACTGATGGAGAAATTATCTGAGCGATTGATGGAGGAATCTCAGCTACAGCCAATCTCTGGGATCTCTTCGGTTTTCCCCACCGCCCGTGGGCTGGTGTTGGTTCCCTGGAACTCAGCCAGGGATGTGCCTCCTGCAAAAACTCAAAGTCCTTTATTACGGGATGTCCATGGTTGGGAGCAGGATGAAGGATGGAGCCCAGATGAGTCTATCCAGGGGGACTGATATCAGGTTCTGGCAGAGAATGACAGTGGGGTTGTCAAAGCCAGAAAGACTGCTCCCTTCTCTGACACAGGGAAAACCCCTGAAACCAATGCCCAACGTTTCTAATTATGGGTCCATAGGGCCAGACCTGTGTTCCAGTCAATTCTCTAAGGACCCAGAGGATGGGACCCAGAAAGCATTCTTCCTTCTCCAGATGCAGCCATAACTAGCCTGGCCCCTGCGGCCTCTCCTCGACTGGGCTGTAGAAAGGACTCCTGGGTTGGCTCCCAGGTCCCTCTCCTATGGAGGGTTTTAGTTTGTCAACTTAAATAGGAAGGTAAAATCAGGCATCTCAAAATTGTCAAGAAGATGCATGTAATTGGGAATAGCAGAGGAACTGGCAACTAGGGACATGCAAATTGGAGAGGTTGCTGGTATGTCCACTGTGGGCTTGGAAGAGACTGTATTTCAGGCTGGGAAGGTAAAGAGGGGAGAGTTCAGTTAAAGACTGCTGAAACCAAAACAGAGACCGGATTTGAAAATTCCCTGAGCAGACAAAACCAGTCCAACCACACAAACAAAGCCATTCCACTTATTTCATGAGACTAGCCTGACCTGGGTCATATCTTGTTTGGGTCTCTGGAAACCATGAGCAAAATTTCCCAAGGTTGATGTGAGGCAACCCTGGACCAGCTCCCTAGCATTTAAAAAACATTCCAATATTATCAGTTTTCTGTGAACCAGGCATTTATGAGAAGTCAGCCTCTCAGTCCTTAGGGCTTGTCTTCTTGAGGGCACACTTGTGGGGTTTTCCATTTTATATCCTCCAGTTGCATTTTAGATTGCAATGCTTTCACAGATTCTAACCTTCCAGAGAAACATTCAGTGGAGAATAAGACATTATGAACAGGAGGGGCTCAGAAAGCTTCTAGGACCTTTCCAAGGACGGGAATTCCCTGTGCTGGGGTCCTGGTGTCGGCTGGCTTCTGAGCTGGTGACTGGAAGTGCTCCCTGCTGGGCTCCCAGCCCTTGAGCCTGCCTCGCCCTGAGTCCCTGGGTGCTTCCTGTTGCATCCTGGCTCCACTTCCCAGCCTGGAGATTTGAACTCACCTGCACCTTTTTGTTTGCACCCTCAGATTAGGAAATACCCCTTCTCTAGGTCTTGCTCTGCTCAAGAATGATAATTTTATAACTTTCTTCCTAGCTGAAGTCACCACATACAGCCTTTTCTTGGCTGCCGGATTGTGACCCATTTGCATGGTATCGGCAGCCACCTAGCTGCTGAAGCCATTCGTTGAGAAGTTACTATGGTTCCTCCTCCACCCCCTCCTTTACCCCCCAAATCCTACTTCCACTACATCCCGTCTCTCTGTGATCCATTCACCCTCCCTGTTTCCTCCTTTCCATCCCCGTGCCCCTAGGAGACCCCGAAACTAGTTTCCCTGCTTCCAGTCTGGCCAATCTGTACTGATTTCTAGAACGATCTCTCTAAAATGCATCAAGGGCTCTTGATGCTTAACACTTGAGGGGTTTTATACCGAGAGACCCCAAAACACAAATCACAGTTCCCTAAATTGCCTTCCCAGGACTAACAAAGTGGGAGACAGACACATAACACAAGAAGATAGTAATAGCGTAGGGAACACAAACTCAGAGACTTTGGGGGCCAGGCACGTAAGACAGGGATGCAGCTGCAGGGTGTAAGCTAATTTGGAAATGGTTGGACCTGTAGAGACCTGGAGAGCAGCCACCCTGCCTGAAGACACCATTATTGACACGTTTTTCACACACTGGGCTCACTGGCCAAATTAGACATAACCATAGCTGAAGTCGGCTGCTGCTGTGAATATGGGGTCTCCTATCTTCTGGGGTTACATCAAGTCCCAGGTTCAAATTACAGAGCTGTCCCGTCCTAACTGTTTGAGTCTGGGTAAGTTATTTAATTTTTTGAATTGATGTCTAAGTAATTATAGGAATAGCTTGTGATCCGTCAGCAGTAGTGGTTATCGTTCTTCATCAATATTGGTATTGGTACTGATATTAGAGGGAGTGCTGAGTAAATTTTGAGTAGGGCAGTACATCTGGAGGGCTCCCCTTGTAGCTCAGATGGTAAAGAGTCTGTCTGCAATGCCGGAGACCTGGGTTCAATTCCTGGGTCGGGAAGATCCCTTGGAGAAGGAAATGGCTACCCACTCCAATATTCTTGCCTGGAAAATCCCACGGACAGAGGAACCTGGCACGCTACATTCCATAGCGTTGCAAGAGTTGGACACGACTGAGCGACTAAGCACACACACACACAGGGCAGTAAGTCTAGGGTCCCACGATGCCACCTGTTTTGGCCAGTTTCCCTTTGTAACTAATAGCATAAGTTGAATGAGGTACTTTAACCTCAGAGAAATGAACTTCCCTTCTTCCATCACTTTGGCTGGTGAGAAATTCAAACCCACGGCATGGACATCCTTGGCACTGGAAGTAAAACAAAGTAAAGGAGTTTCCCTAAAAGGTAAATCAAACACTTGTGCTGTTTTGTGCTTAGTCACTCTGGCAGGCTCCTCTGTCCATGGCGATTCTCCAAATAAGAATACTGGAGTGGGTTGCCACGCCCTCCTCCAGGGGATCTTCCCAACCCAGGGATCGAACCCAGGTCTCCCACATTGCAGGCAGATTCTTTACCATCTGAAGTCCAAAAGCAAACACTTGGCCAGGCACTGGTGCGAAATCCAATAGCTGGTATAAAATGTAATTTGCATCTTGTAATTAAAAAGTATTGTCCATATCTTTTCAAGCGTCCTTGTTACCACTCTCACCTCACCACTCTCATTTCACTTCTCCAGCTATCCTGCTGGGTTCTTTTAAGGACCAGCAACAAAGGAAAATCTCTTCTTAATTTTGTGTGTGTTTGTGCTAATGTAATTATACTCGTGGTATTTGAGTTTTGAAGCATCATTAACGTTCGCTGAGAAGGAAGTACTACTGTGCGTCTCTTTGTGCTGATTTCTCCTCTTGAAAGAAGGTGTTTTTCTGTCTTCATAAATTGTAGAAAGCGTCTCTGCTCTCTTTCTTCTCACTCCGCTACCTTCCTTGGGATGTAAACTTGCTGTTTTCGCTGAGTGAGTCAGAGGAGGGAGGAATCTAATTTAAGCGGATATGGGTCATGTTTACTTTAGGAAAGGATGACTTTGCAATCTGTCACTACTGGTGCACACTCAGCCCCACACACAGAGGTGCCCTGTGGTTTGGTCTGGACTTTTTGTTTGTTTGCTTATTTTTGCAAGGGCCTAGGGAAGAGAGTAAGGTAGAAAGAAGGAAAACGGGGATAAACATTGAGTAAAAGCTGTGAAAAGTTCCCAAGCTCATCTTTATTTTCAGAGCTATATTAAGAACACTCACTCATATCATCCACCTCTTTAGACTGTCTCTCAAGGTAATTTACACGCCTCAGACAGGAAAAGTACCCCTTTGAGTCTAGCATTTATACAACTGCCACCTTGAGAGCTTGGAGCCTTGGTTAAAAGGTCAGCTCATGAGCAGAGCTGTATAGGTGGACCCTCACATGTTGCAGAGGTGGTCCAGCTAACTCAGACAAGATGTGCAAAGAAATCACCCAGGAACGCCACCTTAAAGAGGGGTGGGCTGGCTAAGTGGAGAGGGCAAGGGCCAACGGAGCAGGAACGATGCTGCTGAGGGAGGGTGAATGGACGTGAAATGTTACAAGGTTATGGCCTCATGACCAGTGGATAAAAATGAAATCATCTGTGTTGAAGTGAAAGCTGTTTGAGGTACAGGTCAAAGAGGAATATGAAATGAAGGCAGCCTGTGCCCAGGATCTGAGGTTTCACTGAGCAAAAGCCACATGAATTAGACTTGACCATCACAGCAGACTTGGAGAAGGAAATGGCAGTCCATTCCAGTGTTCTTGCCTGGAGAATCCCAGGGACGGGGGTGCCTGGTGGCTGCCGTCTATGGGGTCACACAGAGTCGGACACGCCTGGAGCGACTTAGCAGCAGTAGCAGCAGCATCACAGCAGACAGCAGAGAGAAGGAGGCCTGGGGTATCACAGGTGGACACTATCCTGTATACTTTAATATGCCAGCCAAGTGGTGGGGAACATCCCTTTTCCCAGGATCTGGTAATCCAGCCCCTGGGGCAGGCAAGTTGGACCAATGATCATGGTGAATGCCCCCAGGGGACAGTAAAGACCAAAACCATCTGGGAACACACGCCCACATGTGAGATAGGACAAACCAGTCTCAGCTGGGACCAGTTCATGTCCATTGCAGGGGAACTGATTTTTATTTTCTGTACTGTAAGTATTTTTTTAATTTATAAATTTTCTAAAATGAGTATGAACCATTTTTAGATTCGGGAAAGAGTTCTCTTAGTGTCCACTGCCCCCTTAAAGCTGTTTTTTATTGGCATTTACAGGTGGCCGCTCCTAACTTTTCCCTTTGTCTTCTTTGGTTAAAGGTGGTGTCACACAACATTGGACTGTGTCAGGAGCTGCTGGGCTACTTCGGCCTATTTCTCATTCAGTTTTGCAAAGAGGGCAGGCTGTCTGGTAAGAAGGACAGAAGGAGGTGCAGGCAGCCTGCGATGGTGTGGGCTGGTGTGCGCAAGCACTCAGCCAGGAGACGAAGGATTGCCACTGAGGGGCCGGTTACACTCCCCTCAAGGGGAACTCCCCAGTGTGTGGCCCCTACTATGACTCTTGGCTCCTGGACTGGACATCTGTGTGGGGGGTTGAGGTTGTGCCTTTGGGCTTCCCTGGTGGCTCAGACAGTTAAGAACCTGTCTGCAATGCAGGAGACCCGGGTTCAATTCCTGGGTCGGGAAGATCCCCTGGAGAAGGCAATGGCAACCCACTCCAGTATTCTTGCCTGGAGAATCCCATGGATAGAGGAGTCTGGTCGGCTACAGTCCACGGGGTCACAGAGAGCTGGACATGACTAAGGGACTAACACTTTCACTTTCACTGTGCCTTTGAGCTGGGGGTGAGCAACTCCAGAGAGGTAGTGCAGTCAGGAGCAAGACATCAGTTCTTTCCAGTAACTACACTTCCTCTGGTGGCTCTGGTGCCCCCGTCCTGCTGTCTAGGTGTGCCTTCGTCTCTGCCCTGGCTGCTGGCCACCAGCCACGCCGCAGCCCCCTTGTGCTGGAGTGCTAGACTCTGGGCATCAGCAAATCCCATCAGACCATCATGTCTCCTTGTTAAGGAATATTTGCTTTAAAGTGTGGATGGTATAATTCAGTTCTTAGATCCTTTAAAAAATATATACTTGCAGTGAGATAGTGACCGATGACAGTATGCTTCATATCAGTTCAGGTGCTCAGTCTTGTCGGACTCTTTGCGACCCCATGGACTACAGGACGCCAGGCTTCCCTGTACATCAACAACTCGCAGAGTTTACTCAAACTCATGTCCATCACGTCGGTGATGCCATCCAACCCTCTCATCCTCTGTCATCCCCTCCTCCGTCTTCAATCTTTCCCAGCATCAGGGTCTTTTCCCATACATTTTGCTTTTCTCTGCAGTGCGTTTTTAGATATTACAAGCTTTTGTTGTTGTTGTTGTGAAATGGTATGTTACCTCTGAGTAGTGTACATATGTTCTCAGGTGCTTTGGGGAGGTGATTTGGAGGTGGAAGTTAGGAAAACCTCTTAACTTGACCCCCAGGAGCTGTGGTGTGCTGGTGAAGGCATTGGATGTCTGCGGACCTCAGTTTCTTCATCCATATCACAATGAAAATGTCCCCTACTCAGAACACTGGTCCTTTTTTTTTTTAATACCTGTGAAGTTTTTTAAAAATATTTATTAGCCGCACTGAATCTTCGCTGCCGCATGGACTTTTCTTTAGTTGCCGCGAGTGGAGGCTATCCTGTAGTTGTGATGCATGGACTTATTGCAGTGGCTTCTCTTGTTGCTGAGCACAGGCTCCAGGGCATGTCGGCTTCAGTAGCTGTGGCGGGAGGGCTCAGTAGTTGCAGTTCCCAGGCTCTCGAGCACAGGCTCAATAGTTGTAGTGCACAGGCTTAGTTGCTTTGTTTGCAGCATGTGGTATCGTCCTGGACCAGGATTCGAACCCGTGTGTCCTGCACTGGCAGGCAGATTCTTAACCACTGAGCCACCAGGGAAGCCCAAGGCACTGGTCTTTTATGAGGATCAAAGGCTACTCAGTTTTTGAATGAATTTTAGAAAGTTAAAAATTGCATACACATGCAACAATATTAATGTGACTTTATTCCTTCCAATATTAATGCTCTACTTTATCAATTTAAAGCACTCTATGTAAACACTGTGTGTAAATATGTATGTATTTCAACCAGGAAGACTCTTTCTTCTTTCTCTAGTAGTGAAAAAATTGGTAGACTTTGAACTCCCATATGTTAGCCTTCGAAGTTCTGAAGTGGAAAACTGCAAGGTTGGACTCAGGAAGTGGTGAGTAAGCATTTATTATGATAGAAAGTGTTTCGGGATATCTTAGCTTTGCTAATAAGAACTTGTCTGAATCTCACCACATCCGGCTTACAGTCTAACAGCTGGACAGAGCTCAGGGTTTGGGGAAAGTCAAGAGGAAAGCAGTGAAGGAGGGCAGGGGGAAGAAATGAACCAGAACTTTTGTCCTGAAGAATAAGATGTTGAGGATGACTTTCACTGGGCTCAGATTAAAAACCTGAGGGATATTATCATAAGGATGGCAATCATGAAGATAAGGCTGGGCGTAGGGGGACTGGGGATTGAAGCAGGTAATGGCAAGGAATTGCAGGGTTTGCTTTGAAATATATGACTGACTATTTAATTGAAGGAGTTTATTGATAATTACAAGCAAGTCTGATTTATCTGTTGAACTGTGGTATTTTCTGAAGGCAGAGTGGACTCAGCCAATCTGCACTGAATTTGAACTCTATGTACTCAGCTTACCTTCCTAATGGATTCCAATTATACATGCTTATTTACCAGAGCCAGACATATTTTCCTAGATTGAGATGAAATCTAGGGCAAAAAAAATCTGCTGTATTTTTGCAGAAAACACTTTTATTTCCCCCAGACACAAGGGGTCCTATGGAGAACAAGTGAACAAAATAACAGTGAGAAACAGGACACTCTCCATTGGCATGGGGGGCGGATTAGTTTGTGTTTCCCAGTGTATATTGCTGTGGCTGTATTGGATTGCTTCTTTGGTTTACTCTCTCCTGGCCCAGTTATTCTGTAATCTGAACACAGAAGCTCTAAAGAAAGGCATTTGAAATCAAGGAATAGTAATAACCTTGACCTTGTGGTACCTTGTTAGAGCTCCAGGCTGCGGCTTTGAATTTTGGAAAGGGATTCCCAGCAAGGCTAGAAGTTCACGTACTGCTATTCGAAAGTATTCTGAGAAATAGTCAAAGTATGTGGCAGAGAGCCCTGAGAAGGCAAAAAGGATGGAGTTTTGTCTGAGATTTTAGAGAGTAACAGGTGGCTAAGCACAGTTGTTCCTGGGATCTGAATATGTGCATCTCGGGGTTTAGCTCAATAACTCTAGCCAAGTTATTGAAGCTCTCTAAGCCTCAATTTCTTTATCTATAAAATGAGAATATTAATGGTAGAGTCTATCTCAAGATTATAGTGAGAGTTAAATGAAGTAATCCTACATGCTCAATAAATTTTGGTCATGTTTTTTATTGTTACAGTGATAATAATCATGATAAAAATTGTAATTAAAAAGCAAACCCTCTGGATTAGACTGTTTTGTCCACGAACTCTCTAAGAGATGAGGATTCTATCCCTCATCTTAAGCTTGAATTGGAAATTGGGCTTTGCCTGTTTCTACATCAAATAGATAAATTCTAGATCATAAGTGCAAGATGAAATGTCTACCCCATCACCAGCCTTCATTTCAGATCCAGGCAGATTGCCTTTGCTTGTGGGGACAGAGAGGAAAGGAGGTCCTACTTCAGCTCTTAGAGCTGAGGACGAGGTTACTGGAAGGGGCGAGTCTGGGGGTAGGATCCTGCAGGTCCTGGTCCTCTGTCCTGAGGGAGCCCTCACTAGGTGAGAGCAGAGAGGCTAGGTCGACTACCCTAGCTGTGGAATCCCCAGCAGGTGAGGCCTGGCAGTGAGACCAAGTCGAGTTTTAGGGATTTTTCTGTCAATTCCCGGATGCTTCTTGCCAAAGATGGTATAGTTCCTTCTAGACCAGAGGGTAGCCTGCCCTGACCTCTCAGAGCTCCGGTCTGGGGTGAGTCTGGGGGCTCTCCATTTGGTGTAACAGTTGTTATCTCTGCCACATAGGGTGCCTGGGGTACAGGGGTGAAATAGCTAAATAAAATACACATAGGAACTCTTCAGTTGCTTCTCCCCAGCCACTAGAATGAAGTTGATCTTCAAGCATCTATATTTTCATCCTTTTCCTGGTCTATGACAATCCCATCATCTTATTCCCCTCCCCTGCTGAGCTCTGTGATTCTGCTCACTATGCCTTCAGACTGGTGATAGACCAACCCGGGTTTTCCCTCTCCTGACAGTTTCGGTCTGGTCTTGGCTGGCTACTGCACTCACATAGTACCTGTAACTTCACTTCATCCTAGCAATCCTAGATCTGCTAGACGAACGTGAAGCTCTGCTATCTGCAAGTCCCTTTGCCAAGGTCCAGAGGGGCAAGGGGTCTGAATAAGACCCAGCCCCTCAGGGATCTTCATACCTGGTGTAATATCAGCTTGATCAGAGCAGAGATCAGGGTAAACTCAGGGAGCTGAGGAAGTCCAGGGGACGGATTGCTAACACAGCCTTGGGGAGTAGGGACCAGAGGAGGAGACACAAGGGTGAAGCTTGTGGGAGAGGCCGATAAGTCCAGGAAGAAGGCAGGTGAGGGGAGTGGTCTTTTGAATGGAGGGAGAAGAGAGAAGACAAGGTTGGAATGTATAGAGTGTGGACCAGGGGAGAGAGGTCAAAGATAGAAGTGGAAATGAAAGTAGGATCTCCTATGAAGGGCCTTGGGAGTCAACAGGATAAATGCTCTAACCCCTGGGACTATGAGCATCTGAAATGTTCCTTGGGAAAGACTACTCCAGTTCAAATGTGGAGCGTGGGACTGAGGGACACAACTGAGATGGATGTCTGGTGAGGAGGTCACCTGAGCAGCTCAGGCAAGAGGAGAGGTGGCCTGGGCGTAGGACAGTGATACGGCTGTGGGTACAGGGCAGATGGCTATGCAGGAATTGCAGGTGGGAAGAGGGCGTTGAGACTTGGGGCTTGACGTAAATAGGATGAGGACCATTTTCTTAAAGCCTTGTGTTTTGTGCATGTCTACTCTCAGAGGGCACTAAATAGACTTACAATATAGAGACAATGGGAAACAGAAGAGGTCAGAGGTCACTGCAAGACTAGGCAAGCAGAAGATTGTGCCTGTGCTGGAAAAGGGGCCTTGGTTCAAGGCATTGAGGGCTGCCAGTTGAGAGAGCATGCCCATCCGGGTATGCCCGTCAACTGAGTCATAAATTAACTGAACACTCCTGAATCATGCAGGTACCTGGACCCATCCCTCGACGCCAGGCTGATGGACTGCAGAGCAGCTGTAGATCTGATCTACATGCAGGTGAGGGGAACCAAGGGCTATCAGAACACCGGATATTATAGGCCTTTGGGGTTTGAAACAGAGAACGGGTGTGTGGCAGTTCAGAATTCTGCAGCGACACCTAGAAGAGGCAAATTCCTATAAATTGAAACTAGAACAGAGGTTCCCAGGGGCTGAGGGGTGGGGAGGAGTTATTGTTTACTGGGGATAGATGTTTTTCTTGGGATAATGAAAAGGCTTTAGGCATAAAAAGAGGCGATGGTTATATAACACTGTCCGTGTTTTTAGTGCCAGTGAATTGTGCACCTCTAGAAGTGTTCTTTCTTGCCTGGAGAATCCCAGGGATGGGGGAGCCTGGTGGGCTGCCATCTATGGGGTCTCACAGAGTCAGAACGACTGAAGCGACTTAGCAGCAGCAGCAGCAGATGGTTAAAATGTTATGCATATTTTAATCACAATAAATAAAGAAATATTTTAAGAGAAGTAGGGTTTGAAGGAAAAGAATTCTACCTCCATTCTAACCATCTCTCCACACTGGCAGCTGACACACAATCATCTAGGCTAATTTAATAGCCAGGAAAGCACATCCCTGATAAGTCACAGAAAAACTCAAAGTGAAAGTCACTCAATAGTGTGACTCTTTGCGACCCCATGGACTGTAGCCCATCAAGCTCCTCTGTCCATGGGATTCTCCAGGCAAGACTACTGGAGTGGGTAGCCTTTCTCTTCTTCAGGTGATCTTCCCAACTCAGGGATCAAACCCAGGTCTCCTGCACTGCAGGTGGATTCTTTACCATTTGAACCACCAGGGAAGCCAATTTAAAGTCACACATGGTCCCTAAATCTCACTTTAGCATAATCTTCTTTTTTCTAAACCAACAAGTAACATACATGTCTCCAGGGCCAGCTTCCTAGCAAGTGGCCTGTGAGGCAGCACTGCCGCTTCCCTCCGCGCTCCCACATTTTCATTTTGTACTAAGTCCTGCAAATGATGTAGTTGGTCTTGCCTTACCCCTGCCCCTCAACCCACAGAAAAGCTCATTTAGAGTTTGGCCTCCTTTCTTTTCCTGACTCATGCAGTGAAGGTTCTGTTCATCTGTCTGGAGGTCAGCAAATGCTGCCCCTGTGATGTATCGCCCGCCACCCCCACCTCAGCCCCCCCACCTCAGCCCCACCCGCCTCAGCCCCCTCACCTCAGCTCCCCCTCGCCTCAGCTCCCCTGCCTCGGCCCCGCCCCCCCGTCTCAGCCCCCTCGCCTCAGACCCCTTGCCTTAGCTCCCTCACCTCAGACCCTTCACCTCAGCCCCCTCACCTCAGCTCCCCCACCTCAGCCCCCTCGCCTCAGCTCCCCTACCTTACCCCCCCTCAGCCCCTCACCTCAGCCCCCTACCTCAGCCCCCCTACCTCACCACCCTCACCTCAGCCCCCTACCTCAGCCACCTCACCTCACCACCCTCACCTCAGCCCCCACCTCAGCCCTCTCCGCCTCAGCTCCCCCCGCCTCAGCCCCCTCACCTCAGCTCCCCCGCCTCAACTCCCACTTCTTCCCCAGCTCCCTGCCACTGTTTAGCCTCACGGGCAGCATCTTTGGAGGCCCATCCTTTCCCAGGCCTGGCTTAATAGTTTTGGAGGGAAGTTTGGAAGCTTCTTTTAAGGACTTCCTTGAAATTACCCAACAGTTTATTCTCAAGCCCAGAACAGTGGGTCGCGTTCCTGGCCTATTCAAACCCTCCCAAGGTATGAATAATAAATAAATCCCACCTCATAATAAATCACACATTCTGATGTAAATACTTATTTTATTTTCTCCTTAGTATTTCTACCATTGCACTATACAAAAATTTTGAGTTACTCTGTCTCTCCCTGCTAGAATCCATGAAATTGGGGATTTTTTGTTTATTGCTATTATCTCCAGAAACTAGAACTATTCCTGACATGACCTTAGCCTTAAGCCTTTTGGGGGATCCTACTGCAGATGCTGATTGCAGCCATGAAATTAAAATACGCTTACTCCTTGGAAGGAAAGTTATGACCAACCTTGATAGTATATTAAAAAGCAGAGACATTACTTTGCCAACAAAGGTCCGTCTAGTCAAGGCTATGGTTTTTCCCATGGTCATGTATGGATGTGAGAGTTGGACTGTGAAGAAAGCTGATCGCCGAATAATTGATGCTTTTGAACTGTGGTGCTGGAGAAGACTCTTGAGAGTCCCCTGTACTGCAAGGAGATCCAACCAGTCCATTCTAAAGGAGATCAATCCTGGGTGTTCATTGGGAGGACTCATGCTAAAGCTAAAACTGCAATACTTTGGCCACATCATGAGACAAGTTGACTCACTGGAAAAGATTCTGATGCTTGGAAAGGTTGGGGGCGGGAGGAGAAAGGGCCGACAGAGAATGAGATGGCTGGATGGCATCACCGACTCTGTGGACATGAGTTTGAGTGAACTCTGGGAGTTGGTGATGGACAGGGAGGCCTGGCGTGCTGTGATTCATGGAGTCTCGGAGAGTCGGACATGACTGAGCGACTGAACTGAACTGAACATTGTACTAATTGTATGAAACACATTGTTTCATTTACGCCTCATAGTAACTCTGTCAGGCAGTTGGTGCTATCTACATTTTTAAAATTAAGTTTATTTATTTGTTTTAATTGGAGGTTAATTACCTTACAGTATTGGGACGGTTTTTGTCATGCATCAGTGTGAATTGGCCATAGGTATACATGTGTCCCCACCATCCTGGCCACCTTTTTTTTTTAGAAGAAGAAATAAAGTTTGCTGACAAAGGATTGAGTAGGCTTAGACATGGAAGATTAGGAAAAGGGATTTAAAAACACATTTGCAGGTGGCTTTTATGTAGCGTGGTTCTAAACTGCTGTACTCTGTAGCTTTTCATAAGCTAAAGCAGAATTGAAGAGAGGGGAGAAGTTTCAGATGTTACTTAAAAAAAAAAACAGGTATAACCCTTTTTTTATTTTAACTATCTATTTATTTATTCTTGGTTGTGCTGAGTCTTCATTGCTGCGTGCAGGCTTTCTCTTAGTTGCGGCGAGCAGAGTTACTCTCTAGTTGTGGTGCGTGGACTTCTCATTGTAGTGGCTTTTCTTGTTGCAGAGCATGGGCTCTAGGTAACCGTAGTTGGGGCTTCAGTAGTTACAGCTCGTGGGCTCAGCAGTTTCAGATCGCAGTCTCTAGAGCATGGGCTCAGTAGTTGTGATGCATGGGCTTAGTTGCCTGTCGGCATTTGGAATCTTCCCGGATCAGGGACCGAACCCGTGTCCCCTGCATTGGCAGGTGGATTCTTAACCACTGGACCACCAAGGAAGTCCCAGACATTGCTTTTAATGAGCTTTGCTAGGACACAAAGAGGGCTTCCCAAATGGGCTAGTGGTAAAGAACCTGCCTGCCGGTGCAGGAGACAAAAGAGACGAGGGTTCGAACCCTGGGTCAGGAAGATCCCCTGGGGGAGGGAATGACAACCCACTCCAGTATTCTTGCCTGGAGAATCCCATGGACAATAGAGCCTGGAGGGCCACAGTCCATGGGGTCGCAAAGAGTCGGACACGACTTAATGACTGACACTTTGACTTTCTTTCAGGAGACAAGAAAACATTAATGGAACCACCTGCAGTAGTTTGGTTATAGCAAAAAAGGTAAAAGGATGGATTTTGATGCTCTGGCTTGCTCAAGAGCATAGAAGAAGAAAAACACGCACTTCCTTAGGTGACTTTTGGTTTTGTTTTCAGCAGTTCCATTGCTTTAATTAGATTATTTTTAGCAAGTCTTCATTTTTGGAGTGGTTTATTATGTAGCAACTGTTAAAGAGCCGTTCCATTTAGTTGGATTAGGTGTGCTCTTGATATATGTGTTGAGTCTAATTGTCATTTAAAATCACTTCAGAAAATATGATTCTGGATGGAAGGGGAGTTATTGCTTACGCAGAGAGGCAAAGACAGAGTGGCAGGGTTCCCTTTTGTACGGGGAAAGCAAATGTTCATCTTTGAAGACATGACCACAGTTCCACGTTTCACATTTTCTTGCAAAATGACAACCAAGTGCTTTATGTTCACACAGAGAGGCTACTGCTCTGTTTATACTAAGATTAAGCAAAAGGACTGCCTAGCACAGGCTGAGCAGTGCCTCTACAGGCGAGAGAAATCACCAGATGCCTCAGAAGAAACGAAAGCAATTACCCGCCGGGAAGGATACGCTGCACAGGACTGCCTCGTGGTTCTGTGTCATAATTTATTTGGCAGTCTTTTTTCTTAGTGTCACACAAGATCATGGTATCATAAAATCAGGGGAGTTTTCAGTTTGACAAAATAGAGCATCATTTGTGTAGAGATCTCCCCCAGGAGACCACCAGCGCCACGCAGAGACCTTGGCTTTTTCAGCACAGGGC
This sequence comes from Moschus berezovskii, assembly GCF_049115385.1. NCBI lineage: Eukaryota > Metazoa > Chordata > Mammalia > Artiodactyla > Moschidae > Moschus > Moschus berezovskii. The sequence goes on along the minus strand of NC_142475.1, from coordinate 17,988,789 downwards.
AGAGAAGCTGGGTGTGTGACTGAGCAGTCCCAGCAGGCCCAGGAGCCGGAATATCACTGGAGGAGTCCCAACCTTCACATCCATTTCTCCTTAGGTGACTTTTTAAGAGGCCAAGACCATCTAGTAAATGATTTCCATGAAACTCTAAGAAGGCAAATCAAAATATCACTTCTTGAAAAGCACACTGAATTGGTAGTTTCAAAAATGTTTAATGTTCACTATTGTGCTTTTATGGCTAGAATATAGTTTTCAGCTCATTTCACGTCCTGCTTTAATCATGCATAATTATGTTCAATGTACTTTTACCCCTGTTACATAAGTTGGAATGTAATTTAGCATTTTAAATGTTCCCTGGGGCTTAGCACCACTGTATCCTTGCTGTTACAATACCTTGTTAGTCATGTCTGGTTTATTTGCCAGCGCATCCTTGGTTGACAGTGCATCACCTAATCCTAATATTGTTTCTGTGGGATGTTTTCCAGGGATACAGGGTGACAAGAATTAGGAACCACTAGCATCATACAAGGAGAAGGTGATGGCACCCCACTCCAGCACTCTTGCCTGGAAAATCCCATGGACGGAGAAGCCTGGTAGGCTGCAGTTCATGGGGTCACTAAGAGTCAGACATGACTGAGTGACTTCACTTTCTCTTTTCACTTTCATGCATTGGAGAAGGAAATGGCAACCCACTCCAGTGTTCTTGCCTGGAGAATCCCAGGGACAGGGGAGCCTGGTGGGCTTCCGTCTATGGGGTCGCACAGAGTCGGACACGACTGAAGCGACTTAGCAGCAGCAGCAGCAGCAGCATCATACGATGTTTATCAATCTTCATTTGTAAACCAGAGAGAAACTGATGGTGTTTCCTCCTCTAACGGCTTGGGAAAAGATGGTTTCTTGAAAAGCACACTGAATTGGTAGTTTCAAAAATGGCTTCAGTGGCTCTCTCCTCTGGGTGACCTTGGACTGGTCACTTCTTCCTTCTGGAACTGGAACTACAATGTCTCCCTGTGAAGCGATGAGAGTGAACTAACAGTCTCTAAGTGTTCTTCCAGCTTTAACAGACTGATATTCAAACCTTAGCTCTTTGCCTGGCAAACTTTTCAAGAAATTATATAGCTGATGTCATAACAACCTCAGCCTTTATCATTTCTCCAATTTGAGTGAAGCTCCTGAGAAATGGAAAGGGGCCCGAGGCCAGGAGGAGGGAGGGAGCCACAACTGCTCCCTCCCTTGGGAAGTCCTCTCTGTCCCCTCCCTCTCTGCCCCCTTGGCGTTTTGTTCTGCCCTCCATCGTGGCACTCCCACCCAGTGTTGTGAATACGGGTTCACATCTGTGTCTCTCTGATCAGACTCTGAATGGCCAAGGGCACAGACTGTGTCCTAGGCGCTTAGGAGATACGAGTGAGTGAGAAGCAATCATCCTTTAAAAAGTGAATGGAAGAATTCTGGGGAGTTCTTCTGATTAATAACAGTGCCATCATAATTAACCAGTAAGAAATACTCTCAATTTTTTTAAAGCTAGTGTGTCTAGTGATGTCCCAGGAGCCAAGTGGATTCCCACAAGGTGTTTACTTCCTTCTTTTCAAAACTTTGAGAGACATTAAACAAAATGGGGGCTTCCCTCGTAGCTCAGTTGGTAAAGAATCTGCCTGTAATGCAGGATACCTGGGTTCAATTCCTGGGTCAGGAAGATCCCCTTAAGAAGGAAATGGCAACCCACTCTGGTATTCTTGCCTGGAGAATCCCATGGACAGAGGAGCCTGGCAGGCTATAGTCCATGGGGTCGCAAGAGTCGGATACGACTTAGCAATTAAACCACAAAGTGGAAGATTGCCTATAAAAATAGAAGTTTCTGGATTTTCTAAAAAATACTGAAGGTTCTGTCCAGTCTGGGCCTACATTTCAGCAGGGCCACCACTGGCCTGGTTACAATTTGTGCAAATTAGAAAAAGGTACCCCTTTGCCTAGGCAGGCAAGCCCTGCATCAGGGTGTGTGGTGGTGAGGGGAGTGTGGGCTGACCACTACCTTCCTAATACCCCCATGGCCTGGTGCCCTTGTACTGGCCCAACGTGCTCCCTAGCCTTGATCTGTTCTGCCTCAACCACCTGGAGCCAGGTGGCTGCTGCCTTGCTTAAAAAGGCACGTGCTCTCCATGTCTCGCTACTGTAGACTCTGTAGAGAGCACTAGAGTGTGTGTGATTGGAACTCATGAAAACCATGACTTATGTGATTTCATGCAATTTTTAAAATTAGGTTCCACATGAGTCTCCATCAGCCAGTCTTTGGGGAACCATATAACTGAGTAGAAACATTTATCTGAACTTGACTCTCTCACTGTCTGGAGCAAGGCACTGTATATAATATATTTGAGTGATGACTTGTGAAATCACAATCAGGGTCAAAGGTTTTCAAGGGTAGTAAAACAAAAACATTTATCTTACCTCTCCTGTAGGATATTTGAAGCTCTACATTTGAGAGTCCCAGGTCCTCTAATGATGAATGATGTATCTTTAGTTAGTACTTACCTACTTACCACTACAGATGCTGTTTACCCTGTATATTTAGTCAGGTTTCTCTCTGACATCGTTTCCAGGTTCTAACAGTCCTTACAGGGCTCTAATAGAGATCAAGTGAATTCAGGAAAGAAAAGGTGTTCCATTCTTCACACCCATACTGATTCCATTCTTAGCTTAGGTATGGTATCTAAGTTCAGTTTTGAGAAAAGTTGACAATAAGAAGAAAGTCCTGGGGTGTGTAGCTGCCTATGTGGTCAAAATTCAGTATCTCGGGCAATAGGAGGAGGGCTTGGTAGAGTAGTCAGATCTGGGTTTTAATCCAACCGTTGCCGCTTACTTACTGGATTGTCTTGAAAGTTGTAACATCTCTGGATCTTGATTTTACCCATCTCTAAAATGGGGGTAAATGTTCCTATCCCCCACAGAACCATTTGGAAAAAGTCAATGAGAAAACTTATCTTAAAAAGTTCTCAACAAATAGTAGTTATTTTTCTTCTTCTCTCTAAATCCATCTCCTTTTCCCCAACTTCAATAGTAATGTCAAAATGTATTCAGCTTTTCTTTCTCCTCTTGGAGCTAAGGCATACCCTGTCCCTCAGTGATATGAAGGACATAACATACAGACTTACATTCAGACTAAGGTATATACTATCATATATTATATTATATTCATATACTATATTCAGTATATTCATATACTATATTCAGACTGTCATATACTAAGGTATAAAGTACCTGATAGCAAAGAATTGTTTGTGGGTTTGCTGTGTGTAAGACGTTGCACAAGATACACTGGGGTAAAGAACTCTGGTTCTCCTCCAGAAGGGTTAACAGTTTGAGGACCAGTGGAAAACTCCATTAAATAAAGCATGATGTCAGCTAGTGATAAAGAACCCACCTGCCAAGTGCAGGAGACGTAAGAGATGTAGATTTGATCCCTGGCTCGGGAAGATCCCCTGGAGGAAGGCATGGTAACCCGCTCCAGTATTCTTGCCTGGAGAAGCCCATGGACAGAGGAGCCTGGGAGGCTACAGACCACAGGTTTGCAAAGAGTTGGATACGACTTAAGCGACTTAGCACAGCACACACTGTCAGCATAGCACAGGCTAAGTGTATGTAAGCAGCTGATGAGATGAAAAGCTGATCTCAGAGCCTGTCCTGGGGCCAGGAAGGATGAAGGGGAAGGGAGGCTGCGTGCCAGGAGAAGAGGGGAAGAGCACAGGAAGAGTTGCTGAGGGCTTCAGGAAATCCAGGGGGCATCTGTCTTCAGCGATTTCTGGCGTTGAGACCAGTGTTGTTCGGCTTGAACCTGCATTGCAGATTAGGACAGAGGACTGAGCAGCCCGTCAGGGAGTCGGAGTTTGGGAACATTTGCTGGTGGCAGTTGCTCAAAGCCCAGCCAACAGGGCCTAATAGTGTATTCACTTCTCATTATTTTTCAGTTATAAAATTTGTTTTCATCTTATAAAAACGTGCAGCTATGGAAGGACTCAAAAATAAAAGCAAACATCATCCCAAATCTTACATCAACCATACATATAAACTCTTTTAACTTTTTCAGTGTTTTTACTTCGTATACCATTAATTCATTTCACTCATGCGCACATCCATTTTTCTTGACTGCTAAGTGTACATACAAGGTCTTTGGGGCTTGGTTAATATTTATGTTTTTGTTTTATAAAAATCAGGACCTGATTACTATGCTCTTATTTTGTAACTTGACATGTTTTCATGTACCAATGCCTCATAGACTTTTCCCATGTTGTTAAATATTTTATATAATTTTAAATAGTAGCATAACCTATTATTTGATTGTATGGGAATACCAAACCACCTGACCTGCCTCTTGAGAAACCCGTATGCAGGTCAGGAAGCAACAGTCAGAACTGGACATGGAACAACAGACTGCTTCCAAATAGGAAAAGGAGTACGTCAAGGTTGTATATTGTCACCTTGCTTATTTAACTTATGTGCAGAGTACATCATGAGAAACACTGGGCTGGAAGAAGCGCGAGCTGGAATCAAGATTGCTGGGAGAAATATCAATAACCTCAGATATGCAGATGACACCAGCCTTATGGCAGAAAGTGAAGAGGAACTCAAAAGCCTCTTGATGAAAGTGAAAGAGGAGAGTGAAAAGGTTGGCTTGAAGCTCAACATTCAGAAGACAAAGATTATGGCATCTGGTCCCATCACTTCATGGGAAATAGATGGGGTAACAGTGGAAACAGTGTCAGACTTTATATTTTGGGGCTCCAAAATCACTGTGGATGCTGATTGCAGCCATGAAATTAAAACACGCTTACTCCTTGGAAGGAAAGTTATGACCAACCTAGATAGTATATTAAAAAGCAGAGACATTACTTTGCCAACAAAGGTCCGTCTAGTCAAGGCTATGGTTTTTCCCGTGGTCATGTATGGATGTGAGAGTTGGACTGTGAAGAAAGCTGATCACCGAAGAATTGATGCTTTTGAACTGTGGTGTTAGAGAAGACTCTTGAGAGTCCCTTGGACTGCAAGGAGGTCCAACCAGTCCATTCTAAAGGAGATCAATCCTGGGTGTTCATTGGAAGGACTGATGCTAAAGCTGAAACTCCAATACTTTGGCTACCTCATGCAACGAGTTGACTCAGTGGAAAAGAGTCTGATGCTGGGAAGGATTAGGGGCAGGAGGAGAAGGGGACGACAGAGAATGAGATGGCTGGATGGCATCACCGACTTGATGGACATGAGTTTGAGTGAACTCCGGGAGTTGGTGATGGACAGGGAGGCCTGGCCTGCTGTGATTTATGGGGTCGCAGAGAGTCGGACACGACTGAGTGACTGAACTGAACTGAAACTCTATCACCTATTTTGGGGCATTTATGAATAGTACCTACTTCATAAGGTGCTGTGAGGATTGACCTTTTCCTTTATGGGGGAGGAGCTCTAAAATAATAAAAATTTATTTTCTCATAGTTCCATAGGTCAGAAGTCTGAAATCAAAGTATTGGCAGGGCCATGTTCCCTCTGAAGGTGCTAGGGGAGTTTCTGTTCCTTGTCTCTTTCATCTACTGGTGGCTTCAAGCATTCCTTGAGTGGAATACTACTCAGCCATAAAAAAGATGAAATTGTGCCGTTTGTGACAACACTGATGGACCTTGATGGTATTTTGCTAAAATAAGTTAGATGGAGAAAGACATATGCTGTATGATTTCATCAAAATATAAGTTAAATAATAAATAGTATAATAAAATTAATGAGCAAACCAAACCAAACAAATGCAAACAAGTAGATACTGAGAACAAATTAGTAGCTACCAGAGAGGGGAGGGGCTGGGGTTGATTTTTGTTTTAGAGCAATTAGAACATTGCCTGACACACAGTAAGCATTGTACATATGTTTGCCACAATTTATAGTTGAAAATTTTTCAATATTAAAAATGGTAGTAGTAATAGCCTTATTAATACATTTTTCTTACATCTATGTTTATCATTCCTATAGATGGTTTTAGATTTAAATACCAAACTATCTCCATAAAGCTGTACCAGGTTAAATTTAAATTTAAATACCAAACTATCTCCATAAAGCTGTACCAGGATCTATATGAGCTTCCTATTTCTTCAAACCCTTGCCAACTCTGAATATTATATATATATTTGTCTTCACATTGCCATTCTTTGACATTGCCTTTTTTGGGGGATTGGAATGAAAATTTACATTTTCCAGTCCTGTGGCCATTGCTGGGTTTTCCAAATTTGCTGGCATATTGAGTGCAGCACTTTCACAGCATCATCTTTTACAATTTGAAATAGATCAACTGGAATTCCATCAGCTCCACTAGCTTTATTCGTAGTAATGCTTCCTAAGACCCACTTGACTCCGCATTTCAGGATGTCTGGTTCTAGGTGAGAGATTACACCGTCTGGTTATCTGATCAACCATTGTTTGAGCCAAAGAATGCTCTAACTATTGCATAATTGCACTCATCTCACACGCTAGCAAAGTAATGCTCAAAATTCTCCAAGCCAGGCATCAACAGTACGTGAACCATGAGCTTCCAGATGTTCAAGCTAGTTTTAGAAAAGGCAGAGGAACCAACGATCAAATTTCCAATATAGAAAAAGCAAGAGAATTCCAGAAAAACATCTATTTCTGCTTTATTGACTATGCCAAAGCCTTTGACTGTGTGGGTCACAACAAACTGTGGAAAACTCTTAAAGAGATGGGAATACCAGACCACCTGACCTACCTCCTGAGAAAGCTGTATTCAGGTCAAGAAGCAACAGTTAGAACTGGACATGGAACAACAGACTGGTTCCAAATAAGGGAAGGAGTATGTCAAGGCTGTATATTGTCACCCTGCTTATTCAACTTATATGCAGAGTACATCAGGAGAAATATCAATAACCTCAGATATGCAGATGACACCACCCTTATGGCAGAAAGCAAAGAAGAACTAAAGAGCCTCTTGATGAAAGTGAAAGAGGAGAGTGGAAAAAGTTGGCTTAAAGCTCAACATTCAGAAAACTAAGATCCTGGCATCTGGTCACATCACTTCATGGCAAATAGATAGGGAAACAATGGAAACAGTAGCAGACTTTATTTTCTTGGGCTCCAAAATCACTGCAGATGGTAATTGCAGCCATGAAATTTAAAGATGCTTAGTCCTTGGAAAAGTTATGACCAGCCTAGACAGCATATTTGTCCAGGTTTGATGCATGATACAGGATGCTTGGGGCTGGTGCACTGGGATGATCCAGAGGGATGGGATGGGGAGGGAGGAGGGAGGGGCCTTCAGGATGGGGAACACGTGTACACCCATGGTGGATTCATGTCAATGTATGGCAAACTAATACAATATTGTAATTAGCCTCCAATTAAAATAAATAAATTTATATTAAAAAAAATAAAATTATTTCAAATGATAAAAAATAAAAAGCAGAGACATTACTTTGCCAACAAAGGCCCATCTAGTCAAAGCTATAGTTTTTCCAGTAGTCATGTATGGATATGAGAGTTGGACTATAAACAAAATTGAGTGTCAAAGAATTGATGCTTTTCAACTGTGGTGTTGGAGAAGACTCTTGAGAGTCCCTTGGACTGCAAGGAGATCCAACCAGTCCATCCTAAAGGAAATCAGTCCTGAATATTCATTGGAAGGACTGATGCTGAAGCTGAAACTCCAATACTTTGGCCACCTGATGCGAAGAACTGACTCATTTGAAAAGACCCTGATGCTAGGAAAGATTGAAGGTGGGAGGAGAAGGGGATGACAGAGGATGAGATGGTTGGATGGTATCACCGACTCAATGGACATGAGTTTGAGTAAACTCCAGGAGTTGGTGATGGACAGGGAGGCCTGGTGTGCTGCAGTTCATGGGATCACAAAGAGTAGGACACGACTTAGCGACTGAACCAAACTGATGGGTCTTCACCAAGTTGAGAGGCAAACAGGTTCTTTGATTACTAGTGAGGTTCAATCTGTATTTGTCATTTGGAATTCCTTTTTATTGATTTCTGATATATAGCATTTATTCATTTTCCTATTAGAGGTATTTATATTTTTACTATTGTTTTACGTAAATAAGATTAACTCTTTGCCACATATGATGCAGTTTTGCCTTGGTTTGCCATTTTCTTCTTAGTTTTATTCTTGGTGGCTTTAATATTTTTATGTAATAACATATTCATTTGTATGTTATTTGTCTTTGTTGCTTAGAAAGTTATTTCCTATTGGTCAGATAAAAATCCTCACTTTTACTTTCTTCTGGTTCTTTTATGGTTTTTACATTCGACTGTTTAACCTACCTATGTTTATTTGATTGGGTAGTGTGGGGAAAGATAAATTCTATTTTCTTTTCCAAGTGCTACCAGTCGTACCCAAACCATTGTACCCACACCCAGTTAATTTTAAATGTAACCTTTATAATCTGCTAAATTCTTATATATGCCCACTTAGGTCTGTTTTTATAGCATTTATAATACACAAGTATATTTTTGTTAGGTTAATTCATTTCTGTTAAGTTTGCTAATTTTACAACTTATATTGTTTTAAGGCAATACAGGACATTGAAAAAGAATGGGCCAAACCCACAGAGTTGCAGAGGCAGAAATTAGAGGCTCTCCAGAAAGAAGACAACCAAACAAAGGTGAATGAAGTATTGTACCAAGAGAAATCTCTTGGAAGGGAGTTAGAGAAACATATTGGAATTGAGCTGTTTCTGTAATTTATAAACCCATCAAGCACTAAAAATGGGGCTCTTTTTAAAAATGAGAATACCTTCATTGATTTTTCTTATTATAAAATTAATAAAGTCTTATTGTTTAAAGATTCTAAAAAATACAATATAGTATGCGTCCTTTGCCAAGTTAATTAATATAGATCCTCAAGATTATTTTTAATGATGTAGAGTATTCCATTTTATGATTATGTTATCATTTAGCTAACCAATTTCCTATTATTGGAAGTCAGGTTGTTTCCAGGATTTGCTTCTATAAATCACTGTGGCAGCGAGCACCACGAGACCCAGGACTGAGTCAATCTAATTTATATAATACATACTCTGTGTTCCCAACACCTGGTATGGTTCCTGGCTGAAGGTCCCTGAACACAGCAGCCAACATCATCTGTCCTGAATACATGTTCTATTATTCTTTACATTATTTCTAAATGTTCATTTTTAAAACTTCCATAAAGATGGCACAGTACTAATGGACATACCCCCAAGAAGTATATGAGTCTGAAAAGTCATAGTTTAACAGAAGAAATGGTCTTTGTTTCATTGTATTATCTTTTTTTTTTAAATCCTTTATACTTTACCAATGCTCATCACCGAAGCACTGATTTTGAAGAAAATGCAAATAAAATTTAGATGACTCATTTATACTTAGGTTGATATAGAAAGTCATCCTTCAACGTCACCATATTTTGCGAATTTTATTGATGAGTTGCAAAAAAAAAAAAAAAGGAGGGAAAAAGCATATACTGCCATGATTTAGTATTATCCCCCTTGGTATACTGAGAATTTGGAGAAGGAAATGGCAGCCCACTCCAGTATTCTTGCCTGGAGATTCCCATGGACAGAGGAGCCTGGAGGGCCACAGTCCATAGGGTTGCAAAGAGTTAGACACAACTGAGCGACTAACACTTTCCCACTTTCCCATTGGTATTTCATTACAGCTTTGTCTCAGAAATTTTGGAGTTCAATTTCTCTGTGTGTTTACAAATTTTTATACTTACAGCTTTTATTTTGATGAATATCATGTTGCTGTTGCTTTGGACACAGTTACCAATTCTAAGGACATTTCTGATCTATAAACTTCTTAGCTTAGTAAGAATGTTGTTTTTAACCGTGCTGCTGTGCTCTAACAAAATTTGTGTTTTTGCCATAAAACAAAGTTTATTTTCTATGGTTGAATGTTTTACATCATTTTACCATACTATTTGAATAGTGATCTTTAAAAACTCTCACTTTGAGTGCATGAATTTAGTCCTCTAAATTTTCTTTGCATTTTGTTTGAAGTCAATGCTTTAGTAGTTGGCTAAATATAAAGAATAAAAAAGATAACACAATGAAGGAGAGGCCATTTATTTGTTAAAATATGTCTTATTTATCAGACTCACATGTACGGCTTCAGGACAGGGTATGTGTGAGTTGTTTTTTTTCACTTGAAAAAAACTGAACCATTATTCAAGTTAACAAATGATTTTCCTCTTGAAGCATCTAACAATACTGTTATTAAAACCAACGTTATTAAAGTGTAAAAGTTCTCCTACTAATGGAGTCAACACATTAACTATTGCTTTACTTTATGTACATGTACAAGAAAGCCTGGAATTGAAAATGAGTGAAATTAACTTAAAGGAGCAGTCATTTGATCTAAATCAGAGAGAGAATGAACTATGGTCCCTGGGCCACTGTTTGTGTAAATAAAGCTTTATTGGCACATAGCCACACTCACTCATGTATGTATTGTCAAATGGTGATTTTGTGCTAGAGCAGTAGAGGTGGGTACTGGCAACAGTGCTCATATGCCCACAGAATTGAAGATATTTACTACATGGCTCTGCAGGTAAGTTTGCCAAATGCTAACGTACCTTCTGCAGTTCTATGTGTTAAATTATCTTTCTCAGGTACTTCTTAAAAGAACAAATTTCAGAAATTCCATGGTGGTCCAGTGGTTAGGACTTGGCACTTTCACTGCCACGGCCTGGGTTCAACCCCTGGTTGGGGAACTTAGATCCTGCAAGCTGTGTGGTGTGTCCAATAAGAAAACAAAACTCATTTTGAAGTAGATAATCCTTTTAGATTTCTGTCATCTGCTTTTCACACAGGCAGTAATATCAGTACTCCCCGCCGTCCCCCCACTTTGAATGGCAGGTGCCAGCTAGCATTTTGAGCAAGTTACTTATTCATCACCAACTTCTTAGAGAAATGGAGCTTAACTTTTAATTAAAAACACTTTCACCTCTTCTAGAGCACTGCACCCAAGAGTGTATTACAATTTATTACAAATTTTTTGTGTTACCAAAGAGTAAAATAAACAATTAAGGATTTATACCATATAGTAAAAAAGGAGTTTTGTAGCAAGAGCCATGAAACTACTAAATGCTCAGTGGTGGGATTACTCAGCCCCTGTCCCCACCACACATGTAACATCTACCCACCACCTGTCTTTCCTGTTGTCTCCCACTGACCCAAAGGGAGGTCCAGCAGCTGAACTCATCTCCTAAGTTGAATGCATGGGCCTCAGTGCAGTGAGCTGGTCCAACACGTGGCCTGGGAGGGACAGGAGCCTGGAATCCTTCCACCACCTGGTACCAAGAGTCACCCGTCCCTCACAGCGTATGTCTCAGCCTGTTTCCCTTTATCAGAGAGCGCTCACATAGCCCTCAAAAGGGAGGTGTAAGTTACCTTGCTTCAGGAAAGGATTGGGAAAGAGCCAGGTTGTCGCTGAGTGGCCTTCTTTCTGATTTAACCATGTGGTAAAGTGAGAACTACCTTCTCTGAACACAGATCTTCCACCCCATCAGATTGGACCATGGTGTAGGCTGGAAGAGCAAAGTGGAGGTCACTAAACTGGTAGCAGATTACTTGAAGGCAGTCGCCAATGTTCACTTTGTTGAAAGGTCCTCAATAGACATTAGCAGGACAGGATGCCAGGACCACAGGTGTGACCTGCAGCTGTCCTCTGTTCTTCAGTAACTACAGAAGCAGAGGGAAAAGCTAAACCTTTAACGTCACCAACATGTAACATTCCGTTGGCACTTTGGGGCCGGAAAACTCGGCTTAGAGAGCAGACTCACTGTATTACCCTCACTTCATTGCCGTTTCCAGCACCTGTCTCTGACAGCGAATTCCAGCAGCATATAAAGCGGCCTGTAAAAATTTGATCTCAGCTTCGTTGTGTTTTTTTTAAACACAGCATCTTAATTATTCACTCTTTGTTTATTCTGCTGCTCTAATCTACTGAGAGAGAATCACAACTACTCATTCGATTACATCTTACTCTCCTTCCTTCATCGTTCACACACTGAGTATTTTATTTCCACTATGTCTGAACACTGTAAAAAGAGCAGGGACGTGATGGTCAACGAGGAAGCACACACCAGGAACTCGGGCAGCCCTGTCAGCACATGGGGCGTTGTCTTCCTCTGCGTCACCCGAAAGAAAAAGGTGCTTTCACTGTGACTCCATTCCAGGTGTTGTGTTAGAATGGCAGTAGCTTCTGACATGAGATTTTTCATCTGCTTCAAGCAGTCTTTTGCTTCCTCCATCCCCACCCCTATTTGGAGCAGTTTTTGGAGCTCGCCCGGGAGGTACGGCACTATGGATACGTACAGCTGGAGCCCTGCACCTGTGACCACCCAGAACCGGGCTGCCAGACCCTTCTTTCCATCGGCAATAACGAGATCAGCTGCTGCATAACCCTGCCTGATAACCGGACCCTGGACATCATTTTCCAGATGGACAGAGTGAAGTGCTGGCAGGTCACTTTCCTTGTGAGTATCTCGGCACCTTGCCTTTCCCATCATTTAAAGCCTTCATCCATGATTTTAAAAACCCTAGTGTTTTTGGATGACAGTGTTGGTATCAGGGAGACAGATTTGCCATTTGAATCAGTACCTTGAGTGGACTGGCATCTAAGCCACAGTAAGCATCATAAAATCCCATGGACAGAGAAGCCTGGTGGGCTACAGTCTATGGGGTCGCAGAGTCAGACACGACTGAGCATGCACAAAGCATCACCTAGTAGTAAAACCTACCTTTTATCTGGTGCAAGTTCCTCACTCTTGCTGTAGAAACGCTCCTCTTCTCACCTTCCAACAGCAGACTTCTCTACTGCTTGGAGGGTATCTAAAGTAATGACAACATGTAGAAATAACAGCTACCATTTACTGAACACTTAATACGTGCTCAGTACCAACAAGATCCTATGCTGGGAAACCGGATGCTGCCCAGCAGAGCTATTCCTTTTTTTTTTTTTAATTAATTAATTAATTTTAATTGGGGATAATTACTTTACAGTATTGTGATGGATTTTGCCATGCATCAACACTAATCAGCCATGGGTATACACGTGTCCCCCAATCCTGAACCCCGCTTCCACCTCCCTCCCCACCCTATCCCTCTAGGCTGTCCCAGAGCACTAGCTCTGGGTGCCCTACTTCATGCATCAAGCTTGCACTGGTCGTGTATTTTACATATGGTAATATACATGTTTCAATGCTACTCTTTCAGATCATCCCACCCTTGCCTTCTCCCAGAGTCCAAAATTCTGTTCTTTACACCCATGTCTCTTTTGCTCCCCTGCCTGTAGGACCATCGTTACCGTCTTTCTAAATTCCACATATATGCATTAATATACAGTATTTGTCTTTCTCTTTCTGACTTACTTCACTGTGTGTAATAAGTTCTGGTTTCATCCACCTCATTAGAACCGACTCAAATGTGTTCTTTTTTTATATATAGCTGAGTAATATTTCATTGTGTATATGTAACACAACTTTCTTATCCATTCATCTGCCAATGGACATCTAGGTTGCTTCCTTGTCCTACTGTTTACTATTGTTTACTATTGTAAACAGTCCAGCAGAGCTATTCGTAAGGATCTCTGGCATCACACCTGCATTTCTATGTCCTTCCAAGAGAGAGCTTTCTGACCAGAATTACTGAGTGCTTACTTTGTACCAGGTGCTATGCTAGGCAATGACACATATGCTATTTAATTAAGTTCTTTTTTTTTTCATTAAGAGGAAAACAAAGGTCAATATTTATAAGAAGTAACTAGCATTTCTTAATTAAGTTCTTAAATATAACCCAGTGAACTAAGAGGCATTATCCCATTTACACAGGAAATGGAGATGAACTAGTAGAGGACAAACGTTTCTAACGCAACCATGACACCAGCTGCTAAATCCATGAAACCCATGAGGATTTTTTAGCTGGCTCAGTACTGTGAGGGCAGAGAGACAGGTCTGTCTGCAGCATTTGATGCACCAACCATGTCTTTCTTTTCACAACTCCCCCTGCTTCCTCCTCTAATTTTGTGGTCTGCCTCTCCCTCTGACCACTCCTGAAATGCTGGTGTTTCCTGGGGTTCCATTTCTAGAATCTCTCCTCTACTTATCTCTTGAAGTCAGTTTCCCAGATGACTGTCAACAAACAGGTCCAGTATTTCCTACCACATTCTTGACATCTTCACCAAGTGATTCACAGACACCTCAAACTCAACTTTTCCCCTAACCGGACTCATCCTTTCCCATATGCCCAACCTAGGGTTCTTCCTCCTGTGTTCCCTGTCTTGATAAATAGGATTTCCACCACCACCCCTAGCTGCCAAATCAGCAATCTTGAAATTACCCCTAACTTTTCTCTTATCTTACATTTTTAATTGCTGATGCAGACAGACCTATCTGTGCTATGACACTGGTGGTGGTGGTGGTGTTCAGTTGCTAAGTCATGTCCGACTCTTTACAACCCCATGGACTGCTGCACGCCAGGCTTCCCTGTCCTTCACTGTCTCCTGGAGTTTGCTCACATTCATGTCCACTGAGTTGATGATGCTATCTAACCATCTCATCCTCTGCCAGCCCCTTCTCCTTTTGCCTTCGATCTTTCCCAGCATCAGGGTCTTCTCCAGTGAATCGGCTCTTCACATCAGCCTATGGCACTGCTGTCCTTCAAGATTCTCCTTTTCTCTCTGCTCTCATGTCTTGATCTCAACATTTGCTGCCTGGATGAAATCCCACAGCCTCCTAACCCTTCTCACTGCTCCACTCTTACCCTCTTGGGGTCAGAAGAATAAAACACATAGTATAATTTCAGTTCCTTTAAACTATGGGAACTTGTTTTGTGGCCAACGTTTGGTATATCTTGAAATGTTCAGTGTGTACTTGAGAAGAATGTGTATGCTGCCACTGTTGAGAGTGCATATGTTGCCCTAACTCTAACCCTATAAAATATCAGTTCCGTGAAGTGGTTAATGACATTCCAGTCTCCTCTATCCTTACACATTTCTCTCTACTTGTTCTATCAGCTATTGTGAGGAGTGTTAAAATCTTCAAATATAATTGTAGATTTGTCCATTTCTTTAAATTTTGTTAGTTTTTTCCTTGTCTTCTATAGATTATTTTATTATTTAGACGTTCGTTTGTTCCATTGTTTTTTTAGCCACACCTTTTAAATTTATGGTTACTTGAGTCTTTAATATACATCTTTTTAGCTTATTACAGTCTACTGCTGCTAAGTCGCTTCAGTAGTGTCCGACTCTGTGTGACCCCAGAGACGGCAGCCCACCAGGTTCCCCCATCCCTGGGATTCTCCAGGCAAGAACACTGGAGCGGGTTGCCATTTCCTTCTCCAATGCATGACAGTGAAAAGTGAAAGTGAAGTCGCTCAGTTGTGTCCAACTCTTAGCGACCCCATGGACTGCATCCTACTAGGCTCCTCCGTCCATAGGATTTTCCAGGCAAGAGTACTGGAGTGGGGTGCCATTGCCTTCTACTTTCAAATATTAATCATTTCACAAAAAGTTTAAAAACCTTACAACAGTGTACCTCTGTTTGCCCCTTCTGTCCTTTGTGGTATTTGTTGCCATACATTATTTCTGCATATATTATAAACCTCATGCTGTGTTATAATTATTTTTGCTTTTAACAGTTAATTACTTTTTAATTAAATTAAAAGGTAAACTATTAATTTTGATATAATTATAGATTCATATGTAGTTGAAAGAAATGGTACAGAGATTTTGCATACATTTTACCCACTTTTCTTCAATTATTACGTCTTTCAAAGCTAGAGTACAGTATCACCACCCCAGCCACTGACATTGATGCAAGGAAAAGTTGAGACGTTTCCATCATCACAAGGATCCTTCATGTTAGCTTTTCATAGCTGCATCTGCTTACTCCCACTCTCATCCCTCTTGAACCCCTGGCAACCCCAACCTGTTTGCCATTTTCATATTGTGTCATTTCAAGAATATTTTATAAAGCTTTCGGAAGTGATGGATTATTTATGACTTGACTGTGGTGATCATTTCATGGACACATGCATATGTCCAAACTCTTCAAATTGTGTACATTAAATATGTGCAGTTTTTTTTTGCACATCAGTTATAACCTCAGTTAGAAAAAACAAACACTCACACACATAAAACAAGGTTATGCACCGGTCAGTTGATGAAGATATTGTGACCAGAGGTTCACAGAACCTAAAGCTATATTTGCCTGTGGACTGTGTATCAGCACTCACTAAGGCAGTGTCCATGGTAACAATAGAACCTAGTTATTTTGAACAGGAATTGACTGTGTTTAGGAGGTGAACATAAAATAAAAGCAAGGAGTTTGTTACCTTAAAAAATGAAAGAATGTTACATGAACATAATCACACAGTGTGTAGTCTTTGGAAATATTTTTACTCAGCATAATTCTTTGGAAATTCATTCAGCTTGGTGTGTATATATCAGTAGTTTGTTTCTTTGGGCAGCTGAGCAGTATTCCATGATACAGAATAGCCACAATTTCTTAAAACACTCACCCAAAGAAAGATATCTGGTTGTTTCCAGTTATTAGCTATTATGAATAAAGCTTCTATAAATATTCATTCATAGGTTTTTGTCTGAGCACAAGTTTTCATTTCTCTGGGATAAATGCCTAAGAGTGCAATTGCTGGAAGTTGCGTGTTTAATTTTTTAAGAAACTGCCAAATTGTTTTCAAGGGGGCTGAGCCAATTTATTATACATTCCCACCAGCAATGTATGAGCAAGCCAGACTCTCCACTTTCCCATCAGCATTTAGTATTGTCATTATTTTTTATTTAGTCATCCTGATAAGTGTGTATTGGTATTCAATTGTAATTTTAATTTGCCTTTCCCTCATGGCTAGCAATGTTGAACATCTTTTCATGTGCTTATTTACCATCTGGGTATCTTCTTAGGTGATATGTCTTCATAATTTCTCCCATTTTCCAATTGGGTTTTTTGTTTACGATTGAGTTTTGAGAGCACTTACATTCTAGATATTAGTCCTTTTTTGACTATGTGGCTTGCTAGTATTTTCTCGCACTTTGTAGTTTTTCATTCTCTTCACTGGGTCTTTTGCAGAGCAAACTACTTTAATTTTGATGAAGTTGTTTTTCTTTATTGTGTTTTTGGTGTCAAGTCTAAATTCTTTGCCAAAGTTCCCTTTTTTGCCTATGGAAGTCCAACTGCTCCAGGACCATTTGTTGCAAAGGCTATCTTTCTTCAGTTGAATTGCTGTCATACCTTTGTAAGAAATCAGCTGGGCACATTTGTGTGGGTCTAGTTCTTTTCCATCCATCTTTGTGTAGACACACAGAGGGAGGCATAGATCCCCATACCAATACCACATCATCATTCTCTTCTTCTGTAACAGCTTTATCAAGATATTATTCACTTTCCACACAATATAAAGTGTAGAACTCAGTTCAGTTCAGTTCAGTTCAGTCACTCAGTCGTGTCCGACTCTCCGCGACCCCATGAATCACAGCACGCCAGGCCTCCCTGTCCATCATCAACTCCCAGAGTTCACTCAAACCCATGTCCACAGAGTCGGTGATGCCATCCAGCCATCTAATTCTCGGTCGTCCCCTTCTCCTCCCGCCCCAGAACTCAGTAGCATTCAGTATATACAGAGTTGTGTAACCATCACCACAATCAATTTTAGAATACCTCAAAAAGAAGTTCCATACCCTTTATTTGTTACTTCCTTGTCACCCGGCCTAAGAAACCACTAATTTACTTTCTGCCTCTATAGATTTGCCTGTTCTGAACTTAGCATATTAATGGAATCATACATGGTGCTTGTGACTGTTTTTTTGAGAGGGAAACCCAAACAGAGACCAGAGGTCTTACTAAGTTGAGGAGCTGCTGCTGCTGCTAAGTCACTTCAGTCGTGTCCGACTCTGTGTGACCCCACTGACGGCGGCCCACCAGGCTCTCCCGTCCCTGGGATTCTCCAGGCAAGAACACTGGAGTGGGTTGCCGTTTCCTTCTCCAATGTGTGAAAGTGAAGTCGCTCAGTCGTGTCCGACCCTTAGCGACCCCACGGACTGCAGCCTACCAGGCTCCTCCATCCATGGGATTTTCTAGGCAAGAGTACTGGAGTGGCTTGCCATTGCCTTCTCCAAAGTTGAGGAGAAAGAGGTAAAAATCTGTGAAGTGGTGGTTAGAATTTATGGGATAAAAGACTAAAGACAAGGGTTTTACATAGAGCAAGAGCCCCAGAGAGCACCTTTCAAATCTTTTGGCCAAATAATGATTTGTGCATGTGTGGGCAATGCACGAATTTGCATCTGGGAAGTCTGGGGAAAGAACCACTGAGAAGCAGTCAGTTGAACAATTCCAAAAGCAGGTTGAACAATTCAAAAAATATATACTGGTGTTTTTACTTAACATAATGTTTCCAGGGTTCATTCTTAATGTAGCATATATCTGTACTTATTCCTTTTTATGGTCAAATAATATTCCATTGTACAGATATATCCACTTGTCCATTGATGGTTGTTTCTGCCTTTTGACTGTTATGAATCATGCTACTATGAACATTTGTGCATAAGTTTTTTATGAGGACATAGGTTTTCATTTCTCTTGGGTATATACCGAGGAGTGGAACTGCTGGTGATTCTACCACAGTGGTTAACTTTTATGGTTAGCTTTTTGAGGAAAGTCCAGACTGTCATTTACAGTGTCTTCCCCATTTTACATCCCCACCAGCAGCATAAGACATTTCCAATTTCCCCATATCCTTGCCGGTACTTGTTAGTATCTGATTTTTTTTTTTATATGACCATTCTGATGGAGGTAAAGTGGTATCTCATTGTGGTTTTATTTAAGTCTTTTTTTCTCTGTGTGCTTAATTTTGGGTAGTTTCTGTTGTCATGATTTCAAGGTCATCAGTCTTCCGTAGCATATAATGTGTCTTTCCCATTCATTATATTTTTATTTCTACTATTATACTTTATTTTTCATCTCTAGGTGGCCATTAAGGTCTTATTATATCTTCCATTTCTCTCCTTATCATGCTATTTTTTCTAAATTTTTGAGTGTGTGGAGCATATTTAAAATAACTGGTTTTATATTATTGTCTACTAATTCTATCAGCTCTGACATTTCTATTGATTGATTTTTCTCCTATTTGCAGAGTACACTTATCTCATACTTTGCACACCAGGTAATTTATTATGGTATGCGAAACACTGTGAATCTTATGTTGTTTAATGCTGGATTTTATTGTATTCCTTTAAAGAAAATTGGATTTTGTTCTGTCACGCAATTAAATTACTTGGAATTAGTTTTATTTTTTTGAGACTTGCTTTTAAGCTTTCTTAAGGCAGATCAAGAGAAGTCTGGAGGACTAATTTAGTATTTTACTTAATAGCTGCCATTCTTAGAACTCTCCATGTCTTGTTTATTATGTTATCTCTACTTAGGTTGATAGAAACTATTTCCAGGCTGGTTTAAGAGCTTTTGGAATTGTTCAACCTGCTGCTTTTCAGTGGTTCTTTCCCCCAGACTTCCCAGATGCAAATTTGTGCATCTCCCACGCATGCACAAATCATTATTTGGCCAAAAGATTTGAAAGGTGCTCTCTGTAGCTCTTGCTCTATGTAAAACCTTTGTCTTTAGTCTTCTATCCCATAAATTCTAACCACCACTTCACAGATTTTTGTCTCTTTCTCACCAACTTAGTAAGACCTCTGGACTCTGGGTTTCCCTCCCTGTGCTGAATCTTGGAAACTCCTCCAGGCAGTAAACTGGGTAACTACAGGGCTCACCTTACTTGTTTTCTGCTTCTCAGGGTTGACAATTCTGCATTCTCTCTGTTCTATGTCTGAAAGCAGCTGTTTCTCAGTTCATTTTTTTACACTGATGCTGCCAGACCCATAGTTCTAAAATACAAATTTGTGTTATTATTCAGCTTTTAAAATTTTTTAACAAAATGGCCTGTTGCCCTTAATATAAAGTTCAGACTCCTTCACTTAGCTTGTAAAACCTATAATAGCCAGGGCTCTTTTGATAGCAAATAGTAGAAACCAATACTTCTGGCTCTAGTGGGGAAAAAAAAGGATTTATTAGAGGGGTATGAGATAATCCCGGAGAAGGCAATGGCAAGCCACTCCAGTACACTTGCCTAGAAAATCCCACAGATGGAGGAGCCTGGTAGGCTGCAGTCCGTGGGGTCACTATGGGTCAGACACGACTGAGCGACTTCACTTTCACTTTTCACTTTCACACATTGGAGAAGGAAATGGCAACCCACTCCAGTGTTCTTGCCTGGAGAATCCCAGGAACGGGGGAGCCTGGTGGGCTTCCATCTATGGGGTCACACAGAGTCGGACACGACTGAAGTGACTTAGCAGCAGCAGCAGCATGAGATAATCCACTGGTTTAAAGGAAAGGGTAAAAAAAAAAAAAAGACTGAAATAGAAGCTCAGGATAACCAGGAACCAGAGGAGCTCAAGATTTCTAGAAAACAGAGATTCTTTATCAGGACCTGCTCTTTGGATCCTTCTGCCCTGGAGTCAAATGAGAAACCCAGAGTATTTATCCAGTTGGCTTGAGCTTGGGTCACATGCCACCCTCCAAGAGGGCAACATTTCCTGACTGTCTTAGCTTGACAGCCACAGTGAAAAGTTCTTCCCAAGGGAATTTGAAACTCTAGTACCAGAAGAAAAAACGACTGATGCTGTAAAGCAAAAATCACAGGTGCTTCCTACCAGGCTTCCAGGCCCTGGCCCTGCCCTTCCTCTCTCAGCCCCCCATCCGTCACAGTGAATGATTCAACCACACTCCAGTGTGCCAGGCTCCCTCGTGCCTCAGTGTGTCTGCACTTATTTTGTCTTCTACCGGGAACCACTTGTTACCACCACACCCTCCCCCCACAAAAAAAAACACACAAGAAACTTGGATAATTTCTTCTTCTGCTCAGATAACACTCTCCCCTCCACTCTTGCCCCACCAGAACTTCCTTAACCTCCTGGTCTGGATTAGATGTCCATCCTGTTCACTTCCATAGACCTGTGTTTGCTTCCCTTATAATACTTACATCAAACTATGATGATTTCTTGTACGTTCATGGCTCCCCAAAAGACTGATGACATCTTGGGAATAGGGATATTCTCACTTGTTTTGATATTCTGTGCAGCACATAATAGCCATTTCAATTCCTGCTGAATGTCAGGTAATATCTTTTCCCTTGTAGGGGACTCTGCTGGATACGGATGGGCCACAGCAAACTCTCAACCACAACTTGGAGCTCAGACTTCAGTATTGCGAGGACAGTCACTGGTGGTGGTTTGTTATTCACACCAAGCAGGTACGTTCTCAGGGCAGAGCGGGAAAACCTTCAGTGCTAAACGCTCTCTTGCATGCTGGGGTGGACAGAGCACCCTGCCCTAACCCAAGTGGAGCAGAATATTAGAGTATGCCACACATGCACTTTTAGGCCTGTAATACCATTTATTTGGTTTTATTTTGTGGTTGGTTCAGTTGCTAAGTCAGGTCCTGCTCTTTGTGGCCCCATAGACTGCAGCACGCCAGTCTTTCCTGTACTTCACTATCTCCCGTGAAGTTTGCTCAAACTCGTGTCCATTGAGTCGGTGATGCTATCTAACCAACTCATCCTCTATTGCCCTCTTCTCCTTTTGCCTTCAGTCTTTCCCAGCATCGGGGTATGTTCCAGTGAGCCAGCTCTCAGACTCGTTTTATTTTACTCATCACGAAAGCTTTCATATAAATTAGAAGTAACAGAAGACTCAACTATCAGTGACTTAGACCATGGATTAGTTAACTTCTCGAGGAATCAATGATGGTAAACATTTTAGGTTTTTAGGCTCATATGGTCTCTGTTGCAACTACTTAACTCTGTTGCTGTAGCACAAAAGAAGTCACAGACAATCTATAAACAAATGGGTATAGCTGTGTTCCAATAAAACTTTATTTATAAACACAAGTGGACGGGGTGACATTTGTTTGCCAACCCCTGGCTTATACAATACAAATTTTTATCATCTCACTTAGTAAGAATACTAGAGGGAGATGTTGACATCCCTATAATTCTTTTGGACTTTTCCAAATAAATAAAAGCAAAAGTCATACCCCAGAATCACCACCCCCCACCCCCCACTAGACTTTCCATTTTGTCTTACTGGCCAGAACTGGGTCACATGAGCACTCCTAGCTTCAAGGGAGGCTGGCTTCAAGTGAATGTGGGACTCAAGCATTTATCATAGAGGAACAGGATTCATAATCAACTTTGGATAAGCATGAGTCATTGCCTAGAGCTGGGTACTTTGTCATTCTCAAATCAGGGTTCTGTTACTAGGGAAGGAGGGACAATGGCTTTTGGTTAGCAATAGTTAAATCTGAAGTAAATGTGAACTACTTTAAATAAAAAATCCATTAAAAATCTAATTTTCTATATGCCAAATCCAATTGGAAATTCTTTTTACTTAGCTAACTTAAACTATTTCAATTTGGAGTCAAAACTGCAAGTGTTCTAAAACAAAACCAAAATAGCAAAGTAATCTTTGCATCAACATTATATTCAACTTGAGTACCTAGTGTGTGTGCTCAGGCTCACTTGCTCAGACTCCTCTGTCCATGGGATTTTCCAGGCAAAAATACTGGAGCAGGTTGCCATGCCCTCCTCCAGGGGATCTTCCTGACCCAGGGACTGAACCCACGTCTCCTGCAATGGCAGGCAAATTCTTTACCACTGCGCCTGGTGATCACAATCAGTTCTGTGTTCCATGCAGCATTCCACTTTTAGGCAACCAAAGCTCAGTTTTAACTCTCCATGAGTACAGTTCTGATCAAGAGATAATAGATATCCATGTCCTCTGAAAAACAAAGTACTAAATCAAAATCCCAGGTTAAAGAAATGCTCCCCTAGGTTCACCTTAAATATAAAACATCCTTAGGGAAGTGGTAGGATGATTTGCTGAGGTAAGATCTGCAGTCACGTGGAAACACACAGATTTTGTCAGCGAAACCACCCCCTTCCCTCCGAATGCTAAGTGTGGTAGTTAAATTTTATCATGGTCTTTTAATCTAGTCTGTAAAAATGAATTTAAGCCACTAAGGAGAGGTGCAATAAACATCCTTCAGAAAGAGTCCTAGTAAGGTCTTATTTCCTTTGGAGTATGGATTTATCGATGTGCACCCAAGGGCTACTTCTGCAAAAGGCAGAAATGTGGTTTGTGTGCCTTGTAAATACAAAAAGAAGGCTTGGCCCGACTCTTTCCTGGACCCTTTAAACAGAAGCTTAGTCTTCATATATATATAGTAAGATTTATTGATTTACTTATATTTTGTTTTTTGGCTGTGGTGGGTCACTGTTGCTGCACTCGGGCTTTCTCTTGTTGCAGGGAGCGAGGGCTCCTCTTCGTTGCGGGGCTCTGGCTTCTCACTGCGGCGGCTTCTCTTGTTGCCGAGCACAGACTCTGGGCACATGGGCTTCAGTACGTTGTATAATCGTATGGAATCGGTCTACACCTTGTGGGACACCATTAAACGCCCCTCCTAGCTGCATCGGCTCAGGGTTTGCTGTTGTTTACGTGTTTTGCACCCTGATGTTTCGTGGGTGACATATATGCACAGATAAACATGGTTCATTCTTAGCTAAAGCAAGAAGGCAAGCTTTGTGTCTGTGTGTAAACCCCACATTCGTGACTCTTTTCCTTATTGCTGGCTGCCCTTTCTTTCCCCTCTTTTCTCTCCGCTTAAATAAAATGCAGCCCATCTCTGTCAAACCTTGAAACGTCCCTTCTATGCAGCCCCTTCGCCCTCTGGTTCCACTTTCTGCGTCCTGTCCTCCAAAAGCTCTCTGCATCGACTGCCGTAACCTGAGCTTTCCCTCCCTCTCCCCTCTGCTCCTCTCTGTCATCCCCTCACCCCCAAGTTCAGGGGCCATCCTTGAGCACAAATTTATACTAAAGGTCTCTGGCCTCAAGCTTTGAGCTTCTGTTGTCTGAAACCTCAGTGGGGCTGAATGAGAAATGAACAGTCCAAGAGTTGAGAGCAGGAAAAAGAGGGGGAATAAAATAATCTGTGGGAAAGCAGCAAAAGGGAAAATCACGGGGGGACCTTAAGTTTGGCACATGGGGTAAAACTCCTAGGGAAAGGAAAGCCCCAGCTTTTGTGAGGCAAGATGCATATGATGTGTGTCTTGCCACTAGCAGCGACTAGCCACCAATAAGTCACAGGTGGTATTAAGGCCAATGGTCAGTCTCGACCGTTGAATGACTAAAAATACCAGGAAAATTAAAAAAGGAAGAAAAATGACTGATTTTGTCTTCAGTTCAGCAAGAGCCATAAGGTGCTAATATGGCCTTTCAAATAGGTGAATACGTATGCCTACTTATAGGTCTCTCAATCATTATATATACAGGTAAATAGAAGATTGACCATCATCATTTGATTTGATTATGATTCAGTTCACTTCAGTTCAGTTCAGTCGCTCAGTCGTGCCTGACTCTTTGCAACCCTGTGAATCACAGCACGCCAGGCCTCCCTGTCCATCACCAACTCCCAGAGTTCACTCAAACTCACCTCTATCGAGTCGGTGATGCCATCCAGCCATCTCATTCTCTGTCATCCCCTTCTCCTCCCGCCCCCAATCCTTCCCAGCATCAGAGTCTTTTCCAGTGAGTCAACTCGTCGCATGAGGTGGCCAAAGTATTGAAGCTTCAGCTTCAGCATCAGTCCTTCCAATGAACACCCAGGATTGATCTCCTCTAGAATGGACTGGTTGCATCTCCTTGCAGTCCAAGGGACTCTCAAGAGTCTTCTCCAGCACCACAGTTCAAAAGCATCAATTATTCGGCGATCAGCTTTCTTCACAGTCCGACTCTCACATCCATACATGACCACTGGAAAAACCATCGCCTTGACTAGATGGCTTGATTGTGATTAGAAGCGGTTTTTATTATTTGTTGCTCATAAAACATGAGCTGTTTACAAAGTAATAGAAAAAAATGGGATGTAAGGGGGCAGTTTTGAAAAAGATTAGTAATGAGCTCCTGGTCATTTTTAATCTATCTTTTAAAACATTTACTGCAAGTATGTCCTTGTAATTGAGAAAATTTATGGTTACTTGCTGGTTACATCTTATGAAATTAATGAAAGCCAAAGAACTCTAAATTCTTAAAAGCATACTTTTTGGAGGACAGGGCACAAAACCTGCTTCTCAGTATGAAGAGGGAAGGAAGAGAATGAAGTCTTTAACTGAGAGAGTTCTTTATTTCTGGGTTTCTTAGGCTTTTTTGCTGAGCAGCTGCTTGAAAAAGATGATCTCAGAAAAGATGGTAAAGCAAGCCGCAGAGAATCCAGAAATGGTAAGTGCTCTTATCTGTGTCTGTGTGTCAGTTTGCGTCCACCATCAGCTGACACTAAACTACCCTGATCCATTTGTCTGGCCTTCCAGTTCAGTTCAGTTCAGTCGCTCAGTGATGTCTGACTCTCTGCAACCCCATGGACTGCAGCACGCCAGGCTTCCCAGTCCATCACCACGTCCCAAAACTTGCTCAATCTCATGTCCATCAGATCAGTGATGCCATCCAAGCATCTCATCCTCTGTCATCCCCTTCTCCTCCCACCTTCAATCTTTCCCAGCATCAAGTTTTTCAAATCCAGGGTTGAACCCAACTGCCCAGAAGTGAGCTTCTCAGCTCTCTGGGAGCTCAATCTTCAGAATTCAAGCCAATTTCCCAGGGAGAAGTCAGTTGTCCTTGGATTGCTGAGAACTTCCTAACCCTCTACTCTGTATCCTTGTATTTCTGCCTTCTCCCAAATGGAAGATTCCAGATTTACTATAAAAGCAACAACATGGACAGAATCAGCACGGCAGGTAAGAGCTTAAATAAGCTCTGAAGTTTTGTCCCTAGATAGAACTCACAGCCTCTTGATACTTCCACTGTATCAAATTTAAATGCTGTTAGCACTTGGGAGAAGCCATCAAGTAACAGAAACTCTAGAGGCTATAATTTTTTCTCAGTGTAAAATTTATTTTTCTTGTCTCCATCTCTTCAATAAAGACCTAGTTATTCACTGTTAGTGTTGGTGCTGGGGCTGTAAAGAGAGTTCCTGAGATTCTAAATTTTCTACTTGCCTTGTCACCATCAGGATACAAGCTTGTCCCAAGTAAGACAGTACGGTTTGATTTTTTAAAATGACATTTATAAACATAATTATCTTGTAGGATAACACACTGGGCTTTAAAAATACAACAGAAAATATTTGAAAACTTTTCCTAATGTTTTAATTTTAGTGTGTTATAAGAGGGCGGATTATACCTTTAGTTTAACACTGATCTTTACTTGACTTTGCAGCTTTTATCCTCAGAAGAATGTTGCATTTTATACTTACTTTTCTTTCTTCTAGAACTAAAAATATTTTCCCAGGGAAGATAAAATTCACTGCCCCTTGGTGTTTGAACACTTCAAAATGTACTAGAGAATAGCAAATCACACAATAAAACAATCGAGGATGCTTTTTTTAAAAAGTATATTAAAATCTAACCTCCTAAGAAGGATGGACCCCCTTAGGCCTCAATTTAAATATATGTATATGATAAATATGTATAAACATAAATGTATCATATATCATTTTATATACGTATGTGCATATACAGAGAGAAAAGCAATTAATGTAGCCCCATTAAAAGGGAGAAGTGCTCTCACATGTGGTTTAATAAAGTGTAAGCTACTTGATGGATAGGGAGGCCTGGTGTGCTGTGATTCATGGGGTCGCGGAGAGTCAGACATGACTGAGCGACTGAACTGAACTGAAGCTACTTGATGCAGGAAGTACTTGTACAGTGAATATCTAAAAGAGGTTTCTCTACAATAGGAGAAGGTAGTAATCTATTTAAAGTTTTCAAGAAAAACAACCACACCATCATACTCCATAGTATGCAAATTAAAATATATATATATAGCATGCAAATTAAAATCTATACTTTATCCTGGTGACTGATAGCAAAATCAGCGTGTTATTCAATAAAACTTGTATTGCCTTATCCAAATACTCATCAAGTTTTATTTTCACAAACTCTTTATTTCTTTCCTTATGTTGGTTCTTAGAAGTTAAGATTTTTTCCTCTGAAAATTGGATGGTGTTGGAATAGTTCACATTTCAAGAGAATGTTGTAGGAATAGTCCACATTTTAGTCTGGAATTTCATCTATTAATACAAACCCCTGGGTAGAATGGGACCCTGGAAAGGAGATAGAAAAGACAGATCAGCTCTTTGAACTTTGACTGAATCTCCTCGCAAAGTACAGTTGATAAGAACAAGTCATTTTATGGAGCTTAAAGTAACCATATAAATGTCAGACTGTGACATTTACTTATTTTCTAGGCAAAACATATAAAGCCTGAATTGACACCTATCACTTATAGAAGTCTCATAGACCAAAATTTACAAGGCAGAATAAATTCTGAGATTTTATAATTGTGAAGAATTTGGGGAGGGAAAGAAAAACTGAGAAAATTGTAACCAACTGAACCCCATAAATAAAGCAGATGGTCCCTTGAGAGATTAACTAGTACTGTTTTCTCCTGGTAAGAAGGAAGAAGTGAAAGAAGAAATTTAGTGCTAACTTGAAGTTAATTAGCTTAGTTAGCTTTAGGCAATGGTTTCAAAGGTTAAGATCTGAACAACTTATGAAGAGATGATTAAGATTTGAAGTCAAATGAATGCACTAAAGAAAAATGTAAACATGCAGCCAAAAAAGTGTTAAATTCGTAAGACAGTATTAATTGAAAAACCAGAAAGGCGAAAAACACATAACATTATTCTTAGAGCTGTGCTCTTATACAAAAACCTAAATTGATTTTGTTTTAATATTTGCTACTTTTAACTAGAACAAAATTAAAGGATTATTTTATTTGAAAATAAACTATATTAGTTAGGAGTAGTTTTGACTGCCAATAACAAAAAACAAAACAAAAAATAAGTGTTTTGGACAAGATAAAAGTCTGTTTCTATCTCATCTAAAAGCCCAGAAGTAGGCAGAATGGGGCTGTGATAGAGATTTCATGGTGTCACCAGAGATGTTTCTGCTCTGCCATCTTCAGTGTGTGGCTGTTACCTCATGCCCAAGATGACTGCTGGAGATCCAGCCATTACATGCACATTCTAGACAACAAGTATAAGGAAAGTATGCAGAAGCACTCACCTTTTTCTTTAATGAGGAGTCTCAGAAGTCCCACATAGAATTTCTGCTTATAGCTCATGGTCCAAGAGTTAGTCATATCGTAGGCCCCCACCCAGCTGAAAGGAAGTCTGGTAAATGTAGTCTTTTTGCAGAGTATGTTGTCTTTCCAAATAAATGTGGGTGTTACTACTAAGAAACAACAGAATGAACAATGGAGTAGGCTAATAGCAATCTCTGCTATGTAAAGAAATCTAAAAGACACCAAGAAAAGAAAGCAGGTGGATTTTATGTAGTCCGTGTATTCCCTGCATGCAGGATATAAGGTCTTCCCTGATAGCTCAGTTGGTAAAGAATTGCCTGCAGTGCAGGAGACTCCGGTTTGATTCCTGGATTGGGAAGATCCCATGGAGAAGGGAAAGACTACCCACTCCAGTATTCTAGCCTGGAGAATTCCAAGGGTCACAAAGAGTCGGACAGGACTGAGTGACTTTCACTTTCATTCCTAAGGAGCTTCTGAAAGTGTATTATCATCATTGTAATTATCATTATTTATCTATTGAACCATAATCTGAATACAAGAGAGTTATCAGAAATACGCTAGTATTTTCTGAATTGAAAAACTATTTTTAAAATAGTCTATACCTAGTTTGTTTTTATTAGTTTGTATAACTCTTCCTTAGGTTTACTTAACAGTGGATCTGCATCTCTAAATTGGTCGTCTGAAAAACGGCAAAGAACACGGTGGCTTTCTGATTCCTCATAACTCCCATCCCCTCCCCAGTTACCATAACCAGATATATTTCTCTCTCCACTTCTCTTTCATTTGGGGCAAGATCAGACAGTGTAAAAGGCCATTGGGTGCTCTGAAGTGTGTTTCTGTTATGTGATGAGAAGAGGAAACTCTAAGGGCACTGCTATCTGATGTCCCAGGATCGGCAGCCTCTGCAGAGCTTGTCCAGTTCAGAAAACAGAGAGGGTACTGACATTACAGCCATCCCAAGAATGGTCCAAGCATAGCAGGAGGACAGTTTCAGAGAGCCAGAGGGGGAGGAATGAAGGGTTATGCTATTAACAGAAACTCTCTGTTGAGAGAGAGAGTGCAGGAATCCTGAATTATGAAAAAAGGATTAACTGCCCCCCCCAACTTTATCACCCTGCTATATAAAATATAAAAAACCTACTTAAATAAGTCAAGGAAACAAACTATATCAGAAATTGCTGAACAATTCTAGTGTGTTTAATTTTTACATAGGGAGAAGGAGGGGAAGGAGACTAGGAGAGAGAAAAATTCCAAGAAGTTTCCCCCAACTTCTGTATTTCATTGCACAAGACCACTTACTATCATGTAATGCTGTAAAATTATAAAATAACAAAACACAAGGCATTGGAACATTACTTTCTCATTTATCAAGACCTAATAATGATTTTTTAAAACTATTGAGATAGGCTGCAACTATATGAACATCTCTATTGAGAATACTAACCTAAAGGAAGTCCTATGTATCCTTCAAAGCAATATATTTTACAGAAAACTTAAGTTAATCATAGTTAAAAATTAATCCTCTTTTGCAGTACCATGTTATTTATCCCACTTATTTTGTAATGTCCTGCTGTGTATAGGGGGACATGATCTCATGAATAATAAACAACTTAGTTAATTCACCCCCTCACTCTATCATTTACTGATGCCTATATTTACCATATATAGTTGCTAGAAACTAAGAATCCGGAGTTAAGGAGTTTATTTGTTGGAAAAGAAAAGCAATTAATAAAGAGACATTTAGAATGATAGAGTGATAAGCTGAGACATGCACCCAAAGCATAGTTCTTTAATAGTAGTTCTTTTCTTTCTCTGTTGGGCTGGCTAAAAAATTCTTTCAGGTTTTTCAGTATGCTTGGAAAAATCTGAATGACCTTTTTGGCCAACCTTCCCGTGGACTGCAAGGAGATCCAACCAGTCCATTCTAAAGGAGATCAGTCCTGGGTGTTCATTGGAAGGACTGATACTAAAGCTGAAACTCCACCTCATGCGATGAGTTGACTCACTGGAAAAGACTCTGATGCTGGGAGGGATTGGGGGCAGGAGGAGAAGGGGACAACAGAGAATGAGGTGGCTGGATGGCATCACCGACTCGATGGACATGAGTTTGAGTGAACTCCGGGAGTTGGTGATGGACAGGGAGGCCTGGCGTGCTGTGATTCATGGGGTTGCAAAGAGTCGGACACGACTGAGTGACTGAACTGAACTGAATATAAGAAAAGTCTAGGAGTCCCTTCCCCTAAACCCTGGCTAGGAGACTGACCTTGATGTGCTATGACCTTACCCTCTGACCTCCAGCTTCCAACCGGGGTCACCCACGGGCAAACCCAGTGAGGTGGGAGGAAATGGAGACCAGGGTATTTATTTCTCCAACTCTGTCCCTCCTGGGTCTCTGCGGTTGGCCCAATCCTTGACTGAATGCCACAGCTCCTGAAGCGACCTCTCCTACCTGCTGCTTCGGCCACTCTGGTTCCAGTACCAGCTGCTCCCCTCACCCCTTCAGACCCAGAAGTGTTGAGAAGCCACACCCGCCCCAGCTCCTCGCTCCTTGCTACATCCTTCCATGGGTGCACTTTAATCCTTCCCACGCCTCCATTAAGCAGTTCCTTGTAGAA
This sequence comes from Moschus berezovskii, assembly GCF_049115385.1. NCBI lineage: Eukaryota > Metazoa > Chordata > Mammalia > Artiodactyla > Moschidae > Moschus > Moschus berezovskii. The sequence continues at coordinate 17,957,947 of NC_142475.1, read as the reverse complement.
AACTCCCTCAGTTACCCCGGGAGTAAGCCATCTGCTTTCTGCTGGGCCCCTGACTGTTATATTAAGTTTACCTTATATGTATGAGGTATATTCCAGTGTCTTAAACTTCAATTTGATTCTTCTCTTGATTAATGATGCCTTTTGATGAATCAGAGCCCCATTTGGCTTTGGTTCAGCATATGAATTGGAGCTCTGTGGATTATTTCTGGATTTAGGAGTTCATTTTGTGTGAAGTCCTTTTAAAAGCTGTGTTAAATCACAAAATCCATAAGCAGCCACCAACGTTAAACATTAAGCTTCACTTCACTTTCGGGGACTCAATTTCTGAAATGCTGAGGTACTTGCAAATGAAGGGGGACTGTGCAGATGACGAGCAGGTGTCCTGCTGACTGGCAGCCTTCGGGACCATTAAGAGGATTATTGTGGAAGGAGAAATGTGCTGGTTAAATAGATTATTTGTGTGCTCGCTTCTCTGGCTGTGCTGACTGACATTTCACTAATCTATTTAGCAGATTGAAGTTCCAGAACAAGGCAAAAGTAAAAAATACCACATTCAACAAAACCAGGTCTGTGAGTAAAATTATGTAATGGGTATGTTATAATTTTGATAAATCTGCCTGTTTTTCCCCTTTTAAGTAGCCAAAGTCATTCTACTTTTAAGATTAAGCCAGAATTCTCTTTCTCAGAAGCTCCTCCATGCAGACTGGTCCAATTGGACGACCATCACAGAAACATAGTGCTTTCACTGTAGAACCCAGTTGGCCTACGAGAAATGCTTTCCTGAATTTATATATACAAAAGTTTCAAGAAGAACACAATACCCTAGTAATTTTCTTATCCACTCCATGCAGTTTTTTTTAAAATGTTCTTTCTAGTTTGTATGTTTTAGTTTCATAGACTTTCTGCAGTGTATTCTGTATAAAACAGCAGTTGATAAACTGCTTTTTCAAGCGTTTAGGTCTGCCATGCAGATAACAGTAGCAGTAAATATCATAATAGAAAGCATTAATAAACACTCATGGCCAGACACCATTCAAAGTACTTTTCTGTGGACTAACACATTTATCCTCACCATGATCCTGTATCATTGGTACTATGTCACCATTCTTCAAATCAGTTGAGGAAACGGGGACACAGGGAAGTTAGGTGACTTGCTCCAGCTTGCACAGTTATCAGTGGTAGAAGGAAGCAGGCAGTCTGACTCCACAGCTGTGTCCTTAACTAACTCTTCCTTTCGAGGTTCAGATCTTAGTGGGGGTGAATGAAATAAAGGTGGCCTCTAAGTAGCATGGAATGGGATTCAGTATTGGTTCAGCTCCTGTCACAGAGCCTGCTGTGTATATAAAGGTAGTTAGTATATAAGTACAGTATTTATAAATATATAAGGTCCTTTCTTGAGTGGATAAGCTCAGAGAAAAATTTTAAACACAGACTAAAAGCAGACCTGTCTCTCTTACATAATAACAGCATTTCTGGCTGCTTACATCAGAGACAGGCAGTGAGAACTCCACCAATTACTGTCTATGTATCTTCAGGCAGATCAAAAAACTGAATGTGTATAAGGGATAATTCCCACCCCAAAAGACGGATCCAGTAGATCAGTGTTTATAGCAAGAATGCCATTGGGAAACACTGCACCAGACGTCTTCTTTATCTTTAAGATAACTTCATCACTTAAATTCATCCATGTCAGCAGCGTAGTATGGCATAGAGCTGTGGTTCTCAAACTTGGCTGTATAATGGTATCACCTGAAGAGCTCAAGAAACATGATGGCTGAGCCCCACTCTCAAAGACTCTGATTTATTAATAAATTTTTCTGAGGGGCCTGACAGTGGGAATTCTTAGCTGCCCAGGTGATCTAAAGTACAGCCAGGATTGAAACCATTACTCTAAAAGAGTGGTTCTCAGAGTGGGGTCCCTAGACCATCAGGGTCAGCATCCCTTGGGAACTTACTAGAAACTCAAATTCTCAGGCCCCAACCGCATTGGACCAGAAGCTCTGGAGCTGGGGCCCAGCAATCGTATTGGGCAAGCCCTCCAAATGAGTCTGATGCACGTCTGAGTTCGAGAGCCACTGTCCTAGAGTGTCAGAGATGCCAGTCAGCACAGATGAACAGCAATGCTAAAGCAGGTGAACCTCTGTCATGCTCTGAGCAAGGCCAGCATGTTGGAAGAGAGCCTGGTGCCCAACTGTATTGAATTCCAACTTACTTTGGCCAACCTTAACAGAGAGCTTATCCTGAGCTAGGCACTGTTACAATTGCTTTCCACATATAACTCACAGCAACCCGGATATTATTATCATCCTTGGTTTGCAGCCAAGGGAACTGAAAACGGAAGAAAGGTTAAGTACCTTGCCCAAGGTCACCCAGCTGGTAAATGACGGAGTTAGTATTCATGCCCAAACACCCTTTGTTATTTAACAAATAAAATTTTGTTGCTATTGTTCCTTTAACTACTCCGCCATGAGGCCTCTCTATCAAGACAAATTCCTCATAGGGAAAAAAAAGAGTTGTTTTTTTTTTTAAAAAAAAAACTCTGGTGAGCTGCCATACATTTATTTCACCAGGGCCAAAACTCAGTCTCCGCGACTCTGTCTCAGAGATTTTATGAACACTGAAAGTTGACTATTCACTCACTGAAGGTCTGCAGCAACCATAACTTCTTCAAGTATGTTAAAATGTCTATAATACTTTTCTGTAAAACTTTTGTGAGGGATGTGCACTAAAGATTTTGGTGAAGGTAAAAAACAGAAAGCCATATGTCTTTAAGAGATGAGGAAAAGACAAGAGAGGCAGGGTTCAAGTGTTACCTGGAGACACCTCAGTGCCTGCTAAGGTGCTCTGGACATGCCTCTTCGTACCAGTAGGGGCCACCCTCAGCAGTAACAGATGTATACCAACCCCTGAAACGCATTTGCTACAGGATAAAACCATTCTTAAAAATTATTCACTTGGTTGTGCTGTGTCTTCATTGATGCACGGGGCTTTCTCTGGTTGTGGTGAGGGGGGCTACTCTTCGTTGCGCTGCAGGGGCTTCTCAGTGTGGTGGCTTCTCTTGTTGCGGAGCACAGGCTCTAGGCGCGTGGGCTTCAGTAGTTTCCGCTGGGTGCCAGCTGGAGAACACAGGCTCAGAAGTTGCGGTCCTGGGGCTTAGGTGCTCTGAGACATGGTGGAATCTTCCTGGACCAGAGGTCGAACTGGTATCCGCTGCATTGGCAAATGAATTCCTATCTACTCTACCACCAGGGAAATCCAGGGTAAAACCATTTAAAACAATCATTGCCCAACAGATATAACCTTTCTGTTGCCTTTTTAATATTAATCTTTGGCTTTTAAACTATTATTGTTGTTATGAAAATTACTTCCTCTCATATGTATTTCTAACCTCTCTGTTTACTTTGTAACAGAAAGACTATTCTAGTTTTCTGCCAAGAAAAAGCAAGATTAAGATAGCTGAAGTTGACTGTGCTTTTGGGACCATAAAGGAAGAAGATCTTTGAAGACAAAGTCTAACTTCTTAAAATGGTCTTAAAGGTGATCTTGACCATGAAAGGGCTTGGAAGTTGAAAGTGGGCTTCCTACCACCAATGGAAGAAATATGAGCCTTCCCATTTTTTTCCTGGATGGATCATATTCATCAAGACTACTTCAGAACTCTGTTTATCTCAAGATTAAAAGAAAATGCAAACCAAAGTTATACAGTTTGTTTTTAATGACTTATAAATGACAAATGGCAAATCTGAATCAATTACTACAAACCTCGTTCTTTTTCTTCCCCTAAAATATATATTGACCTGGCTTCATGAAGCCTTTTATATGTTCTGATATTGCATGAATGAAAGACCTAATCTAAAACACTACAAATGCATTTGGGGTTAAGATCTGAAGACATGACTCATCAGCTGTGGCTCTAAGAAATGGAATCATTGAAAAAGAAATCTGGACTTCACTGATCCGTCCACAGCATCAGAACAAGGAGGTGATGAAACACCAATTTGTTTTCTTATATAACTCTGAGCCTACCAATATGGATGTTCAGTTCAGTTCAGTCGCTCAGTCGTGTCCGACTCTCCGCGACCCCATGAATCACAGCACGCCAGGCCTCCCTGTCCATCACCAACTCCCAAGTAAAAGGCTTCCCCATTCTCTGTTTCTCCACCGTTGTAGTTGCATTCTGTCCTTAGTATACTGAGTTCAGTTCAATAGTTATGATGCTATTTTGGATATTTTTATTTTGGAAACCAAGGGAACCCTTCACTCAATATCAAATAGCTTTAAAACTATGTATATTTTTTCACTAGACTTTTCCTTATCCAGTTTCAGTTCATCATGATAACTAATAGAATTATACACATAATTAATATTGCAATAAGGGAGAGGGACAGAGGAATCAATGTAATCAGATAAAGTGTGATATTCTAATGTTCTTTTCTAACGGTGTTGTGTAACTAATTATATAATAAATATGAATATATTCTAGTGAGTGTAGAATTTATCGGTGAAAAAATTCTGTAAATGATTTTTTGAAGTGTAGAATCTATTAAAGCCCTATTATATTTATAAAGCAGTGTCTCTAACCATAACTCCTAGGGCCATGAAGTTTCATTTTTACATTTTAGGTGATAGTGGGACATTTTTGCAAGGTGGGATCATCCCAGATCACCCATGGTGAGTGTATTAATGGGCTAAGATACATTTTCCAATTAAAATAGAAGCTTATTCTCTATTTTGCCAAGTTAAGAATAGTCAAAAGTCTATTTCTTTTTAATAGCAAATGCCTACACTGTGTAAGGATTTATTGAAGACCTTAGAAATGCAAAGAGAATTTGTATTTGGGGTGAGAAAATGTATATATTAGGTGGAACTACATTTAACTGCTGTGTTGTAGGTCAAAAATAGTTGAATGTTAACCCTTTAATGTATTGCAACTTGATACATAGTTGCAAATAATCCAGGACAGCATGGGAGTAGGTGTCCAATGTGTAGTGTGGTTCAATGTATCATAGGAAGTTGCGGGGGGTGGTCAAGAAGGTCTGAGGTGAAGAGGAACTTTGAAGAAAGAAGAGAGTCAAGCAGAGGCAGAGAGAGGGGCACGCATGTAGAAAGAAAGGATCGACTCTGGTGGGAGAGCAAGTGCAGTGTCCAGGGAAGGGTAAGCAAACCTGCTCTGCGCTGGCAGTCTGAGGTTAAGGGAGTGATTAGGAGATAAGAGGAACCAGCACCTATGCCTACAGGACTGCAGCATCCCTGTCATATCAGTAGAGCAGTTTACCCCTGTTTGATGATGGCCAGAACAGAAGCATTGAATTTAATAGTTTTTTTCCCCCAAGACATTGAGATCCCCATCAATATCAAAATATGAGAAGAAAAATACAGGCGATGAAGTGCATTCCACAGTACATACTGTGAAGAATAAATGAACTGAGACAGTGGGAAGCAAAATTCCTCAGCAGTTATGCAAGAGAAAAAGGAGCTATTAATTAATTAGCTCCTGTGGGGGTTACTGGGCCTTCCTTTATCTGGAAGGTATTGGGGGTTTGAATCATTTCTGGATCAAAGCTACTTCATTATTGGGTTAAAAAGCCTAACTTCCAACTGCCAGAGTGACCTTCCCAGCTGCAGGCTCCAAGAGAAGATGGCCAGTGAGACCCCCATCACTGCTTGGGGTGAGGTCTTCACCCTCCAGGTGTGATGCTGAGGTAGGACCTTCCCAACAGCAGAGCCATCCTCCCCGGCAAGACATCCAAAGACATCCTCCAGGGCGTGAGTTATGCAGGTAGGCAACTGCTAAATTCGTTCAAGTAACTCCTAAGCGGTGTGGTGTGGCTTTGGAAATCAGCATATGCTTTAATCTATGGATTTACTCCTCACACATATGCAGTCATCAACATCACTTCTCTCCATGTCGAGATGTACATGTATGTTTCTACCGCTATTCAGACTCCAAAAATAACTGGCACTTTGCCCACAGGCAAACACACTTGAGTCTGAAAATTTCACAAAAATAATTATGGAGAGAAAGGTCAGAGCTGATTCAATGGTGGCTGGGCCCTGAAATCTGAGCCCCTTTGGGACCCAGGGAGGGAAGCCCGTGTGGGCTTTGTCTGAAGAGCTGATGGACTCGCCAAAGCCACCGGTGAGTGTCCAGCTTGCACACATCCCCATGTGGACAATCGGGAAGCAAATTCTGTGTGAAACATGTAGATAAGAAATTACCTTAAGTTCCCCCTCAGGGTGAATTTAAGAAGAGCTGAGGGATCTTAATTTGTGGAAAACCAAATAGGTTACATGCCTCAGTGGAGAAATAATGGCCAAAATGATCCTAAAAGGTGGAACGAAAGCAAACCACGCCGTGGCGGCAACGACTTCTCCGGCTGCTCTCTGGTCCTCTCTCCTCTAGTCCACCAGGCAGGCTGAGGGAGGGGCCCGTGTGGACTCAGGTGGGAGATGGAGTAGAAAGCGCTTCTCTCCTTTCATGAGGAAGTTCTCGACCCTGCCATCTGTGATCCCAGGAAGAAAGTCAAGAGAAAGTTAAGCACTTTTTTCTGGCTCACATCACCCCGAAGTATGACATGCTGAATTAACTTACAAAAAGTATGGCAAACTAATAATCCCTCATAAGATCGCTTGAAAAGAAAGTGAAAGTTGCTCAGTCGTGTCCGACTCTTTGTGACCCTGTGGACTATAGTCCATTGAATTCTCCAGGCCAGAATACTGGAGTAGGTAGCCTTTCCCTTCTCCAGGGGTGGAACCCAGGTCTCCCACATTGCAGGTGGATTCTTTACCAGCTGAGCCACAGGGTAAGGCCAAGAATACTGGAGTGGGTAGGCTATCCCTTCTCCAGAGGATTTTCCTGACCCAGGAATTGAACCGGGGTCTCCTGCATTGCAGACGGATTCTTTACCAACTGAACTATCAGGGAAGCCATAAGACAGCTTAAGCCTTATAATCGTACTTCCCCCTGCCACCGTATTCACCTATAATTGTTCTTATAAGTTGCTTTGTAATATCTTTTTGTTACTATTTTTAAAAAGCAAGTCATTTGTATAACAATTTCCCAGATAAGAAAAAAATTGCACTCATCTCACATGCTAGTAAAGTCATGCTCAAAATTCTCCAATTCAGGCTTCAGCAATATGTGAACCGTGAACTTCCAGATGTTCAAGCAGGTTTTAGAAAAGGCAGAGGAACCAGAGATCAAATTGCCAACATCTGCTGGATCATGGAGAAAGCAAGAGAGTTCCAGAAAAGCATCTATTTCTGCTTCATTGACTATGCCAAAGCCTTTGACTCTGTGGATCACAATAAACTGTGGAAAATTCTGAAAGAGATGGGAATACCAGACCACCTGATCTGCCTCTTGAGAAACCCATATGCAGGTCAGGAAGCAACAGTTGGAACTGGACATGGAACAACAGACTGGTTCCAAATAGGAAAAGGAGTACGTCAAAGTTGTATATTGTCACCCTGCTTATTTAACTTATATGCAGAGTACATCATGAGGAACGCTGGGCTGGAAGAAGCACAAGCTGGAATCCAGATTGCCAGGAGAAATATCAATAACCTCAGATATGCAGATGACACCAGCCTTATGGCAGAAAGTGAAGAGGAACTCAAAAGCCTCTTGATGAAAGTGAAAGAGGAGAGTGAAAAGTTTGGCTTGAAGCTCAACATTCAGAAGACAAAGATCATGGCATCTGGTCCCATCACTTCATGGGAAATAGATGGGGAAACAGTGGAAACAGTGTCAGACTTTATTTTTTTGGGCTCCAAAATCACTGCAGATGCTGATTGCAGCCATGAAATTAAAAGATGCTTACTCCTTGAAAGGAAAGTTATGACCAACCTAGATAGCATAATTAAAAGCAGAGACATTACTTTGCCAACCAAGGTCCGTCTAGTCAAGGCTATGGTTTTTCCCGTGGTCATGTATGGATGTGAGAGTTGGACTGTGAAGAAAGCTGATCGCCAAAGAATTGATGCTTTTGAACTGTGGTGCTGGAGAAGACTCTTGAGAGTCCCTTGTACTGCAAGGAGATCCAACCAGTCCGTTCTAAAGGAGATCAGTCCTGGGTGTTCATTGGAAGGACTGATGCTAAAGCTGAAACTCCAATACTTTGGCCACCTCATGCGACGAGTTGACTCACTGGAAAAGACTCTGATGCTGGGAGGGATTGGGGGCAGGAGGAGAAGGGGACGACAGAGAATGAGATGGCTGGATGGCATCACCGACTCAATGGACATGAGTTTGAGTGAACTCCGGGAGTTGGTGATGGACAGGGAGGCCTGGCATGCTGTGATTCATGGGGTCGCGGAGAGTCGGACACGACTGAGTGACTGAACTGAACTGAATAGAAAAAATACATAGCGGGCTTGGGTCTTTGGTTGAGCCCTAGTCCATGTACTTTCCTGTAGGGCAGAGCCTTTGACTAACCATATGGGCTTTGCTTGTATAATATTTTGGAAGAGATGAGACGTTCAGTTGATTTAAAGGCACTGATCCTAGTGATTTTGCGCTGCTCCTGCACCGAACGTGGTTTCTCTCCCGGAAATGTGGGAACATAGAGTTGGCTGTACTTCCTAATGGGTTTTCCATCTGTCCACAAGAGCACATATTTGATGGGGTCTGGAGCACATATTTGATCGGTTCTGCAGTACAGCAGTTGTCTGGGGTGGAGGCGCTCAGAGCAGCAGGCTGAAAAGTGTGAATTGGCTTTGCTCTGCACATGTGTGCTTTTGTTTGCACTAGCAACTGGTCCCTGCAGAATTTCTGAAGAGCTCCAGTCCTCTGGAATGGAGTCTGGTGAGCAGAGGAAGAGACGATGGAAATCTACTGCTCCTGAATCCTAATCAAGAGAGGGTCAGAACAAAGATGGTGAGTGAGACAAGTGACACGGCAGTTATTAAACGTATAGTTGCAAAAGCCAACGACTTGAAGATGTGTTCTGTTCAAAAATCAATTAGTCGCAGAGTTGATTCCTGGATTTTGCTTCACACAAGCTGGTGGAGCTTCATGCTTTCCAGGAGCACTAGGCCAACAAAATACACCTCTTTGTGCTCAGAGGGAAAGCAGGTCTACTTCCATCCCTTGTAGAGTACCGTGTTAAGGAAGAAAACAAGAAGACTGTACGTAAGAGTTTATTTTCACGTGTTGAATGAACATGCACCACAATGGTTAAACCTAAGATGTTTACTTGTAACTGAATTTATATCCATCTTGTATCTAAGTATTAGTTGAAAGTGAAAGTGAAAGTCGCTCAGTCGTGTCCAACTCTTTGTGACCCCATGGACTATACAGTCCATGGAATTCTCCAGGCCAGAATACTGGAATGGGTAGCTTTTCCCTTCTCCAGGGGAATCTTCCCAACCCAGGCGTCAAACCCAGGTCGCCTGCATTTCAGGCAGACTTTTTACCAGCTGAGCCACAAGCAAAGCCCAAGAATACTGGAGTGCGTATCCCTTCTCCAGGGGATCCTCCCAACCCAGGAATCCAACCGGGATCTCCTGCATTGCAAGCAGATTCTTTACCAACTGAGCTATAAGGGAAGCCCAAGTATTAGTTAGTCTTTTGCAATTAACCACAGGTTGTTTATGAAAGCAAAAGTGTTAGTCAATCAGTCTTGTCAGACTTTGTAACCCCATGGACCGTAGCCCATCAGGCTCCTCTGTCCATGGAATTTTCCAGGCAAGAATACTGGAGTGGGTTGCCATTCCCTTCTCCAGGGGATCTTCCCAACCCCAGGATCAAACCTGGGTTGCCCGCACTGCAGGCAGATTCTTTACCGTCTGAGGCACCTGTTTATGTTATGCATACAAGCATGCACGCATGCTAAGTCACTTCAGTCTTGTCTGACTCTCTGTGACCCTGTGGACTGTAGCCCTACAGACTTCTCTGTTTATGTCATAGATGTTCTTTTTTCCCTTTTATTCTGACCTCATCTTTTCCCATTTTATGTGTCAAAATTAAAATAGGTAACATGCAGTCTGGTGATTACAGTGAAGATAGGCTGAGATCTTAGGCAGTGAATTCACTGAAAAAAAATCCTAAAACCTTTCTGCCCTATTGTCCTTACCTGCGACTTTAAAATAAAATCCTGCTAGATGATGAACAAAAACAAACACAAAAAGTAATTTACTCCATTTGTTTTTTTAATGGACCTTGTGAGTTTGGAAGATAGACATATGAATACATTTCTCAGGTTTTAAAAAAATTAAATCATTTGAAAGTCTTTTCTCATTCTGCTTCCCTTAAAACAAATGCATAGGCTAGAAGCAATTTGTATGACTTATCCACCCCTTTTTTCCCTATAAAAATGTCACAAGTTTACTTTCTTGTTAGTCAAAGGTGTTAAGGTCAAAAGAAGTTTTAGTCCAGTCATATTTGCAGAAAATAATTGTCAGAGTAGAATAGCCTCTGACTTGACCCTAACTTTGGCATCAGTTTTGTGAAGGGGAAAATGAAACCACGGGATCAGTGTTTTGAAGGAGAGTGAAATTGAGGCCAGTTCTGATAAAGGTCACTTCCTGGAGTATATTTCAAGATTAAGACGGAGATGTGCCTTGCTTCTGTTTGAATGATTACCATTTCTTTCTGACACTAAGATGAGAGTTAATTTCACTCTTCCTTGCCAGTTTCTGAGAAAATTTACAAACCTATTACGAGTTTCTGGTGCTTGTTTTGAAGTATAAAGGAAATGATCAAATATGTGGACATCATAATTTCTTAGGCACTTTGGAGAATATTTATTGATGTTTTCTGTGATAAACAACAGTGCTTTTGGGGCAAGTTCTCACATAATCCTACACCCCAAATAAGACGATCCATCACATGCCTAATAGCTCATATCTCATTACTTAATGAGGTCTGGTGGTCATAGGCTTATGCCTCTTATCAAAGAGCCCCAGTAACCCAGGTGCCCAGAGACGGTCTGGGCAAGATAGAGTGATTTAGGCCTAGTGATGGTACACAGGCTGCTCAAAGACTCTTAACCTAGGAAAGGAACTCAGAAGTGATGCATGAAATTTTTCTCCTATTTTCTTGAAATCCACAAAGGATGAGAGGCATGATAGTGGAGTGGAAGATGACCCCTCTGACTTGAATTCTGAGTCTTCCTCTGCTTCCAGGTAGTAATGTGAATGTAGGCAATTTACCTATATCGGAGAAGGCAATGGCACCCCACTCCAATACTCTTGCCTGGAAAATCCCATGGACGGAGGAGCCTGGTAGGCTGCAGTCCATGGGGTCGCTAAGAGTCGGACACGACTGAGCGACTTCACTTTCACTGTTCACTTTCATGCATTGGAGAAGGAAATGGCAACCCACTCCAGTGTTCTTGCCTGGAGAATCCCAGGGACGGGGGAGCCTGGTGGGCTACCATCTATGGGGTCGCATAGAGTCTGACACGACTGAAGCAACTTAGCAGCAGCAGCATGCGGTTTACCTATATGGCCCTTAGTTTTTTCATCCGTAAAATTAGTTATAAGAACTTACATGTGTGCTGGTTAAGATGGGAGTTGAACCAAGTGTCCTGGTTCCTATGTGGTTCCAGTTTAAAATTAGCACAGAGAGGACATTCCAGGAGACCTGGGAGACAGAGCAAAGCAGTGGCTCTTACCTTCTGACAATCAGGTACAGTGACATGGAAAGGCTAGTTTCTAGAAGTTTTTGTCCCCCTCCACCCTGTACCAGCTCTTCTTCTTGACCAACAGAGCCCAGGCCCACCACCAATTGCTTGGTGCGGGGCTCACAAAGCAGTAGCTGGCTTCACAGAAACAGCAAATCCTGAAGACCCCCTTCATGGGCCCACTTGCAGTGGGCTCCAAGCCCTACTTGGCTTCTAGAATTCTCAGAGAAACTACTTTGTGACCTTTTATCTAAGCCTCCAACACCTCCTTCCAGACCTTCACTTCCTGGACTCCTGCCCCAATTGTGTGAGACAGAATGCCTGTAATAAATCTGTTATCCCCTCACCAGCCATTCTGCCTCTCCGTCCAAACCCACGTCTCCCCAGTCGCATTTAAAGGCTTGCAAAGCAATGCATTTACTTAAATCTCTGCATAAGGTATTCCCTGGCTAACAATCGGTTACTTTACTTTTGGAAGAGAAGGATAATTGGGGTTAGACTCTCTATACATTCTCATCACATATATTATTCAATCTAATGTACATGTGAAAACCTGTGTGGTTCTGCCACGTGCAGGTTAAGTGTGAAGAAAAATAACAAATTGAGTTTTCAACAAGCAGCCAAGCTCTTTTCTTCTTTCCAGGGGTGTAGCTGTTGTTGTCTCAGTAACTCCGGAAATTCAAGGAGACCTAAGATGTTTACTTTTCAATTAACAAAAGAAGAGAAACCCCTTTTCGAAAGATTTGCTTGCTGCTTCATTTCTAATTGCATTGGCTGCTGAAGGAAAATATCTTCCTAGGTTTCAATTTTTTCCTTAATTTTGTAAATGTAATGCCTGGCACACATACGCTATTTATTTATTTTTCCAGTGGTTTAAATGTGTAAACTGTTGGAGAACTGAAATGAACGGAACTCTGGCATAGATAAATATATGCTGCTGCTGCTGTGCTGCTAAGTCGCTTCAGTCGTGTCCGACTCTGTGCGACCCCGTAGACGGCAGCCCACCAGGCAATATATGCTACTTAAGTCTAACTCTGTGACCTGCTCACTCGATGATTATGACTTGAGAACTCTCAGTGTTGTTATAATACCTGATTCTTGTTAGCCTGCGTCAGAGACTGGAGACAGGGGAAGTCACGCTTTCTGGGAGCGTATCTCCGCCTTATGGTCATTCGTTAGTACTACAAACAACTGGAATGTCTTCTGGGAAACAGAACTCAAAACCAAGAAACACCCTTTCCTTTGTAGATATGGTGTGTTTTTAAAACACCTGTCCATTCCAACACATCTCTTTTCTACAGAGACAACTGGCTACACTGGGATGGTTGCTGGATCACTTGAGTGTCTTCTGATAAGCACTCTATCACAAAGTGGTCTTTTCTTAAAAAAAAATTTGAGATATAGTTGATGTACAATATTATGTAAGCTACAGATGTACAACATAGCAATCTACAAATTTTAAAGGATATACTACATTTATATTGTAAATGTCATTTACAAAATATTGGCTATATACCCTGCATTGTACAATATAAACTTGTAGTTTATTTAACAATGTTTTTGAAAGCTTTTTCTGCATTTTCTAAGACTGAAGAGGAATGTATAATCAAGATGGCCAAAACCCTTCTTTTCTCCAAACAGAAGAAAACCTCTTAAGAGAAAATCCTACCCCAAGCAAATATTTTTTGTCATTCTTTTATTCTTATGCCTGTGGTTAACAGAGTGGGTTCTCAGCCCTGTCTGGATATTAGTAGTCTCTGAGCAGCTTTAAAAACTATGGATATTGGGTCATACTTCCAAATGATTCTGACTCGGTGTTGGCCAGAGTGTTGGTATTTTTGAGACCCTGCAGTGATTGCAACGTGCTGCCAGGGCTAAGAACTGCTATGTGTCACTCTCTGTGGTGGTGCTAAGCATTTGATGGCAGGGACACAACTCAGTCACCCTCTGACATCACCATTCCCAGGCCACACATACAGTTCCTTCTATGTGAATCACTCCCCTTGTTCATTGTATAATTAATTCCTCCTCCCTTGCATCTCAGTTAAATATCACTTATTCAAAAGCACTGCTGCTCTTCCATCTAAATTAGGCCCTGTACTGTTTGCCCTCATATAACATTCCCCTTTTTTTCCTTCATTAACATTTACCCTGGTTAGAATTACAGGTATTCCTCTTGTTAGAACTCTCACAATCAGAACTCAGGACCAAGCAGGTTTTGCTAATGAGGAAGAAAAGGTAGATTTCCCTGAAGGAAATGGAGGTTAAGCATCAGGGCCATTGTGTGGACTGAATAACATTTCCTCCAAAGGTGTCCCTGTTCTAATTCCTAGAATCCGTGACTACGTTAGCTTGTATGGTGAAAAGAACTTTTCAGATGGGACTAAAATTAAAGATCTTGAAATGGAGGAACTGTTCTGGATCATTCAGATGTACCCAACATGATCCAGAGGTCCTTATAAACAGGCAGGAGGGTCAAAGTTAGAGAGGATACACGGTTGGCAGCAGAAGTCAGACAGGAGAAAAGATGCTACACTCCTGATTTTGAACATGGAAGAGGCCATGAGTCAAGGACTATAATGATGTCTAGAAGCTGGAGAAACAAGGAAATGGGTTCTCAGATCCTCCAGAAGGAATGCTGCACTTCTTACACTTAGCAGTCTCTACACTTTTTCAGATCAAACGAAAGCAGATCATGAAGATGGAAAGATTCATTTGAACAGAAGTAATGACTAAGCTCTTGGATTGTTTGTTAACCAATTAATAAAAAAGAGGAAATTGTAAGAACACACTGGAGAAGGTAGAAGTTCTTTGCTGATTTGACACAATTTACTGGCATCAATGAAAATATTATAAACTCAACACACAACCTCAAGGAGAATATCAATGACAAATTGGTTAATAAATGTCATCAATTCAAAGAATGTTTAATATTTATGATAGTCACTGCACAAGAAAATGTGAAATGTCTGAAATCTTATTCTTACATGAAAGAGATCTGATAGAGTCTTTCTCAAATTTAACAAAATCCCAAACATTTACATGACATTTCCAGAACACACTGTTAGTAATAGCCAAGGAATGGATGGACATGAGACCCCCTAGAGGGGAAAGGTGGATTGGCTGAGTGAGTATGCTAAAATTCAGGGGAGAGAGGATCGCTGTGCAGGGTAAGTCTTCTTGGCTACAGGACTGGGGTTGTTGGTAAACTCAGGAAAAAAAAAGTTGCAGTAAATGTACTTTTCACCACTCACCATCTTTATAGTTTTGGCTAGGTACATGTTGCATGTCGTCTAGGAATTTAAAAAAGTGGGATGTAAGTAGTCAAACCCTTTTTGAAAAAACTTAGATTCATATTTGAAAATTAGAGCAGCCAGTTGCTATTACTAATACATTAATTTGGGTTATAGAGAAGACTTACTTGAAGGCCAGCAGCTATTAATTGATGCCTACAGCTCTTGGTAGATCATAGCACCCGGTTCCATCGATTCACGGCAAATAGATGGGGAAAAAGTGGAAACAGTGCCAGATTTTATTGAGCTCTCAAATCACTGCAGATGGTGACTGAAGCCACGAAGTTAAAAGATGCTTGCTTCTTGGAAGGAAAACTATGACAAATCTAGATAGTGTATTAAAAAACAGAGACATCGCTTTGCTGACAAAGGTCCACATAGTGAAAGCTATGTTTTTTCTAGTTGTCATGAACGGATGTGAAAGTTGGACCATAAAGAAGGCTGAGAACCGAGGAATTGATGCTTTCGAATTGTGGTGCTGGAGAAAACTCTTGAGAGTCCCTTGGACAGCAAAGAGATGAAACCAATCAATCCTAAAGAAAATCAACCCCGAATATTCATCAGAAGAACTGATGCTGAAGCTGAAGCTCTAATACTTTGGCCACCTGATGCAAAGAACTGACTCATTGGAAAAGGCCCTGGTGCTGGGAAAGATTGAAGCGGGGAGGAGAAGTGCGCAGCAGAGGATGAGATGGTTAGACAGCATCACCAACCCGAAAGACATGAATGTGAGTAAACTCTGGTGGATAGTGGAGGACAGAGGAGCTTGGCCTGCTGCAGCCCATGGGGTCACAAAGAGTCCGACGCGACTTAGAGACTCAACAACAACATAGCTCTTGGTAAGACTGTCCTTGCCTGTGAAGCCCTCATTTAGCTGAGGGGTGGGATGTTTGTTTAGAAAAGGACTTGAAAAGTGCAAAATGCTCCTGGACTCAGATCTACGGAACCTTTCTCAGTTGTCTTCTCCCCGCTGCAGTTTTCTTACTTTGCTTAGTGATTCAGAGCTGGTCGAGCCGCCAGTGCGACTTCCAGCCTCCAGGGGGCGCACCAGCCGCGGCGCAGTGAGGCCGCTCTGGCCCGCTGGGGCCCGCTCGTCTTCGTGGCCAGCCCGTCCCCTCCTCTCCGTCAGCTGCCGTCGCCTCGGCCGCGGTCGCCGGGAGGAAGGTGGTGCCGCTGCCGCCGTTCCTCGATTGACTGGAAGGTACTTGGGCCTCGGCCCGCGGGCAGCCCCGGGATGAAAGCCCCCGACACCTCCCCCCGATGGCCCCGAAGCACCGGAGGGCCCGGCTTGGGGCCTGGTCTAGGGGCCGGAGAGGCGAGGCCGCCCGCGGGGAGCCAGCCCCGTGGTGGCCGCTCTCGGCTCTGTGCTGCCCGGGGGAGCTGGGGGGCCGGCGCGGGCGCCGGGGGCTGGTTTGAGGGTCACGGCCGCGCGGCGGGCGTGGCCGGGGCGGGCGGCCTGGCGGGGCCTCGCGAGGTCGACGGTCCGAGCCGGAGCCCCGCCGGCCGGCGTCTCCGCCAGAAAAGGTGCGCTGTCTCGGCCTCGGCGCGGACAGGATGCGGCCGGTTACTCGGAACCCGCAGTCCAGGCGTGAAGAGAAGCTGCTGAGATGTGAGCGAACTGTCCCGATATTACATGGCCCGGGGTACCCGGGTTCAAAGACAGGACTGCTCCTTACTAAACGTGCAATGCAGGAGGCAGATCATCTTGCAGTACAGGGCTCTGCCTCGAGAAAATGACATTGATTCTTTAAAACGGCCCACGGTGTTTAGTATTGGCTGCCGAATATAACGAAGGGAAAAAAAAAATACATCATTTAATAGTATCACTTCTCATTCTAAAGAATGGTACCTAGGAGCGTAAAGAGCTCTGATAGTGGGGCGGGAATTATAGTAAGAGCAGTCTTCAGTGCTTGCTATCTGTTATTGTACTGGATGCTTTAAATCGTATTGTGTCTGTATTTAATCCTTGTAACAACAGCAGGGGTACCATTTCCATTTTACAGATAAGGAAACCGAGACACAGAGTCTAAATTAACTTGTCCAAGGTCAATCAGTTAGTAAAGGATTTGAACCTCATCTCCGTACTGCAGTATTCCTGCTTGTTACCTATGCAAACCTATTCCATATGACTTTTGTTTACTTATCAATTTGACTCGTATCCAGTTCAGTTCAGTCGCTCAGTCGTGTCCGACTCTCCACGACCCCATGAATCACAGCAGCCAGGCCTCCCTGTCCATCACCAACTCCCGGAGTTCACTCAAACTCATGTCCACAGAGTCGGTGATGCCATCCAGCCGTTTCATTCTCTGTCGTCCCCTTCTCCTCCCGCCCCCAACCTTTCCCAGCATCAGAGTCTTTTCCAGTGAGTCAACTCGTCGCATGAGGTGGCCAAAGTATTGCAGTTTCAGCTTTAGCATCAGTCCTTCCAATGAACACCCAGGATTGATCTCCCTTAGGATGGACTGGTTGGATCTCCTTGCAGTCCAAGGGACTCTCAAGAGTCTTCTCCAACACCACAGTTCAAAAGCATCAATTCTTCGGCGATCAGCTTTCTTCACAGTCCAACTCTCACATCCATACATGACCACGGGAAAAACCATAGGCTTGACTAGATGGACCTTTGTTGGCAAAGTAATGTCTCTGCTTTTTAATATACTATCAAGGTTGGTCATAACTTTCCTTCCAAGGAGTAAGCATCTTTTAATTTCATGGCTGCAATCAGCATCTGCAGTGATTTTGGAGCCCAAAAAAACAAAGTCTGACACTGTTTCCACTGTTTTTCCATCAATTTCCCATGAAGTGATGGGACCAGATGCCATGATCTTTGTTTTCTGAATGTTGAGCTTCAAGCCAACCTTTTCACTCTCCTCTTTCACTTTCATCAAGAGGCTTTTTAGTTCCTCTTCACTGACTTGTATTAGGTTGGTACAAAAGTAATTGCAATTTTGGACCATGAATTTTCAATCATTGTAACTAGGCGCCAGCATATCGTTATTAATCAAAACAGAAACCATTACAATCAACATGTTTTTGTCAATGAGAAATACGTTTGTTTAGTCTATAAAGTAAAAATACGTACTTTGGGATTCCACGAACTCTTGGGAAACATTTTGTACCTCCTGCTGGTTGTGGAAGCCTTTTGCCTACAACAGGTTGTCAAGATGCTTAAAGAAGGGGTAGTCAGTTGGTGAGCGGTCAGGTGAATATGGCAGATGAGGCAAAACTTCATAGCCCATTTTGTTCAACTTTTGAAGTGTTGGTTGTGTGACGTGTGGTGGGGCGTTGTCATGGAGAAGAATAGGGCCCTTTCTGTTGACCAATGCCAGCTGCAGGTGTTGCAGTTTTCGGTGCATCTCATCAATTTGTTGAGCGTACTTCTCAAATGGAATGGTTTCACCAGGATTCAGAAAGCTGTAATGAATCAGACCTGCAGCAGACCACCAGACACTGACCATGACCTTTTTTTGGTGCAGGTTTGGTTCTGGGAAGTGCTTTGGAGCTTCTTCTCAGTCCATCCACAGAGCTGGTTGTCACTGGTTGTCTTATATAGTCGACTTTTCATTGCATGTCACAGTCCAGTCGAGAAATAGTTCATTGTTGTTGAATAAGAGCAGATGACACTGCAGAACAATGATTTTTTTGATTTGTGGTCACCTTGTGAGGCACCCACTAACTGAGCTTTTTCACCTTTCCAATTTGCTTCAAATGCCAAACAACTGTGAAATGGTCGACGTTGAGTACTTTGACGACTTCTCGTGTGGTTGTAAGATCAGCTTTGATAATGACTCTCAGTTGGTCGTTGGCCACTTCCGATGGCCAACCATTATGCTCTTTATCTTCAAGGTTCTCATCTCCTTTGCAGAACTTCTTGAATCACCACTGCACGTCGTTAGAAGTTCCCTGTCTAAATGCCTTGTTGATGCGAGTTGTCTCCCTGCTTCTTTACAACCCATTTAGAACTTGAATAAAAAAAAAAAATTGCTCAAATTTACATTTTGTCTAATGTCATTTCCATAGTCTAAAATAAATATAAAATAAACAACAAGGAATAAGTCGTTAGCAAAAATCATAAAACAAGAAATGCAGATTAAAATGATGTATAACATAACCACATTTATTTAAGAATGTATTCTGGTATCATATGGCCAATTTCAACAGTGTAAAATTGCAATTACTTTCACCCCAACCTCATAGCTTGAACTGATTTCCCTGAGGTTTAATTTTCATGGCTAAATGCAAGTATCCTGTACCAACTCCTTTTTAGCTTAAAAGGGAGTTTAATTAGAAGAATGTTTGCTTATTAAGGAATATAGTGATAATAAAGTTAAGCATGGACTAGGGCCCTCACACTCTGATACAGTTTGATTTGAAGTACGGTTGGGTTTATTAGGTTGTTAATGAGCTTCATAATTTTTCATCATTGTTTGCATTTTGATACCATTTTTGGTGAATTCACTTTGCCTTTGCAGTATTATGACAGTGATGCTAAAAGGGGAATAAAAGATTTGTCCATGTGATGAAGAACCCACCTACCAATGCAGGAGACATAAGAGACACGAGTTCAATCCCTGGGTCAGGAAGAGCCTCTGGAGTAGGCCATGGCAACCCACTCCAGTATTTTTGCCTGAAGAATCCCATGGACAAAGGAGTGTGGCAGGTTCCATAGGGCCCATAGAGTTGCAAAGAGTCAGACATGACTGAAGCAACTTAGCACGCAAGTTAATATTTTAGAGGATGTAGAAAAGACTTTTGAAAGACTGTAGTAAAGAGGAATTAAGAAATTTGGGGCATGTTATTTAGAGCAAATTGTATTACTTACTAGATGGAAGAGAAAGGCATTTCCAGTTGCTGTAAAATGGTATTTCCCATTGTGGAGAGAAGTTGGATACCATAGTGTGCTAAATCCCTTAGCATTATCAGGATTTAAGAGTTTGCATATTCAGCACTCCTGTAGCAAATGTATACAGAGTGCCTCCCAGAGCCAAACATGGTTCTAATCCCTGGAGATGCAAGAGGAACAAAACAAAACAGAATTCTTGTCCTCCTGGAGCTAACATTCCACTGGGGAAGGGTGGGGATGGGGATGATAAATAAAGTACTTTTTAAATATTAAAATCTATCCAGTCAGGTGGTAATAATTGCTTAGAAGAAAAATGAAGCAGTGAAGGGGGATAGGGAGATCAGGAAAGGAGCAGAAGCAGTTTTGAAATAAGGAACAGCTTCATAGAGAAGGCTCTTGAGTAAAACCTGAAGGGGTCAGAGACGGCCTTGTAGCTGTGTAGGGTCAGGTGAACCAGGCAAGGGCACAGGCCCAGAAACCGCCAGGCTTGTTGAGGGACCAGCACGGAGGCCAGTGGGTTTGAGCAGAGGAAGGAAGAGTGAGGTAAGGTCTAGAGCTCCTCTGTCCTGGTGAAGACCATGGCCTTTCCCCTGAGTAGTTGAGAGAGGAGTGGGGGGATCTGACTTAACAGGTGCGAAGGATCACTCTGGCGCCTGTGTTCAGAACGGACAGTAGGAGCAAGGATGGAAGCAGGGAGCCCAGTTAGGCTGGGTCAGCATCCAATGAGAGATGATGGAGTTTAGACCAAGTGGTAGCAATAGTGCAGTGAGAAGCTGTTTTCTAGGTACGGCTGACAGGATTTGCTGATGGATTGGATGTGGAGTACGAGAGTAAGAAAGGGAAGGATGATGCAAGGCCTTTGGCCTAAGCTACTGGAGGGATGGAGTTGCCCTTTACTGACATGGGGAAGAGTTGAGGATGAGAGAGATGGGGAGGTTGGTGGAGCAGGAATCAAGAGTTCAGCTTTAGGTGTGTCAGGTTTGAGATGCCTGTTGAGGTGATGTTATATGAGACTGGAGTTGAGTGGAAAGGTCCCAGCTCAAAATAGAAATTGAGGAATCATTAGCAGATAGATCGGAGAAGGCAATGGCAACCCACTCCAGTACTCTTGCCTGGAAGATCTCATGGGCAGAGGAGTGTGGTAGGTTACATTTCATGGGATCGTGAAGAGTCCAGCACGACTGAGCGATTTCACTTTCACACATTGGAGAAGGAAATGGCAACCCACTCCAGTGTTCTTGCCTGGAGAATCCCAGGGATGGGGGACCCTGATGGGCTTCTGTCTATGGGGTCACACAGAGTCGGACACGACTAAAGTGACTTAGCAGCAGCAGCAGCAAAGATAATATTTCAGGCCTTGAGATCATATGAGATCTGGTTTAAAGAAGTGAGGATTGAGCTCTGGGATTTTCTTTCCATGTTCAGAAGTTGGAACCACAAAGGAGACTGAAAAGGAAAAGTCTTTGATTTGACACGTCGTAAGATGAGGACTGGAGAAGACTCTTGAGAGTCCCTTGGACTGCAAGGAGATCCAACCAGTCCATTCTAAAGGAGATCAATCCTGGGTGTTCATTGGAAGGACTGATGCTAAACCTGAAACTCCAATACTTCGGCCACCTCATGGGACGAGTTGACTCACTGGAAAAGACTCTGATGCTGGGAGGGATTGGGGGCAGGAGGAGAAGGGGACAACAGAGAATGAGGTGGCTGGATGACATCACCGACTCGATGGACATGAGGTTGAGTGAACTCCAGGAGTTGGTGAGGGACAGGGAGGCCTGGCGTGCTGCGATTCATGGGGTTGCAAAGAGTCGGACACGACTGAGCGACTGAACTGAAGATGAGGACTACGAAATGAATGTTGTACTTAGCAATGTGGCGGTCACTGAGTTGATGCAAGAGCGCTCTACGAAGAGTGGGAGAGAAAATCTGATTGGTGTGGTTTGAAGAGAGAATCAGGGGAAAGGGATTGGAGTCGGCAAGTATGGACAGCTTTTTAGAGGAGAAGGCAATGGTAAGCCACTCCGGTACTCTTGCCTAGAAAATCCCATGGATGGAGGAGCCTGGTGGGCTGCAGTCCATGGGGTCGCTAAGGGTTGGACACGACTGAGCGACTTCACTTTCACTTTTCACTGTCACACATTGGAGAAGGAAATGGCAACCCACTCCAGTGTTCTTGCCTGGAGAATCCCAGGGAAGGGGGAGCTGGTGGGCTTCCGTCTATGGGGTCGCACAGAGTCGGACACGACTGAAGTGACTTAGCAGCAGTAGCAGCTGTAAACTCTTGATTTGAAAGCACTGCAGTCGTCCTCACAGTGAATAATTTTATTTCTAGCTCCACCTATTTAGCAGTCAGACTTGGATCACTTTATCAATGATTGGTGGAAGTATAATAGCTATACTACTATGCTGAAAATGATAATGTGTTATTAACCTCCAAAACCCATACACACAAAAGCTTGTCCTTTTTACATAATTCATTTCAGGGCTCATAAAAGCCCTTTGGTGGAAAATGTTCCTTTGTCACTTATTTTTGTTCTTACCTTAGATTAAAATTAATTTAGAGGTGCTACAAACTGCATTTAAAACAAAATACCTAATCAAGAAAGTTGAAAACCAGGGTTTATTTTGAAATATTCTGTCTCTTTATCTCAACAATTGTTTAGGTTCTTGTTTCTGCCCTCAGTAAATTAATGCCCAAATACAAAATAATCTACAATGTATATAGTATATACCAGATTTACACCATCTTTACTGTGGATATAATAAACTCTTTCCATGGTCTTGTTTTGTGCCTTTTCCATAGCAAGTTCATCTCAAAGTTGCATTGTAAAGGTTTACGGTGATTAAATATTTTGAAGTTAAGCATTATATCTACTGATTTTTTTAATCCATTAGTTTTATCTGGAAGATGATGTGTCCTTCAGTCTACAAATGGAAATCTTTTTTATGAGGGAAGTACTTTCTTAAGTTTGTCTTTTGTTGTTTTCTCATTTTCCCCCCCTGGCAATTTTTCATGGGTTGGTTCTGTTCTCTAGTTGTCATAATCATTTCACATGTCCTTGTTAACTTTTCTTTTGCAGAGTTTCTTAAGTTAGGCCTTTCCATCACTGATTTGATTTTTTGTAATATTTGTTATGTTCTTTACTGCTTACGGGGGCATCCCTGGTGGTTCAAATGGTAAAGAATCTGCCTGCAATGTGGGAGACTGGGGTTCAATCCCTGGGTTGGGAAGTTTCCCCTGGAGAAGGGAATGGCAACCCACTCCTATATTCTTGCCTGGAGAATCCCATGGACAGAGGAGCCTGGCAGACCGCAGTCCATGGGGTTGCAAAGAGTCATACACAACTGAGTGACTAACACTTTCTCTGCTTACAATTTGAATTTAAAATTTTCTTTTATGTTTTTATCTAATTCATAGTCTTTTTTTTAATCTCAGTTTCCACATGGTACTTTTTATTTCCATAACCTGAGTTCTTAATTATTTTTTTATTTTGGTGTATTCCTAAGCCAGATTTTTTTCTTTTTTTTTCACTTCTTGTAAATAATTTTCAGTGGTATATTTTTCTCTGTGTAGAGCTAATGAACTTCTTCGCTTATGCTGCGGGGTTTTTCATTAACTCTATTCATCCTTTAAAAATAGAACTTTTGAGATTGTCACTATAGAAATGTCATACCAAATTTGTTCCATACCATTCTACTAAAGACTTTTTCTAGATTTCTTACAAGGAAAATTAATCAGAATTAGATTTTGTAAAGGATTGTATTGTGGTGTTTGAAAAAGATTTGCCTATTTAAAATTATTTTTGGTATTCAGTTCAGTTCAGTCGCTCAGTCATGTCCAGCTCTTTGCAACACCATGAATCACAGCATACCAGGCCTCCCTGTCCATCACCAACTCCCGGAGTTCACTCAAACTCATGTTCATCGAGTCGGTGATGCCATCCAGCCATCTCATCCTCTGTCGTCCCCTTCTCCTCCTGCCCTCAATCTTTCCCAGCATCAGGGTCTTTTCAAATGAGTCAACTCTTCTCATCAGGTGGCCAAAGTATTGGCGTTTCAGCTTCAACATCAGGACTGATCTCCTTTAGGATGGACTGGTTGGATCTCCTTGCAGTACAAGAGACTCTCAAGAGTCTTCTCCAGCACCACAGTTCAAAAGCATCAATGCTTCGGCGATCAGCTTTCTTTATAGTCTAACTCTCACATCCATACATGACCACTGGAAAAACCATAGCCTTGACTAGACAGATGTTTGTTGGCAAAGTAATGTCTCTGCTTTTTAATATGCTGTCTAGGTTGGTCATAACTTTCCTTCCAAGGAGTAAGCGTCTTTTCATTTCATGGCTGCAATCATCATATGCAGTGATTTTGGAGCCCAAAAAAATAAAGTCAGCCACTGTGTCCACTGTTTCCCCATCTATTTGCCATGAAGTGACGGGACCGGATGCCGTGATCTTTGTTTTCTGAATGTTGAGCTTCAGGCCAACTTTTTCACTCTCCTCTTTCACTTTCATCAAGAGGCTCTTTAATTCCTCTTCACTTTCTGCCATAAGGGTGGTGTCATCTGCATATCTGAGGTTATTGATATTTCTCCGGAAATCTTGATTCCAGCTTGTGCTTCCTCCAGCCCAGCGTTCCTCATGATGTACTCTGCATAGAAGTTAAATAAGCAAGGTGACAATATACAGGCTTGACATACTCCTTTTCGGAACCAGTCTGTAGTTCCATGTCCAATTCTAACTGTTGCTTCCTGACCTGCATACAGGTTTCTTAAGAGGCAGGTCAGGTGGTCTGGTATTCCCATCTCTTTCAGAATTTTCCACAGTTTATTGTGATCCACACAGTCAAAGGCTTTGGCATAGTCAATGAAGCAGAAATAGATGGTTTTCTGAACTCTCTTGTTTTTTCGATGATCCAGCGGATGTTGGCAATTTGATCTCTGGTTCCTCTGCCTTTTCTAAAACCAGCTTGAACATCTGGAAGTTCACGGTTCATGTTTTGCTGAAGCCTGGCTTGGAGAATTTTGAGCATGACTTTACTAGCGTGTGAGATGAGTGCAATTGTGCAGTAGTTTGAGCATTCTTTGGCATTGCCTTTCTTTGGAATTGGAATGAAAACTGACCTTTTCCAGTCCTGTGGCCACTGCTGAGTTTTCCAAATGTGCTGGCATATTGAGTGCAGCACTTTCACAGCGTCATCTTTCAGGATCTTTCCAGTTCATTGAAATATTATTGACAAATAAAAATCGTATGTAGTGTTTATGCAGTCTGATTTTTTAAAGGCGTACAGTGTGATGATTTAATATTTTCATAACTTTGAAATGATTTTCCCAGCAAGTTACAATTAATACACTCATCACCTCACATAGTTACCTTTGTGTGTGTATGTAATGAGAACACAAGATCTGCTCAGCAAATTGCAAGTACGCGATGCATACTGTTACCTGTAATCATCCTGCTGAACATTAGCTCCGTGTCATGAGTGATAGTTTGTTCCCTTTGACTAACACCTTCCCATGTCCCTCTCCTTCAGCCCCTGGCATCTACCCTTCTGCTCTCTGGTTCTATGAGTTAGACTTTTTTAGATTCTACATCACATGTTAAGTGAGATCATTCAGTATTTGTCTTTCTGTGTCTAACTTATTTCTCTTTGCATGGTATCATCCAGGTTCATTCATGTTGTCACAAATGGCAGAATTTCCTCCTTTTTATGACTGAGTAATATTTCATCGTGTATATATACAACATCTTTCTTATCCATTCATCTGTCAGTGGACACTTAGGTTGTTTCCATATCTTGGTTATTGTGAATAATGCTGCAGTGAACATGCAGGTGTCTCTTGGAGATAAGATTTCATTTCCTTTGTATGTATACCCAGAATTCTAGAACTTGAAGAAGAACTTGTTCTAAGTGCTGTTCAGTTTTTCTAGACCTCTTTGTTCACTGCAGTATTTAGAAACCTTATATAATTTAACTTTTGATTTGGCAGTAATTATTAGAGAAACAAAACAATTCTAGACTAAAATATGTTCAATAAAGATAGGCATATACCCATTTGATTAAAAAAACTTGTGATTTTTTTATTTCCAGCTCTTGGTCATGTGGCCATAAACACACATATGCCAAAGTAATACTGATGCTTCTGTGTATTCACGGAACTATCCAATAAGTAGTACTTTGGACAGATTTATGCAATTGAACACAATCAATTAAAAGATACGTGTACATTGTTATTTAGGGATGGTGCCAAGTCATTCAGAAGCAAATGCAAGAACACACATGGTTTATTTAGCTATTTTTTCGACATTATGTCTTCATGAAATTCCTCTGCTGTATTTTATTAAAAAAAAAAAAACTTAGTTGTGGCATGCAGGATGTTTAGTTGTGACATATAAGATCTAGTTCCCCAAGCAGGGATCGAACCTAGGCCTCCTGCATTGGGAGCACAGAGTCCTAACCTCTGGACCACTAGGGAAGTCCCTGTTTTACTTTTTAACCTAAGTATATTAAAACTAGCTAAGAAATCTGTATTTTCTCTTATGGTGTCTTTTTTTCTTTAGTCTAAGTTAAAAAAAATTTTAATGTCCTGGGTGTGGCATTGTCAGAACGGTTTAGGCATTCTAACTTTGGTGGCATTTTTAGCCTTAATATGTATTTTTCCAAGAGCCAAATGGCACTGATTCTTTCATTTAAATCTCTTTCTGCCACTTCCCCATTTGGGGCTGTGTTTGCCTCTTGGTTGTTTTTCTTAAAAACAGAACAAAAACTGGTATTGTCTGTGTTTTCCCCACAGTGAGCTTATTTTTATCTCATCTATTCAGATCATCTGTTCAACTTGTACTTCAAGTTATCTCCTTGGTGAGCGCCTAGAATTTACCCAGCTTTCAGTCTGCTTCCTGCCTGCTGTGCTATTTATTCCATTTTCAAATGAGATTTCTTAGACCTTAGTTAATTTGGCTTCTTGCAGAGAGTTAGATATCATTGCTTCCACCCTTCATTTGATCTTTGTCTTTTGCTGAAACATGTAACACAAGCAGTATTTTTTCCTTCTTAGAAAGCATGGCAGAAGCACACAGCAGTAGGAATCAAGTGGTAATGACTACTTTAGGTTCAAGGAAAGTGTAAAGGAAGTGTTAGTCGCTCAGTCGTGTCTGACTGTTTATGATCCCCCGGACTGTAGCCTGCCAGGCTCCTCTGTCCATGGAATTCTCCAGGCAAGAATACTGGAGTGGGTTGCCATTCCCTCCTCCAGGGGATCTTCCCGACCCAGGGATTGAACCCCGGTCTCCTGCATAGCAAGCAGATTCTTTTCCTTCTGATCCACCAAGGAAGTAAGACTTCAGGTTCTGTATCATTTAAATATATGGTTGTAACAGAAAACCTAATTTAAACTTGTCAATAAAAAAGGGAGTTTATTGATGCCTGTATTTGAAAAGCCCATAGTTAGTATGAGCTTCATGTGAAGTTTAATCAAGGTCTGGCTCTGTTTCCCTGTGTGCTTCCCATCTCCAGCACCCCTACCTTTCTCTTTTTCTGTTTCTCTGTCTCCCTCTGTCCCTTCTGAAATCCGTGTCAAAATGACTAAAACAATTTTAGATGTTCTGTTACCACCTTATTATCAGTAAAAAAGAATATATCACTTTAATATATATGGTTTTTCCAGTGGTCATGTATGGATGTGAGAGTTGGAATGTGAAGAAAGCTCAACTGTGGTGCTGGAAAAGACTCTTGAGAGCCCCTTGGACTGCAAAGAGATCCAACCAGTTCATTCTAAAGGAGATCAGTCCTGGGTGTTCACTGCAAGGACTGATGCTGAGGCTGAAGCTCCAATACTTTGGCCACCTCATGCGAAGAGTTGACTCATTGGAAAAGACCCTGATGTTGGGAGGGATTGGGGGCAGGAGGAGAAGGGGACGACAGAGAATGAGATGGCTGGATGGCATCACCGACTCGATGGACGTGAGTTTGAGTGAACTCTGGGAGTTGGTGATGGACAGGGAGGCCTGGCGTTCTGTGATTCATGGGGTCGCAAAGAGTTGGACACGACTGAGCGACTGAACTGAACTGAATATATATCACAGTAAATAAAGGGTCTTATTGGACTGAAATATGTCTACTTCTAAATAAAACCACTACATAAGAACCTACTGTAGAGGACAGGGAACTCTACTTAATACTCTGGAGTGACCTATATGGGAAAAGAGTCTAAAAAAGTGGATATATGTGTAACTGATTCAGTTTGCTGTATAGCATAAGCTAACATAACATTGTATTAATAAGTCAACTACACTTCAATAAAAATTAATTAAAAAACAATAAACCACTGCAGCTAGAAGAATGTACCGTGTTACACGTTACATGGCTTGGAGTCAGAGCTTATTTCCTGAAAACATACTTACAGACAGCCAGGAGTGATAGTGTGGGGTACTATGGGACAGAAAAAGGTATGAATGGTAGGCAGCCAGTTGTGTCCACTACAGTGGCATTGGGCCTCCAAGGGAATGAAAAGCACAGTTAGTTTTGGCCAGTATATAAGAGCTTCAGCCTTTATAAGACCTGGTTCTGAACTCACTGTCAGGTGGCAAGTTGGAGGCAACCATGTGGAGGAGTAAGCATGTGGTAGGAGGAATGGAGAACAGAAACAAACCCTTCTCCCAAAATAAGCTTGCAGCAGAAATTCCAAAATGAGTGAGAAAAGACCAGTGTCGAGAAAAATGCATCCAGTTTGCACTGGAACACAGACTCAGTCCTAGTGTGAGTAATTTTAGGAAACTGTCCAACAAAGTTTTTCTTTCCTTTTTTTATTGAAGTGTGGTTGCTTTAAATGTTTTGATTTAAGGGGTACAGCATAGCAATTCAGTATTTTTGCAAACTATATATTCCATTATAGGTTATTACAAGATAATGGCTATAGTTCCCTCTTCATACAGTGTATACTTGTTGCTCCAACAAAGACTTTCAATTGTCCTTATGCTCAAGTAGAGAAAGCACTTGCATTTATTCAAAATGGTAAATTATGAAACAGAAAGTAACAAGAGCAGAAGGAGATGAAGACAAAATTAGAACTCTTAGAAAAAGTACAGTAGTTGGGTTTTTTTTTTTTGATGTGTGATAAACTTAGACTCAATCCAGCCAGAGATGATAAATCAATTAGAAGATAGTGCTGAGAACTGTACCTAGAAGCTACAGCATAGAAAAGTTTTGGTTTTTTTTTTTTTAAAGAAAAGCATAAATTGAGTTTCCAACATATATCTAATAGGAAGATATGATTGAAAAGCAGTAGTTGGAGAGGTAAGTGAGAATTCCCCAGAATTCAAGAGGCCATGGTCCTTAGATTATAAATTATAAAAACTCAGAATTCCAAGCAGCATAAATAAATCCTCCTAAATAGATCCCAGTGAAACTGTTTAACATTAAGGATAAAGTGAAAATTTTTAAACCAAAGAAAGAAAAGACTTATGCAACAATTAGACTAAAGCAGATGTCTTCCAGCAATAATAGAGCCAAGAAGCAGTGGAATGATAGCCTCAGAATGCTGAGGGAAAGTAACTGGCAGCTACAGCCTTTTAATCACATGAACTATTATTCAAGAATAAAGTAAAAATAAAGCCACTGTTAGAAGACTGAAAGACTGGACTGCTTATCGATCCTCACTAAAAGCATTGAAGGGTAAACTTCAACCAGCAGAGTGAGGCATGGAATTTTTTTTAAAAAGAGTTGTCTGATTGATAAAATGTTGATAGTCAACCATTCTTTAAAAAAACGTTTTAAAGATAAAATCTATAGACAACAATCATGAAATGGAATAGCCTTGAGACCTTAGTCACTGACCACTCTTTCCCATGTTGGTCACAATGGCCTGGTAGGTCTTTGGGCAGTCTATAAAAATAGTTCCACGGGAAAGTTATACAGAGTTTTGCCAGCCTCTATTCCTGTTTCTGAAAGATACCGTAGACTCAGAGTACACAGATGTAAACTGAGCCAACTCACAGGTCTGCCGTTTTACTTGGAAAGGCTGCATGGGGGCCAGGTGTCAGTCAGAAAGAGGATTGCTATGATTCATTGTCCACTCAGAATTACTGTTCCACTAAAGAAGCTACCAGGACTTCTGACTCCATCCGGCTTCATAGTACTGGCACTTCCTACTTGCCCCACATCTTAGGTTCCTAAGTGGCAGCAAGAGGAAAGCTCCAGCCGAAAAATAAAGCTTCTGCTTGTAATCCTATACTTAGTTTTATCCTCCTAAGCTGGGTTTAAAAAAAAAAACCTAGTGGGAAAAAAAATCCGTATTTCTCTTTCTTGAACCTAGACCCATTTCTAAGCATGTAATTCACTACTTTTTTGGGGTATCAAAGATATGCCCCCAAAACAGATTACCCACAGTCCAAAGGAGAGACAGCAGGAAAAGAGCCGAAGGCTCCCTTTAAAGCCTTAGACACTCAAATCTCTTACTAAAACTCTGCACTTTCTTCCTACCAAAGATGTCACCCTTAGCTATTTCCAGTGGGGAGAAATACCTGTTACCCTGTGTGGTTTCTATATGTAAACATGCCACTTTTTTTTTTAATTGATTGGCCGTACTCTGCAGCATGTGGTATCTTAGTTCCCCTACCAAGGATCACACCGACAGCCCCTTCATTCCAAGTGTGGAATCTTAACCGCTAGACTCCCAAGGAAGGCCAAACATGCCATTTTTAAAGGTTTGACGACCTTCAGCCTGTCGTCAGTCATTATCTTCAAGGCATATTCTTATTTACCAGGGTCCCTAGAGGTTGGAACAAGTAGGGTAGGATGTAGGTCTAATAATATGCTATGTGAGGAGTTCCTGAATTTTAAGGGTCTACCTGGGCCAAAAGTGTAAACATCCTGGAACTCTAAATGTGATTTAGACTTGGAGGGATTCACGTGGCCTCACTGTTACCAAAGCGCAAGTCTGTGTGCCCAGCGCACAGTGAGGCCAGTCAATAGTGAAACAGTGTTTGGAACAGAGAAAGGTTTGTTAGGTTCATACAAGGAGATGGGTGGCTCACGCCCTAAGACCACAGAGTTACCGAGAAGCTTTCAGCAAGCCCCGTTAAAAGCAAAAGGTGGCCGATGGGCGTGGTGAGTTGTTGCAGACTTCTCGCTGTCGGCTCCTTCGTTCTTGAGGTCTGGTCATAGTGAGGTAAGGATGTTCCTGTAAATCTCTACCAGATGAATGTTATTCTCTGTCCTGACCAGAAAGGGCAAGATCCCAAAGCACAGCTCTCACCCTCCAAGGTCCCAGTCCTGGCCAAGAGGAGGCGGATCTCAGTTGACAGCTCCTTCAGGGCCAGGTTCCCACACCCTTCCCAGCTGTCATTCCCAAAGGAACCAGGCATCCAACCCAACTGGTCCTCAGTTTCCTCAGGTCACCCAAATGGGGAGACCAGGTCTCACAGGTCAGGTAGACGGCCACTGCTATTAGGTCACAGAGACAGGGATGGGGGAGAGGTTCACCGCTCCTCAAGGCCTGGGCCATGGCTAGTGGAGGGCCTGGTGAGGGCTCCGGAGCCCTCAGGATGTAGTTCCCAGTCTGTTCCCTGGGCCCTCCAGCTCACCTGCTGGCCCAAGGCTGGGTGAGCTGGAGGGTCTCCAGGAGAAGGCCTGACTCTGCCTCTTACTCACTCGCCACCTGATGACCACCCACACCATCGACCCTTGGCTGAATTGCTTCCCTAATGGTCCCTCACTGACAGTTACTTGTGAGCAGGGTCCACTGTGGTGCTGACCAGTCCTCTCTTGGGTTGTGTAGACTAGGGAGTGTCCTATTCCCCCCTTTGTCACTAGAATGGGTGTTTTATATTAAGGATACCACACACTAGCTTCCATCTAGCACGTAACTCAGAGCAGGTTATAGAATTGTGAAAACCTGTTACGCTGAAGATGATGTACCTTGTATCTCTACCATAGATCATGAGCAAGGCTAGAACCCTAGAGGCGAGGGTTGACATGAAGAGTTACAGCCTCTCTAGTTCTCAGAATCGTCTATAAACCCGGGAGCTTGGGTTAGATAATCTGTTAGGTGATCCTGGATCACCCTGTAGCTGTAAAAATTTCATAGAAATACTCCTGAGAACACAGTCTTTTGCTTTCAGATGATTTGAGGTGAAGTCTGGTTAAATTTTGCGTCCTATTTAGAAAATAAGGAATACTGTACTAAAGGTTGTAATTCCTATATTTTAAAATAACACTGAATAAATGAATAAGTAAGAAGGTCATTTTTGTAGCACTTTAAAAATTCTGTGTGTATGAAGTCTGATATCAAACGTGGGCTTAGAGGTTTAAATTTTCTAAAAGGCCTGGAATCATATTTATGCTATTTATTTACCTAGTAGGCTCTTCTCCCCTCTCCTACCCTGGCTGCTTTGCCTGGCTTATGGGATCTTAGTTCCTGCACCAGAGCAGGGACTGAACCCAGGCCCTTGGCACTGAAAACACCAGGACTGAACCGCTGGACCACCAGGGAATTCCCCTCCTCCCTCCCTCTTCCCTTTCCTTCCTTTTCCTTCCTTCCCTTTCTTTTCTTTCTTCTTTGAGGTGTAATTGGCACACATTATATTAGGTAAGCTTTTCCTTTCTGAGGAAAATTGACGTTCAGACCAATTCCGAGCAATTTCAGAATTAGTAAGAGTGACAATAAGTGACTGAAATGAGACAAAGGGAAACTTGGGAGGCCTGGTCCTGGCTTACACCAGTATGCGATGCTTGCCTTCTTTTCAAGTCTAGGGGGGCCACAAGGTGGCGCCATGCGGTCCCGTAAGAGACACACTGAGGCAGCTCGGAAAAACTGTTAGAAAAATCAAATAACTTCATTGCAGAAGTAATGTAATATACTTCACATTGGCCTCCCAGTACTAGTTTGATGTCTTTATTTTATTGTTACAGATTAAAAATTGGAAATTTCAGTGGGAAGAAGTCCCTTGCTAAGAATTTTTAACATGGTAAACACAGTAAAAATTTTTACTAAAAGGCCTCAGAATAAAATATCTAAGATAATATTATCTTTGTGAAAAACTAATTTTTGTCTATCTTAAGCCAATATTTTTCTGAAATTTGAATTGTAACTAAAAAAAAATTTTTTTGGCTGCACCAGGCAGCATGGGAGCTCTCAGTTCTGGAACCAGGGATTAAACTCATGTCCCCTGCATTGGAAGCATAGAATCTTAACCACTGAACTGCCAGGGAAGTCCCACTAAATTTTAATAATTTAAAAATAATGGTTAAGTATCACTGCAGATGCTGATTGCAGCCATGAAATTAAAAGACGCTTGCTCCTTGGAAGGAAAGTTATGACCAACCTTGATAGTATATTAAAAAGCAGAGACATTACTTTGCCAACCAAGGTCCGTCTAGTCAAGGCAATGGTTTTTCCCGTGGTCATGTATGGATGTGAGAGTTGGACTGTGAAGAAAGCTGATCGCCGAAGAATCGATGCTTTTGAACTGTGGTGCTGGAGAAGACTCTTGAGAGTCCCTTATACTGCAAGGAGATCCAACCAGTCCATTCTAAAGAAGATCAATCCTGGATGTTCATTGGAGGGACTGATGCTAAAGCTGAAACTGCAATACTTTGGCCACCTCATGCGACGAGTTGACTCACTGGAAAAGACTCTGATGCTGGGAAAGGTTGGGGGCGGGAGGAGAAGGGGACGACCGAGAATGAGATGGCTGGATGGCATCACCGACTCTGTGGACATGAGTTTGAGTGAACTCCGGGAGTTGGTGATGGACAGGGAGGCCTGGCGTGCTGTGATTCACGGGGTCGCAGAGAGTCGGACACGACTGAGCGACTGAACTGAACTGAACTGAATATAAATATTTCAGGATATATATTTTAGAAATTCTTGTTTGGTTTGTTGTGATTTCCTGATGGAGAAATAAAATTTTTGGCAAGTATTTTCTCACCATCCCAACAAGTAAGAAATGCTT
Source organism: Moschus berezovskii (assembly GCF_049115385.1). NCBI lineage: Eukaryota > Metazoa > Chordata > Mammalia > Artiodactyla > Moschidae > Moschus > Moschus berezovskii. The sequence continues at coordinate 17,924,235 of NC_142475.1, read as the reverse complement.
GAGAATATTGAGCCCAAGAACATAGTCACTTCCTGTAAGTGGAAAACACTTCCAAATATTTTATTTTTCTTTTTCTTACTCTTAAGTCTAATTTGTGTGAGATGATTGCAAAGAGTTTATCAGAATGATATGTGCTAGATTGACACTTCTTGTAGAGTAAGAAACATTTCCAGATGTTTATTGTTTTGCCACAGTTTCCCCTGGTGGCTCAGAAGTTAACGCATCTGCCTCCAATGTGGGAGACCTGGGTTTGATCCCTGGGTTGGGAAGATCCCTGAAGAAGGAAATGGCAACCCACTCCAGTACTCTTGCCTGGAGAATCCCATGGACGGAGGAGCCTGGCAGGCTACCGTCCACGGGGTCGCAAAGAGTTGGACCCGACTGAGCGACTTCACTTTCACTTTCTTTCACAGTTTAAAAAGTTTATTTTAGTGAAATGATTCTAAGAGTTAATTCAAAGTGTGTAGGCTAGACTAATGTTTCCCTTTATATAAGCTTTGATGAAAAGATTTGCTAAAAACTAATTCATTATATTAAAAAGAATCTTATGAAAACAAACTTAGGGACATAGTTTTTTCGTCTATAAAAATGAGAATAATGATATCAATAGTACCCACCATATAGGTCTTTTTCATGAGGACTCAGTTATTACTATAAAAATACTTAAACAGTACTAAGCATTTGTTTGCAGAGTAAAAGCAAACATGCAAATCATTTTTCCCTTCCCATTATAAATAATAATCATAACATAATAAATATTTATAAACATAAATTCTTTGTTCCCTAAGAATACCACCTAAGTAATATCCAATTAGCCCACTTTTAATTAATATCAATATATGAGCTTAAGCACAATGTACTGGCCTTTCTTAAAGTAGCATTCTCTAATTCGCACATTTGAAATTGACCTCTCCTTTATTGCAATAAAAGATTTTTAATAATGAAGTAATTGATAACTTGGCATTGAAGAAATCACAAAATTAAAAAATTTTAGACAGCTAAATTCGACTTGGGAATCCCATAAAATGTGTATGCTTCACAAATTTAAATATAAACTAAAATTATATCTGTGGTGAGTCCAGCTCTATCTAAAAAGTACTTTTTTGAACTTCTATTAATTACTTTTGAGCCTTGGAAGTAAAATTCAGAAGGTTCTGCTTTTAAACTTCCTCCTTTAAATATTCTTCACGGTACTGGAATAGCCTGAAATGATGCGTGTGTGCTAAGTTACTTCAGTTTGACTCTGTGACCCTATGGACTGTAGCCTGCCAGGCTCCTCTGTCTGTGGGATTCTTCAGGCAAGAATACTGGAGTTGGTTGCCATGCCTTCCTCCAGGGGATCTTCCCAGCCCAGGGCAGGGATCCAACCGGAGTCTCCTTCATTGCAGGCAGACTAAAAAGCAGAGACATCACTTTGCCAACCAAGGTCTGCATAGTCAAAGCTATGGTTTTTCCAGTAGTCATGTACAGATGTGAGAGTTGGACCATAAAGAAGGCTGTGCACCGAAGAATTGATACTTTCGATTTGTGGTGCTGGAGAAGACTCTTGAGAGTCCCTTGGACTGCAAGGAGATTAAACCAGTCAATCCTAAAGGAAATGAACCTTGAATATTCATTGGAAGCCCTGATGCTGAGGCTGAAGCTCCAATACTGTGGCCATCTGATGGGAAGAGCTGACTCATCGGAAAAGACCCTGATGCTAGGAAAGATTGAGGGCAGGAAAAGGGGGCAGCATAGGATGAGATGGTTAGATCGCATCACTGACTCAGTGGACGTGAATTTGCGCAGACTCCGAGAGAGAGTGAAGGACAGAGGGGCCTGGCAGGCTATAGCCCACGCAGTTGCAAAGAATCGTGCCCGATTTAGCAACTGAACAACAGCAAAAGGATCCTAAATCTAACTTGGTTTACGATGAACTGTAAATAAAAATCTTGGAAGTTTTATAGTGAGCAAAGCAAGCATTGCATTAAGATTGCTATCACAGTAACACCATTTGCCAGTAAGAAACGAAGCTGGTTCCACAGCCTTTCATTATAGTCAGGTTCATCTGTGTCACATTTTTTAAATATGTTGCCTAAAAACTTATTGTGATAGTTAAATTTTGTCCAAAAATATGTAATAATTGGAAGACTATAGGGCAGATTCTTTTTTAATATGCTAGGAAATTCAATAATAAAATTATGGTACATGCAAACAGTAGAATATAACCATTGAAAATAATTTAGAAGACTGGTAACATGGAAGCATGTTCACAGTATAATAAATTTAAAAAAGTTTAACATTAGTATGTATAGTATGAATTAAACATTCATATAGAGAAAAAAGCTGTGAGACTATAACATCAAAATATTAATGATAGTTACTTCTAGTTGTTAGGATTATGATAACTTACTTTCTTCTCTTTGTTCATATTTATTTTCTTAAGAATTTTACAATGAACTATAGAACTAGTCATAAGAAAAAATGTTACTTCAAAATCCTGTTATAGTGAACTTAGTTGAGTGTACATTCAGCAAAGAATTATTGGATCCCCCCATGTCTAGGTTTTAAGAAACAATGTGCCAGGCACTGTGTAATCTGCAAGGGTACACAGACAGGTCAGACCCATTTTTTGTCTTCTTAGAGGCATGGTCTGTCAGGAATTTAAAAAACAGTTGTAAACAAGCAAAAAACTTTGTATAAAGCATTTTCTCCTGATTGTCTTGATAATTGTATAGAAGCTGCATGGCATTTTGGAAGTCTTATAGACTAAATTTGAAATCCACTCTGACACGTTAAATTTTCTAGGTCTTAGAAATTATCAAGACCACTCTATTAGAGTAATATGGAGTTTCCAGGGAGGACTCAGTGGTAAAGGATCCCCCTGCAATGCAGGAGATGAAGGTTTAATCCCTGAGTCAGGAAGAGCCCCTGGAGAAGGAAATGGCAACCCACTCCAATATTCTTGCCTGGGAAATCCCATGGACAGAGGAGCCCTCTGGGCTATATAGTCCATTGGGTTGCAAAAGAGTCGGACACCACTTAACGACTAAACAACAACATTAGAGAAACATAGCTGCTGAAGATAAATAGAGGGAGAAATATATTGTCTGTGTTTTGGGAAAGGGTTTAAAGACTGTTAAAATTTTTACTTGCTCACAGCTAAATTTCTTTTACATAGGACTTTTTATCCCCTTGTCTAATATCTGCGGACCCATGCATTGCTTAGGTTTTTAAAAAAGGTAGTTTTAAAGTGCAAGCAGTTAGGATTTAATACGTTCATTGGACATTCTTGTTTTATGGTTCTTTGAGATCATTTTATGTTTTAAAAACAACTGTATCCTTCTAAAAGGGTAAGAATAACCAGGTGAGGTATAGTGAATCCAGATTTTGGGGTTCCATTTACTGAATGTCATTCTCAGTTTTAGTACTTTCCCTTGACATTAGAAAATGCAGGCAATAAGATCTGATAGCACATCTCTTTAGGTATGCCATTTTTCCTTGAATTTTGTTGAGTGTTTGATACTTTGATCTCTGATCAAAGTTGCTTGTGTAGGCATAAGGCTGTCAGTCCGTTTGAACCAAGAATTTGGTTCTTGCCTTTCCCAGTGACTTTTCAAAATGAAAAATAAATCAATACATTATGTATGGTTGGTGATATTGAATATAGAAGACCAATTTAAAGTTATGGTATAGTAAGTATATGTTAAAATAGAACACGTTTTGTTTACTATTTCTGAACCATCAAGAATACTTGAAGCTGTTGAGATTGACCTAAAATTAATGTAAAATAAAACTATAAAATATGAAAGAAAAAGAGTGTTAACTCGAACTTTATTATCAAGTTGGCGACTCACAAGTTTTCACTGAAATCTCCTTACTGTTTGTTATGTGGGTTTATACAAGCACTGTTTGGCTTTAGGAGCTCTGAGATCTGGGTGACTGCCTTGTCCCAGAGAATGAGTGACTCCATCCTCATGAAGTTTCCTGTGAAGTGTAACAGATCATGGAGTTGGAAGTTTTAAAGCTAAGCTATACCAGCCCTCTAAGATCTGACTCCCAAAGTCCTACTTCTAACAATCCCAGGGAGTTGGCCTCTGAACCAGTCGTTGAACACTGTCCCTTAGGAATCAAAACTAGGCCATGGTGAACAACCTGAGGACTTTCTGGGGCTTGACTGTTCCCAGTATTGGCTGTTTTTGTGGTTTTTCCTCTGCGAGGATGAACCAGTTCTCTTTTTCTTTCTTCGAGGTCTTTATTCCCCACTAGAGGTCACCCAGTTGTTAGAAACTGCTGTGTTAACAGGGGATCAATGCTTTGTGCGAGCTGGAGTACAGTTGAGGACTGGTCTCAGAGCTGTGCCCAGCCTCGGGAGGGAGTACTTGAGGCATATAGCTATTACGAGGCTGAAGTGGGGCTCAAACCTAGGCGTTCCAGATACATTCTGGGTGGAGCACCCAAGCCCTCTGAACATCTGACTGTAGAGAAACTGCCTCTAGAGTCCTGTACACTCCTGAAAGCAGCCCCTGGCAGGAGAGTCTGACTGCATCGCATCCCTCTCCCTCCTGCATTCCCCACCTCTAAGGCCGCCTCCAGTATGCCCACATCCTTTCACAAGGTGACAGACTCAGCCTTCTGTGAGTCTTGAAAGATATCACACATTAATGCCTTTAACTTTGCTTGTGAAATGGTTCTTATGACACATTCCTTTTGGTAAATACCAGGGCTTCCACCTGAGCCCTTCCACATGGTGAGTTCTACAAATTCTTTCATAAATAACCTCTTATTCTTCTAGCACCCAGAGAAATGACCTCAAAGAAGACCTTTCTTTCTTCCTTTTTTTTTTTTCCTTACCTGGGGAAAATGAATACCTTCAGACTCAACAATATTTTCATCAAAATCTTTAGGCTTCCATATGACTCAGAAATTGCACTCCGCCATTTATCCCAGAAAAAATGAAGATTTATATTCCCATAAAAAACATGTACCTGAATGTTTTAGAAGCTTTAGCATAACACTCCAGACTAGAGATAATCAGATATCCTTCAGTAAGTAGACAGTTAAACTGTGGTACATCCATACCATGGAATACTACTCAGCAGTAAAAAAAAAAAAAAAAAAAAAACTGTTGATACAGACAACAATCCAGGTAAATTTCCAGAGAATTAGTTTGTGGAAAAAAAAACAATCCTCAAAGGTTGCATACTGTATGGCTTCATTTATGTAACATTTTAAAGTGACAGAATTCTAGAAATGGAAGAGAGTAGTGGTTTCCAGGGGTTAAGGGAAGGTGGGGGCCGGAGGGGAATCGGTGTGGCTGTAAGTGGGCAAAGACTGTGGTGGGGATGGAGAGGTCCTGTGCCCGTGTCCTGACTTTATCAGTGTCGGTTAATATCCTGACTGATGTTGTGCTGCAGTTTTACTCTGTGTTATCATGAAGGAAACTGGCTGGATGCCACACAGGATCTCTCTGTATTATTTCTTAGAGCTGAAGCTGAATGTACAATTTTCTCAAAAAATTTAACTGAAAAAAATCTTTAGTCCTCTTCACCCTTTGGACGACAGTTAATATATATCCTGATTTTTATTCATTTCTGTCATTTTGGGTGGAAGCTATTAATAGCTTTAATTCTGTCTCCAATCACAAAGCAGCAGTTGTCCTTTTCATAATATTTGGTTGACCAAAAAGTTCATTCCGGTTTTCTCGTTAAGGTTATATGGAAAAACCCGAGCGAACTTTTTGGCTAACCCAATATAAATGTTACAAACTTCAAAATAACCCCTGTACCATTTTAACATTGAAAAAGGCAGATTTTATATTAATATATTAGAGGCTTTAGTCATGAACACTCAGCTTCAGTGGGCAGGACAAGAGAGGAAAATAGTAAGCTTTGGGTGAACAGATTATTTGTTCAAGGAAATCAACTGAGTGATTTGATAAATCAGTGATAAATGAAGTTTGTCTAAACTGGTATTACAGGCTGACAGGAAACTAGGGAACAGTCGAGAAGGGCGGATGTTTTGAGTATTACTGTGTCATCATGGTATTTGCTGAACTATTACGGGACTGGTCCTCTCATGCAGTTTGTCACCCTTGTCTTCACTTCCAGCTTCACTCTGATAGCCTTTCAGATACAAGCTAACTTACATTGGTAAATGGAGCTTCATGAAATGCCACTGATTACTTTCCTATATAAGTTTACTTAAGGGGACTTGATAACAGCATGAATGACTAGTAAAAGTCATGAATTTCAGCTGGAGCTATACATTTGGAATTTAGACTTTACTTTCCAACTTCACCACTTTGCATGGTATCTAGAACATTTTTGGCACACAGAAATGTTTGCCTAGCAAATTACTATTAATTTTTTGTGGTCCATACTTCCTGTCCATGACCTCCCTCCCTTCCATGTTCCTTCAAAAGGAGAGAGTGGTCAAAAAGAAGTCTCTGGAAATGTCTCTCAGTGCCCTGAGGGGGTCCCAGTGAAAGCACAGAGATGGGGCACCACCAAGTGCAAGACGGATGTGGTCAGGCAGGTGGAAAAGACTGCAGTTAGATCTGAGCCAGTTTTCTTTCACACTGAAGAGAAAAGATGGGGGAACAATCTCAGAAATTTAAGTATACCAGCATTTAAGACAAATTAGAAATTTATTTTTTCTTAAATGTACCTATGTCCGTTTAGTTCAGTTCAGTTGCTCAATCGTGTCCGACTCTGCAACCCCGTGAATCACAGCACGCCAGGCCTCCCTGTCCATCACCAACCCAAACCCATCCATGTCCATCGAGTTAGTGACGCCATCCAGCCATCTAATCCTCTGTCGTCCCCTTCTCTTCCTGCCCCCAATCCTTCCCAGCATTTGGGTCTTTTCCAATGAGTCAACTCTTCGCATGAGGTGGCCAAAGTATTGGAGTTTCAGCTTCAACGTCAGTCCTTCCAATGAACACCCAGGACTGATCTCCTTTCGGATGGACTGGTTGGATCTTCTAACAGTCCAAGGGACTCTCAAGAGTCTTCTCCACACCGCAGTTCAAAAGCATCAATTCTTCAGCACTCAGCTTTCTTCACCGTCCAACTCTCACATCCATATGACTACTGGAAAATCCATACCCTTGACCAGACGGACCTTTGTTGGCTAAGTAATGTCTCTGCTTTCAAATATGCTATCTAGGTTGGTCATAACTTTTTTTCCAAGGAGTAAGCGTCTTTTAATTTCATGTCTGCAGTCACCATCTGCAGTGATTTTGGAGCCAAAAACATAAAAGTCTGACACTGTTTCCCCATCTATTTCCCATGAAGTGATGGGACCAGATGCCATGATCTTAGTTTTCTGAATGTTGAGCTTCAAGCCAACTTTTTCACTCTCCTCCTTCACTTTCATCAAGAGGCCTTTTAGTTCCTCTTCACTTTCTGCCATAAGGGTGGTTCATCGTCTGCATATCTGAGGTTATTGATATTTCTCCTGGCAATCTTGATTCCAGCTTGTGCTTCTTCCAGCCCAGCATTCCTCATGATGTACTCTGCATAGAAGTTAAATAAGCAGGGTGACAATATACAACCTTTACGCACTCCTTTTCCTATTTGAAACCAGTCTGCTGTTCCATGTCCAATTCTAACTATTGCTTCCTGACCTGCATACAGGTTTCTCAAGAGGCAGGTCAGGTGGTCTGGTATTCCCATCTCTTTCAGAATTTTCCACAGTTTATTGTGATCCACACAGTCAAAGGCTTTGGCATAGTCAATGAAGCAGAAATAGATGTTTTTCTGGAACTCTCTTGCTTTTTCGATGATCCAGCGGATGTTAGCAATTTGATCTCTGGTTCCTCTGCCTTTTCTAAAACCAGCTTGAACATCTGGAAGTTCACAGTTCACGTATTGCTAAAGCCTGGCTTGAAGAATTTTGAGCATGACTTTACTAGCGTGTGAGATGAGTGCAATTGTGCGGTAGTTCAAGCATTCTTTGGCATTGCCTTTCTTTGGGATTGAAATGAAAACTGACTTTTTCCAGTCCTGTAGCCACTGCTGAGTTTTCCAAATTTGCTGGCATATTGAGTGCAGCACTTTCACAGCATCATCTTTCAGGATTTGAAATAGCTCAACTGGAATTCCATCACCTCCACTAGCTTTGTTTGTAGTGATCCTTCCTAAGGCCCACTTGACTTCACATTTCAGGATGTCTGACTCTAGGTGAGTGATCACACCATCGTGATTATCTTGGTCATGAAGATCTATTTTGTACAGTTCTTCTGTGTATTCTTGCCACCTCTTCATATCTTCTGCTTCTGTTAGGTCCATACCATTTCTGTCCTTTATTGAGCCCATCTTTGCATGAAATGTTTCCTTGGTATCTCTGATTTTCTTGAAGAGATCTCTAGTCTTTCCCATTCTGTTGTTTTCCTCTATTTCTTTTCATTGATCACTGTAGAAGGCTTTTTTATCTCTCCTTGCTATTCTTTGGAACTCTACATTCAGATGGGAATCTTTCCTTTTCTCCTTTGCTTTTTGCTTCTCTTCTTTTCACAACTACTTGTAAGGCCTCCTCAGACAGCCATTTTGCTTTTTTGCATTTCTTTTCCATGGGGATGGTCTTAATCCCTGTCTCCTGTACAATGTTACAAATTTCTGTCCATAGTTCATCAGGTACTCTATCAGATCTAGTCCCTTAAATCTATTTCTCACTTCCACTGTATAATCATAAAGGATTTTATTTAGGTCATATCTGAATGGTCTAGTGGTTTTCTCTACTTTCTTCAATTTAAGTCTGATCTGAATTTGGCAATAAGGAGTTCATGATCTGAGCCACAGTCAGCTCCTGGTCTTGTTTTTGCTGACTGTATAGAGCTTCTCCATCTTTGGCTGCAAAGAATATAATCAAACTGATTTCGGTGTTGACCATCTGGTGATGTCCATGTGTAGAGTCTTCTCTTCTGTTGTTGGAAGAGGGTGTTTGCTATGACCAGTGCGTTCTCTTGGCAAAACTCTATTAGCCTTTGCCCTGCTTCATTCTGTACTCCAAGGCCAAATTTGCCTGTTACTCCAGGTGTTTCCTGACTACCCACTTTTGCATTCCAGTCCCCTGTAATGAAAAGGACATCTTTTTTGGGTGTTAGTTCTTAAAGGTCTTTTAAGTCTTCACAGAACCTTTCAATTTCAGCTTCTTCAGCGTTACTGGTTTGGGGCATAGGCTTGGATTACTGTGATATTGAATGGTTTGCCTTGGAAATGAACAGAGATCATTCTGTCATTTTTGAGATTGCATCCAAGTACTGCATTTTGGATTCTTGTTGACCATGATGGGTACTCCATTTCTTCTAAGGGATTCCTGCCCACAGTAGTAGATATAATGGTCATCTGAGTTAAATTCACCCATTCCAGTTCATCTTAGTTCACTGATTCCTAGAATGTCAACGTTCACTCTTGCCATCACCTGTTTGACCACTTCCAATTTGCCTTGATTCATGGACCTAACATTCCAAGTTCCTATGCAATATTGCTCTTTACAGCATCAGACCTTGCTTCTGTCACCAGTCACATCCACAACTGGGTATTGTTTTTGCTTTGGCTCCTTCATACTTTCTGGAGTTATTTCTCCACTGATCTCCAGTAGCGTATTGGGCACCTACCGACCTGGGGAGTTCCTCTTTCAGTATCCTATCTTTTTGCCTTTTCATACTGCTCATGGGGTTCTCAAGGCAAGAATACTGAAGTGGTTTGCCATTCCCTTCTCCAGTGGACCACATTCTGTCAGACCTCTCCACCATGACCCGTCCGTCTTGGGTGACCCCACATGGCATGGCTTATTTTCATTGAGTTAGACGAGGCTGTGGTCCGTGTGATCAGATTGGCTACTTTTCTGTGATTATGGTTTCAGTGTGTCTGCCCTCTGATGCCCTCTCGCAACACCTACCATCTTACTTGGGTTTCTCTTACCTTGAACATGGGGTATCTCTACACGCCTGCTCCAGCAAAGCACAGCTGCTGCTGCTTACCTTGAACGAGGGGTATCTCCTCACGGCCACCCCTCCTGACCTTGAACGTGGAGTAGCTCCTCTTGGCCCTCCTGCACCCGCATAGCCATACCTATTTGGTTTAACATAAATACTGGATGGATTGTTTCTACTTCCCCCCCCCCCACTGCAAATAGCATTTTATTTCTGAAATTGCTTTGGTGGGCTAACCTGAGATGCAGCCACCATTTCTAATGCGAAAAATATGCATTTCAAATTCTAGTAAGTTAGAGCGAACTTCCACAGTCCAGTGAATTTGCTTCACTGCTGGTGGCACATTATCTGACTCTTTCGTCTTTCTGACCGTGTTTGTGGGCTCCTTTTGCCACTTTACTACTCCTCAATGGCTTTACCAACTTCATAAGTTGATGCCTTACCCATAGATTGTCTAGAAAGTATTTACAGGTCCCTCTACATTGTCTAGGTTTAGTAGAACAGCAGGTCCTTTGTTATAACAATTTTCTCTTTACTGTAGATCCTTGTGGCACATTTCTGGATATTCTGGTGAACCTTGTTAAGAATTCAGAGAAACTGTCACGGGACAAAGAAAGGTCCAGTCTTAAGGCTTATGTGAGTATTTTCTACTGTGGACTTCTTCACGATATGCGAAAACTTCAATGAACTGTGGTCTTGAATTTGGGTATATTCAGTTCTGTGATCAAGATGAAAAATGTGATCTATTGTTAGGTTTATTCAGTTTGGAGGTTAGTAGTTTCTTAAGGACACAGAGAAACTCACAAAATACACCATGCTTATTCTCACTCAAAAAATAGACAAGAAAGTCTTGCCCTTTTTACTGCGCCAGTATTCAAAAGAATCCCAGTCTGAAAACCACAAGAATTCTTACTGTGCTTGAACCAAAACACACTATGTTTTTTGGTTCAGAAACACCAAGTAGATTGTTTTTCATTATCTATTCTTAGAGAATTTAACCAAAGCACATTACCTCTTGAAAAATCCTTGATACGTGGTATTTTAATTTTTAAGATATTTGTGATACCTCTGTCTTTTTTTTATGATCCAGTTAATGAATACTATAGGGGAAAATAGGGAGATTACCCTTGAAAGAGAATTTTTGACTGTTTTTTGAGTAGCATCTTCCCATTGGGTTGGTTTCTTTTAAAAGTATTATATGGTATCATAATCTGAAGTTTATCTTATCTTGATTTCTGTAATTCTTAATCATAAGCAGATTTCCCCCTTATTTAGAATTACCCTTAACAGTTCCTTCTCACCCTTCATATCTGTGTTAATTCTATCTAGGATATCCCCTCCAGTATGCCCCCTTCTCTCTGCCACTGTATTAGATCAGGTTATCCTCATTTCTTGCCTGGATTTCTACAGTGACTTATTGATTGATCTCCCTGTCTCCAGTCTTAAGCCCCTCCAATCCAACCTCTTTATATTGCCAACAAAGTCATCTTTTTGAAAGAATGATGTACTAAGACTATGCCATTTCCTTGACTTAGAATGCTTCAATGACTCCTACTAAAATCAAGTATAGTAAATCTTACCGTGGACTTATTAGGAAGATTAAATAAAATTCATTAAAAGCCCTTAATGCAGTGCCTGGCTCAAAACAGGCCCTCAGTCTGTGTTACCATTTCCCCTTTGCCCCCATGGCAGCAGCAGAGCTTAACATGGCCCAGGACCAGAGGGACAGTGGCTCTGTGGGAAACCAGGCTGAAAGGAGTACCGGCCAAGAATCTCACCAGACTCCAGAGCCAGGCTTTCCTGAATCCCTGTGAGGTTAAGCACAATAGATTGATCTAGCATCCAGTTCCATCTTTGTTCCAGAAAGACTTTGCCTGGTAAATTACAAGCCAGCTCATCTGTGACTAAGCTTTTGTAATCTTAGGAGCCATCTTTACAAACACATCAGTCTCTGCCTTTGTTTTCTTCTTTTGGTTTGTTTTCTCTTTAACTCCTTAGTAAAGTTTGTTTTGTCAGGCTTTAACTTTTTCTTAAATGAATCAAGGAAGAGATGGTTGCAGGTGGGGTGGAGATGTACATGCATGCATGCACACTGAGAGACCCAAGAGATTGCTGGGGGCAGGGAGTGTCAGTGAAAGAGGTGTGGACAAACCCGTCCGTGAAGTGAGTCTACTCGGATGGGTGCAGTATTAGCATGGACACAGCTATTCCCATGGAGACCTCATCTCTCCATCTTCAGACAGTAGGAGTTTGGCAGAATCAGGTAGCTAGATAACCATAGAACAAAGCAGAATAGGATCAATACTGTAAAAAAGAAGGACATTCTTAACTTCATGATAGGTCTGGTTTTTAAATTTAGTTTGCTGCTTTCCTTAGCTTTTCTCTTACTATTAAAATTTGACCTTTGTGCTCTAAACAGCATTTGAAAGTGAAACTGATAGTCGCTCAGTCGTGTCCAACTCTTTGCAACCCCTGGACTGTAACCTGCCAGTCTCCTCTGTCCATGGGATTTCCCAGGCAAGAATACTGGAGTGAGTTGCCCTGCTTTCCACCAGGGGACCTTCCCAACCCAAGGATCGAACCCACATCTACTGCATCTCCTTCTGTGGCAGGCAGATTTTTTTACCCACTGAGCCATCGGGGAAGCTCCAAACAGCATCGAGCAGGTCCTTACTGAGTGTGAATTAAGTTGTTTTTTAATGCTGATTTAGTTAACTTTGGAGCACATGATTCTCTTTTACCATGTAGAATATCTCAAGTACAATAAGTAGCAAATATGTGAAAGAGAACTGCTGTGTGTGTATGTGTGTGTGTAAGGAACTTACGGTCTGTGTCTTCTGACAATGTAATAAAGCTAAATCTAAGCACTTATGTCTTGCTTTACTTTAAAAATATCTCAGTCTTTTTATATGATGAAAAGTGAAATAGGGCTTTATGATAATTTAATTGCAATTTTGATCCAGCAGATATGGGAAAACTTAGACATTTTAATGGAAAATAAGATATAATTGATGACTCTGATGTTTCTGTTTGGTGAAATAATTTATTAGAGGCAGGAGACCAAGAAGGATAAGAAATAGTACTTTTCTAAATGACTTCACTGTCTTGATTTAGTTTGGCTTTTATGAATCTCAACTCACCTCATGTTTCTTTACAGGCACATTCCATCCACCACATCCGAACAATGTCCTACGTTTTTGTAAATGATTCTTCTCAGACTAATGTACCCTTGCTACAGGCCTGTATTGATGGAGACTTTAACTACTCCAAGAGGCTTTTGGAAAGTGGCTTTGACCCAAATATCCGTGACAGCAGGGGCAGAACAGGCCTTCACCTTGCAGCGGCCCGCGGGAATGTAGACATTTGCCAGTTGTTACATAAATTTGGTGCTGATCTTCTGGCCACTGATTATCAGGGAAACACGGCTCTTCATCTCTGTGGCCATGTGGATACTATTCAATTCTTGGTTTCCAATGGACTCAAAATTGATATTTGGTAAGTTCTGTGGTTTTTGAAGTCTCGTCACTTCCTCCCATTAGGCTCTCAACCAGTGGTCTAATCTTAGAATCTATTGATTTTGTTTCCTCATTGATCAAGTGTAGTGACAAGCTCAGAGAGGTATTGAGGACAATGAGTGAGGGAACAAGAGCCTGACTTCTAGATTTGTGCTGAAGCAATGTAAAGTTTTCTTTGAAAATAGTGGCTGAGTTCTGCTACTAATTAATTATGTATTATAAGACAAGGGAAAAAGAAGAACTAACATTTGTTGAAAATCTATTATGATCTGGGCACTGCGTTTACCATGTTAGCTCATTTTATCTTCAGAATGAATAGCTCTTAAGTATTCATTTTATAGATGAAATAGCTGAGACAAGAATTCTGGGTTAAATGACTTAACACAGTTGAAATTTAAAACTAGTTCCACCTGGTTCCAAAGCTTGTTTGCCTTCTATCATGTAAAATACCATGCTAGCTTCATTATCTCTCTGGACTCAGAGTCCTTCTTATAGTGAACAATTTGAAGAAGTAGTGTTTTTTGTTTTGTTTTAGTGATACCTTGTCTCTAGTGGAAACAATATCAGGTCACTTTAAAAAGAAACCTTGACCTTTAAGCTCCATTTTTTATACCTAATTTAATGGTGCCATAATGTCTCTAAATCCGAATAAGACAGTAAATGATTCTGCTACTATAGGACAAAATGTGGTAGGAATTAACTATAGGATTCAGTGTTGGGTCTGGCTTTCTCCTGTTGTTAAATGGTTAGGTGAACCAAAGCAGATTATTTGATTTCTTTTGAGCTTGAGTTTTTTTTCTTTTAGTTCTTAGACATTTAAAAAATAGACACTGTTCTCATGAAATATATAAATGTCAGATAAGAATGAATCTAGAATCTAGACTTTTCCAATTAGTTTCTAGGAAGATGCCCTTTTTTCTTTATTCTCATTTATTTACTCTTGACTATGTATATATTTTTCCTTTTCCCTAAAAGAAAAAAAAGGTTAACTCAAAATTCAGGCTCCATCTCAGCCACTGGTTCTGCTCTGGTTTTCATTTTGAGTTAATGGGGCCTAGGCCTTCCTCACTGAGACCTCCACAAATGGCTACTAACAGTACCGTGTAACAGCTATTTTTATTTTTATGAACTTTTTAGCAACCATCAAGGTGCTACACCCCTAGTTCTGGCAAAGCGCAGGGGAGTGAATAAAGATGTCATCCGATTGCTGGAATCGTTGGAAGAACAGGAGGTAAAAGGATTCAACAGAGGAACTCACTCAAAACTAGAGACCATGCAGACAGCTGAGAGTGAAAGGTACTTAAGATTTCATTTTTTTAAGAGGCAAGTCACTTCAAGTGAATCTTTTTTTGTGGTTTGTTTCTTTTGTCTTTTTAAATGTATTTATTTTTAATTGGAGGATAATTACTTTACAGTATTGTGCTGGTTTCTGCCATATAGCCACATGAATCAGCCATAGATATGTGTATGCCCCCTCCCTCCTGAACCTCCCCTGCACTACCACCCCCACCACCCCACCCCTCTAGGTTGTCACAGAGCACCGATTTGAGCTCTCTGAGACAGATTTCAGATTCCCGCTGGCTATGTTTTATGTATGATGATATGTACATTTCAGTGCTGCTCTCTCAGTTTGCCCCACCTTCTCCTTCCCCCACTGTGGCCACAAGTCTGTTCTCTGTCTGCGTCTCCACTGCTCCCCTGCAAGTAGTTTCATCAGTACCATCTTTTGAGATTCCATTTACATGTGTTAATATACACAGTATTTTTCACTTTCTGACTTACTTCATTCTGTTTAATAGGCTCTAGGTTCATCTGCCTCATTAGAATTGACTCAAATGTGTTCCTTTTTATAGCTGAGTAATATTCCATTTTGTATATCTTCTATAGCTTCTTTATCCATTCGTCTGTTTATGGACATCTAGATTGCTTCCATGTCCTAGCTATTATAAATAGTGCTGCAATGAACATTGGGGTGCATATGTCTTTTTAAATTATGGTTTTCTCAGAGTACATGTCCATTAGTGGGATTCTTGGGTCACATGGTAGTTTTGTTTATAGTTTTTTTTTTTAAGGAATCTGCATACTGTTCTCCATAGTGGCTGCTTCAATTTACATTCTGACCAGCAGTGTTAGAGGGTTCTCTTCTCTCCACACCCTCTCCAACATTCATTGTTTGTGGATTTTTTGATGATGGCCATTCTGACCAGTGTGAGGTGATACCTCACTGTGGTTTGATTTGCATTTCTCTAATAATGAGGGACGTTGAACATCTTTTCATGTGATTATTAGCCATCTGTATGTCTTCTTTGGAGAAATGTCAGTTTAGGTCTTCTGCCCACTTTTTGATTGTGGTGTTGTTTTTCTGACATTGAGCTCCATGAGCTGCTTGTATATTTTGAAGATTAATTCTTTGTCAGTTGTTTCATTTGCTATTATTTTCTCCCTTTCTGAGAGTTGTCTTTTCACCTTGTTAATATTAGTATTTTCCTTTGCTATGCAAAAGCTTTTAAGTTTAATCAGGTCCCAATTGTTTGTTTTTATTTCCACTGGTCTAGAAGGTGGTCATAGAGGATCTTGCTGTGATTTATGCCAAAGAGTGTTCTGCCTATGTTTTCCTCTAAGAGTTTCATAGTTTCTGGTCTTACATTGAGTGAATCTTTTATGACAACTTTTTGTCAGCTTTATATTTATTTGCTTTCAAGTAAAGTGCCTAATTTCTGAAAGAAATGGGAATCCCAGACCACCTGACCTACCTCTTGAGAAACCTGTATGCAGGTCAGGAAGCAACAGTTAGAACTGGACATGGAACAACAGACTGGTTCCAAATAGGAAAAGGTGTACGTCAAGGTTGTATATTGTCACCTTGCTTATTTAACTTATATGCAGAGTACATCATGAGGAACGCTGGGCTGGAAGAAGCACAAGCTGGAATCAAGATTGCCAGGAGAAATATCAATAACCTCAGATATGCAGATGACACTACCCTTATGGCAGAAAGTGAAGAGGAACTCAAAAGCCTCTTGATGAAAGTGAAAGAGAAGAGTGAAAAGGTTGGCTTGAAGCTCAACATTCAGAAAACAAAGATCATGGCATCTGGTCCCATCACTTCACGGGAAATAGATGGAAAAACAGTGGAAACAGTGTCAGACTTTATTTTTTTGGGCTCCAAAATCACTGCAAATGCTGATTGCAGCCATGAAATTAAAAGATGCTTGCTGCTTGGAAGGAAAGTTATGACCAACCTTGATAGTATATTAAAAAGCAGAGACATTACTTTGCCAACCAAGGTCCGTCTAGTCAAGGCAATGGTTTTTCCCGTGGTCATGTATGGATGTGAGAGTTGGACTGTGAAGAAAGCTGATCGCCGAAGAATCGATGCTTTTGAACTGTGGTGTTGGAGAAGACTCTTGAGAGTCCCATGGACTGCAAGGAGATCCAACCAGTCCATTCTAAAGGAGATCAATCCTGGATGTTCATTGGAGGGACTGATGCTGAAGCTGAAACTGCAATACTTTGGCCACCTCATGCGGCGAGTTGACTCACTGGAAAAGACTCTGATGCTGGGAAAGGTTGGGGGCGGGAGGAGAAGGGGACGACAGAGAATGAGATGGCTGGATGGCATCACCGACTCTGTGGACATGAGTTTGAGTGTACTCCGGGAGTTGGTGATGGACAGGGAGGCCTGGCGTGCTGTGATTCATGGGGTCGCGGAGAGTCGGACACGACTGAGCGACTGAACTGAACTGAACTGAAAGTGCCTAATACTTTCTTTGAACTCTCTATTGGTCCTTATGGCTCCAGATTACGATTGAAAAGCCATTAACAGAAAGCACTGTGTGCCCACATGCACAGAATGTTCTGTTAGCCACTGTGCAGGGCAGCCTGCTGTGTTGGCAGTTCAAGGGAGAAGAGCCGAATAGGAGAGAAGGAAACAGGAGTTTGAGAATTTAAGTACAGGTCACAAAAAGAATGGGGTTTCAAAAAAGGCAGAGAAAGATAGAAAAACTTGGACAATATTAGGAAAGGTAGTTTCAGAGATAGGGAATTAAAGTGCTAAGGGAAAAGTAAAACAGGAGAGTAAGACAAAATTTAACACATACACAATTCAGTGATGTGAAAGTGACTTTAACATGAGTTGGAACAAATGAAATTTGGGCTCCTGTATGTAACTGAAGCTAAGATGGAGTGACTGACAGGGTCTCAAATATCTCATCATTCCTCATCTAAAAGCAGTTTAGAACATAATTCAGGGAAGCTCTGACAAGGTAATCAGTCATCTTTTCTTTTGGCATCACAGGCTCAACAGCTAAAGTCTCTAGGCCAGATTTAGTTGTACCAGCTTGTAGTTTGGTTGACCACCATGTAATTTCAGCCTTCCAGACATTGCAAGGTAAGAAGTATAATGAACTTACATAATCTCCTCCCAGATTTTTCAGGGGACTGGGGCCCTCATTAGCTACTGACTCAGTAGCAGATTGACCAGGACTTAGAATTAGGAGCATATGGTCCACTTAGACTGTTGGAATCATTGTTTCTGTGAGTTCCAGATGAAATCCTCTCTGGCTTCATACTTAACCCTTAATTTGATTCCTCTGTGCGCATGGTTCCTTTCCTCCCTCTTAGACTTGCTCATGTACTTCTTTGGGACCACTAATTCCACTCTCAAGTTTAGGATTATTTTGTTTGTGGCAAATACTTATTATTGTCCAAAGAAATTAAAGTGTTTTACTTCTAAAATGGTGCATGCTCCTCATGACTTATCACTGGAAGCTGACAAGTACATAAAATAAGAAGTCAGCGTGCACTGGCAAGCCCTTCTCTCACCTGCATGCTCTGGATTGGCGGTCGGATTGCTGTAAGAAATTTAATAACATTGAGTTATCTGTTTTTTGTTAAAGATCATATGCTTTCAAAATAACTTGAAATTTATTTTCATAATGACTTTGGGCTTCTTTACCATGAAAAATGTTCTAGATGTGCTCTTCCTGGTATATTTTCAGGACCTTGCTTGGTATATTTTGTTACTAGCCAGTTTCTTGGCATCTCTGTATTAGAAATATGTTTTATTTTGCCTCAGTTGTGATTCCTTATTAACTCAGAAGTGATTAGTCATTTGAGTAGTGCAGTGTGAAATATTTATTCCTGCTTCTTTCACATACCTGCTATTGCACTTCAATATGAGGATTCATATTATTTACAGCATTCGGTAAAGCTTTTTCTTTAAAAAATTGAATTATTAATACTTGTACTACCTAGTTGCCTGGTCTTACTCCTGCCCTTCAGTGTCATGATAGGAAGGTGTGGTTGAAGCTTAAATTAGAAAGCTTGAAAGCAACATCAGTGGTCATTAGGGAAAATGCAAATTGAAACCAGAGTGAAATACCACTTCATACCCAACAGCACGGCTGCAGTCAAAAAGATGGACAATAACAAGTACTGGCAATGATGTAGGAAAATTTGAACCACCCTACATTGCTGGTGGGAATGTAAAATAGCTGCTGTGGAAGACAGTCTGGCAACTCCTCAAAAAGTTACACAGAGTCACCATATGACCCAACAATTCCACTTTTAGGTATATACCCAAGAAAATTGAAAACACATGTTTACACAGAAACTTGTAAGCAAATTTCATGGGAGCTTTATTTATAATAGCCAAAAGGTAGAAACCACCCAGAAGTCCATCGTTGATGAATGGATAAGCAAAATGTCATCTAACCATTCAGTGAAATATTATCCCACTATAAGAAGTAATGAAATACTGATATGTGCCACAACACCGATGAGCTTTGAAAACATTCTACATGAGTGAAGCCAGGCACAAAAGGCAGTAGTGGTTGCCAGGAGCGGGGGAAGGGACAAGAGGCAGTGGCTGCTGAAGGTACAGGGTTCATTATAGAGGTGAGATGCAATTAGATAGTGGAGGTGGTTCTGCAGCTTTGTGAATTTTCTAAAGAACACTAAATCATGTACTTTAGAAAGATGAATTTTATGGTACATGAATTATATCAATTTTAAAAAAGTGAGGGGGAAGCTTAACGGTGTTGGCTAGTACATGGCATTGTGACATAGCTGTGTGATGATTAGCCTTTTCTAGAACAGGAGATAAAGCAAGCTTTTGAACGTATTTAGTATTTTCCTGTTCCCTTATAATTTCCTGAAACATAACATAACTTCTTAAGGGCCTATAAATCAAGTTGATGAAAAATATTTCCCTACACCATTTAACATAAGTTTAATTTAGTTCCTTTTTATTTTAGGTATGGGCTGACAGAGACAGTGTAGGTGACACAGTGTACAAAAAAATTACACATTGTACACACAGACCATCATACTGGAATCACATATTTCCTAGATAGTAGAAAATATTTCATTGGATCAAGTCACCATAGACAGTTCTGAGTGTCAGAATTTCATGAGCTCTTAGAGAAGACACAACCTGAAGTCTCATTTTATAGGTCCCCACCCCAACCCCACTATCCAAAAGTAGAATGTTCCCAGGAAACTTTTCCTTAAGTCAAGATGGCATAAGGTGAAGAACCTTAGGACTCATCTCACTAACAGATGCACAAAACAAATTGAGATAAAACACAGGTGCTCACAAACACCGTTCAGGACTGGGGCAGCTGGACACTGAGATGCTGTGAGGTTCCTGGGGAAGGAGCTCGATGGTGCCAGTCTTGCTGCAAGACAAACGCTGAACACTGTCTTGCTTTATGCCTTTCTTCCTATGAAAGCAAAAATCCTCTTGGCATTTCTTTTAATTAGCACATACAGGTAGTATAGTAGATGTTTCTTAAAAGTGAGGTGGCATAAAGTGAACTTTCAAAAAGTGGGGGATTTGTATAATTAACACCTTTAAGTATGAGAGCATTTTGAATCAGATGTAGTCAATAAATTTCATGTAAGTCAAAATGAAGACATTATTAGAGCAGGAAGTACAAGCATTTTAAAATATGTAGTTCAGGGTCTCTGTGTATCAAGCTAACTCAGATGTTTTAAAAGCCTTTTCTTTAAACAGAGTAAGTGAAATATCTGTGGCTAAGAAGTTTGGGATTTGTGATAACTTTGTAGTCATATAAAACTTAAGTGTTTTGTGCCTCTTCACATGTGGTTATTCTAATAAATAGAGAAGTGAGCCAAAAAAAAAAAAAATAACCTCTCCTGAACCTCTCAGAGTTCTAATCTTATCTTTAAACTTGCTAGAGTTTTCTTTAAATTTTTGTACTGTTATAAATTCCCATTGAAAATGTCTTCTCCTTTTCAGAAGATAAACATTTTTTAACATATAAAAAAAGTTTGGATGGCAAACAGACTGGCCCTTTACAAAGTCATTTTCCCAGGATTGGAAAAGACACTGATGCCAGGAAAGGCTGAAAGGGCTGTGGTTAACAGTGTGGGTGAACAAAGTAAAATTGTAACTTACCAAAAAAACCTGTCAGTAGTGCGTGATGTACCAGACTCTAAGACCTTGTTTTGTGCTGTTTCCATTGTTCTGTCCCAAGATGGTCAGAAGAATATGAAAAGAAGTTTAGAAAGAAGAATAACAGCAGTCACTAGTTGATACCTATGATTATGGTCACTGTGGCTTTAATCTAAATGATACCCTGTTATTGGTGCTGCGTGTTGTGACATAATTGTGGGTGCTAATCTCTTGGAGCTTTGAACTCATCACAGTGCAGCCTCTCGAGTATCAGCGTCAGATATACTCTATTTGTAACAATCATGTTCTCACTTACATAGTTTTTATGGTACTTGTACTACCTTATTCTCAACTAGACTCAGCCTTTATACAGAAGAGAAGTAAACTTATTTTGTGTTATTGTACAGATAGAACTAAGACCAGTGGGAGGAAGCTATTAAGAGGAATCACTAATGGCTAGCCCTGTTCAAGTGTACAACAGAGTAAGCGTCCATTATTAGAGTATTTCAGTTTAAAAAAGGAATTCCTTCATTGGTCAGATTATTGAACTAAATTGATAAAAATCCGCCTTTAAGATTCACACACTGTTCAAGACTTCTGCTTCATGGTTGGGATGTTTTTATTGTTGTTGTTCAGTTGTGTCCAACTCTTTGCAACCCCATGGACTGTAGCATGCCAGATTCCCTGTTCTTCACTATCTCCTGGAGTTTGCTCAGATTCATATCCATTGAGTTGATGATGCCATCTAACCATCTTATCCTCTGTTGCCCCCTTTTCCTCCTGCCCTCAATCTTACTAGCATAAGGGTCTTTTCCAACGAATCGGCTCTTCATATCAGATAGCCTAAGTATTGGAGCTTCTAACTTTGACTCTTTTAGATAGTAAACCAAGGAACATAATCATTATTGTTTAGCAATTTATGGTTCAAGGTAAATTGTCCAAATACTTGCAGATATTTAAATCGGTATATAAATGGGTTAGAATATATATGTCAGTTTTCTTCTCATCAATGTATATTTTAAGGTTGGTCTTCTTAAACAATGCAGTTTCTGTGGTTTTTTGTTTTTGAAATGGGTGATTGTTATTTCATGCCCTTTCTTTCCCTTTGCTTCTCTCACAGCGCCATGGAAAGCCATTCCCTCCTCAATCCCAACCTGCAGCAGGGTGAGGGGGTCCTGTCCAGCTTCCGCACCACGTGGCAGGAGTTCGTAGAAGATCTGGGCTTCTGGAGGGTGCTGCTGTTGATCTTTGTCATCGCTCTGCTGTCTCTTGGCATCGCCTACTATGTGAGTGGGGTGCTGCCCTTCGTGGAAAACCAGCCTGAACTGGTGCATTAAAGGAGCTCACAGGAGAGGAGACAGATGCCAGTGTCCTGGCTTCCAGTGTTTGTTCTGTTTCTCAGAATCACTTAGTACAAAGCAGTGAGGGCTGTACTTTTGTTTCTTTTTGAATTTTTACACATTGTAATCCTTTTAGAAAAACACCCTGTCTGTTTGAACTAACTGCATACTGTAGTCAAGGATGCTGTCCTAAAGCTACCTCCAGCTCAGCCTGACTTCTTAGGAAAGGCTCTGCATAGCCTTGTTTGATAAAAATGTGGCATTGACTAACGAAGGAGAGACAGAGGATGAGACTAGGAAATCCTGCTACAGAAACCTTCCCCTAACATAAGAGCAACTAGAGTGAAATGTTTAAAGTTTGTCTTATGTGATTAGTTGTGGTTGGTAGTTTTGTTTTGTTTTTGTTCATTTTTGCAAGAGCTGCTTTTCACTATTTACTTTCTCTGGGGAATAGTAGGCTAGGGGGAAATGAAACCTTCAGCTTAAAACTTGAAGCGCTTATTTCATATCTTGTACTGCAAATCAGTATTGTTGGGATCTGTTTGGTTTATTTTAATATTTTCAAGTCTAGTCACAAACCAAACAGGACTTTTGAAAAGGAGCTATATTTTCCTCAAAAATGATTGATTTGATCTTACATTTATTTGTTTTTAAGATAAGTTTGATTTTTTTGGTAAACTGCTTTGCTTGTTGTTAATATCTGTGAAAAATGAACTTGAGAATTTTCAATTGAGAAACTTTTAATTTCCCCCTAGTGATTATTTCGAAGATATCCTATTCACCAAAAATACAGTTGGAAGACTTTTTCTACTCAGTAGTTAGCAGGAATAAATATTTCTGATGTTTAATGTCACTGTAATTCTGTAGTACCATTATTATGGTGAAAAATTCAGTTCTATAAGCTAGCTGTGTTGTCATGATTATATCATAGTTCATAATTTTTTCATTTTATGTGCAGTCCTCTTTAGAGGCCCTGTTAGAATTGTCATAACTGTCCCATCCATGTCAATTGTTCTCTGATGGAAAGACTGGATGGAGCATTTCTGAGTTAATAGTGCTGAACAGTATTGTACCAAGTGTCTTTATGAATGGTAACATTATGTAAATTGAAATCTGGCCCCCAAACTATATTGCAGCTTTATGCAGTGTGTTTGAAGGCCTCTTGTTAATGATTCCGCTATGTTTATATCATATTATTGGGTTATTAAAAAAAAGATATGAAGACTTGATAATTATTCATTAAGTATAGTCAGAAAATTGTGGTGAAAGAACTAATGGTTTTATTTTTTAGAACATAGTCATCTAAGCTACTGCTAATTGAATTGTGCTAGAATTAGAAATTATAATTTAGAATAATTATTTCTGTGATTCTTTTTGCTTCTTAATATTTTCTCTTTTGCATTTATATATCTAGGATTGAGGCATTTTCTTTCATGTGACTTTATCCTGTCTTAAAGAGCTGTTCTGAAATTCCTGATTTACCTGATTGCCTCAGGGTCAGCTCATAGCATCTTGCTTTTAGATTAGCTGCAAACACAATTAATCATACTTCGTGTAAATACAGCAAAAAGCAGTGGATATTAGAATGGAGAACACTTCAGATTAAAAGCTTTGGAATTAGCTTTGTATTTGTAACTCTAAACAGATGTGCAAAATTGGTTAACATATATGTAAATATATTGCATTTTTAAAGATTAATGTTTCCTTTTAAGTGATGATTTCTTTGTATTCTGTTCTCTGTATTCAGTATTCAATAATATTACCAATAAATATATTTATAATCTCTTAATCACAATCTATTTTCTTATTTATCATTGTTTTTCTTTTAATTTAGGATTTTTAAAAAATAGGTTCCAGTTGGCTGTTCAAAAAAGCAAAGAGCTTTTTTTGAAACCCCATGTAATAGGTGTATCAAGTTTCATTTGTGTTTGCCTTATAAATGTTCTGACACTAATTTGGATGAATTGCTTAGGGATTTAAGAGTGATAATGCTGCTGTTGCTAAGTCACTTCAGTCGTGTTCAACTCTGCGACCCCATGGACTGTAGTCCACCAGGCTTCTCTGTCATTGGGATTCTCCAGGCAAGAATACTGGAGTGGGTTGCCATACCCTTCTCCAAGGGATCTTCCTGACCCAGGGAGCGAACTCACATCTCTTATGTCTCCTGCATTGACAGATACGCTCTTTACCACTAGCGCCTCCTGGGATGCCCAAGAGTGATAATAACTACCATGATTAAGCACCTCCCAATTGTACAGATCACTTTAAAGCCTCATCTCATTTAATCCTGAGGCTTCTCTGGTGGCTCAGATGGTAAAGCATCTGCTTACAATGCAGGAGACCTGGGTTTGATCCCTGGGTCTGATCCCTGGGTCAGGAAGATCCCCTGGAGAAGGAAATGGCAATCCACTCCAGTATTCTTGCCTGGAGAATCCCATGGACACAGTCCACAGGGTCGCAAAGAGTCAAACACGACTGAGCGACTTCACTATCATTTAATCCTTATGATCATCCCTAAGTTCCCTGTAAGATGAGGAAACTGACATTATGAGGGTTAAGTAACTGGTCAGTTACTTAAGGCCAGACAGGCCATAGTGGAAGAGCAATTCCACATTCAGGCTCTATCCCCAAGTATATATTTGTTTTTTCCTTTTACCCTGCTGTCTAACCTGATTCTGGCTGTGGAACCATCCAGAATCGTCCCTACTGCCATTTCAGCAGTACATGCTACTAAAACTTTCAATCCTGTTTCTAAATACACCTTTTCCTCCTCCTATATGCCCCTTGTTTCTGTAACCTCCCAGGGTTTCTAACCCATAATATTGAAGCTCAGATCCTGACACGTTCAGAAAGCCTAACATAGTTAACTGTATCTGACTGCCCACTTCTCTACCTGTGATTTCCTCATCACTTACCATACTTAGTAAACGTGTATGTTGACTCTGGAACAGTGTGAGGGTTAGGGACTCAGGGCGTTGACCAATGCATAGTTGAAAATCAGGGAGTAACTTTATAGTGAGCCCTTGGTACCCATGGTTGTACACCTGCAGATTCAGCCAACAGTAGATGACCTTGTGGAACTGTACATATTTAATGAAAAGAAACCCACGTATGAGTGGACCTGTGTGGTTCAACCCTTGTTCAAGGGTCAACTGAATTTTTTTTTGGGGGGGGTCTTTTTGATGATAGTTTTCATGAAAGCAGGGAATTAGACTATTTTTTTCCTCTCCTGTTTGTTCACAGTGCACCCTGTAGAACTCTTTGAACACAAAGATTTTTTTTTTAATCATAAGTGTATTTTTTCTTTGCAGATTAAGCACGTGCTTTTCACACGTTTCCTCCAGCAGGCTGCATGTGTATGAACGTGCTGACCATTCTTCCACCATATGTCTGCCGCTGGATGGAAGGACTAGAGTCTTGTACTGCAGGCTCCTTGACATAAGAGCATGTAGGCTTTGCACCAGCACAGCCTGCCTCACATATACCATAGGTTTAAAAAAAAAAGCATAGTTGCTTTCCTTTTTACCACTTGGTATAGAAATACATAACAATATTCTCTTTTTATTGTTGTTGTTATTTTAACCAGGCCTCAGTCTTTGATTTGTGAAGTTGTTTATGAATGTATCAAAGTGCTTTCAGCTTCAAGAAGTCAAATCCAAATTCAAAGCAGCTTAAACCATAAGAAATTAATTGATTTATGTAACCGAAAGCCCAGAGGTAGAGTGGACCCCAAGGGTGACAGAATCCAAATTTAGCTCAGTTCCTCCGTGCTTTTCACTTTGTCCTCCTATTTGCGTTTCATTTTCCAGGTGGTTCTGAAATGAGTCCAGAATTTTCAGGCCTCACATCCATTTGTAAGCGTGTAGAGAATAAGAAAAGAAACCGTTTTCCTTAGGTGTGGGCTTCCCTGGTAATTCAGATGGTAAAGAATCTGCCTGCAATGAGGGACACCTGGGTTCGATCCCTGGGTTGGGAAGTTCCCCTGGGGAGAGCATGGCAACCCACTGTAGTATTCCTACCTGGAGAATCCCCATGGACAGAAGAGCCTGGCGGGCTATAGTCCATGGGTTGCAAAGAGTCGGACATGATTGAGTGACTAACACTTCCTTGGGTGTTCTACTAGGAAGCTTTCCTACAAAATGCCCAGCAAACTTCCTCCTGGTATCATTGGCCAACATTACATCGTGTACCCTATTCTCAGCCCAGCCAGTGCCATGCACCGGTTGACTAGGCCTGTATTGATGTATCAATCATGCGGAGGATGAGATTGGTGGAATTAACGTGATTGGCTTGGACCAGTGGTTTTAGAAATAATCGGAGGCGCTGCTGTCAGTTAGTGGGCAGGGCCCATAGACTGTCCTACAGCACCTGGGACAGTTTAGCACAACAAAGAACCATTCTACATTCCATATGATTCTTGAATGTTCTCCTGGTCGTCATATGGATGTTTTTCTTTTACGTTTGTTATCTGAGCCTAAAACCTAACTCTACTTTACATTTCAAAGTATTTTTTCATACGGTTTTCATATGCCCCAAATTCTCTAAGAATACAACTGCAGCATAATTGAGGGGAGATTCTACTCCCTCGTGACTCAGATGGTAAAGAATTGATCTGCAATGCGGGAGACCTGGGTTCAATCCCTGGGTTGGGAAGATCCTCTGGAGGAGGGCATGGCAACCCACTCCAGTGCTCTTGCCTGGAGAATCCCCATGGACCAAAGAGCCTGGTGGGCTGCATTCCATGGGGTCAAAAAGAGTCTGACACGACTGAGCGACTAAGCACAGCACTCTTTATTTTGTTCAAACCTGACCAGGAATTTTACCTTTTCCTAAAAATCTTGTTCTTGACAGCAGTGCTAGTGATGATAATTGAGTCCCCCCACATAACCCTGTGAGTGGGCACTGATGACTTCATTGTTTCTTCTAGTGTGGCTGTGCCTGGGCACTCACGTATCGAGATACACACTTTGTTATCAATTAGTTTCCCTTTATTTTTCCTTTATATTGCATGATTTATATTAAGTCATTCTATTAATTTAAGCAATTGTTACTCAGTTTTATCTGGGATGCCTACTACAGCTTCTTTTATCATCTCAGTTTACCTTTTCCTAGTAGTTTATTTTGGAGGGTATACCAGGAAGTAGCATTTCTCAAAGTTAATGGAACACTGGGGAGAGGAAAAGAGGCCAGCACTGGCTAAAGCACCCTTTAAAATTGTTCAAACTGAGACAATCCCAGCTGTGCTAGATAAAGTAGAACTTTGGGATCAAACCCATTCCTCTGGGCTCTGAAGTTGATTCAAAACAGTTTTCTAGGGAGGATCTCAGCCTTGCTGTGGATACCTCCTTGCTGCTGCTGCTGCTAAGTCACTTCAGTCATATCCGACTCTGTGTCCTTGGCATCCCTCAAAGTGCTGGCAGGCTGGCATTCTGTCCAGTCCTTCATGCGTTGGTTCTCTTCACTTTACATCATGAACAGACAGCTCCACGTCAGGCATTAGGGGCCTCCACTCACTGGGCAGGGGTTTGGACATGCTCTAGTGAGATGTCAGGGAATACAATCTGGAGTTCCTTGTTGCCTAATAGTCATCAAAAAACTTAGCTGATAACCATATTCACAGTGTTGCTTGGAAGCTGTTTTAGATTGGCACTGTCCAAACTTTCTGCAACAATGGAGATTTTCTGTATATTTGTCTAGTGTCGTAGCCACTCAGCATTGTGGCTGCTCAAATTCATTTAAATTAAATTAGAAACTCAATCCTTCATTAGCACAGTTATCCAAGCCTGAGACTCAACTGCACTGTACGTTTAAAAACAAAACTAGCCATGTTTCTAGTGTTCATTAGCCACAAGAGGCTATTTCGTGGACAGCATTCTTTTTCCTCTGTGCCAAGTCTCAGTTGTGGCACATGAGATCTTTAGTTTTGCCAGAGGGCTCTAGTTCCCTGACCAGGGCTTGACCTGAGCCGCCCGCACTGGGAGTGCAGAGTCCTACCCACTGGACCACCAGGGAAGTCCTTGGATGGCAATTTTTGCAGAAACTTCTCTTGGACAGCAGTATTCTCAAATCTCCCTTGGGCTCGTCGGGTTGGATAGAACTAGCTATGGAACGGAATGAAGGCAGTTTCCACCGCAACTGCCTTTATTGAGCTCTTTGTTAACAAGTAGTGAAGGAAATGGCAACCCACTCCAGTGTTCTTGCCTGGAGAATCCCAGGGACGGGGGAGCCTGGTGGGCTTCCGTCTATGGGGTCACACAGAGTCGGACACAACTGAAGTGACTTAGCAGCAGCAGCAGCAGCAACACAATGCAGTGCTTCTTAACTCAGTTCTCAGCAGATTGCTCTTATAGCCCCACCTCACAGTTAGGGCAACTGAATCAGCTGAGGCAGGTTGGAATAATGTCCCAGGTCCCACAGGTCCCCTGCAGAGCTGGGGTTTGAAGTCCGACAGTATAGGACTAGGGTCTCTTCTAACCATTACGGCGTGATGCTGCCCTCTCCTCAGTCATGGCACCTTCGTCTCGGAGTTTGAATTGTCTCTAGGACTAGCACTGTATTAACCACTGCACCTATTCTAAAGAAAGTTATTGAGGATGCTGTTGGCACAGTTCTTCTGTGTGAAGATCTGTGAGTGCTTTTTACAACCACAAAAAAACTGCATTTCTGCTGAACTTTGCTTCCATCTTATGTTCTCTATGAATTATGTAGTTGATCAAGTAGAATTCCTCTTCCACATTGGACGCTGTCAAGTTTAATGCCAGATGGGAGTTCCATCAGAAATGATTGTAATATTAGTCATTATGGTGATTTATTAGGACCACATTCCTGATTCATTTTATATCCTCATCTTTAGTTTTATTTCCTATTCTAAATGTTCACTTTGAATTTATGCTATTCTGTATTATTTAAGCCCTCCGTCACTTTTGGATCATAATAAGGGATGGGTTGTTAAATAGGCAGTTATTAGCTTGGATTGATAGAACTACCACAAAACTACCTGTCATTTTCCGGAAACTAATGACATAAAATGTATTGACCTTTTGCAATTGGAAAAATAGTTTGTTGCCTCCTATTCAGAATGCAGTTATGGTTTTTGGCATTGCTGCAATTGTGTTTACCTTCTTTACATGTCTCTGTTCCAAAAAGTATTTGAGTTCTGCTGAATAAGCAGGTAGTATCTAAACCCTGGAAGTCCAGTGTCCTAGTTCTAGTCTAGCATTTTCATGAATCATTTGAATGAGGCCTGAAAAATAAACTTTAATAAATACTAAGAATTTTAGAGGTAGTGTGCCATTAGAAGTCATCTAGGGAGGGTAAAACTGCAATCCTTTGGCCACCTCATGCGACGAGTTGACTCACTGGAAAAGACTCTGATGCTGGGAAAGGTTGGGGGCGGGAGGAGAAGGGGACGACAGAGAATGAGATGGCTGGATGGCATCACTGACTCTGTGGACATGAGTTTGAGTGAAGTCCAGGAGTTGGTGATGGACAGGGAGGCCTGGCGTGCTGTGATTCATGGGGTCGCGGAGAGTCGGACACGACTGAGCGACTGAACTGAACTGAACTGAGCTGAGGGAGGGTAAAAGACTAGGAAGGACTCAATGGCTGGTCCCTCGGGTATGAAGGCAGAACTGTTGGCGAATCCACTTTACCACTCTTAGCTCAAGTACACCATCCCTTACTCTTGTGGTCTCCATCCCCACACCCCCCACAGACCATTCTAATGTTATTTAAAAATGCATTCTCTGTCACCACACACGAAAATAACCTCAAAACGAATTAAAGACCTGAATGTAAGACCCGACACTATAGAACTCTTAAAAGAGAGGCGGAACGCTCTGAAATAAATCACAGCAAGATCTTTTTTGATCCACCTCCTAGAGTAGTCAGATAAGGCAGTGGCACCCCACTCCAGTACTCTTGCCTGGAAAATCCCATGAACGGAGGAACCTGGTGGGCTGCAGTCCGTGGGGTCGCTAAGAGTCTACCTGACTGAGCGACTTCACTTTCACTTTTCACTTTCATACTTTGGAGAAGGACATGGCAACCCACTCCAGTGTTCTTGTCTGGAGAATCCCAGGGACGGGGGAGCCTGGTGGGCTTTCGTCTATGGGGTCGCACAGAGTCGGACACGACTGACTTAGCAGCAGCAGCAGCCTAGAGTAATGAAAATAAAAACAAAATAAACAAATGGGACCTAATTAAACTTAAACTTTGCACAGTGAAGGAAATCATAAATAAAACAAAAAGACAAACCACCGAGTGGGAGACAGTATTTGCAAATGAAGTGACTGACAAGGGATTAATCTCCAAAATATACCAACAGCTCATGCATCTCACCATTAAACAAACAACCCAATCAAAAAACGAGCAGAAGATCTAAACAGACATTTCTCCAAAGAAGACATACAAATGGCCGAGAGGCACATGAAAAGATGCTCAACATCTGTAATTATCAAGTAAATGCAAATAAAAATGACAATGAGGTATCACCTCACACTGGTCAGAATGGCCATCATCAAAAAATCTACAAACAATAAATGCTGGAGAGAGTATGGGGGAAAGGGAGCCCTCCTACACTGTTGGTGGGGATGGAAATTGGTACAGCCACTGTGGAGAACAGTATGGAGGTTCTTTAAAGAACTAGAAACAGACCTATCATATAATCCAGCAATCCCACTCCTGAATATATATCCAGAGAAAAGCATAATTTGAAGAGACATGTGTACCTCAATGTTCACTGCAGTACTATTTACAATAGCCAGGATGTGGAAGCAACCTAAATGTACACGGACAGGGGCGTGGGTAAAAATGAAAAGTGTGTATATGTGTGTGTGCAGGCATGTGTGCGTGCTCAGTCATGTCCAACTCTTTGTGACCCCGTGGACTGCAGTCCGCCAAGCCCCTCTGTCCATGGAATTCTCTAGGCAAGAACACTGGAGTGGGTTACCATTTCCTTCTCCAGGGGGGTCTTCCTGACCCAGGGATTGAACCCATGTCTCCTGCATTGGCAACTGGATTCTTTACCACTGTGCCAACCATATATATATACACATATACATGCATACACACAATGGAATAGTACTCAGCCATAAAAAGAATGAAATAATGCCATTTGCAGCAACATGTGGATGGACCCAGAGATTGTCATTCTGAGTAAAATAAGTTGGACAGAGAAAGACATACATGGTATCGATTATATGTAAAATCTTGAAGCTATTTATAAAACAGAGTCACAGATGTAGAAGCAAACTTATGGTTACCAACAAGGAGGGTGAAGGGAGGGATAAACTGGGAGATTGTGATTGACATATACCCTACTATATACATTAATAACATAGATAGCTAATAAGAACCGACTGTACAACACAG
The DNA here is from genome assembly GCF_049115385.1 of Moschus berezovskii. Taxonomy (NCBI): domain Eukaryota; kingdom Metazoa; phylum Chordata; class Mammalia; order Artiodactyla; family Moschidae; genus Moschus; species Moschus berezovskii. Next base: position 17,892,669 of record NC_142475.1, on the reverse strand, counting down.
GGAACTCTACTCAGTACTCTGTAATGACCTGTGACCTAAATTCCATTCTATTTAGAATCTAAAAAAGAGTGGACGGATATATGCATAACTGATTCACTTTGCCATACAGCAGAAACTAATGCATCATAAATCAACTATACTTCAATAAATGTTGATTTTAAAAAAGAGTATTTGATGCTAGATGAAGATAAGCTTCACATTGTGTTCTGTGTATTTTAATAATTAACCAAAACAATAATAACCAAAAGACTGACCTGCTTTTGAAGGCTGATACTGTCATAAGCCCAGGGTGTTATTTTTATTTTTGGCTGCGCATGGGCTTTCTCTAGTTGCAGCAAGTGGTGGGGGGGCTACTCTCTAGTTGCAGCACAGACTTCTCATTGCAATGGCTTCTCCTGTGGTAGAGCATGGGCTCTAGAGTGCAGGCTCAGTATTTGCGGCACACAGGCTTAGCTGCCTCATAGAATGTGAAATCTTCCCAGACCAGGGATCAAACCCATGTCCTCTGCACTGGCAGATTCTTTTTTTTTTTTAATTGGAGGATACTTGCTTTGTGGATTCTTAACCACTGGACCACCAGGGAAGTCCAACTATCATCTTCCCCTGACAAACATTTTAAGTGAGAAATCTTTTTACTTCTAAAAACAAACCAAAAAAAGATCCACATCAAATGATGGACTCTAAGTGTCTTGTGTGTGTGCTAAGTCACTTCAGTTCTGTCTGACTCTTTGCGACCCTATGGACTGTAGCCTGCAGGCTCCTCTGCCCATAGGATCCTCTAGGGAAGAGTACTGGAGTGGGTTGCTGCGCCCTCCTTCAGGGGTCAAACCTGGAGGGATCAAACCCACATCTCTTACGTATCCTGCTTTGGCAGGCGGGTTCTTTACTACTTGCACCACCTGGGAAGCCTATGAAGTGTTTTACACTGTGGAGATGCTGTGAGAAAGGTAAACAGAAGTTTCCAAAGTGCCACTTTATCTCTGGTAAGTCCACTATTTCTTATTAGAACAACTATGTCTTCAATACTGCTGTCTGGTGCATACTTTTCATTCAAGTTAGGAGATCAGTGGTTGCAGGACCATTTGTAAACTCAAGCCCTGGAGTTATAAAATGCCCTGCTTGATGGTGTTCGACAAGGCTCCTCAATACCTGGTTCCCTAGTGTATCAGAGATGTCTTGCAGGTGTTAATTGAGCTCTTCAATGTGTGTTCCTATGCATCCTTTCCCCCGTCTTTGGAAGCATTTCTCAAATGAAAAATGTGTGAAGATAGGAGAATAACTCACACCAGGATTATGCTGTCACTGTATCCGCTTAGGAATCACTCTTTTTAGGGATATTGCCTAGATTCTTCTCCCCTTTTCTTTTCCCTAAAGGTTTGGTTTGGTTTTGTGAAAGTGTTAGTCACACAGTCATGTCAACTCTTTGTGACCCCATAGACTGTAGCCTGCCAGGCTCCTCAGTCCGTGGAATTCTCCAGGCAAGAATACTGGAGTGGGTTGTCATTTCCTTCTCTAGGAGATCTTCCCAACCCGGGGATCGAACTCGGGTCTCCTGCACTGCAGGCAGATTCTTGACCGTCTGAGTCAGTAGGGAAGCCCTTTGTTTTAATTCTTTAATTCTGAGTTATTTTTTCATGTCCAAATAGTCTAAGGATCAATTTAATAGTAAGCACTGACCAAGGATAATTCCAGCTTGAAATGTGCAATAGTAAGTCTACTCCTGAGATTTAAAAAACATAAGTGAGTAATTTTTTAATTTGCCAGAATCATTACAAATTAATGTTACATATATTTATTTTATGAGTAAATATATTTCAGCAAATTTCAACTATTTTCTTTTTCTCTTTTTAAAGTTTGTATCCCTTTTAAAATGATATGGTGTGCAATATTAGTGTTGCAGAATGCTTACTCTTTATGTGTCCATAAGCCAAATTCCTTTTTGGAGGTTCAAGGATAATTGCTAGCCTAATTCTCTTGCATCTTCATGCTATAAATTGCAAGTATTTAAAAGTGTGGCTGTAGAGTTAGTTGTTTCTTCTTATAATTGGGCTATCAGAAGGTTATTCTTTGTCACAATAAAAATTAATCTTCCCTTTCTTTGGAGATTAACTTCTAAATTTGAAGACTCTGGGTCACAGTTGGCTGGACTGTTTAACGAAATTTCAGCCCCTAGGAAACAAAAATAGGTTTTGAGATAGTTTCTAGGTCACTGGCACAGAAGGCCGTCCAAACGCTGTAACTTACTATAGATAGTCCTAGTTAGTACAGCTCCATCTGCACATGCTGTTCTTGCAGACTCTGACTCGAATTTAGAAGAAAATAGAACATAAGGATCCCTGAATTCTTACTCTGTACGTTTAGGCCTGGATGATTCTCCCTTACTTTAGTAGAGCCCCTGATTTGGGGAGGGGAGACATTTAATCAGATGATCAGTTCTGCATTTCACCTAACTTCATTTGTTAGTTTAGTCTAAGTTCCAGTTTGGATCAGATGGTGCAGGCTATGGTTATATTGGAAAACATGTAGACTTGGAGTGACAAGATCCTGGCTCTACCCAGGGCTCCCTTGCTGGCTCAGACATGTAAAGAATCCACCTGCAATGCTGGAGAACCCAGGTTTGATCCCTGGGTGGGGAAGATCCCTTGGAGAAGGGAATGCAACCCACGCCAGTGTTCTTGCCTGGAGAATTTCTTGGACAAAACTGCTTAATATGGACTGACCTTGCTCAAATAATTTAGGTTTTCTGCGTCTCTGTCTTTCTTTATCTGTAAGACAGAAATAATACCCTCCCCAAGATACTTAAACAATTAAAGGAATAATAAAACTGTCTTATTTGAGTACTGTGTGTTTGCATGTACACTAGACCCTACAAGTGTTGATACTGTTGTAATCCCCATAAGGAAAACAAGGCTTAATAAAAAGTGAAGTATGTCTCCTAGGGTCATAGAGTAAACCAAAGCAATAATCTAATTCCGGTGATTTTGCATGTAGCCATTAGAACATTTTGCTTCTCCTATTGAGTTACCACATCTGAAAGTACCTAGTATTTTATAGGGACTCAATACAAGTTACTTCTTCTTTTCTCTCAGCGGAATAAATTATGTGATTTATTGACTGACTTTTTATGAGGAAATGATCTATACAATATTATGCAGCTTCTGACTTGGTGAGGCAGCTTTAACAACTGCTTTATTAATTGCAACCCCCATCCATTATTTTTCATACCAGTGGCCTCATAGAACCTTCCATGCATCATCTCATTAGCTCTGGTAGCTCCTCCTTGGTAAAAGAACCCTTCAGCTGTCAGTTGAATCCAGAGACCTCTCCACCAAGAGGGAGAAGGGAAATGTCTCAGCTCATACCCTCTGAACTATCCCATCTCAAGTATACACTGGGAAAGGAAGTACCTTTATAACCAACTGTGACATTTTAAAATTCCAAATGCACACCCTGTAAGACTCAAGAGGGTGATTTCCACTGAGTTCCGTGAGAAAAGATCCAGATGTTGGTGACCACATTTGCTAAATTCTTTTAGAAGGGATTCCTCTGTTAGAAGTACTCTTGATTATAACTTGGAAATGAGAATTGTGGAAGCTTATGTTTTCATTCTAATTGAGCTTGTTTTCTGTTCAGGAAGCAGAAAACTTTTCTCTCCTGGTTTTTGTATCTGTGATGACATTAGCTCTGTCAAGACATCATCTTGCCTAATTACAAAAATGTTTTAATGGCTGAACCTAGAAACCCACTATACTTCTTAGGATATTCAAAATACATGTGTTAGTCTGAAATGGGAACACATTAGATGCTTCATCAACAAACCTTCAGCCATTCTGAAATTCTCATTCTAGAAAGTGGCAGCCCCAGCCTCCAAGGTAGCAATGCTACCTTGCAAATGCTCTTTTAATTCCCTTCTGACAAACCTTAGACTTTGCTAAGGACTGCCCTGCCCACGTCTTGAGCTGTAGTTGGAAGAGAGATTGAGACTCGGAAGGCAAGTAATGATCTTGCTCTCTGGCCCTCACTCAAAGAAAGCTATGAGTAGAAGGGACCTCGCACTCTCCAAAATCACAATTCTCTTGCTGCAAGCTAAACATCTGATCCTGCTCAAAACACAGCTTTTTTTTTTTTTTCTCCAGCTGTACCACATGGCACACAGTATCTTAGTTCCCTGACCAGGGATCAAGCCCATGTCCCTTGCATCGGAAGGTGGAGCCTTAACCACTGGACTGCCAGGGAAGTCAACTTCTGTTGACTACAGGGAATACAACTTCTGTTAAATCAAGAGGATTATTCTTTTTAGAGAGAAACTATTCCAATTCTAAAATTATGTGGCTGAACCCTTTTTCTCCTGCTAATTGAAATTCTTTATTGTCTTTAATGGAGTCCTAATGACCCAGACCGTGACCTGACTTTGGTTCACTGGCTTTACTGTTGTTTAGTCGCTAAGTCATGTTCAATTCTTTGAGACCACATGAACTGCAGCACACCAGGCTCCCCTGTCCTTCACTGTCTCCCTGAGTTTGCTCAAACTCTTGTCTATTCAGTCAGTAAGGCCATCCAACCATCTGATCCTGTTGCCCCCTTTCTCTCCTGCCTTCAATTTTTCCCAGCACCAGGGTATTTTCAATGAGTTGGCTCTTCATATCAGGTGGTCAAAGTATTGGAACTTTAGCTTCAGCACCCGTCCTTCCAATGAATATTCAGGTTGATTTCCTCTAGGATTGACTGGCTTCCAACTGCTCACACATTCTCAGCTGTGGGATAAATATGGACTGTTAACTTATTTTTACTGTCAGCCTTTTAGAGTATGTACAGACATTTCTTGATTTCTGGATAAATTAAGTTGTTATAGAAGGTCACCATGGTGCTTCTGAGTGGCAGTGATGGATATGAAAGGAGGAGGTGAGGTGCCCCCACCCTCTGTACCCAAGGGAAACACACACACCCAACTTGATCTCCCTGCCTTACCATCTCCCAGCTTCACACGAAAACAAAATAAAGCACCCCTTTTCACAGAGAGCTTCTGTGTGTGACCAGGAGACAGAATGGTGTGGTGGTTAAACACGTGGGGCTTGAAGTCAGACAGCCCTGGTTTGGATCCTAAGCCCACAGTTGACTTGGAGTGGCCTGGGGCAGGTTACCCTCGCCGGCCCTGTTCATCATCTGTTAGCTGAGAAGAGTAACCCGAACCAGAGGCTGAAGGAGACAGAGCCTGTGAGAGGCTCAGCCCAGGACCTGGTGGGCAATAACTCTTCACTTGTTAGCATAATTATGTGATTGCTGCCCCTTTAGGCCAACTGCTACCTAGAACTGTGGCAGCCCCGAGCTACACTTTAAAAAGCTTTCACTTGCCGAGAGACAGGACTACCTCAGTTCTCTGGTGACTGGTCAGGCCCTCAGGCGATGAGTGACCGGGTTACCAAGTGACCGGCTGGCTTCCCCCTCTTCTTTGAGGCTTCATTAAATAATACCTGCATTATCAGCTCAAGAGGGCGTGGATCCCTGCCCCTGCCAATCACCCCAGAACCTCCCAGGAGGGAGCCAAGGGTTTTGGAGCTGAGGAGATATAGCTCGCCACCCTGTGAGTGTGGAGAGATCTGAGGGCAAGAATAGGGCAATATGCCTTGCGCTTTCCAGATTCGTCCTCTCTCGTTTGGTCCAAGAGCATCTCTGTAGGGGAGCAGAACACGGATTTTTTTTAACCCTCCCCACCTTTTCGGAGGGGGAAATAGGCTCAGAAACTCTGCAAGGCAAAACAGAGGCTGAATCCAGGTCAGTGTTCTCTGCACCCAGCTGCCGTCCCCTGAGCATCGGGCTCTGAAAGAGGAGGGACACGAGCTGGTGTCCCTGGCAGGTGGGGCGAATCCCGTGATGACTTCCGGAGCAGCATCTCTGCAGTTAGAGAGGAAGCAGGGCGATCTCTCCGCCAGGCCCTGCCTGTCCAGGCCCGTCCTGCAGCCTGCCTGATGCACCTGCCTCCCTCCTCCCTCCCAGCTCCTCAAGGCAAGCTCAGGGGACCATTTCTTCCTCTGCCAGGGCAGGATGCGAAGACCTCCCCAAGGCAAGTCATATCCATCTGATATTGAATAAAAAGCTGCTACTGCGTCTGAAGTGACAACTCCCCAGTGGGTGATGTCATGCTGTTTTGTTTGTCTCCATGGACTGTGGGGATCCGATTTCAGTTGCAAAGAAAATGGTCCAGAGAAAATAGTTACTTCATTCGGAAAATTCCAAGAAGCCATAAATACAGTTTGCAGCTGATGAAAGTGCATTCACAGGCGGACAATGATTTGGGGATGCAAGAAGAGCTCCAAGACGGGGGTCCCTTCACCCCGGCCGTGGCCACTGGCAGCCCCTGCTCCTCTGGGCTTTGGGCAAGACCCCCAGCAACCCCCTCTCTGCTGAGGAGACCCCGTAACCCAGTGGGGGATTGTCTGGGGACATGGTTTCCCTGGTCCCACCCTAAATTGCCTCCCGCCAGCCCATCCCTGGAGTATCTCACACAAAGCAGCCCACTTCCCTCTCATAAGTGGTTGACCTGCATTTCTGAGTTGCTGTTAAAGCAAATTATAAGTAACATCTCATTATCTTGTTTTCCTTTCTTACACACTTTCCAGCCTTACAATCTCTTGTGAACCCTTTTCTGCTCTTCATATCCTTTTCTCTTTTTTCCCCTACTGTTGGCACACTGAGAAAGAGGGAATAAATAGAGGATGAAATCCTATTTTGCTTTTCATGGGAAACTGAAGAGGATGATTCCCAGTCCAGATCCCCAGCCCTGGGTCAGGGGGGAATGACCACAGCCAGGCAAGGCAGGGGGCAGATTGCTTATATCCAAGGGCAAGTGTTCAAGAAATGTTGCCTTTCCTTGACCATTTTCCACTCTCCTCTCTCTCTCCAGTTATATAAAAACAATATGGCAAAATTATGGCGGAGGCTGGGGGCGCTTCCCAGGTAGCTCAGATGGTAAAGTGTCTGTCTGCAATGCAGGAGACCCGGGTTCGATCCCTGGGTTGGGAAGATCCCCTGGAGAAGAAAATGGCATCGCACTCCAGTATTCTTGCCTGGAAAATTCCACAGGCGAAGGAGCCTAGTAGGCTCCAGTCCATGGGGTCGCAAAGTGTCGGACACGACAGAGCGACTTTGCTTTCTTTCACTTTCACAGATTTTTGGAAGACATGAGGAAGTCTCCCTAACCCAGCCCCTCCTTCCATCCTTGCATCCACCTGTCGCCAGGTCCCCAGGATACTGAGCCCCTCAGTCTGTCTTCCTTGTCCCCCTGATCCCATTTTGGGACACCCCTTACTGGGGCCTGGCCTCCACAATGTTCCCGGGCTGTGGGAGCTGGTCTTTGCTGACCCTTGCTCACAGCCTCATATTTCCATCTCAGACTCAGTTCCCAGCAGCACCAGGCCCCTTGTATTCATGCTGATTACACAGAGCCCTTTCCTTTGGCCTAAGACCTGGGCTGCAAGTACCTGCTGGCCTGGGTGCCCAAGCAGGCCAGCCCTCAGTGCCCACCACTGCCATCCTGCAAGTCTGAGCGGGGACACCTTGGCCTCGACACTGCCCGGGGCACAGCAGTTTCCTGTCAAGCCACCTGGTCAGGGCAGGGGCTCTGGGACAGAATAGGGAGCCCGCCCTCTATCTCCCAGTACCCTCCCAATCTTCCTGGTTCCTGGACGTGTGGGAATTCAATAACCACCTGGGGGACCAAGGGGGAGGCCAAGTGTGTCTCTGTGAGGGCTTTCGGCCCCTCAGGCAAAGCTTTGCCAGATGATAGAAGAATGAAAACAAAGCCAAGCTTCTCTAAAAGTCCCCATTATCCCAAGTAGTCAAATCCTGAAGGGGCCTTTGTGTTAATGGAATCCTGCTGTATCTCTTGATGACTTGAAATAAAGGGACCATCAGCTTGCATTTAGGAAATGTGGATTTTCAAGCTTGTGGAATTTGACTTCTAGACATCAGTTTTTCCTCACAGATCAGGCTCTCCCATAGAAACCCAGTGCAAGACACTGAAGGAATTTTAAATCGTCTAGTAACCATACTTTTGATAAGTAATAAGAGTCCCTTGTACTGCAAGGAGATCCAACCAGTCCATTCTAAAGGAGATCAATCCTTGGTGTTCATTGGAAGGACTGATGCTAAAGCTGAAACTGCAATACTTTGGCCACCTCATGCGACGAGTTGACTCACTGGAAAAGACTCTGATGCTGGGAAAGGTTGAGGGTGGGAGGAGAAGGGGATGACAGAGAATGAGATGGCTGGATGGCATCACCGACTCTGTGGACATGAGTTTGAGTGAACTCCAGGAGTTGGTGATGGACAGGGAGGCCTGGTGTGCTGTGATTCATGGGGTCGCGGAGAGTCGGACACGACTGAGCGACTGAACTGAACTGAACTGAAGAAACAGGTGAACTTAATTTTTATAGTATATTTTATTTAATGCAGTATATCTCAAAAAGTACGATGAAATCAATATTAAAAAATGTTAATGAGCCATGTCACATTCTGTTTTGCCCTAAGTCTTTGAAATTTTACCCTTTCAACACCCATCAATCTGGACCAGCCACATTTCAAGTACTCAGTATTCACACTGGGCTACAAAGCTGGACAGTTCAGTTCAGTTCAGTCACTCAGTCGTGTCCAACTCTTTGCAACCCCATGGACTGCAGCACGCCAGGCTTCCCTGTCCATCACCAGTCTGCTCAAACTCATGTCCGTTGAGTCAGTGATGCCATCCAACCATCCCATCCTCTGTCATCCCCTTCTTCTCCAGCACTGTGCTGGATCGTGCTGTTATAGACAAATGTCTCTGATCCAGGGAAGGTTCCCAGGAGATACGGTCCCAGGAAGTGGGCACTGGTTCTGAGAACTCAGCAGCAGCCCCAGCAAGGCACTCCTCGATCTGAGATCTTAGGGCACAACCGAGAACAGGAGGAGTCCAGGGCCTCCCTCAATTTTCTAAGTCCTGACATGGCCTGGGATCCCCCAGACCCATCTTGCAAGCTCTTGTTTCAGCCTGGTCAGATATGGGTGGATAAGTCAGGGGTGGGAAGTTTGCTTCCTCTGGAGAAACGTCATTAATTTACCCAACAGGCAATTATGGGGCGGCCTCTATGTGGCAGGCCCTGTTCCAGGACTTCGGGATACAGCAGTGAACAAAACAGATCCCTGCCCTTGAGTAGACAGGCAATAAGAAGGAAACAAAATAGGTAAATGGATCGAAGAGTGTATTAGAAAGTCGTAAGTGCTGTGGAAACAAAGGAAAAAATAGAGCAAAGTAAGGAAATAAGTGCTGGGGATGGGGCGGGTTGCAGTATTAAATGTCATGGTCAGAGCAAGTCTCCTTGAGAAGGTGAGGTTTGAGCAAGTCCGTATGCAAAGATTTGAAGGAGGCAAGGACGTTGGCCACTAGAACATCCAGACAGCACAGCTAGAGCAAAGACCCTCAGGTGGGCAGGGCATGTTCAAGAAATAGCAAAACACACAAACAACGTGCCTGGAGAGGAATGGGCAAGAGGGAGCATAGTAGGAGATGAAATCACAGGATAAGCTTGTGGGGGCAGATCAGGCAAGGCCTTGCAGGTCATTTCCAAGGACAGTGGCTTTTATTCTGAGACAACCATGATAGAATTTTGAAAAACATTAAGTTAAGTGAAAGTCGCTCAGTCGTGTCTGACTCTTTGAGACCCCATGGACTATACAGTCCACGGAATTCTCCAGGCCAGAATACTGGAGTGGGTAGCCTTTCCCTTCTCCAGGGGATCTTCCCAACCCAGGGACTGAACCCAGGTCTCCTGCATTGCAGGCGGATTCTTTACCAGCTGAGCCATGAGGGAAGCCCAAGAATACTGGAGTGGGTAGCCTTTCCCTTCTCCAGGGGATCTTCCCAACCCAGGAATCAAACCGGGGTCTCCTGCATTGCAGGCAGATTCTTTACCAACTGAGCTATCAGGGAAGCCTTGAATAACATTGCTCTGACTTAAATTTCAACAGGGTCCCTGTGGTTGCTGCATTGAGAAGCGAGTAGAGGAAGCCAAGAGTGGAGGCAGGAGGGTTAGGCATCTCCTTCAGCAGTCCAGATGAAAGGTGATGGTGCTTGGAGCAGGGTTGTAGCAACAAAGATGATGAAGAACAGACAGATTATGTTTTCAATGTAGAGTCAGTGGGAAAAGGATGAGTCAAGGGTGATTCCTGGGTTTTTTATTCAAGCAAAAGATTAGATGTCAAGGCCATCCACAGAGGTAAGAAAGGCTGTACATGGGCAGTTTTATGGGAGAAGACCCAGAGTTTAGTTTTGAAGATGTTGAATTTGACACATCTTTTCACATCCAAATAGAAATATCAAGTAGGCAGTTAGAATGATGAGTCTAGAATTTGGAGAAAGGTCAGGACTGACACAGATTTGGATTTCTCAGCATATGGGTGGAGTTTAAAGCCTTTAGACTCAAGGAGACCATCTGAAGAGTGAGTACAGAGAAGAGTATCCCAAGACACCTCAACATTAAAAGGTTTAGAAGATAAGGAGAATCAGCAAAGGAGATTGAGGAGGAGTGAGGTAGGAGGAAAACTAAGAGACTGGCACATCCTGGAATCCAGAGGGAAAAGTGCTTCAAGGAAAAAGGTGTGAACTGTGCTCCTGACAGGCAAGTAACGTGACTGAGAAATGAGATTTGACCATTGGATTTAGCAATGTGGAGGTCACTGCATTCCTAATGAGAGCAGTTTCCAGGGAGCAAAAGCATGACTGGTATAGACTTAAGAGAGACTACATGGGACAGAATTGGAGACACCGAGTACAAACACCTCCTTCAGAAGTCTTGCAGAAGGGTAGCTGGAAGGGTAAATGAGGTCAAGAGAAAGCTTCTTTTAAAAATCAACTTTAGGGAAATCGCTGATAGTCCAGTGGTTAGGACTTAGGGCCTTCAATACCAGGGCAGGGTTTAGTCCCTGGTCAGGGAACTAAGATCCTATAAGATGTGTGGCACAGCCAAAAAAAAAAAATCAAGTTTATTGAGGCATAATTTAAGTATTTACATTTGAAGTATACAGTTCAATGAGTTTTACAGATATATATATCCATGTGACCTCTGCAACAAAGATGTTTAACACTTCCATCACCCCCTCAAATTCCCTCGTGCCCCTTTATAATCCCTCTCACCATCACTACCCCAATCCCCAGCACCACTGATCTGCCTCCTTTTTCTTTGTAGTAACGTTACTTGCTTGTTTTTCGCTGTGCTGGGTCTTTCTTGCCGCGTGGACTTTCCCCTAGTTTCAACAAGTGGAGGTTGCTCTCTAGCTGTGGTGCAGGCGTCTCATTGTGGTGGCTTCTCTTGTTGCAGAGAACAGGCTCTAGGGCACACAGGCTTCAGTAGCTGCCACGTACAGGCTCAGTAGTTGCAGCTCCTGGGCTCTAGAGCATAGGCTCAACAGTTGGGGTGGACAGGCTTAGCTGTTTCATGGCATGTGAGATCTTCCCAGATCAGAAATCAAACCCCTGTCTCCTGCAACGGCAGGCAGATCTTTACCACTGAGCCACCAGGGAAGCCACCACTGACCTGCTTTTTGTTACTGAGATTAGTTTGGCCCTTTCTGCTACTGCTGCTGCTAAGTCACTTCAGTCGTGTCCAACTTTGTGTGACCCCGTAGACGGTAGCCCACCACGCTCCCCATCCCTGGGATTCCCCAGGCAAGAACACTGGAGTGGGTTGCCATTTCCTTCTCCAATGGATGAAAGTGAAAAGTGAAAGTGAAGTCGCTCAGTCATGTCCGACCCTTAGCGACCCCATGGACTGCAGCCTACCAGGCTCCTCTGTCCATGGGAGTTTCCAGGCAAGAGTACTAGAGTGGGTTGCCATTTCCTTTCTAGAATTTCATATAAGTTAAATCATCCAGGGTGTACTCCGGAGTCTAGCTTCTTTAGTTCAGCATGTTTTTGAGACGTAACATCTTTTATAGCATTGAGTGGCATTCCATTGTATGGATATATCACACTTGACTTTCCATTCACTTGCTGTTGGACATTTGTATTGTTTCCAGTTTTTTACTATTGTGATTAAAGATACAATGAACATTTGCATGTAAGTTTTGGTTTGGACATGAATTTCACTTTTCTTGGATAGAAATCTAGAAATAGAATTGCTGGGTCATATCATAATCTATGGGCTTCCCTGGTGGCTCAGAGGTTAAAGCATCTGCCTCCAATGCGGGAGACCCGGGTTCGATCCCTGGGTCGGGAAGATCCCCTGGAGAAGGAAACGGTAACCCACTCCAGTATTCTTGCCTGGAGAATCCCATGGAAAGAGAAGCCTGGTAGGCTACAGTCCACGGGGTTGCAAACAGTCGGACACGACTGAGCGACAGAACGGAATGAAACGGATAATAATGTATGCTTAATTTTATAAAAAAATTACCAAAATGTTTTCCAAAATGACTATTTAATTTTACATTCTAATCAGCGATGTGTAAGCTCCAGTTGCTCCACACAGTTAGCAAACACTTGGTACTGCCGGGAAGACTTGTTTTGTTTGTTTACAGAGTGCTCTGTTGTACTGTTGGCCTAGCTTCCCCTAATTTATTGTCTTACAAAGCCATGGTATACTTGTCAAAACTAAGAAATTAACTTTGGTATGGCATCAACAGGGTTTCCCAGGTGGTTCAGTGATAAAGAATCTGCCTGCGAATGCAGGAGACACGAGTTTGATCCCGGTCAGGAAGATCCCCTGGAGAAGGAAATGGCAACCCACTCCTGTATTGTTGCCTGGAGAATCCCATGGACAGAGCAGCCTGGCGGGTCACAGTCCATGGGATCGCAAGGAGTTAGACATGACTGAGAGACTAAGCACAGCACAGCAAGGTTTTCTTATGATTCAACTGGGGTTATGAGTTTTAAGAAAGAACATTCCAGGGATGAAGTGCCCTTTTGATTAGATCGTATGTGTACATGATAGCAATGTAACTTATCATGTTGGCTTATCAAGTGATGTGGCCGTCATCACTTGGTGAAAATGGTGTCCAACAGGTTTCTTTCCTATAAAGTTACTATTTTATAAAGTTACAGCTGTAAATGTATAGCTTTTATAGAGAAAACTTTCTCTATAAAATGAAGAAAAGAACAGTCAATCTGTATATTGACAGAAATGAACCTATAGAGAGCGAAATATCGGGAGAATGTCTTTGGCTTCTTCTGTAAGTGTTGAAAATCTTTTTCACTCTCAGAGTCTCCACCTCGTCTCATAAAAATTTCACTTACCCATAATTTAATGTCCTTAGGCTCTGTTGGAAGTCAAACGACCTGTTGACAAGATCAAGGCAATTTTCCCTGGTGACTCCATGCTGGCTAAGAACTCCAGGGAACCAGATGTCAGGTCTGGTCAACCCGCAGAACCCCTTGGTGCCGGGGGGAGGGTTGGCCTTTCTCCCTCCTGCTCAGCTTCTCAGCACACAGGCGCTCAGTGTGGATGCGCAATTCTGGGGCTGGGGAAGAGCCCATGTTTGAACAGAAAAGAGCCGAACATCTGTCATGGGGAGCTGTAGCAGCTGGGGCCTTCTGGGGACAACTATGGGGGAGAAATCTCAGAGAAGAAAGCAGCACACGGAGCCCCATGACTCCCACTCAGAATCCAGAACAGTGGCACCTGTGTGGCTTCCATCCATCCCCTCACTAGGAGGACGGAGCTCCGGGAACAATGACCAGGGCTCTAAGCTCAGCCTGGGGGCTCGGGGGAAACAGGAATCTGAGCACCCCAGGGCACGAGATGAGATAGGCATGACCTTGGAGGCTCAGGTTAGAAACTCAGTGATGAAAGAGACAACCCAGGAGAGAGAGGCCCAGGCCAGGGCTTGGCCGCTGCCAGACAACTTATCACCCTCTCCCTCCCCCAGCCCCACCTCTGCAATCCCTGGGCTCAGAGATCTCTCATCTGGTTCCAGTTGGGGAACTCCAGGCCCACAGGGTGCAGGGGTGGGGAGAGAGTGGTTATGACAAAGGTGACATATCCTGGCTGGCAGAAATGATCTCCAGGCATGTATTTTGCCGAGGCCAGCAGTATGGTGTCTACAGAGATGTATACATCTACAGATGAATCAATCCACGCCCTTTCACTATTGAGAGGAAGGTGGTAAATTCCCTCTCGTTCAGAGAAGACCTCTCTTCTCAACCAGCGGCCCACGGGTTTCTCACCAAGATAGCAATTAATTGTACAGGGAAGGGAACTTACCATGTGGAAATTCCCACTTCCTCCAGAGAACAGTGCACGCAGGGTTAACCTCGGTGAGTAAGAACCCACCCCGCTGCCCCCATGCCTCCGAGGACAGCTTTGCTCTCTGGATGACTGTAGCCACCCCAGGTCTTATCCAAACTCTCGGCCCAAGTCTGAAAAACGCCCGGGACCTACCTAGGAGCCGGTCTCCAAACACCAATATTGATGGACTGAAGCGGCTGTCCAAGATTTTTCCTGCCCTGCATCTTGTCCTTCTGACAGCAGCCTTTCAACTTTCCTTCAGTTCAGTTCAGTTAAGTCGCTCAGTCGTGTTCGACTCTCTGCAACCCCATGAATCACAGCACACCAGGCCTCCCTGTCCATCACCAACTCCCGGAGTTCACTCAAACTCATGTCCATCGAGTCGGGGATGCCATCCAGCCATCTCATTCTCTGTCGTCCCCGTCTCCTCCCTCCCCCATTCCCTCCCAGCATCAGAGTCTTTTCCAGGGAGTCAACTTGTCACATGAGGTGGCCAAAGGATTGGAGCTTCAGCTTTAGCATCAGTCCTTCCAATGAACACCCAGGACTGATCTCCTTTAGGATGGACTGGTTGGATCTCCTTGCAGTCCAAGGGACTCTCAAGAGTCTTCTCCAACACCACAGTTCAAAAGCATCAATTCTTCGGCGCTCAACTTTCTTCACAGTCCAACTCTCACATCCATACATGACCACTGGAAAAACCATAGCCTTGACTAGATGGACCTTGGTTGGCAAAGTAATGTCTCTGCTTTTTAATATGCTATCTAGGTTGGTCATAACTTTCCTTCCAAGGAGTAAGCGTCTTTTAATTTCATAGGGGAGTGCTTTTCCACCCTCTCTGTTCATGTGTTTCTGTAGGGGCACCTGGCCTAGGCCCTAGGACTGGACACAGAACCCAAGACTTCCCTGGTGGTCCAGTGGTCAAGCATCCGCCTGCCAATGCAGGGGACCTGGGTTAGATCCCTGCTCTGGGAAGATCCCACAGGCCTGGGGGCAAGTGAGCCTCTGCGCCATCCCTGCTGAAGACCCCACACTCTAGAATCCATGCTCTTCAACAAGAGAAGCCACCGTGATGAGAAGCCCTCGAACCACAAGGAAGAGTAGCCCCTGCTAATCGCAACTAGGGAAAAGTCTGAGCACAGCTCTGAAAACCCAGTGCAGCCATAAGTAAATAAATTGTTTAAAAAGAAAAAAGAACCCAGACTGGGCCAATCAGCGACAACTTCGGCAGACACTGCTAGTCTGGGAGTGGAGCTGATGCTGAGGAAAGAGGGGGCTAAGAGGTGAACAGAATCCTGAGAGGATCCTGGCTCCAGCTGGTATTTTGACTTACAGAATCAGGCAAATTTCTCTCCATCTTTCCCTCTCTCTCCTTCTTTCCTTCCCTCCCTCTGTCTTTCTCTTTCCTCCCTCCCTCCCTTCCAGCCTTCCTCCTCCTCCTCATTCTTCTTCTCTCTCTCTCTTACTTATTTCAGCACAGTCCAGTTTGAGTTTGGTTTTCGTCTCTTGTACTAAACTTGTTCCCCCAAAATACCCTGATGGCATTTCCGCTTCCTGTGCCTGCCCATCCCCCCTCCTGCCTTCGACCCTGAGAAAGGCTGATGCTCTGGTGCTGTGGAGGCTACCAAACCATCCCAACCTCCAGCCCCTTCCGTCCCTGATAGTGTGAAATAACAACAGAATTTTCAGTTGAATAAACATATCGTTCTGTTAATGGCTTCCCTGGTGGCCCATGTGGTAAAGAATCCACCTGCAATGCAGGAGACCCGGATTCGCTCCCTGGGTTGGGAAGATCCCCTAGAGGAGGGCACAGAAACCCACTCCAGTATTCTTGTCTGGAGAATCCCATGGACAGAGGATTGGCAGGCTGCAGTCCATGTGGTCACAAAGAGTCAGACAGGACTGAAGCCACTTAGCACATTTGCTTGCATCTTTCTATTATATAAATAATACAAAAATTAATTTTTTTAACTTAGAGAAGAGGGGGAGAATTACTCCTAAAGCAGCTACTGTGAGCACTTTAGCTTATTTCCTTACAAAGGTTTCTCCAGACACAGATATAGTTACAGACCCCAGCGCACAGAGTGTATACCGCTTGTCATTGTCACCATCAGTATACAGGTACTGTCATTAGCATTTCTCTTTCTGTGGTTTTTAAAAGTCTGTTTTCAACAGCCCCCCTTGAGCTGTTACAGGATTGGAAAGTGAGGAAGGTACAGCGTAAGCCCACTTGCTCAGGTGGGAGCTGTTACTATAGCTAACTGTTTTGTTGTTGTGTCTGGGAGCTGAGTTTGATCATATACGGGTGCCTGGATCGCACCCCTAGAGATTCTGACTCGGGAGGATCCATGGGGGTGGGGGGTGCCAAGGATTCATATTTCCAAGCAGCTGCCAGGTGACGCCAGTGCTCGGGTCTCAGTGTGTGGAACTCACCCTGGGGCTAAGACGCATTTGCTACTCAGCTGATTTATAAACATATTCAAGCAGGAGAAGCCCAGATACAGACAAATCCCACCTTTCAGTTTAAGAGTCATTTACTAAACACTAATTCATGCACCTGTGGTTTTTCAGAAGCCTACGTTTTTCTTGGGGGCCAAGTTTCCAGGGGCAAGCATGACCTAGAGGTTCACACCTAAACCCCCTGGGGTCCCCCGATTTCACACCTAAACCCCCTGGAGTCCCCCAATTTCACACAAGCTAAAAAGGAGAAACAATGTGAAGTGAAGCAAGTTTCTTTCACTATTCTTTTCTAACCCTCGTCCAGTTGGATAGGGGTTAAGGGGCAAACCGTGGGGGACTGGAGCCTTCAGTTCAGTTTCGTGTTTACTGAGTGTTGCGGACTATTCCGGGGAGGTGACGATGAGCAGAACGTGGTTCCTGCCCTGTAGGCTCTGACGACCAAAGGCAAGAGAGAGGAACACGAAAGAAAGAAATGTTAGGTATCCTGAGAAAGAGCGAGGCGCGAGGGAGGCCGGGTTCCCTGGGAGCACAAAGAAGACCCCCGGGCAGCCTCAGGGGGTCGGGACTCTGAGCTGAGGGAGACTTAGCCTGACCCGGGAGGAGGGGAGGGAGCGGAAAGGACACCATGGCGGAAGGAACAGCAAAGGCAGGAGGGGCTGTTAGGTGAGGGTGGTGAGGCAGGGAGGGCGAAGGGGCCGAGGCCCAGACAGCCTCAGCCCGGCCGCTTTGGAACCTCCCGTGTTTCCGGTCCTTGAGTCCAAGAGCAGCTGGGGACCGCTGGAGGATTTTCAGCCAGTCCACTAAGTGGAATGACATGGTTTCTCTGATTGCTCAAAATGTTGCCTCCAAGACAACGTATGTTGATCAGCCATTCCCCGAGCTCAGTTTAGGCCTGCACACACTGGGTCACCACAAGGCCCTGTCAGCCGGGACCACAAGTCTGTCTAAGGACAGTATACTGTATTAACTGCTGGTAACAGAAACCCAAGTAGCAGTGACTTACTGAAATACAGGTATGTTTTCTCTAGAAAGCAGTCCAGGGTTCATAGAGGTGCCCAGTGGTCAAACTCAAGTGCTTCTAGCATTGGAATCCACTATTCTTGACTGCCTTGCTACTCAACGTGTGGCCCGATGCTCCACTGCTGGGGATTAGTTAGAGCAAGTGTTCTGTCACGCAGAATTGCAGTCTGTCTTGTAACTAACCCCCACGTGATTTACTTGAATGTCTGTAGTTGAACAAGTTGGCCTAATCACTTACTGCAGCTAAGGAGATGGCTCACCCAGCGAGCTTGAACTTTGGTAGGTGAATTTAGGGAGGGCCCAAGAAAGCAGGGCTTTGCTCTGGACTGACTTCTGTCAGGAAATGGGACGACGTTATGGTCGGGTACCTTGGAAGTCTTATCTGTAAGGAGGGTTCAGTTCAGTTCAGATCAGTTGCTCAGTCATGTCCGACTCTTTGCGACCCCATGAATCACAGCACGCCAGGCCTCCCTGCCCATCACCAACTCCCGGAGTACACTCAAACTCATGTCCATAGAGTCGGTGATGCCATCCAGCCATCTCATCCTCTGTCGTCCCCTTCTCCTCCCGCCCCCAATCCCTCCCAGCATCAGAGTCTTTTCCAGTGAGTCAACTCTTCGCATGAGGTGGCCAAAGTATTGCAGTTTCAGCTTTAGCATCAGTCCTTCCAATGAACACCCAGGACTGATCTCCTTTAGAATGGACTGGTTGGATCTCCTTGCAGTCCAAGGGACTCTCAAGAATCTTCTCCAACACCACAGTTCAAAAGCATCAATTCTTCGGTGCTCAGCTTTCTTCACAGTCCAACTCTCACATCCATACATGACCACTGGAAAAAGCATAGCCTTGACTAGACGGACCTGGGTTGGCAAAGTAATGTCTCTGCTTTTTGATATGCTGTCTAGGTTGGTCATAACTTTTCTTCCAAGGTGTAAGCATCTTTTAATTTCATGGCTGCAATCAGCATCCACAGTGATTTTGGAGCCCAAAAAAAATAAAGGAGGGTAGACCAGATCAAAGCTAAAGTTAAACTGATAAAGAAGCAGCTGTCACTCATATTAGCCCGGGGAGGGAGATGTTCAGTATTTTGTGCCTGGTTTTGTCTGCATTTAGATAAACTTATGAAGTGGTCCCTTTGACTCACTTTATGGCCTCACAGGCATAGAATGGCCTTGCCTGATGTTGGTGTTATATGAGATTGTTTAGACTAAGGCCTGGCTGAAAGTTGTTGTTGTTCAGTTACTAAGTCATCTCTGGCTCTTTGCGAGCCCATGTACTGTAGCACTCCAGGCTTCCCTGTCCTTCACTATCTCCCGGGGTTTGCTCAGACTCATGTCCATTGAGTTGATGATGTGATCCAACCATCTCATCCTCTGTAACCCCCTTTTCTTCCTTCCCTCAATCTTTCCCAACATCAGGATCTTTTCCAATGAGTTGGCTCTTCGCATCAGGTGGCCAAATTATTAGAGCTTCAACTTGAGCATCAGTCCTTCCAATGAATATCCGAGGATTGACTGCTCTGATCTTGCAGCCCAAGGAACTCTCAAGAGTCTTCTCCAACACCACAGTTCAGTAAAGCAGTAGGGGAGATTGGGTATAGAGTTGGCACAGGCAGTCTATCTCTCAGGGAGGCCTGGGCTCAGGAATGGGGAAATTCCAGGCCTTGGAAAGTGATGAGATTTTTATCTTCTCCTGCTTATCAGTATTTAACATTCCTAGCTAGCTGGGTGGGACCTTCACAAAAAAGAATAAGCCTGTCTCCAGGGTCTGCAAGAAATTCTTATGAAGTAGAATTTGCTTCTCAAGTTTTCCATATCAGTGGCTGGAAGAGTGAGGGATCTCAATGAGTTGTAACTGTCCCCTGCCACTGGTGGGAGAGCTGTTGGAACAAGAAAGGACAGCTCAGAGAAGAGTCGGTCTGGTATGGCAGAACCAACACAACACTGGAAAGCAATTATCCTCCAATTAAAAAAAAAACCGATCACCAGGGATGTCATAGTAATGCCCACCTCACAGCGATGCCCCCCACCCCCACCACACACAGAACCACCCGCTCACATAGACCTCCACCCCCTTCAGAGTGTCCCAGGCATTTTCTAGAAACCCCCCAAAGGGACTCCTCACATGTCTTCTTCACGGTGCCAGCTGCCAGGTTTATTGCCTCATTTAACACAAGTTTACTGAATACCTTTGAGACACCAAGCCCTGTGCTAACGATGTCATATGAATGATTCAGGTGTCAGAGAGATGCACCACTGATCGTAGACAGCTGACATGAGGGAGGACTCTAAGAGATCTTATTGCTGCTGCTGCTAAGTCGTGTCCGACTTTGTGCGACCCCATAGACGGCAGCCCACCAGGCTCCTCCTTCCCTGGGATTCTCCAGGCAAGAACCCTGGAGTGGATTGCCATTTCCTTCTCCAATGCATCAAAGTGAAAAGTGAAAGTGAAGTCGCTCAGTCATGTCCGATCCTCAGCGGCCCCATGGACTGCAGCCTACCAGGCTCCTCTGTCCATGGGATTTTCCAGGCAAGAGTACTGGAGTGGGGTGCCATTGCCTTCTCTGACATCTTATTGAGTATCGTCTAAAAACAATATACAATCATAAACGGTGGAAGCTCTGTGATAAAAAAATATCTGATAGTAACCAACAGTAGACAGGGTGTTCCTTAAAAATATGCCAAGCATTGGTGTGTTCCCATTTCAGGACACAACTGCTGTTTTTTCGGCAGGAAGGAGTTTCCCCCTGCACATCCTCGTGACCCACTTCTCACTTCCTTCAGGTCTTCCTTCAAGGTCGCCTTGACGAGGCCACCTTCCCCTGTGGCCCCCTCCCAGCCCCCGACTCCCTACCTCCTGTCCTTGTTCTCTGTTCTCCCTGGTTTTACCATCTGCCATCTTGTATATTGGTTTACTGATTGTCTCCCCTCCCTCCACCAAAAACTTCCTTCCAAGAGATCGGGGCTTTTTCCCTACTTTGTCACTGCCCCCAGGGTCTAAAAAGAGTATGTGATGGTGCTTCAGTGAGTGCGTGCTGGATGAATGAGTGAGTGAGTGATGAGCAGAGGAAGGGGCCATCAGCGAAGACCCCCGGGGCCACGGTGGTGAGTTTGTCTTTTCCCCTCGGGAAGCAGATGAAGCAAGGGTGAAGGAGATTTGATTTGTGTTTTATCGCTTACACTTGGAAAAGGCCAAGGTGGAAATGGAGGGCTGGGGTACAATGGACGGCCATGGCAGTGGCTGAGCCAGAGAAAATCATGCTTGGATAAGACAGTGGGATGTTGGGACAAAACTGGGCAGGTCGAGGGACAGGTTAGAGGTGGAGGGGACCAGATACTGGATTGTGCTGAAAGGGCGAGAAGTGGAACCTGGCCCCTAGAATTCTGGCCTCGACTCCTCAAGACGGGCAGAAGGGAGGAGGAACAGGTGGGGACCGGTCACGAGTCTCCCTTGGACCGTGTTTTCCCTCTCCTGCTCTGCCCCAGCTGTCAACATCTGCAGCCTCCGTCGGAGCATGTCCAGAGGCTCAGCATAGCCGCTAAGACCGTGCCCATCCGGGAGGGCTACGGCCATGCAAGTGTGCATGGAAAATGTTGTCTTGCCCTATCACTAGACAAAGAAAGCTGCCTGGAGCCCATCAAACCGGCAGCCGCCCCTGACTATACCCTCAGAGGGGCAGGATGAAGAGTAAGGCTCCGGGCTCCAGACAGCCGAGGTGCCGAGCAGTGATTTCAGTGAGCCCAGACCCTTGCATCTTCCCATGCATGGAAGAGCACTAAGTTCATCAACTTGAAATGTCTGGTTTTAATTAACAGTCATCTTTTGATGTTCTGACTACCTGATTTTTTTTTTTAATATAATTCCTACATCCTGGCTCCTCCCTCATCCCCTAGGAGCTCTCTGTCCAAGAGGCTGTCTTCCGGACTTAAGTCCTCAGTCGTATCTGCCAAATAAAACGTAACTCCCAGGTTTTAGCTTGTGGCCTTGGCACCTGCTGAGGTAACCATGCTCAGTTCCACGCAGAAGGGGGCTATGCCTGCCCCCCACCCCTCAGGTCCTCACCCCTCTAAGGTCCCATGGCCTCACTCCAGTCCCTCTTTTCTCAGGATGCCTGCTCCAACCCCACCTGCCCGCCTCCACTGTCTTGCCAGTGTCCAGAGGGGAGACGCCAACCTCAGCCAGCAGCGAGGCAGGATCCCAGCCAACAGAGCAGATGTCCAGCCCATCCACTCAAGAGCTGCCCAGACCCAACACCCAAGCCGGCGCTGGAGTCAGAGGGGCAGGGAGAACTCACCGGAGCCCGGGACCCACAGGTGAAACACTCTCCAAGGGCCCAGCCTCCTCCCAGGGCGCTGTCCCTAGCTCCAAGGGAATTGAAAGAGGCCTCTGACAAGCCCCCAGGACACCGGAGTCCAGTCTCAGGGTCCACAGGCTCCCCTGTTTTTCTCGCTTCCCTCCCTGGCCCCACCTTCCATAACCCAGAGATGCCCCCAACCCCTCCCCACCCCACCTCCTCCATGAAGTCACCCCTGCTTCCTTCTGCTCCTTTGATCATGTTCTCCTCAGGGCTCTTGGGCCCCTATATCCTTATTTCAGAGTTTGGCACTGTGTGTTTCAGTCCAGTCCAGTCGCTCAGTCGTGTCCAACTCTTTGCAACCCCATGGACTGCAGCACGCCAGGCTTCCCTGTCCATCACCAACTCCCAGAACTTGTTATCACCTCCTGCTTTTTAATTCCTCCAGGCCCGAGGGTGTGTGTGACATTCCTACAGAAGGGGGTGGCAGATACAGACTTCAGCTGACCGGACATGCATTCAAGGCCAGCCTGCTACTGTGTGACCCCGGCTAGGAGCTGAACGTCTCTGTGACTCATTGATGAGTGAGGATACTCATGCCTTCCCAGGAACATTAAATGAAACCCCATTTGCAAAGAACCCAGGCCAGTGTCTGAGCACTGGCCTGGAATCTGAGAAGCCAGCTCTGAGCCAGTGATGGACTCTCTCCCTGGAACCTCAACTTCATCCCTTTCTACACAGGGAGAGGAGAGGCCACCCTCCCACTGCCCGGGTTTGGGGTGGGGGCAGGAAGAGAGCAAAGAGTGAAAATAAATTTCTTTTTAATTGACAGCTAACCAGATTTTCTCAGACAGCAATTTATATCTATTTCCCCTCATTCAGGAAGCTGGGAATATGAGAAAAGCATTCAGCCATTTGAAGAGTGCTATTTAACTCATGACAAAGAACAGTTCTTTCGAATCTCTGAGAATTTTCTGTAAGTCACATGCCATTTTCACTTTCACCTATGAAACTGAAGCTTACATTCACCTTTGTAAAAAAAAAAAAGCTTCCCCAGGGGAGAGGGGGAGTGGAGAGGCGGCCAGCAGCAGACACTGGGTCTCAGGCCTCCCTGGAAGCACAGACCATCCCCGCAAGTTGCCATCTTAAGCTCAGACCTGAACTTATTTTGGAAGAAAGAGCTGAAAAAGGGAAAAAGGTCACAGTGAACCAACAGAAAATCATCTGTCTTTATCTCAGCTCACTATGGGCTTGGGCTCACTGCAGCAGCTCCCGGGAGCCCACGGGGAAAAGCCAGGCTGGGAGGAAATGGAGTTCTCCAGGCTGGAGAGAAGCCCGAAGGTTGGATGAGACCCTGTCCCACAGCTGCTTCCCTCGTAAGGCATCCCCTAGCTCCCTCGTAAGGGACCCTGCCAGGTAGAAACCCGACCAGTGCTGGGCCAGGAGCCAGAGCAAGGGCTTACCTGGTAGGAACATCTGCTAACCTCTTTGAACCAAATGAAAACCCTTCTATTTTAATGATCGTAAATTCCTACAGCAGTTTCCCCCAGTACCCTGACTGTCATGTTAATGGAATCATTTTTCAACTTAACAGGTACTTGCACAGGGCCAAGTGTGTGTATGTGTGTGTGTGTGTTGTGTGTGTTGTGTGTGCGTGTGTGTGTGCGCATGCGTCTGTGTGTGTGTGTTTGTACACGCCTGCATTTTTCAGGAGTGAGGATATTTGCATAGCACAGATATGGTGGCAGATACCAGATAAACAGGAAGTTTCAGACCTGTGCCATTTCCTTTCACTGTGAATCAGCAACCTCTGTCTTCTCATACAGAAATGGTGGAAGTCACAGGGGATGGCTCGGGGATGCGCAGTACAGGAGAAATCACAACAGTTCCCAGTCCCCTTCTTTGGTGGAGGGCTTCCCTGGATGCCCACCCCTGCTGGCACTCCTCAGGCCCCTGCTTTCCACCCACCCGGCTTCCAACAGCCCTCCAGATGCTTGGTCACCAGCCCCAAACACATCAGCCATTGTCCAGCCACACGACATTCATTCCACCAGCGCTTGGAGGAGGCCGGGCTGGGGAGTTGGGGGCACCTTAGCTCCTGGTTCCTCGGGGCCCAGGTTTGTGTCCCAGAGAGGCGATGCGGGGTAAAAAGCACACCCAGGACCTGCACCACAGTCCCTGGGTTCAGACCCTCGGGCTAACCAGAGAAGCCTTGGGCCACCTGCTTTGAACTCTGAGCCCGGGTTTCCCTATTAGTCTTGTGGGCCTGATAATGGCCTTCTGCGGGTTTGGAGCTGTGATGCAGTACATGTGGAAAGCGGGGAATAGAAAGCACCGGTTAAAAGCACAGGCTTTGGAACCAGATATCTGAATTCCAAACCCAGTTCCCCTGTGTTCTGGATGTGAGACTCGGGGCCAGTTACCAAACTTTTCACAGATGAACTATTTGCTCATCTGTGAAATGCAGATAAGAGTCGTCTAAGGGAACGCTCCTACACTGTTGGTGGGAATGTAAGTTGGTGCAGCCACTGTGGAGAACGGCATGGAGATGCCTTAAAAACTAAGAACCAAACTACCATATGATCCAGCAGTCGCAGTCCTGAATATGTAAAAATGAAAACACCAGCTTGAAACGTTATATGCACCACCCCAATGTTCACAACAGCACTATTTACAATAGCCAAGACATGGAAACAGCAACACGAGTATGTATCAGCAAACGATTGGATTAAGAAGTGTGTGTGTATGTGTGTGTGTGTGTGTATGTATATATATACATACATACACATACACACACAGTGGAAAAATAATTAGCTGGAAAGAGAAAAAGAAATACTGCCATTTGCAGCAATGTGGATAAGCTAGAGATTATTATGCTCAGTGAAAGAAGTTAGAGAAAACAAATACTCTATGATATCACTTACAGGTGGAATCTAAAAAAATATACAAATGAATATATATGAAAAGCAGAAATAGACTCACAGGCTTAGAAACAAACTTCTGGTTACCAAAGGGGAAAGGGAAGGGGAGAGGGACAACTTCGGGGTATGGGATTAACAGATAGAACTGCTATGTATAAAACAGATAAGAATCAAATATACACTGTATAACACAGGGAACTATAGCCATTATCTTGTCATGACTTATAAGGGAGTATAATCTGAAAAAATACTGAATCACTGCTGTACACCTGAAACTGACATAATCCTATGCATCAAGTATACTGCAATAAAAAAAGAGTAATCCACCTGACAGTCTGTTGAGAGGGTGAAATGGCATATTGCTTGGCACCCAGAACAGTGTCTGGCTCACAGGAAACTCTCAGCTCTGTGAACCAACTTTCCTACTGCCTTCTCCCCTTCTTCCTTCCTCTGGCCTCACCCAATATAATAAGACCTGTGAGGTAGGGACCACTGCTGAGCTTCCCCAGTGAGCACACAGCACCTGGCTGGGCACATGGTAAGGTTTAACAAATCAGTTGAATAAATGAATGGAAGTTCTTGGTTCCTAGCAGGTGCTGAGGAAATACAGCTGTATAAAACAAATCAGTATGAAAACCATGCTCCCTCTGTTGTTGAAATCCCTAAAAGGGGGCCAGTATAGAATAAAGATTACAAGCATCGTGGGCTTATACAGCAGTCAGATCTGCTGTGTCCTTTAACTTCTCTCAGCCTCTCTTTCCTGATCTGTAAAATGGGCACAGTAGTAGTAACTCACCCACTACTGTGAATTACTGGGTTGTTTTAGGGTTAAATGAGACAATGCAGGCAAAATAATTAACACAGCACCCTGCCCATAACTAGCATGTGGAGGAATGTGTCCGAGAAATCCCAGCTTAATGACCCTACAAGAAGATGATTCCAAGACTTGACTTTTTTTCCCAAGAGGACAAGTCTTAGGCCTGGCATCCCTCCTGCCTTATTTCTCTTGGCTCTCCCTTTCCCAACATGTCCCTCTTCCTTCTTAGGCTGGGTGGTCTTTTCTTATTGAAGAGTTGGCACTTCTGAAGCCCAGCTCCCCCCATCACTTTGGGATTGCTGCACAGACAGCAAGCCATGCTCTACTGACCCCACCTTTCTGCGCTGCATGCACAGGGGTGCGGGGGTTCCAGGGGGTGTGGGAGGCTTGTCTCTGCAAGGAACACGGTACACTCGCCCAGCTGTATTTGCTCTGGGCCTTGGACACAGTGGACATACAGGTGAAGCGCCAAGATCTGTACTCAGCACGGCTTTGCATCCAGGCTCTGCACAGACAAGCTGTCTGATCTCAGACAAGTCTGGTACCCTTTCTCAACCTCAGTTTCCTAATCTGAAAAGTAGACACCTATGCTAGTTGCTGTTCAGTCATTTAGTTGTGTCCAACTCTTTATGACCCCATGAACTGCAGCATGCCAGGCTTCCCTGTCCTTCACTATCTCCTGGAGTTTGTTCAAACTCATGTCCATTGAGTCAATTATGTCATCCAACCATCTCATCCTCATCCAACCATTCTCCTCCTTCCCTCAATCTTTCCCAGCATCAGGGTCTTTTCCAATGAGTCGGCTCTTTGCATCAAGTGGCCAAAGTATTGGAGCTTCAGCTTCAGCATCAGTTCTTCTAATGAATATTCAGGGTTGATTTCCTTTAGGATTGACTGGTTTGATCTTGCAGCCCAAGGGATTCTCAAGAGTCTTCTCCAGCACCACAGTTCAAAAGCATCAATTCTTCTGCACTCAATTTTTCACATCCGTAGATGAAAAACCATAGCTTTAACTAGACAGACCTTTGTCATTTTTTGACTATATAAGCATTTGTGATACCAATGCTAGTACCCAAGGCTGATTTTGAAAATGCTTAATAACCAGCTTTGGCTCTAAGCTATTAGATGAAAGCCAGTAAATACAGGCACAACGGCTAAATATTAACTCTGCTGATTTCTACTTGATAGTATACTGAAAAGCAGAGACATTACTTTGCCAACCAAGGTCCGTCTAGTCAAGGCTATGGTTTTTCCCGTCGTCATGTATGGATGTGAGAGTTGGACTGTGAAGAAGGCTGATCGCTGAAGAATCGATGCTTTTGAACAGTGGTGCTGGAGAAGACTCTTGAGAGTCCCTTATACTGCAAGGAGATCCAACCAGTCCATTCTAAAGGAGATCAATCCTGGATGTTCTTTGGAGGGACTGATGCTAAAGCTGAAACTGCAGTACTTTGGCCACCTCATGCGACGGGTTGACTCACTGGAAAAGACTCTGATGCTGGGAAGGGTTGGGGGCGGGAGGAGAAGGGGACGACGGAGAATGAGATGGCTGGATGGCATCACCAACTCTGTGGACATGGGTTTGAGTGTACTCCGGGAGTTGGTGATGGACAGGGAGGCCTGGCGTGCTGTGATTCATGGGGTCGCGGAGAGTCGGACACGACTGAGCGACTGAACTGAACTGAACTGAACTGATTTCTACTGCAAAGGTTGCTATGGCTCCTGGCACAGTGGAACCCCCCTAAACATTAGCTATGATTTTTATGTTTAGCCCATGTCACGCAGTTCCCAGAGCAGTCCCCAGGGGAAGAGCATTCAGAGAAGCAGGGCCCCTGGAAAGACCTGGTCTTTATTTTCTCCCATTTTGACTAAGACCCCCTTGCCTCTCTTTGCTCACCAGAGAGTCACAGAAGTGCTGGGGTTGAGAAGGGCCTTGGTCTTCTCTGCTCAGTGCAAATCATAGTTCTTCCCTGTGTTTCCCATGACTGGGAGCTGGTTTCCCCGTGAACGTGATTTGCAGATCTTCCTCACAATCACAGAAGAGCCAGACACCCGGTGACCAAGTCACAGAGTCTGTTGGCAGTACCTGCCAAGCCAGTGAGAGGCTGACACATCACAGAGTGGGCCCTCGTGCCTGGATGCCTGGATGGAAAAATGCAGCGATTTGATTGTGCACGTGCCGCTGGACATCTTCTGTGTCTGAGGCCAGAGTCTCCTTCTCTCCTGATATCACTCCTTGGACCAGATATTTGAAAAGGGTCCTGGCAGTGCAGAGCATGGAAACAAGCCCTCCACGGCAGCAGAAGTTGATCCTCAGGCACCCCCATTCTCCTTCCTGCACCCCAACAATCCAAAGCCAGAAATAGCAAGGACAGTGGGCCCAGCAGCCCAGATGCTAGAGGTCATCTCTGCCCCCCAGGCAGAGTCTGCAGAGGCCACGCCTGCTAGGGCAAGGACAGTCAGTCACCTTGGAGGCCTGTGATTAAAGCAGTCATCTCCCTTCCTAGACCCGGTGACCCATCTGTGTCCGGGGCTGCATATCTATGAAGTCCTGTGCTGTCACCTCATAAAAGATGCTCCCACTGGAGTGAGTATGGACGCAGCCAGAGAGCGAGGTGCCTGTAACCTGGGTGATGGCTTCCCATCAGAGCTAAATAATACAATGCAAACCCAATGGGATTTTCTAGTAACTCTTTTAACAGAGGACTTTTTTCTTTTTAGAACTGCATCCTTCATGGTTAGAGCCTAGCAGGAATTTACCCATGGGTTTTTCAAGCAACTATATTTGTCCTTTGCTGTGTCACAACTGTCAACAAAATAACATAACATGAAGCTGCCATTTCTTGTCTGTGAACACCGCTCTGACCTCTAGCACGTATTTATACATATTCTGTCCTTTGTGGGTATTTCTTGCCAAAACCCAAGAGAAAGGAAGCATAATCACAGTAATAATTATATAATTATAATTTAATTTAGTAATAATCACTAAGTATAAAACAAATTTTATTTTAATAAAACACATATTAAACTTTTTCAGCATGCTAGGTTTTGTGCTCATTATCTTATAACTCACATCTCCCTTGTTGCCTCCATGATCCCCATAATGTAAGTTCTATTTTTGCCCCATTTCACAGATGAGTAAGGGTAGACCTGGGACTCCAGGCCAGATCCACAGCTGCCAGACCCTGTGAACTTCCTCACAGGCTCCACCCAGCCTCCCTTGTCAGCCCTGCTTCTTGTCATTCATCTTTTACCAGGGAAGGGGACGGCCAGGAGACTGAGGAACCCACAGCCAGCATGCAGGACACTGAATTGGCCAAGCACCAGAATGCAAACCCTCCTGGCAGGTCTGAATTCTGGGGCTGGCTTCCCACCACCTCCCCACCAGTTAGTGCAGACTAGTGGTAACTCACTGCTTTGTGTACTATGTTCAGTTCAGTTCAGTTCAGTCCCTCGGTCATGTCTGACTCTTTGCGACCCCATGAATCACAGCACGCCAGGCCTCCCTGTCCATCACCAACTCCTGGAGCTCTCTCAAATTCATGTCCATTGAGTCAGTGATGTCATCCAGCCATCTCATCCTCTGATGTCCCCTTCTCCTTCTGCCTTCAATCTTTCCCAGCATCAGGGTCTTCCCCAATGAGTCAGTTCTTTACATCAAGTGGCCAAAGTATTGGAGTTTCAGCTTCAGCATCAGTCCTTCCAATGAATAGGACTGATTTCCTTTAGGATAGACTGGTTGGATCTCTTTGAAGTCCAAGGGATGCTCAAGAGTCTTCTCCAACACCACAGTTCAAAAGCATCAATTCTTCAGTGCTCTGGAGAAGGCAATGGCAAACCACTTCAGTATTCTTTCCTTGAGAACCCCGTGAACTTACTCCCTTAGTTCAAATGAAATAATGAGGTAACTTCTGTCACCTGCACTGATAGATAGCTCTGTTTTAGCCACTCAGACCATTAGATTTGACGCTTTGGGAGCTGAAATGAAAGGACCGAGGACTGAATAACCTTAGCAGCAAATGCAGAGCTGCCATATCCTTCCCCACTGCCCCAGTTTCCGCTCTTATTGACACCTTGCGTTTGTGCGTCACTTTCCTTATCACTGATGAACCAATACTGATACATTATTGTTGACTGAAGTCCACAGTTTACTTTTTATCTTATTTATTCATTTGGCTGTGCCGGGTCTTCGTTGCAGCACACGGACCTGCCATCTTCATTGCCACACATGGGATCTTTAGTTGCAGCATTCAAACTCTTAGTTGCGACATGTGGAATCTAGTTTCCTGAGCAAGGGTGGAAGCCGGACCACTGCATTGGAAGTGTGGAGTCTTAGCTACTGGACCACCAGGGGAATCCTGGAGTCCATAGTTTACATGAGGGTTCACTCTTGATGCTGTACACTCTAAGGTTTGGACAAATGTTTGATGACACGTATCTACCCTTACAGTTCTGTAGAGAACAGGCACACTGTGCCCCGACCTGCCAAGCCCCCTGTTTTACAGGTTTATCCCTTTCTCTCCTCCAGTCCCTCACCTCTCACCTCCTATCCCAACCCCTGGCACCATTAACCTTTTTATTGTCCACAATTTCACCTTTTCTAGAATATCACATATATTAATAGTAGTTGGAATTATACAACCCATAGACTTTTTCGAAATCGGCTTCTTTAACTTAGTAATATACCTTTAAGTTTCCTCCATGTCTTTTCACGGTTTAGTGGCTCACTTCTTTTATCTTTGAATACTACTCTATTGTCTGGAGGTAACACAATTTATCTATTCGCCTACCACAGGACATCTCGGTTGCTTCCAGGTTTGGGCAATTATGAATAAAGCTGTTATAAATATCTGTGTGCAGGTTTTTGTATGAAAGTTAAGTTTTCAAGGAGAACAATTGCTGGGTAAGTGCATGTTTAATTTTGTAAGTAGTATTTTAAACTTAATTTTACCTTGCATATTGTGTGTTTTAACGAAAGTGCTTAAGCTGTGCTGGGGATTTGTGTTTCTTTCAAGAAGAGCAAGAGCCTCCTCAAGTATAAAACTCTAGTTCTCCAGCCTCCTTCCTATCCTCACCTCTTAGCCTTTCCATCCTTCTCCACCCTCTGGGGACACAGAAAATCTGATCTCAGACCCACCAAGCTAGGGTTCAGTGCCAATAACTGGTTCATACCTTCTCTGGGACAGGGAAGTAATTGCATGGTTTTTTTGTTTGTTACCATGCAGCATGTGGGATCTTAGTTCCCTGAACTCACACCCCTCTGAGTGGAAGCTTAGAGTCGTAAACACTGGACCACCAGGAAAGTCCCAACTGTTTGGCTTTTACAGGCAGTTAAAATTTGGTCGCTGCTCAGAGTACACAAAGATGCCATTTACGTCAAGCCAGATTGTTTTGAAAGTTAATAGGATTTACAGTAAACTTTTGGAATAATTCTGAAATATAATTGAACTAGTTGTACACATGTGATTAGGTTCTTCAGTTTTAATGTGTTTCATTTCTTTCTCTTCCCTGAATGCTGTTTCCTTATTGAACTGCTCGTTCATCTTCTTGATACATATATTTCTACTTTGGAAAATCACACTCGTATTTTATTAGCTCGGCAGGGCAGGAGGTAGGCCTTGTTTGTCTTTGTAATGCCTATGTAAATATTTATTGAATGAATATTTTGGAGAAAACGATCTTGTTTTTCCCTCCAGTTTGAAGATGTCTTTCCACAAGAGTCAGTCTTTACTGATCTGTACCCATGAGCATCGTTGAGATGTCATTCACATACTGATTTAACATGTATTTAAATGTGCTCTTTTCCCCCCCAGGTCACAGGGGGAGATCATCAAGGGTATGAGTTCAGCCTCAAGGGCTGTCTCTCAAGATTCAAGCCCTCAAGTCTTAGGCCTTTCTCATGAGGGTCTGGATGAGCCTGTTGCTGCTGCTGGCAGGTCCTTTACACACAGTCCCTTGGGAAGCCATTGAGGCCAGCTGCTCCTGACTCCACTGAGGATCTCTGTGTTCCTGCTTTCCAGGCGTGCCTTTGGGGGATTGATTTATAGAGGAGCCTCTGCTATAATGAGCCACTGGTACCTCAGTGACCTATATGCTGACAGCTCTTCCTTGGGTTTTCATTCTTTTCAAACTCCTCAAAGGAAGCCTGTTGTTTGGTTTGTTTAACCTCTGGGTAAAAGTAAAGGTAAACCTCTGGTGAATCAAGGTAAATTGGAAGTGGTCAAACAGGAGATGGCAAGAGGGAACATTGACATTTTAAGAATCAGTGAACTAAAATGAACTGGAATGGGTAAATTTAACTCAGATGACCATTATATCTACTACTGTGGGCAAGAAGCCCTTCAAAGAAACAGTATAGCCCTCAGAGTCAACAAAAGAGTCCGAAATGCAGTACTTGGGGGCAATCTCAAAAACAACAGAATGATCTCTGTTCATTTCCAAGGCAAACCATTCAATATCACAGTAATCCAAGTCTATGCCCCAACCAATAATGCTGAAGAAGCTGAAGTTGAACAGTTCTATGAAGACCTACAAGACCTTCTAGAACTAACACTCAAAAAAGACGTTCTTTTCATTATAGGGGACTGGAATGCAAAAGTAGGAAGTCAAGAGATACCTGGAGTAACAGGCAAGTTTGACCTTGGAGTACAAAATAAAGCAGGGCAAAGTCTAACAGAGTTTTGCTAAGAGAATCCACTGGTCATAGCACACTCTCTTCCAACAACACAAGAGAAGACTCTACATATGGACATCACCAGATAGTCAACACTGAAATCAGATTGATTATATTCTTTGCAGCCAAAGATGGAGAAGCTCTATACAGTCAGCAAAAACAAGACCAAGAGCTGACTGTCGCTCAGATCATGAACTCCTTATTGCCAAATTCAGATCAGACTTAAATTGAAGAAAGCAGAGAAAACCACTAGACCATTCAAATATGACCTAAATCAAATCCCTTATGATTATACAGTGGAAGTGATAAATAGATTTAAGGGATTAGATCTGATAGACAGAGTGCCTGAGGAATTACGGATGGAGGTTTGTGGCATTGTACAGGAGGCAGGGATCAAGACCATCCCAAAGAAAAAGAAATGCAAAAAGGCAAAATGGCTGTCTGAGGAGGACTTACAAACAGCTGAGAAAAGAAGAGAAGGTAAAGGCAAAGGAGAAAAGGAAAGATATACCCGTTTGAATGCAGAGTTCCAAAGAATATCAAGGAGAGATAAGAAAGCCTTCCTCAGAGATCAATGCAAAGAAATAGAGGAAAACAATAGAATAGGAAAGACTAGAGATCTCTTCAAGAAAATTAGAGATACCAAAGGAACATTTCATGCAAAGATGGGCCCAATAAAAGACAGAAATGGTATGGACTTAACAGAAACAGAAGATATTAAGAAGAGGTGGCAAGAATACACAGAAGAACTGTATAAAAAAGATTTTCACGACTCAGATAATCACGATGGTGTGATCACTCACCTAGAGCCAGACATCTTGGAATATGAAGTCAAGTGGGCCTTAGGAAACATCACTACAAACAAAGTTAGTGGAGGTGATGGAATTCCAGTTGAGTTATTTCAAATCCTAAAAGAGGATGCTGTGAAAGTGCTGCACTCAATATGCCAGGAAATTTGGAAAACTCAGCAGTGGCCACAGGACTGGAAAATGTCAGTTTTCATTTCAATCCCAAAGAAAGACAATGCCAAATAATATTCAAACTACCGCACAGTTGCACTCATCTCCCACACTAGCAAAGTAATGCTCAAAGTTCTCCAAGCCAGGCTTCAACAGTATGTGAACTGTGAACTTCCAGATGTTCAAGCTGGTTTTAGAAAAAGCAGAGGAACCAGAGATCAAATTGCCAACATCCGTTGGATCATCGATAAACCAAGAGAGTTCCAGAAAACCATCTACTTCTGCTTTATTGACTACGCCAAAGCCTTTGACTGTGTGAATCACAATAAACTGGAAAATTCCTAAAGATATGAGAATACCAGACCACCTGACCTGCCTCCTGAGAAATCTGTATGCAGGTCAAGAAGCAACAGTTAGAACTGGACATGGAACAATATAAACTGGTTCCAAATTGGGAAATGAGTACATCAAGGCTGTATATTGTCACCCTGCTTATTAAACTTATATGTGGAGTACATCATGCAAAATGCCATGTTGGATGAAGCACAAGCTGGAATCAAGATTGCTGGGAGAAATATCAATAACCTCAGATATGCAAATGACACCGCCCTTATGGCAGAAAGTGAAGAATGACAGAGCGTCTAGACGAAAGTGAAAGAGGAGAGTGAAAAGGTTGGCTTAAAGCTCAACATTCAGAAAACTAAGATCATGGCATCTGGTCCCATCACTTCATGGGAAATAGATGGGGAAACAAAGGTAACAGTGAGAGACTTTATTTTTTGGACTCCTAAATCACCGCAGATGGTGACTGCAGCCATGAAATTAAAAGACGCTTGCACCTTGGAAGAAAAGCCATGACCAACCTAGACAGCATATTAAAAAGCAGAGACATTACTTTGCCTAAAAAGGTCTGTCTAGTCAGAGCTACGGTTTTTCCAGTAGTCATGTACGGATGTGAGAGTTGGACTATAAAGAAAGCTAAGCACCAAAGAATTAATACTTTTGAACTGTGGTGTTGGAGAAGACTCTTGAGAGTCCCTTGGACTGCAAGGAGATCCAACCAGTCCGTCCTAAACAAAATCAGTCCTGAATATTCATTGGAAGGACTGATGCTGAAGCTGAAACTCCAATACTTTGGCTACCTGATGTAAAGAACTGACTCATTGGAAAAGACCCTGATGCTGGGAAAGATTGAAGGCAGAAGGAGAAGGGGACAACAGAGGATAAGATGGTTGGATGGCATCACCAACTCAATGCACATGAATTTGAGCAAGCTCCAAGAGTTGGTGATGGACAGGGAAGCCTGGTGTGCTGCAGTCCATGGGGCCACAAAGAGTTAGACATGACTGAGTGACTGAACTGAATTGGGTAAAGAATCTGCCTGCAATGCATCAGACCCAGTTTCAATCCCTGGGTCGGGAAGATCCCCTGGAGGAGGGCATGGCAACCCACTCCAGTATTCATGCCTGAAGAATCCCATGGAGAGAAAGGAACCCTCTTACACTGTTGGTGGGAATGCAAACTAGTACAGCCACTATGGAGAACAGTGTGGAGATTCCTCAAAAAACTGGAAATAGAACTGCCATATGATCCAGCAATCGCACTCCTGGGCATACACACCAAGGAAACCAGAATTGAAAGAGACACATGTACTCCAATGTTCATCGCAGCACTGTTTATAATAGCCAGGACATGGAAGCAACCTAGATGTCCATCTGCAGACGAATGGATAAGAAAGCTTTGGTACATGTACACAATGGAGTATTATTCAGCCATTAAAAAGAATACATTTGAATCAGTTCTAATAAGGTGGATGAAACTGGAGCCTGTTATACAGAGTGAAAAATAAAAACACCAATACAGTATACTAACGCATATATATGGAATTTAGAAAGATGCAAATGATAACCCTGTATACGAGACAGCAAAAGAGACACAGATGTATAGAACAGTCTTTGGGACTCTATGGGAGAGGGTGAGGGTGGGATGATTTGGGAGAATGGCATTGAAACACGTATGTTGTCATATGTGAAATGAATCACTAGTTCAGGGTTGATGCATGTTATAGGATGCTCGGGGCTGGCGTGCTGGGATGACCCAGAGGGAGGATAAAGGGAGGAGAGAGGTGGGAGGGGGGTTCAGGAGGGGGAACTTATGTAAACCCGGGGCGAATTCATGTCAATGTATGGCAAAACCAACCAATATAATATTGTAAAATAATTTGCCTCCAATAAAAAATAAATTAATTACTTAAAAAAAAAAAAGAATCCCATGGACAGAGGAGGCTGGCGGGCTACAGTCCATGGGATGGCAAAGAGTAGGAGTAGGACACGACTGAGGGACTAACCCACTCACTGGGTTCTTCCAATGAAGAAATAGACCCTAATTTCCAGAGAGCATTTTGAGTGAACATCACACTCAAAGTCTCTCCTCCTTCTGTACCAGGTGTGGTCCAAGAAGAGCCCTGCTCACTGAGACCCTCCTCTTCACTTAGGAGAGGGACCACTCACCCTTCCCTGCTTTACTCAGAGGTCCAGCTTCCAGTGTCCCAGGTCTTGACCTTCAGCTTCAGGGTCTTCTACCCCTTTCCTCAGAAGCCCTAGGAGAGAGCCCTCATGAAAAGCAATGTTTCTGTGGCCCTCCTCCCATCGCAGAATTCCTGTGCTGGGCATGCTGATTGGCCGTGTCTCAGTGATAGGGGCTGAACCCCTGAATGACTGGACCACCAAATGCATTGTCTCAGATACCGTGGAAATGTATTTCTAGATCACATAGCATGCAGCGGGATATTCCAGGTCAAAAGGGGCTCTAAGCCACATGACCTAGAAGTGACCTGGGCTTCTTCCAGCTGTGGCCCATGAAAGGGGAACAGAAAGTAAAGAATGCCTGCTGCTCTCTCAGAGGCATCTCATGCTGCTATGACTGGAAGTCAGTGTTATGGGCATCCCCGCCCGCAGAAGGGTCTGGGAAATACTGCCTAGCTCTCACCCAGTGAGAAGCAGCGAGAGATGGATTTTGGTGGGAAGCCCACAGCCCCTGCCACCGTCCCCACTCCTCCTCCTAAGTCCACCTACCTTCACCTTCCTGCTCTCACCCCATTTGTCACCGTTAGCATGTGACATGGGGGGTGCCCTGGCGGCTCAGTGGTAAAGAATCTGCCTGCCAGTGCAGGAGACGTGGATTTGATCCTTGGGTAGGGAAGACCCCCTGGAGCAGGAAATGGCAACCCATTCTGGTATTCTTGCCTGGGAAATCGCATTGACAGAGGAACCTTACAGGCTACAGTCCATGGGGTTGCAAAAGAGTGGGACTTGACTTGGCAACTAAACGACAACAACATGCACATGACACATGGAAAATCGTAGAACCTGGGAACTGACACAACCAGCAGTCCGCCACCCACTGCTTCTAAGGAGCAGGGAATAGAATCTTCTCACCAGTCACTGCTGTCCTAGTAACACACACGCCATAGCCCAGCACTGGTCTGCATTAGCGTTCTCGGAGGTTTTATTTTGTTTGTTTTAAATTTGTTGTTTATGCTGTTACTCACTATCTGCAGGCCTCACTGATGTATACCGGCTCCAGGGGAAATAAAAACCAAACCTTAGAAAACATCTTCCCTGAGCACAAATGTGTTTCAGAGCATCGAGCTCAGCATCAGTTTTGGGGTGTTAATCCTTGGATACATTCTCAGGATCCCATTCAGACACATTTTGTTCATGGAAAACCGGACTAGACTTGGGGTCACAGCCCTTGACACAGGGTCCTGAAGCCTCTGCCCCCACTCCAGCTGAGGCTGCTTCCTCCCACCTCCCAAGGTACAGGAGAAGTCCAGTCGATTTAGGGGAGGACTGGCCATGTATTGGGTGCCCTGTGGAATAATGTGTGCTTTTGGCTTAGAGATGGAGGAGGGGTGAAGGGGGAACGCAGTGTGAAATGTCCAGAAACCCTAGTGGTCCATGGGAATTTGGCCAACTGGAGATTGGGTTCAGTTCAGTTCAGTTCAATCGCTCAGTCGTGTCTGACTCCTTGAGACCCCATGGACTGCAGCACACCAGGCTTCCCCATCCATCAACTCCCGGAGCTTACTCAAACTCATGTCCACTGAGTCAGTGATGGCCATTCAACGATCTCATCCTCTGTCATCCCCTTCTCCTCCCGCCTTAATCTTTCCCAGCATCGGGGTCTTTTCAAATGAGTTAGTTCTTCGCATCAGGTGGCCAAAGTATTGGAGCTTCAGCTTCAGGGTCAGTCCTTCCAGTGAATATTCAGGATTGATTTCCTTTAGGATGGTCTGGTTGGATCTCCTTGCAGTCCAAGGGACTCTCAAGAGTCTTCAACACCACAGTTCAAAAGCATCGATTCTTCAGCGCTCAGCTTTCTTTATAGTCCAACTCTCACATCCATACATAACTACTGGAAAAACCATAGCTTTTACTAGATGGACCTTCTTAGGCAAAGCAATGTCTCTGCTTTTTAATATGCTGTCTAGGTTGGTCATGGCTTTTCTTCCAAGGAGCAAGCGTCTTTTAATTTCATGGTTGCAGTCACCATCTGCTGTGATTTTGGAGACTGGGTGAGACTCACTAAATTTTTTAATTTTTTTTGGTCACCATTTCTCTAATTGTTCAAAATGTAAGTGCATCCCAGTCAGGGCCTGCGTTTGCTGTTAATCACAGGGGGATTCTGCTTGTCCTGACACCCATCCCTCACTGTTTCAGGGGGCAAGAACTTGCTGGCACTCTTTGACATGTGACTTCAGTTGCACACATTCCCTGCATCCCCCTCCCAGCAACTCCCATAGCACCCCCCTCCCCACCTCATTTCCAGGTTCAGCCCTCTCCACCTTGACAGTCCCCTCCTGTGTCTCTGCCCCAGATTCCCTGTGAGAACTTTCCAGTGCTGCCCCTCCCCCAGGCCGACCCTCAGGAGAGCCAGTGCCTGGACCGCATGCTGAGACCTGAGTACTGGACTCATGCCACCCCCCCACTCCACCAGCACCCCCACCCCCGCCTCCATCTGCATTCTGCAGAGGGGTTAGTTCTTCTCGTGCCCCCCCTCCCACCCCCCATAACTGTCCTTATCCTGTTCCCACAGCCAGGGACCTCCTGTGTGTGCTTCCTGACCTTGGAGCCTGCATGGGTAATCAGGTACTGAGGGTCAGTCCCACCTCCACACCCTCCTTCCTACTGTTTTCCCAGCCTGGAGTTTCCTGACCTGTTCCTTTCTATTAGGTTTATCTTATTTGGCTCAAGGCCCGCCTCCTCCAGACAGCCTTTCTTGAGCTCTACCTCCACTCGAACTGGACATAGAACAACATACTGGTTCTGAATCGGGAAAGGAGTATGTCAAGGCTGTATATTGTCACCCTGCTTATTTAACTTACATGCAGAAGGAAATGGTAACCCACTCCAGTATTCTTGCCTGGAGAATCCCATGGACGGAGAAGCCTGGTAGGCTACAGTCCACGGGGTCGCAGAGTTGGACACGACTGAGCGACTGAACGGTACGGAACAGAGAGTGCATCATGAGGAACGCTGGGCTGGAGGAAGCACAAGCTGGAATCCAGATTGCCGGGAGAAATATCAATAACCTCAGATATGCAGATGACACCACCCTTATGGCAGAAAGTGAAGAAGAACAAAAGAGCCTCTTGATGCAAGTGAAAGAGGAGAGTGAAAAAGTGGCTTAAAACTCAACATTCAGAAAACTAAGATCATGGCATCTGGTCCCATCACTTCATGACAGATAGACGGGGAAACAGTGGAAACAGTGGCAGACATTCTGCACTGCAGATGGTGATTGCAGCCATGAAATTAAGATATTTGCTCCTTGGAAGGAAAGTTATGACCAACTTAGACAGCAAATTAAAAAGCAGAAACATTACTTTGCCAACAAAGGTCCATCTAGTCAAGGCTATGGTTTTTCGAGTGGTCATGGATGGATGTGAGAGTTGGACTGTAAAGAAAGCTGAATGCTGAAGAATTGATGCTTTTGAACTGTGGTGTTGGAGAAGACTCTTGAGAGTCCCTTGGACTGCAAAGAGATCCAATCAGTCCACCCTAAAGGAAATCAGTCCTGAATATTCATTGGAAGGACTGATGTTGAAGCTGAAACTCCAATACTTTGGCCATCTGATGAGAAGAGCTGACTCATTGGAAAAGACCCTGGGAAAGATTGAAGGCAGGAGGAGAAGGGGACGACAGAGGATGAGATGGTTTGATGGCATCACGGACTCAATGGACATGAGTTTGAGTAAACTCTGGGAGTTGGTGATAGACAGGGAGGCCTGGTGTTCTACAGTCCATGGCGTCGCAAAGAGTTGTACACGACTGAGTGACTGAATTGACCGAACTGACTGACCTTGGCTTGAGTAGCTCTTGCTGAAACTGCCCAACTCAGATTGGACTCAAACCCAGCCAGAACCCAGATTGGGACTTGATCCCATGGGTTGTGACTCAAATTCACTGTCTTTTAATTGAAATCGCATACTGGTCTCAGGACTTAAAGAAGCTGAGATTCTTTATGTGTCAGTGCAGAAGGAATTCAGTGAGAGGAAAAGTGATAGGTTAAAAGTGTATTTATTTAGAGAGACAACACATTCTGTAGACAGAATATGGTCTGTCTCAAAAGGTAAAA
The DNA here is from genome assembly GCF_049115385.1 of Moschus berezovskii. Lineage (NCBI taxonomy): Eukaryota > Metazoa > Chordata > Mammalia > Artiodactyla > Moschidae > Moschus > Moschus berezovskii. The sequence continues at coordinate 17,852,637 of NC_142475.1, read as the reverse complement.
GCATTCCTGAAATAAGGGGTGGTTAGTTTTTATGGGCTGAGTAATTTTATAGGCTAATGAGTGGGAGGATTATTCTAACTAGATTATTCTAACTATTTCAAGGAAGGGGCAAGGATTTCCAGGAATCAGACCACCACCCATTTTTTGGCCTTTTATGGTTGGCCTCTGTTGTGACATGGGTTTGTGTGTCATTAAGCATATGACTGAATAATAAGGCTCAAGGTCCACTGGAAGTCCAACCTTATGCCATCTTGAGCCTAATGCATTCTAAGAAGGTTGTATCGTATCCACAACGGCTTCTTTTAAAGGTTGTGCTCTGCCCCCTTCCCTCCTGTTTCATTACCAGGTCCAGCTGAGTGGGCCTTAAGCATAGTCCTCTGTGAAGAGAAGTGACTCAGTCATGTCCGACTCTTTGCAACCCCAGGGACTGTAGCCCTGCCAAGCCCCTCTATCCATGAGATTTTCCAGGCAAGAATACCAGAGTGGGTTGCCATTTCGTTCTCCAGGGGATCTTCCCGACCCAGGGATCAAACCCGGGTCTCCCACACTGCAGGCAGAATCTTTACCACCAGGGAAGCCCTAGAGTCCTCTACTGGAGTAAAAACCCTAGAAATTCTGCAAGATGAAGCTATTGAAATTGTGTCGGAGACAATAAACTGCCCCTCCCTGTTAGTTAATAGAAACTTTCAGCCACACATTTAGCCACAAAAGGGTGGGAAGTATACTTACCTTGCAGTGGTAGAGAGTGTAGGAATACCAGGTGAATCCACTCTCTAGTGTGTGTGCATGCATATTTAGGCATGTCCAACTCTTTGCCGCTCCACCACCTGTAGCTCAAGGTCCTCTGTCAATGGAATTTTCCCAGCAAGAATGTTGGAGTGGGTAGCCGTTTCCTTCTCCAAGGATCAACCCAACCCAGAGATCGAACCCACATCTCTTGTGTCTCCTGCATTGGCAGGCAGATTCTCTACCACTGAGCCACCTGGGACTGTGGTCAAAAAGTGACCCCTGCCTTTGTTTTGTGTGCGTGGTACAGCCTCAGTGAACCTGTACCACAGATGGGATTCAAACACAATCTTCCAGCTGAAGCTGCACAGCTTGTCTCAGGACATATGAAGCTCAGGCTCTTTGTGCTGGTGCAGAAGGAGCTCAGCAAGAGGCAAAGTGATAGGTAAGAAGAAAATTGATTAATATCATATCCTTTGTAAAGAGGTTGTGGGAAAATGATGCATGAGAGGATGGTCACGTCCCAGGTCTTGGGTGAGTTCCTGAGATGGATGCCAAGTGAGGGTCTTTGGCTTGGAGCAGGAGAGAATTCAAGAGGGAGCCACAGTCACGTGAAGGAAGTGATACGCATTCTGAATCCTTTCATTTCAGACTGGGACTTCACTCACGTGTTGGGACTTGAATCCAGTCAAAACCCACAGTCTTCCAACTGAGATCACATACCTGGTTTCAGGACCCAATGAAGCTCAGGTTCTTGATGTCTCATTGCAGAACTCAGTGACCGACAAATTGATAGGTGAAAACTGGATTTACTTAAAGAGAAACATCCTCCAAAGACAGAGGGTGGGCCCTCACAGAGGGTGAGGGCAGTGGCCTCAAAATGTGGTATGGTCAGCTTTTATGGTCTGGGTAATGACTGAGAGGATTATTCCAACTACTTTGGAGAAAGGACAGAGATTTCCAGGAATTAGGCCACTGTCCACTTTTTGATTTTGATGGTCAGTGTTGGAGCTGTCATGGTGTCCTGGGTATGTCACTTAGCTTGCTGAAAGTGTTAGTTGCTCAGTCATGTCTGACTCTTTGTGACCACATGGACTGTAGCCCACCAGGCTCCTCTGCCCATGGAATTCTCCAGGCAAGAATACTAGAGTGGGTTGCCATTCCCTCTCCAGGGTATCTTCCTGACCCAGGGATTGAACTTTAGTCTCCCGCATTGCAGGCAGATTCTTTTCCATCTGAGCCACCAGGGAAGCCCTGCCAAGCTTGCTGATGTGTTACAATGAGCGTAAACTGAGGGTCAAGGTCTAGTGGAAATTGACTTGTCTGCCATCTTGGGCCTGTTTCATTCCAAGCAGTTTATGTTGTTTCCTTGGGCTATTTCATTCTTTCAAAAGTTGTGCCCTGCCCCCTTCCCTTCTGTTTCAGTTCCATAGGCAGAATGCAGTCCATTTCAAGTGGTGAGCGCAGTGGTGAAATATGGGCTGGTTAGTTTCTATGAGATGGGTAATTTCATAGGGTAATGAGTGGGAAGATTATTCCAACTATTTTGGGGAAGGGACAGACCCTACCAAGAATTGGGCCATGCCCACTTTTTGACCTTTTATGGTTGGCCTCGGAACTGTCATTGTGCCACTGAGGGTATCGTTTAACATATGCTAATGTATTACAATGGATTTACAGTGAGGCTCAAGGTCTACTGGGAGTTCAATCTTCTGCCATGTTGGAGCTAGTTGATTTTAACCATTTTATGTCATCTACTCAAAAATTATGTCATTCCTTTATTTTTTTTTAATTTTATTGACGTATAATTGATTTACAATGCTGTATTAATTTCTGCTGTACAACAAAGTGGTTCATGTATATATATATACACTCTTTTTCATATTGTTTTCCACTATGGATTATCACAGGATACTGAATGGAGTTCCCTGTGCTGTACTGTAGGACCTTGTTGCTTATCTATATATACTAGTTTGCATCTGCTAATCCCAAACTCCCAATCCTTCCCTCCCCTTTGGCGACCATAAGTTTGTTCTCTATGTCTGAGTCTGTTTCTGTTTCATAGGTGTCTTCCCTTAAGTCCTATTTTAGATTCCACGTATAAGTTATATTATATGGTAGTTGTCTTTGTCTTTCTGATGGACTTAGCTGACTGCGATAATTTCTAGGTCCATCCATATTGCTGCATTATTTCATTCTTTTTTATGGCTGAGTAATGTTCTATTGTGGGCTTCCCAGGTGGTGCTAGTGGTAAAGAACCCACCTGCCAGAGTAGGAAATGCGGGTTTGATCCCTGGGTCAGGGAGATCCCCTGGAGGAGGGCATGGCAACTGACTCCAATACCTGGAGAATCCCACGGACAGAGGAAGCTAGCAGGCAAGGGTTCACAGGGTCACAAAGAGTCGGACATGACTGAAACACCTTAGCATCAGTTCAGTTCAGTTCAGTTCAGTCGCTCAGTCGTGTCCGACTCTCTGCGACCCCATGAATCACAGCACGCCAGGCCTCCCTGTCCATCACCAACTCCCAGAGTTCACTCAAACTCATGTCCACAGAGTCGATGATGCCATCCAGCCATCTCATTCTCGGTTGTCCCCTTCTCCTCCTGCCCCCAACCTTTCCCAGCATCAGAGTCTTCTCCAGTGAGTCAACTCGTCTCATGAGGTGGCCAAAGTATTGCAGTTTCAGCTTTCGCATCAGTCCTCTACTGTATACATGTATATGTATATGTATATATACACACCACATTTTGTTTATTCAGTCATCTGTTGATGAACATTTAGGTTGTTTCCATGTTTTGACTATTGTATATAGTGCTGCTATGAACATAGGGGTGCACTTATCTTTTTGAATTGTAGTTTTTCTGGATATATGCCCAGGAGTGGGGTTGCTGGATACATGAAAACTCTTTTTTAGTTATATCATTCTTTTAAAAGTTATGCCCTGCCTGTCCCCTTACAGCAGGGAAATGCCAGTAACTAACTAAAATACAGATTTCTGGTCTCCTTCACTTGGACCTAGTGAACCAGGAGCTCTGAAGGTACAGGCCAGGAATCTTCATCTTTATCAGGCACTGTCTTAACTTGGCTGTGGTTAGCTGTTTGGCACGAGATGCTGTAACCTTGGTCCTTCCACCCCAAGGGACTTGCAGCATCCCCTGTGGTCCTAGGGCCTCTTGCTTCAGTAGCTAAGGCCTGATAGCTCCACCTTAGAACCCCAGGCCAAGACTCACCCCTGGTTTTGGCACATCATCCTACACCATTTTGCCTAATTGGGCAATCTATAAATATTTATTGAACTGACCTAGGACTCTCAAGGGCAAGGTCATGTTTTCTTTATTTCTTTGGGGCCAACTTCCAGTGTGTAGTAAGCATTCACTCTATCCCTGAGAGCAGGTTGATAGATGAGGTCACAGATCCAGGACACACCTGCGCAAAGAGACGGGAGAGGAGACAGCAGCTCTAGTTTACGCTAGCTTCCCCACTCCTCAGGGTCTTTCTAGAGGAAGAGGAAGCTATATTGTTTATGTTCACAATACACACATTTGCAACTGGGCAGAAACTCTTGGTTTGAGTCAGGAAAGGCAGATGTCATTGCAGGTGTGTTTTCTAAGAAAGTCAACATGGGTGAGTGAATGAGGTTGACTGTCTTGACAATAGCTTGGCCAACCTGAACTTGTGTACACAGTTTTGTTTTTTGTTCTCCAAGATCAGGGCCATGTTAACAGTCCTTGGTGGGCTTCCTGGGTATCAGCTTAAATGGAGAAGACAGAGCTCTGAGTTATGCAGGGAAGGAGCCCGCCAGCCATGGACATGGCTGTGATTAAATTTAAACTTTTATGGGTAAAATAAGTTTGCCCTTAAGCTAAAGACCAAAAAGAAGTTGGAAAAAACTTAAGTGAGCCCTCAGACCATGAACTAAGAGAGAACCGAAAATGAATGGATTCCTGTTGTAGCCAGAAAATGCACATAGACACACATGGGAACAAGTGGGAATTATTGGCTCATAGGATTTGAGTGAACTCCAGGAGTTGGTAATGGACAGGGAGGCCTGGCGTGCTGTGATTCATGGGGTCGCAGAGAGTCGGACACGACTGAGCGACTGAACTGAACTGAACTGAAGAATTGTTCAGGGTTTCCCAGGAAAAGAATCTCTCTGCAAGGCAGGAGGTGTGGGTTTCATCCCTGAGTTGGAAAGATCTCTGGAGAAGGAAATGGCAAGCCACTCCAGTATTCCTGCCTGGGAAATCCCATGAACAGAGGAGGAGCCTGATGAGTTTCAGTTCCACAGGGTCACAAAAGAGTTGGACATGACTTAGTGACTAAACAACAACAAGGATTGTTCAGGATTGTGGAAAGCAAATTATTTTTATTAGCAAGTATATACAGAGCAATGTTACAGACTGGCCTCTCTGCTGGGATACAAGAAGTATTCAGAACAGCCCCTACCATCTCTGGATGAAGAGCTAAGCCCTCTCCAGAGAGAATCACACAGAGGTTCTCAAAATAAGCTTGCCTGCCTAAATGGCAAGGAAACTTCTTGAAGGGACAGAGTCTGCTGCTGCTGCTGCTAAGTCACTTCAGTCGTGTCCGACTCTGTGTGACCCCATAGACGGTAGCCGACCAGGCTCCAATGTCCCTGGGATTCTCCAGGCAAGAATACTGGAGTGGGTTGCCATTTCCTTCTCCAATGTGTGGGTCTTAGCTTGAATCCTGAATCCTTGATTTTTTAATATCTTAAGTGCTTATATAGATCAAAGTTACTTGTCTTAGGGTACATAATTGCAAGCAACAGAAACAAACTTTGACTGGTTCAGGAAAAACAAAAGTTTAAAAAAGTATAACTGGGAACTAGTCTGAGAAAATGGGCAGAAACCACAGAGGCTGGAGAGTGGGAAGTATCACTGTTTAACCCTATGGGAACAGCCTGGTAAGGACACTGCTGTCACCACTGCAAGTCTAGGATTCCAGGGCTTCCAATTTAAAATCATGCCCACATCCTAGCTGCAAGGGAGGCTGGAAAGTTCTGATTTTTAGTGGGAGGTGGATACTCATGCATGAGGTAGAGAATTCCCCAAACATTAAAAGGGGGTTCAGCAGCCAAAACAAGTGACAAATGCTTACCACACTTTCCATATCTAATATAGGAAGAGAAAGTATGAATGTGACAGAATATTCATTATCATTTTCCAAAAAGGAAAACTGAAGGATGGGAATTGTGCAGGTTACCAATGCAATAAGATTCTGCTCAGTGGGAATTAGGTAAGTTTTAGGGGGAAGGAGAACCTTAAAGACTTTGGAGGCATGGGATAAATGGAGAAGAGGTAGGGAGGTTTTCCAGGCTGGGAAACCACCCAGAGGTCAAAATTAGCCACATGGGTGTGGGGGCAGGGAGGAGAAATTCCAACCTCCCTACCAAGCCAGCCTTCTCCAGGCTCAAGCTCTGACATGGGAAGACTTGTCTTATCCAACATCTGTTGCAGATTCTTCAGCATCACCCAGAAGTCCTGTTCTCATATAACATTTATCAATAACATCATGATATGGCTCAGTAGTTAAGAATCTACCCACCAATGCAGGAGATGTGGATTTAAACCCAGGATCAGGAAGATTCTCCTGGAGGAGAAAATAGCAATCCATTCCAGTATGCTTGCCTGGAGAATCCCATGGACAGAGGAGGCTGGTGGGCTACAGTCCATGGGGTCACAAAGAGTTGGACACAACTGAGCATGCACACAGTGCACCTCAGATTAATTATCACAAGAATGGCATCACCACTACTCTGACAATCATTGACTTTTTTTTTTTTACCTTGTTTTGTTTGTTTGTTTGCAAAGGTACATGTTTAAATAGAAAACGATCTGAAACCTGTTTAGGACTGTCTCTCTCTTGGGCCTTTTGCTTTACAAGATTTACCCTCTTAGGGTTGGAAGATCCTGACAGAGCAACTGAATGCAAAAAAAAAAAAAAAGAAAAAGAAGAAAAGAAACTTTTCTAAAAAAACAGGCACTTTGTAGATAGTGAGTTGATATACATATATATGCACTCTCTATATATGTATATGTCGATACACTGGGGATGTGGCTCCCCACCGAGACCGCTGGGGCCACTGCTGAGGAAGTTCCAATAGAGTTGCCAAACAGATTCATCCATTCTGCCACTAGAATTGAAAACGGTGGGGGAACTGCTGTGGCTTCCGTCGGCGTCAACGCCATTATTCTGGGTGGGCAGATTTGGGTTTAATAGCCTGCTGCCATTCGAGGTGGTGGTGCAGGGCGGTAGCATTCTGGAAGGAGACCGATCTCCCCCCTGGCACCATGGGGAACTGATAGGATCCTGGGTGCCATAGTAGAGATATGGCGTGCTGCTGGTCTGGAAGGGTCCGCTCTGGCTTTGGGAGGAGCCGGGGTAGGGTGGTGGCAGGTAGGTGTGGTAGTGGGTGGTGGCGGACATACCGAGGGACATGCCTGAGGTGGCTGGCGGGGTGTAAGTAAAGGTGACTGGATAGTGCATTCGCGGGTTGGAGAAGCGGCTCTCAGTGAGGGAGGAAATGCTTGAGAACTGCCTGTGGTCTGAGAAAGGGCCCAGTTCTGAAGCACCTGCCTGGCTCTTCTTACTGAGAGTGGAAGGCCAGAGGCAGAAGTCAGAGGTGGCAGTGTCATCATCTGTAAAACGAGGGATGAGCTCTAAGTTCCCTTCTGGTTCTACCGTTCTATCACCGTGAATCCCAAGACAGCCAATCATTGACTTTTAAGTGGAATGTTTAGTTGGTTTATATTTAATGTAATTAATACATTGATGTGGTTATTTGCTATTTGCTTTTAGTTTGTTCAATCTATTTTTTATTCTTCAGTTCCTTTGCCCTCCTTTCTTTGGAGTTAATTTTTTACAATTATATTTTAATCTACCTACTGGCTTTTTAGCTATCCCTATTTGCATTTGTTTTTAGTAGGCACTCTAGGGATTTTAATATTCTTAACTTCCCATAATTGTACCCTTTCACAAAAATGTAAGAATTTTACAATTATATAGTTTCATTCATAGCCTTCATCTATAAGCTATTGTTGTCATATATATTACATCTACATATACTGTATGTACTTTATGATATGTGCTCTACATTTAGCTCTGAACATTCATACTTTTAGGGGATATTAACAGAAAAATAGACTCTTACATGTACCCACAAATTTAGCATTTCTAGTTTACCTCATCACTGATGATTTGTGTTTGATCTGATCTCATTTCTCTTCAGCATGAAATAACTTTCTTTAACATTTCTTGAAGTTTAGATCTGTTCATGATTAATTATTTTAATTTTCATTTATATGAAAGTGTCCATTTCACCTTCATTTCTTGAAGTGTATTTCCTCTGAATATAGAATTCTTGGTTGAAGGGTGTCTTTGTTTTTTCCTTCCAGCACTTGATGCACAGGGTTTGGGGCAAAGTTAATTATCACCGTTTTATAGATCTGAAGATGCCAAGACTGTAAAGAGAAGTCAGAAATTATGACTCCAGGCCTCCTGTTCTCTGCTAAGTTACTCAACTGTCATCTTCCTCTTGCCACCCATTTCCCTACTTCTTCAATGAGATGAGCTCTTGCCTAAAAAGAGTTTATCGTTTACATTTACTGGCCTGGGAGTTTCCCCTCACTCCAGACCTCTTGTTAGATAAGGACATCCTGTCTTGAAGCTTTTTTGTCTTTTATTCCCGCTTGAAGGGCTAGAGCATACCCACTGCCTAAGAGGAAAGACCCGTTCTCTCAAATGCTTTTCTTCTTGGCCACACACCCTAGTCTTGAGCTCACATTGTGATCCAACCACTTCTTCAAAGTGGTTTAGCTTATTATTAACAGTGTTCTTCAGGCTTTATCTAAAACTTGGCTGGTGCAGCTGGAGGCAGCAAGGAGTGAGAGCTGGCGTTGTCCACTCCTCAGGTCTCCGTATTAGGAGGCTTCTGGCAGCTGCTCCTCTCAGATTTTCCCTCTCCAGCACCCCCCATACCACAAATAGACTTTTAATAAAGCCACAGTGGTGGGTTCTGCTTAAAAAAAAAACAACAACACTTCTGCCTCCTGCTGAAACTGTGAGAGAAGCTTGATTTTGAAAAAAGCTAAGTTTTATCTAGGTTATAAAGTTGTCTGAAGGCTGCATTGGGATGTACTTCTTAAACGTTTGAATTCAAATGTTTTTAGAAAGGACAGGCTTCACCAATCTCTATTTTGTTTTGACTAGCTCCTTCAAGTGTCTAGATGTGTAACCCTGGTGCGTGCCCAGGCACTCAGTTGTGTGATCCCATGGACCGTAGCCTGCCAGACTCCTCTGTCCATGGAGTTCTCCAAGCAAGAATAGTAAAGTGAGTTGCCATTTCCTTCTTCATGGGAATCTTCCCAACCCAGGGATCAAACCTGAGTCTCCTGCATTGGGGAGCAGATTCTTTACCACTGCACCACCTGAGAAACCTTGTAGCAAGTTCTCTCTGGGAGCAACTAGCAGAATACAAGGCACCTGGGATTTTGGCTCAACCACTGGCACCTGAGTAAAGGGTCCAAAGCCCAGAGAGCATCAGCAGTAATAGGTTCACATCTGAATGTGACCATCAAAGACATGGAAACACACTTCCTATGGCCCCAATACCAGCCCACCCATTCTAGGTCCAACAGGAGCTGCTGGAAGTACAGACTCAGTGTCTAGGGGCCACCTAGAGTCCATGACTGTGGTCCCTTCCTCCATCTTCAAAGTACATCACTCCAATCTCTGCCTCTGTGGTCAAGCTGCCTTCTCCTCTGCTCAAGTCAAATCTCCCCTCTGTCTCCCTCTTGAAGGATACTTGTAATTACATTAAGGGCCACCCCGATGACCCAGCATAACTCTCAAGATCCTTAATTTCATCACATCTGCAAAATCCCTTTTGCTATCTAAGGTAACATTCACAGGATCTGATGATTAGGATGGAGACATATCTTGGAGGACCCAGTAACCTGGCAAATCCTCATTGGCCCTCTGGGTTCAGACTTGCTCTTTTTCTTCTAAGAGACTTCCCCAATGTCTAAGATGCATTCAGGGGTCAGGCTCCCTAGTGTAGTGCATCGCACACCAGATTGTAATTGTCCTTTTGTCATTCTTCTGTCTCTTCTGCTTGAGGGCTAGGATCTCACCCATCTTCTTCCCCTTGGCATCCCTATGCTCTAGCTCACAATGTGTACTCAATATATATTTGTAGGATGGAAAGTGCCCCTCTGACAGCAAGAGGATGAGCAGCCCAGATGGAAGTAGGCACAGAGGTCCCCTGGTCAAGGTGATAAAGGGGCCTGCAGAAAGCAGGGCCGGAGTGGGGTGTGCTGGCTGCACAGGCCACATTATGCTCTGGAGGTGCCTCCCTTGTGTTTGGAGCTGAGAGCTCTGCATCAGGGGTACAACAGTCCACCAGCAGTGCAGCCCTGGGCTCCTTAAGCCACGCGCACTGTTCACTGCAAATTCCCTGCTGCTCTGGCCCCAGGAACAGGGACTTTGGGAACAGATGCTTGGAGGCCAACTTCACTGCTCCTCTGTGGTGGTCTGTGGCAGGCTCCTTTCATTACTGATTAGCTTTTCAGGGAAATATAATCATTAGGCAAATTCCACTCACCTATCAGGGAAGATATATACATAAGTAAACATTAACCTGGATACAAGGGTTTACCACCCACAGCTGCCCTTGGGCACATGGGCAGTGCCAGTTTGCCCTGGGTCCAGGTGGCTGCTTGGTTGAAGGGTAACTGATGGTATCATGCTTTCAATTTACTCCAACAGATACATGTTCCAAGGGAACATGACCCTTGGAATATGAACTTACACATCACCAAGCTTTACCTACCAGCAACAAACACAAACACACATACCCCTCAAAGCTATGTTATGGCACAACTGCATGTGTTTATTTCTGTCAAGGCTAATTTAAATTTTGTTATTTATGCCAAAACCTATAAGTCAATAAAAATGTCCTTCAGATCAGGGATGCAAAGGAAAAGAAGTCTTGGTAATCTAAGACCTTGCTATAGCAAGCATCCTGCCCTTAACTCATTTTTTTTTTTTAAGCGTGGACCACTTTTTAAATCTTTATTGAATTTGTTACAATGCTGCTTACATTTTATTTTTTGGCTGCTAGAGGCATGTGGGATCTTAGTGCTCTGACAGGGGCTGAACCCACACCCCCTGTATTGGGAGGCAAAGTCTTCACCACTGGACCACCAGGGAAGTCCCCTGCACTTTACTCTTGTGGGCAGCAAGCTGGGGCTGTTGACTGGTGTGTGTTTTCTTCTGCTGTGTGGTTGAGGTCATGTGGGTGTGACTTTCTGCTTTGGATGGTTAAGGGTGGAAACAGGGTTGGGGAGTCTGGTCAACCCTCAAGCAGTGTACAGCTTTTGGAGACCACAAATATCAGGATGGTGTAAGATCACCCCCTTCCGTGGAGCCCACCAGGAAGCCATCCTCAGCCCCTTGGGTGTCTGGCTTCTGGTGCCTGGAAATTCTGGAACACACACTCAGAACATTGGTCCTCTTGGAAGCCTAAAATCCTCATTCCAGGATGACCCCTCAGCTGACCCCTTCTAGACAGTTCAGAGAATGTTCTTCCTTCTTTCCCCGAGAAGCTGCTTTCCACCCTCAACTTTCCTCCGCCCCTTCCCTCTACTCCGTCTTTAAGTGACTCTCTAACTCTGGGCCTCCATTTGAGGTCCCGTGTTTGCTGGCATCCCAGGCAAGGGAGAAAGCAACCCTGAGAGAGGGCTCTTAGAATGAATCAGAGCTCTGTACTTGCCTCTGGCACGTCACACAACGAGCATCAGTGATAAAACTGGGATTTCTTTTCTCTTTCACCAAACCTGAACTGACAGGCAGTTTAAGGTCACAATGAAAGGCATGGATTTTGGAGACAGGGATACCTGGGTTGGGACTTCAGTGTTTAAGAATTCGCCAGCCAAGGCAGGGGAAACAGGTTCAATCCCTGGTCTGGGATGATCCCACATTGCCTCAGGGCAACAAAGCCCATGTGCCACAACTACCGAGCCCACAATCTAGAGCCCATGATCTGCAACTACCGAAGCCTGAACACCTAGAGCCTGTGCTCCACAAGAGAAGCCACAGCAATGAGAAGCCTGTGTACTGCAACTAGAGAGTAGCTCCCACTTGTCACCTGCTGCAACTAGAGAAAGTCCACATGCAGCAACGAAGACCCAGCACAGTCAGAAATAAATTTTAAAAATAGTAAAAGATATACCTGGGTTAGTGGAGGCTCTGCTATTTATAAGCTGTATGCTGTTATTTGCCTTACTACTCTTTAGTTTCCCCATCTGTAAAATGGAATAACAGTGATACCTACCTCACAGGGTCCTGATAAGAACTAAATGAGATTGTGCGTGTAAAGGGCTTAACAATTCCTTGCATATGCAGCAAGTGATCAATGAACATTTAGTTCAGTTCAGTCGCTCAGTCGTGTCTGCGACCCCATGAACCACAGCACGCCAGGCCTCCTTGTCCATCACCAACTCTCGGAGTCCACCCAAACCCATGTCCATCGAGTCAGTGATGCCATCCAACCATCTCATCCTCTGTCGTCCCCTTCTCCTCCTGCCCTCAATCTTTCCCAACATCAGGGTCTTTTCAAATGAGTCAGCCCTTTGCATCAGGGGGCCAACATATTGGAGTTTCAGCTTCAGCATCAGTCCTTCCAATGAACACCCAGGACTGATCTCCTTTATTAGTTACTGTTATTTTTGGCAGCTGTAAGATTGTGGGTAACATAAGAGCCTCATATAGAAACTATGGTTAGACAATGCAGGTGAATCAACTTCTGAGGCACCTCTATCCTAAATTCAGGGCAAATGGAGGTATGGATGGTGAAACACCACGTATGGTGGGTGGAAAACCTCTCCAAGAGCACACTCGGGGTCAGGTCATGTAGGGTGGAATTCTGAATGTCTCCTCCCGCAGGCTGCCTGGATCTCTAAGCAAATGAAAAGAATTATATCTAGACTTCCCTGCTGTTTTTGTTGAGAATCTGGCCCAAAGAAGAGTGTTTCAACAGAAACTGCCACAAGCAAGGGTTTGCGTCAGAGGAAGAAGGCTGAGCCACCCTCTAGGGAGGAGCCAGGCCATCCAGCCTTGTGTGACAGGTCAGAAAAAAGGAAGAAAATGGTTCAGCGTTAGCTTTAACTCACAGCCTGATGAGGTCAGAAGCTGCTTCCCACAGGTATCAGGCCAGAATCTTGAAAGAAGGAATTTCTCAGGGCTGAAGTAACCACAAACAGATCCAACTGGTTTTCGTGGCGGGTAATGTTTATTTAACATTACATCCAGATGTCTACGCCGTGAGACACAGACATTGGCACCAGAAAGTGTTTATCCAAATTTTTGTTCAACTCCAGACTGAGTTAGATACTGGGACAAATCAAACTGAAACCAAATTGCAGACCCCACCCTTATGAGGAAGGGCTGGAACTGGTCCCAGGGTTCAGCAAAAAGCGGACAAGAAACCAAAAGACGGGAATCATAAGAGCAAGAAGGACTTGCCCGGCATTCTCAGCTGTTTTCCTATTCCAGGAAAAAAATGCTAAGTCGTGGACATGGCGAAGTAATCAGGGGCTGTGTTAGGATCTGGTTTCCTAGGTGAGCCCGGGACAGTGACAAAGCCCCCTTCCTGGAACCACGTGGCTCCTTCCCATCACTAGGCAGCTAAGGAGTCACTCTGCTTAGCAACCTCCCTGCGATGTTGGGAAGTGAATGCTCCATGCCACCCCCTCCCCCGCCCCCAAAACTGGCTTAACTCTGCTGAGTTCCTTTTTCTTGGTCTTTCTACTGAACTTAAGCATCAACATCCTCTATTGGGGCGATGACTTCCTGTTCTGGCAAAGAAGTGGAAATGGTTTAATGGTTGTTTTTTGTTTGTTTCTACCCTGATGTTGGCTACAAACTTGGGTTTGTATTTTTAGGTTTGACTTCAGGTAGCAGGAGAGAAAACAATGAGATCGGGCCAAGGGCTCCAGTAGAGAATCAGCTCAGGCCAACATTCACGTGACTTCTGGGGGATATTCCCAGTGCACTGTCCTAAGAAGGGAAATTTCCATAAGTGTTCTTCCCGTGAAAAAAAGAGAAGAGGTATAGATACAGGATTTCAGATAGGAGCCTCCATCAGCTAATATTCACCCCAGAGTCCCACTTACACCTGGGCCTCAGAACAATGATAAAACGTTTCTCCACAAACACTGTGTTTGAAGCATCTGAAAAATCGTTTATTTGTAGCTTACTATTATAGACCTCTACGACTGAGAGGCTGTTATCTTTAAAATAGTCTATACACTTCACTCTTCCTTCAATGGATAAAGGGTGAAGGGATTGGAAAAGAGAGGACTCCACCTCACTCTGTATCACTCCACTTCCCACCAATGTGTAAACTATTAGGGCAAACTTTCTTTGGCAAGCAGAAGGTAAGTCTGAAAGAGCTGCAGTAACTGGTGACAAAGTTTTCCCCCTGGCAGATTAAAGCAAATAACTTTGTTGTCAAATCTTTATCCCTGAAGTCACAAGGCAATCTGGAGCACTTGCCATCACAGAAATTGCAAAAGTGGGTCCATGTGCTTGGAGTGAGGTTAGGAAACAGAATATTTGACTGAGAAGATAAGACAGAAAACGGAGTCTTTGTTTTCTGTGGAATGAGCACGGAGAGAATTTTCTAGATACTTGGTTTTTAAACATTGCATTTGTGTGAATGGGGCATACCAGGGTATAAGACTAGCATCATATCCTAGAAACAGGGAATCCTGCTGAGCTGTCTATGTTCTCAGGGAGCCTCCCGTGGGTCTCAAATAAATGCTGTGAGACCCAGAGTGGAGACTGGATATTTGGGGTGACAATCATCTTGGAGTGTTTGTTCTCATACACAGACATTAGAAGGGGGCTAGAAACCTGTTCACGGTTTACATACTGCTGAAGCCTGGCTTGGAGAATTTTGAGCATGACTTTGCTAGCGTGTGAGATGAGTGCAATTGTGCGGTAGTTTGAGCATTCTTTGGCATTGCCTTTCTTTGGGATTGGAGTGAAGACTGACCTTTTCCAGTCCTGTGGCCACTGCTGAGTTTTCCAAATCTGCTGGCATATTGAGTGCAGCACTTTCACAGCATCATCTTTCAAGACTTGAAATAGCTCAACTGGAATTCCATCACCACCACTAGCTTTGTTAGTAGTGATGCTTTCTAAGGCCCACTTGACTTCACATTCCAAGATGTCTGGCTCTAGGTCAGTGATCACGTTATCATGACTATCTTGGTCGTGAAGATCTTTTTTGTACAGTTCTTCTGTGTATTCCTGCCACCTCTTCTTAATATCTTCTGCTTCTGTTAGGTCCATACCATTTCTGTCCTTTATCGAGCCCATCTTTGCATGAAATGTTCCCTTGGAATCTCTAATTTTCTTGAAGAGGTCTCTTGTTTTTCCTATTCTGTTGTTTTCCTCTATTTCTTTGCATTGATCACTGAGGAAGTCTTTCTTATCTCTCCTTGCTATTCTTTGGAACTCTGCATTCAGATGCTTATATCTTTCCTTTTCTCCTTTGCTTTTCGTTCTCTTCTTTTCACAGCTATTTGTAAGGCCTCCTCAGACAGCCATTTCGCTCTTTTGAATTTCTTTTCCATGGGGATGGTCTTGGTCCCTGTCTCCT
This sequence comes from Moschus berezovskii, assembly GCF_049115385.1. Lineage (NCBI taxonomy): Eukaryota > Metazoa > Chordata > Mammalia > Artiodactyla > Moschidae > Moschus > Moschus berezovskii. The sequence continues at coordinate 17,837,220 of NC_142475.1, read as the reverse complement.
GTACAATGTCACGAACCTCCGCCCAGAGTTCATCAGGCACTCTATCAATCAGATCTAGTCCCTTAAATCTATTTCTCACTTCCACTGTATAATCATAAGGGATTTGATTGAGGTCATATCTGAATGGTCGAGTGGTTTTCCCTACTTTCTTCAATTTCAGTCTGAATTTGGCAATAAGGAGTTCATGATCTGAGCCACAGTCAGCTCCTGGTCTTGTTTTCGCTAACTGTATACAGCTTCTCCATCTTTGGTTGCAAAGAATATAATCAATCTGATTTCGGTGTTGACCATCTGGTGATGTCCATGTGTAGAGTCTTCTTTTGTGTTGTTGGAAGAGGGTGTTTGCTATGACCAGTGCATTCTCTTGACAAAACTCTATTAGCCTTTGCCCTGCTTCATTCCGTGCTCCAAGGCCAAATTTGCCTGTTACTCCAGGTGTTTCTTGACTTCCTACTTTTGCATTCCAGTCCCCTATAATGAAAAGGACATCTTTTTTGGGTGTTATTTCTAAAAGGTCTTGTAGGTCTTCATAGAACTGGTTAACTTCGGCTTCTTCAGCATTACTGGTTGGGGCATAGGCCTGGATTACTGTAATATTGAATGGTTTGCCTTGGAAACGAACAGAAATCATTCTGTCGTTTTTAAGATTGCATCCAAGTACTGCATTTCGGACTCTTTTGTTGACTATGATGGCTACTCCATTTCTTCTAAGGGATTCCTGCCCACAGTAGTAGATATAATGGTCATCCGAGTTAAATTCACCCATTCCAGTCCATTTTAATTCACTGATTCCTAGAATGTCTCCCAGATGTTCAAGCAGGTTTTAGAAAAGGCAGAGGCACCAGAGATCAAATTGCCAACATCCGCTGGATCATGGAGAAAGCAAGAGAGTTTCAGAAAAACATCTATTTCTGCTTCATTGACTATGCCAAAGCCTTTGACTGTGTGGATCACAGTAAACTGTGGAACATTCTGAAGGAGATGGGAATCCCAGACCACCTGACCTGCCTCTTGAGAAACCTGTATGCAGGTCAGGAAACAACAGTCAGAACTGGACATGGAACAACCAACTGGTTCCAAATAGGAAAAGGAGTGTGTCAAGGCTGTATACTGTCACCTTGCTTATTTAACTTATATGCAGAGTACATCATGAGGAACGCTGGGCTGGAAGAAGCACAAGCTGGAATCAAGATTGCTGGGAGAAATATCAATAATCTCAGATATGCAGATGACACTACCCTTATGGCAGAAAGTGAAGAGGAACTCAAAAGCCTCTTGATGAAAGTGAAAGAGGAGAGTGAAAAGGTTGGCTTGAAGCTCAACATTCAGAAAACAAAGATCATGGCATCTGGTCCCATCACTTCATGGGAAATAGATGGAAAAACAGTGGAAACAGTGTCAGACTTTATTTTTTTGGGCTCCAAAATCACTGTGGATGCTGATTGCAGCCATGAAATTAAAAGACGCTTACTCCTTGGAAGGAAAGTTATGACCAACCTTGATAGTATATTAAAAAGCAGAGACATTACTTTGTCAACAAAGGTCCGTCTAGTCAAGGCTATGGTTTTTCCCGTGGTCATGTATGGATGTGAGAGTTGGACTGTGAGGAAAGCTGATCGCCGAAGAATTGATGCTTTTGAACTGTGGTGTTGGAGAAGACTCTTGAGAGTCCCTTGGACTGCAAGGAGATCCAACCAGTCCATTCTAGGGGAGATCGATCCTGGGTGTTCATTGGAAGGAATGATGCTGAAGCTGAAACTGCAATACTTTGGCCACCTCATGCGACGAGTTGACTCACTGGAAAAGACTCTGATGCTGGGAAAGGTTGGGGGCGGGAGGAGAAGGGGACGACCGAGAATGAGATGGCTGGATGGTATCACCGACTCTGTGGACATGAGTTTGAGTGAACTCAGGGAGTTGGTGATGGATAGGGAGGCCTGGCGTGCTGTGATTCATGGGGTCGCGGAGAGTCGGACACGACTGAGCGACTGAACTGAACTGAATATCCATCAAGGGCCTTGAAGGATAAATAAGGTGACGCATGCATACACTTTAGCATGGCCTCAGCCACATACTAAAAGTGAATTTGACACGAGACTATCCACAGTCTTCTGAAGGCCAGGTGCAAGGGAATGATGTCATTGGAGGCCCGTGTTTAATTCACAAGGGCATTAAAGACCAGTATCAAGCAGGCTTGAGACCGAAGATGTCAATTTGTGGAGTTGACTCTTCATTTTTTTTAAAGACAAGATGCTTTGTAGATAGTAGAGATTTGGGGGATCTGCCTAAAGTAAAAATGTTTTAAGTGTCAACAAACTTTTCTTAGGGGTGATACCAAAAATATCATGAAGGGGTGACCCATTCTTTATCACTATATATTGGGCCCTTATATGGGTCTCCCCCACATGACTAGACTTCTAGAATAGATGGGTAGAAATGTTTCTTGTGTGTGAAACTCTCAAGACATGACAAATTTTCAAAGTCATATTATTTATTCTCACTACAGTATGTTTTAGACCATTGTCTGGCAGAAAGTTTGCAGTGTAAATGAATTCATTCATTTATTCATCATTTATTCAACCACGATGTGCTAAGCACCACTTTGTGTGCCAGGAACAATTCTAGGTACTGGATTAATCCATCAGGGAACACTCCCCTGTCCTTGTAGAGTTGACATTGTGTAAATACTTCTAATCAGAGGCAAGCAGAAATCACCTAAGTTAATGGGCATTTCTTTGAATTGTTTCCTGGTCTAGTGGTGAATTAACTAAGCAAGAGGAACTCAAACTCTCTGTGAATGGAATGATTTCCAGGCATTCGGAAGGTGAATGTAAGCTCCAAGGTGGCTTCCTTGAGGGAGCCATCCTGGAGAAGCACCCAGCCTCTCTCTCCAGGAGTGAGGACTTGTGCTCAGTCGCTTCAGTCATAGCCAACTCTTTGTGACCCCATGGACTGTAGCCCACCAGGCTCCTTTGTCCATGGGATTTCCCAGGCAAGAATACCAGAGTGGGTTGCCATGTCCTTCTCCAGGGGATCTTCCCCACCCAGGGATCGAACCCAGGTGTCTCCTGGAGTATCTTCTGCATCTCCTGCATTGCAGGTAGATTCATTTACTGCTGAGCCACACGAGGACTTGAATCTCTCTCTCCATCAATAGGCTAAGTTTTGAAAACAGACTGAGGACTGTTTTCAAACTCACGTGGCCATGTGGGGTTTAGAGACCACTCCCTCCCCAGGGCATATCCCAAAGAGTGGCTGTTTGCTTGGCAATGTGTGAAGACAGGTCCAAAAGGAAAGTATGGGAGGCACAGATCTTATGCACAGGAAAGAAATCTGTGGAGGGAAAGGTCTGAGGAGGGGACTCCTGCAGACCTGGCTAAGACTCCTGCTACTTCTGTGGCTGGAGATCTCAGGGCCAGAGCATTTGCAAGGAGGAGGAGTAGACAGTGGTTGGCAGCCAAGTCCTTCGGGGCGCTCCACTCTAAGCCCCAGAGGCTGGTTCTGGTCATCAAGCAGAAGGTGTTTATGAAAAGGAAATCGGCTAGCTCACAGAATCGGCAGGAGCCCGAAGAAGCAATTTCATGAAACAGCCTCCAAATCTATACTACAGAAGTGCCCTGATAAAGAGGCTGCTGCTTTGTGGCTGCTCTACCAAGAGGCAACCAACACTAGACAACTGGTACCATTTCTATCCCCTTCTGGGAAATAAAAAAAAAAACCCTCAACTATCCCCTTGCCAGTGATAGGATTTCCACCCAGAGCCTTTTTCCTTAGAAGTCCTCACTTCCAAGTCAAATGTACTCTGTTTGGTGGAACTCAGTTCATATGCCTGCACACTAATTGCAAAGGAGTTTGGGAACTGATTTTCTTGGTTTCTTCCTAATGAAAGTAGGACTCATAAAGCTGGAATTTCCCAAAAAAGCAAAGGTGGGTTAAAAAGTTGCTGGACTGCCAGGGGACATTGTAATCGTCTCTTTCAATTGACCCTTCCACCAACCGGGTTGCAAGGCCAACACACGCCACCCACCAATGTTAAGCTCAATATCAACTACAACAAAATTCTCTTCCTGACACAGTTCAGGGTGTCCAGATGGAAGCTCAAACAGCTCCTCTGCCTGAAATGGGTATAACCCAAACTCAAGCAGTAGTGGGCCCTCAAAAGTAAAGAACAAAAAATGAGAGCCATCTCATCTTCTATTGGAGAGAACTGTCAAGCAGTGTTTATAGTGTGAAAACTTCAGGGGGCATTTTGTGTGTGTGATTAAGGAACTATCAAGTACTCACTGGGGACCTCTCCTTTCTGGCTACTTAATTCCACAGTCTCATGCCAGAGAGGAGTATCCCAGAATCCTCTCTCTTCTAGGCCTCCTAAAGGCTCAAAATGCAATTGTCCAGAACAGCACGCATGTTATGACTCCAAGCTGGGAGTGCTGATGTTTCTGAGCCAGAATCAAGTTCCCTTTCGGAGCTCACAGTCTCCCGATTTCTCTCTGCATCCATTCCCCGCTAAGTGGCTCTTTGGAAAATGACCACAGTCAAGTGTGAGGGTCATTCATCCTGATCTGTTTACCGTGGAGTCCTGGCCGCCCCCGATGGTCCCTCAGGGAGGTGTCCTGTGACCAGTTAGAGTAGGTTACCCCACAGTTTCTCAGGAGCTGGCAGCAGAACTGGTACTAGTATCCAGTTCTTTGCTCTCCCTGATGGCGCTGCTTGTTCCAGGATATTTGCATTTAATAGGGGAGAGAGACTGAAGCCAGAGGACTGGGTTTCCGCTTGTGAAGCGTCAGTCACCTTTGAGCCCCTGTGCTAAATATCACTGAGTGACAGCACAGTGTTTTTCAGGAGGCCACCCGGAAGGGAAAGGTGAGAGGTGTGGGCCGTCCCATGGCGTCCGCACCTGGATGAATGCCTGATGCCCTCGGCTCACAGGCCGTGAGGCGCACGGGGCTGGAAGAAGGAAAGGAGTCCATCTGGAGCTTCACTTTCCTGGAGCTTCACTTTACCGTGTCTCTCACTCCCTCACACTCAGGAAAACACTGGCCTCCGTCCCGCCAGCCAAGTTCAGATTCTGTTACCCTCTCAGCTGAGCAAAGCGCGTGCTGCAGGAGAATCCGTGTGGGTTTTCAAGTTCCCTTCTGTCTAAAATCAGGGAGTTGCACATTATAATCTGGGGAGCCCTCTGGGCCGGGCTGGCAACCCTGTGGGAAGGTGCACAGAGGCGGGGTCCCCTCTGAGGAGAAAGGTCCAGTCAGGGCTTAGACGTCCAGGGGCTGTGAGCGCATCTTCTAATCAGAACCTAGAACGGGAGCCATGAAGGCCCCGGTGCCAATAGCCCAGCTGTTCTGACGACAGCGAGAGTTTATTCGTCACAACAGGAGGGGAACGTTCTCAGACTCTTGGGCTTGGGGCCATCTGTCTTCATGCTCTCTGCACTGCTGTCTGCTCATCCAGTATTTTGAGCTAAAAGTAAGGCATGGGCCTGCCAACCGGCGGACTTTCTCACTGCATTTCTATACCTGTCGCCTCAGTCAGACTCCCCAGTCCCGTTACTCAGCTGAACAAGTGCTGCAAATTTAATTTGAACTTCAGTTCTCCAAGAAGTGTCTTAATCTGAGTCTAAGACTAATGTCAATCTATTAAGCCTGTTATACATTATGCAAAATTGTATGCTGTTAGACACTAAGTCGTGTCCGACTCTTTGTGACCCCATGGACTATAGCCCTCCAGGCTCTTCTATCTGTGAGATTTCTCCCAGCAAGAATACTGGAGTGGGTTGCCGTCTCCTTCTCCAGGGGAATCTTCCCAACCCAGGGATCAAACCCTGGGTCTACCTGCATGGTGGGCAGGTTCTTTACCGTCTGAGCCAAATAACCATATGTAAGCTGTGACCCACCTGGTACAGTTTCAGAATAAAACCATAATGCATGAAAGCCCGTCAGCCCCCAGGAAGTGATTCTATTTGACTCGAGTCCTGTGCCTGCATTCCTTGACTGTCATAAAGGAGGTGGATGTCTGGACAACTCTGCTCACAGTGCTTTTCCCTTCCATCAGCTTCCTTCTTACCTCGCACGTGATCTAGCTTCTTTTTCCTCTGAAATCTTGGGGGAAACCCTCTTCAGTATTAATCTGGGCACTTCTTTTCCCCCTACTCCTTTTGCTTTCTGCCCTACAGAAGCTCCTGGGAGCCTGTCTGGCAACACAGTATCCTGGGAACGGTGAGGGAGGGCAGGGCTCATGCAATAGGGCAGTAGTTCTCGCACTGGGATCAAAGCTAACGAAGCAGATAAAAGTTCATTCCCTGCCCATAGGGGCCCACTTCCACCTGCCTTCATTTGTGGTAGCATCTCAGGTAAAGAGCAGAAGGTGGGGTGACATCTGTGGGACAGAGGGAGAGGAAACGCCAAGACCTAAGAAAGACAGTTGCCATGAACTGGCAATGGACGTTTTCGGTGTGAAAACAGGAGGTGGGGGAGTCACGCTGATGCTGAGGGCCAAGGGCAGTCTGCGTATCAGCGATGCCGGGCAGGCTTAGCAAATAATGACAGCAGTGCTCACCTCTACTGTGCTGAGTGTGTCAGGGACTTTACACAAGACGCTCCATTTATTCCTCACAGCGACTCTTCAAGGTAATAGCCCTCTGTTGTCAGGGCAAAAGTTAAAGCTCAGAGAGATTAAACCATTAGGAAGTGGTGGAGTTGGGATTTGAACCTGGGTAGAGTGACTCGGAGACCATGCTTTAACTTCCACTCAGGCTTTACTGACAAAAGAAGCTTCCATTTGGGAGCGTGGAAAGAGGCTCAAACAAGGCCCCTGGCATATGGGCAGGACTGATGTTTTCGGCATGAAGAAAGATAGGAGCTGGGGGAAATCCCACTCGTCACAAGACACGCTGCTTTAGGAAATGCTGCATCAGCATGATCTCAGCCCAGCCAACGGCTGCAACAAACAACCCAGGAGAAGAACGCCTGAACACAGAAGTTTACTTGCTGCTCACACCAGCTCTCATCAGATAGGCCCGGTCAGGCAGCTCTCCTGGGCTTCTACTCCACACAGTGACCTGGGGACCCAGGCCCCTGCCCCTTAGTGATGGAGTGACAAGAAAGTGAGAGGACACACCAGCTGCTTTACCAGAAAGTGCCTCATCCCTGGGGCTCATGTTCCACTGGCCAGAATCAACCACCTAGGTGGACTGGGGGCTCAGAAACGTAGTCCCTGGCTTGTCAGCTGCTTCTTAATGGCAACTCTACACTCTAGAAGGAGACCATGGCTCTTCAGAGATCAACCAGCCATTCCACTCACAGGCACACTTGACAGAGTGGAGAGTGACACGATGGCCTAGTGAATGACACTGGTGAATGACGCTGGAATTTTGGCATTGTATGGGCTACAGCAGAAGTGGGATGCTCCAGGGGCTTTGATGGGGGCTTCTCTCAAGCAGCAGACCATGGAGGCCAAGCCCATTCTGCAAGCATCTGCAGCTGTTGAATCGGCCAAGGCTCCCAGATTGGGGTCTGCCCTCGCACGTGGTCCAGTGTCCCTGAACTTGACCCCAGAAGGCAGCCTTACCAAATAACTGGTTTCTGAGAGCAAGACCACCCTTCTTGTGAATGTCAGTTACTTAGCCAGTGTCAGTCACGTCTGGTCACATGACTTACTGAGGGTTTTTGGGTTTTTTTTAAGTTCCTATTGATGGGCCTCTCTGAGAGTTCAGGCAAAAAAAAAAAATATTGAATTCCAGGATCTAAATCTGCAGACTAAAGACATTCACAGAAAGAATTTGAATAAATGTGGCTGTCAGAAGGGAAAGGGGCCAGAAAAAAAAAGTGTAGATAGATTCTAAGGAAAGAAAAACAACAAAACCCAAAACAAACAAAAAAAACCCCACCAGGTTGTTCTTAGAGTCATATTTCAATTCCAAGTTTTTATGTCTTTTTTCCCCCAAATTGTCATTAATTATGGATTGTGTGTCCCTTGGAAGTTTGTTAATATTATTAGTTTTGGAAAGACGTTTCCCGCTTCTTTTCCATATGCGATTATTTATTTAAGCAGCTGGTTCTCATTTCTGAGTGTAATTTCAGTGGTCCTGCTACAGGATAATGGGCTAAAATGTCTCAAACGAAGCTTGAATAAATAAATTACTTTGATGTTTGTTTTTTAGGAGTGGTTGAATGCAGCATTGAATCCATTGGTACGAACCTGGCCCCTCTTTAGGAAAATGTCCCTAGATGGAAATAATAGTGGATTTGAAAATTTTTGAGTTGCATATTTTCTGAAAGGCCAGCACTCTCTCTGTACATCTGACACTTTGTGCTTGGAAAATGATCTGTAACTACTCTTCAGAATGCCCCTCAGAGGAAAACTGCAAAATTTCCCTTAGTTTCCAGATGAGGAAACAGGCTCTGGAAACACAGGCCTCTCTCCCAAGGTCACAGGGAGGACGCCGACCTTGGAGATCCGAGTGCCAATTTCTCAGCCAATTTGTCACTCCGTTGGTCCATTGCACCTTCGTGAAGCTGCTTTTTTTCCCCACCAAATAGCCAAAAAGAACATAGGGTGAATTCACACAGACCTAGCTATGAGAACTTGTAGAGCCATTGTAGGAATTTCCACTTGAAATGAGAGCCTGAGTCAGTGTCATACACAGAAGCAGTCACATCAAAAAGACTCCGTAAGAATTTGCTGTATGACTCATGGAACTCAAACCAGGGCTCTGTAATAACCTGGAGGGGTGGGAGGGAGATTCAAGAGGGAGGGGACATATGTACACCCATGGTTAATTCATGTTGATATATGACAGAAATCAAGGCAATACTGTAAACCAATCATCAATTAATTAAAAATATATTAAAATTTTTTTTAAAAGGCTTCATGAGGCAAAGTTTTTTCCTCTACTTGCAATCTCTTTATCTACCAGCCTCCCTCACCTGTCTCACTCTCCTCTGACCCACCTCCCCCTCCTGTAGGACATCTCCTTACAGTTCTCTCTTTCGGGTTAGCACTTCAGCATCCTTCTTCTCCAAAGCGACCCGCTTCACCTCACTGCGCAAGCACAGCAGGACAGGGCTCAGGCAGAGAGTGGGCTTGGGGGCCCAAGTGCGTCTATACCCGGGAGGTCCAGGTGTGGGCCGCAGTGGGCTGGAACAGGCTGCGCTCCTCCAGCAGGTCAGCGAGGGTACAGCAGAGTCTAGCACTGCCGGAGGTCGTGACCTTGGCCACAAGGAAGGCGGAACCCTGAACCAGAGCTGGTGTCAGAGGCAGCCATAGAGCAGACCTCGCTGTGGAGTCAGGGAAAAGGGCACTCTGGACATGCAGTCAGAAATCCTGTCCTCAAATCCTGCCTCTGACAGTTGCCAGCTGTGTGACTCTGGACAAATAGCTTAACTTCTCTGAACCTCAATCTTCTCCTCGATAAAATGAAGGCTGCAAATTAGCAAAGACTTATCTAGCTCTTAAAATATCCCAGATATTGTTCTGAGAACTTTGTGTATGTGAGTTCATTTAGTCCTGACACCAGCACTCCAGACGGTGTACTATCATTATGTACAGTTGGACTGCACTAATGTACTAATTAGTACAACTGTATCAGTGAACAGTTATGGAAATGGAAACACAGAGCAATCTGCAACTTACCCAAGACATTATGGCTTACGTGGCTGAGCTGGAATTTGAACCCAGGCAGACTGACTCCATGTTCTCCTAGAGTAGCTATGGGTTAATGTTTGTAAAGCTCCTAGTTCCATGGAGAAGGAAATGGTAACCCACTCCAGTGTTCTTGCCTGGAGAATCCCAGGGATGGGGGAGCCTGGTGGGCTTCCGTCTATGGGGTCACACAGAATCGGACACGACTGAAGTGACTTAGCAGTAGCAGTTCCATGGCTAGCACAAGCTATATAATTAATAAAGATGTAGAAATAGGGACTTCCCTGGCAGTCCAGTGGTTATGACTCCACACTTCCACTGCAGGGGATGCAGGTTCCATCCCTGGTTGGGGAACTAAGATTCTGCATGCTGAGAGGTGCTGCTAAAGGGGAAAAAAAGGATGTAGAAATGAAAAAGGCTTAATGGGAGAGTGGGGGTAGTGGGTACGGGCAGGGATGAAAGTCAGGATAAGACCCTCAGAGAGGAGAGGTTGAAAGGCTATGTGAAAAGCCAGGCTGGACAGAAAGACAAGCAAGCTGCACTGACAGTCCAAGTGGGGGCTTGCGTTTGAACCAGGCCCAAGGTCTCAGTTTAGCTGTCACTTCTTCCAGGAAGCCTTCCCTGATCTTGCATGACTGAATTAGGGGCCTCTCTTCTCTAGTGTATTCTCTAGCATGGGAACAAGGCTCCCACAGCAGTGCTTGCCCCCTGCACTATAATGACTCAAATTTGCTTCTTCTCCCCACTGTGGGCTCAGCAGTGACTTTGGCCTGCTCTCCTCTGTGGCCCCCAGGGGCCCAGCACCCCACCTGACACATAGTAGGTCTCAAGAGCTCTGCTTGGGTAAATGAATGGTTGAACAAATAGGCACAAATGGTCCCAGGGCTAGCAGACTGACAAAAACCTTCCTGCCTATCGTCCAAGCATTTAGATTCTCAGAGCCCCAAGGCCCTCTGAGCAGCCCGCCCCGACTTCATTCCTGCCCCACCTGTAGCAGGTCTGTCGGGCCTGCTGCTAACAGCTGGACCACATGAGGGCCTGAAGGAGGACCCTCTTACCCTTTATGGAGCTCCAAGGCTTTCCCAAGGGAGTTGGTATACTGTCTGAGCAAGGATACCACAGAAATGCTCCCCCAGCAGAATGTGTAAGTAGCAGCTTTTCTTACCAAGGCCTTATCCTCGACGTGGCAGGCGCTGGGGTCACTTGCCCCGGCTTCTAGCCTGGCCACCGCAGATCCTTCTTCCTCACGGACACAAGCTCTTCCTGCTCCATCCAGGCCTGGGGGTGGGGGGCTCTCTCAGGGGAGTGTCCATGGGAACCTCTAGGGGAATTCCGAGCGCTACGGGGAGCACCTGCCCTCTGAACTTGGCCTCTCTCACGGTTGCTCAAGAATGCTGGCACGGATTGGGACACTCAGCACAAAATGCCTCTTTTTCTCTCCCTAGCACGATCGCTCCAGCCAATCCCCAGGATTCAGAAATGCCTTATGGTGTGAGCTGGAAACCGGCAGGCCAAGCTGGAATCAGGTTTGGGCACAAAGTGTAAAATCAATGTCTAATCACCTAACAGGCCTGAGGTCAGCTTGTACAGTTTTCTTCTGAAGTTTCCATCAGGACAGGTTATTTCTACAAAGCCGGGCAGGCAAAGCCATCGTCACCAGGGCACTGGACACAGAGTCCAGGCTCGGCCCTTCCCAGCTGGGGAAAAGCTGGGCATGGGACATGTCACTCTAACCTGTACTTTCTGCATCTCCTTTTTGGGATGCAAGGTTGAGCAGGAAACACAGGTCAAAGCAGTTACAGCGCTGAGAGATCCAGGTGACTCTCGTTGGCAGAGATAAAGGGCTTCCTGCTAATCTGTTCTCTGGAAAACGCAGGTCAGGGAATGTCCCAGACAGCCCTCAGAGAGCCTGCAATAACACAAGTTCTCCGTAAATGACACTGGTGTTGTGAGATGCGAGAAAAAATGTAGCCAGAGCTGACAAAGGCTGACAGCGCAGGCTGGCTTGTGAGAGCATGACCACCGCCTTGTTTGCCCTTGACCGAGAGCAGCCAGCCTGTGTGGATCGGCTGAGGGGACTGCGGCCTCGCGGGGCGAGCTAAAGGGTCAGGACAGCGCCAAGACGCAGAGGCCAGCCCCGGGTCTTCTGAAGAGACTCGTGCAAGGCTGAAAGCGAAAGTGAAAGTCACTCAGTCGTGTCCGACTCTTTGTGACCCCACGGGCTTCTCTAATAGCTCAGTTGGTAAAGAATCCACCAGCAATGCAGGAGACCCAGGCTCGATTTCTGGGTCGGGAAGATCCCCTGGAGAAGGGATAGGCTACCCACTCCAGTATTCTTGGGCTTCCCTTGTGGCTCAGCTGGTAAAGAATTCACCTGCAACGCGGGAGACCTGGGTTCGATCCCTGGGTTGGGAAGATCCCTGGAGAAGGCAAAGGCTACCCACTCCAGTATTCTGGCCTGGAGAATTCCATGGACTGTATAGTCCATGGGGTCACAAAGTGTCATACAAGGCTATGACCCGAATAAAGGGATATGACGGTACCTGCTCTACCTCTCAGGGCTGTCACGAGGTTTAAACTAAGTGACAGAGTGTGTGTGACTGTGCTGGCTGTTAAGTGCTACTGTTTCTCACCGATAGCCCCCTGGGGCTCTGTGCTGCTGGGGCTGGGACTCTACAAACCCCCTTTCTCCCTTGCCAGTGGCTCCCTGTGCAGCAGTTCTGGAGCAAGGCAAGCAAGACACTTGGGATGCGAAGTGGAAGACGGTACCGATACTGATCTGAGCTGTGGTTTCTGTACCTGCACACCCCACGCCCAAATGCTCCCAGAGGTTCAGACTAAATGCCTTTTCTTACCGCCACGGCTTACAAACACGAGCCTCGGCTTCACTGATGGAGCACCACCCTCGTGAACATTCCTGGGTAGCTGTTTCTTTGTTTTGTTTTTGTCTTATCTTTTTGGTGTGAATTCCCTGGGGGTAGTTGTTTTAATGATTTCAGGTTTTTTTGTTCCCTCCAGTGACAATAGGCGGGTTGCTTTTAATCAACAAGGGAGCATTCAGAGCCTGAGTTGGACTGCAGAAATTCCTGAAGGTGGTGGGACCGGGAAGTCCTCGCTTCCTGTCTCTGGGGGAGGTGGGCTGGGGCTGAATGAAAGGAGGACAAGATGACTCAAGTGGCCTGGACTGTGCGGCTGTCAGGGTCATCCACGCACCCATAGGCGGCCCGCACCAGGCTGCCAGAGGAAAGAAAGCTGGCCAAGGACAGGAGCAGTCAGCAAGGACGGGCAAGGAAGAAGAAATCCAATCCTTGGAAAAGGAGCCCGAATTGCTAAGAAGGAAAAAGAATCACCTGGAATCCAGAGCCTGCCAAGAGCAATCAAGGCAATCACGTGGGCATCATTGTCCCCAATTCCAAGGAAACCATGACTTAATCTGGTTTAAGGAAAAAAAAATCTATAGTGTTTCATGATTTTGTTCCCATAATAACACTAAAGGAACCAACAACATCTTAGCTCTGGTTGGGGAAAAACATAAGCCACTCTAACGGAGGGATGCTTAAATACAAAGCTCTCTCTGATTCACCTTACCCCAGACCCACTGCTCTAACCAATACTGACATAACAAATGCCAAATCATTAAGCTGTTGATTTATGTTCTGGGGCATCTTGGTTACAACTGCCCCGTGATCTCTGCGTCTGTATTTCATCTGAAGCCTAACCTGTGCTCTCAGATCCCACAGATATAAGCTTAGGGCCAGAGAACAGCACACACAGTTGATTTTTTTTTTCCATGCCAGAAAATGATAGAACAAGCATAGGAGCTTTCAGAAAGATTCCTTATCTCACACTGTTTGACATGTAATTTAGAAATGCACTCTTTTTGTCAGTAGCATTGTGTTAGTTTGCTGGAGCTGCTGTAACAAAGCACCATAGACAAGGTGGTCGAGATACCTAGATCAAGGCCTCAGAAGGTTGTTTTCTGCTGAGGCCTCTCTCCTTGCCTTGCAGGTGGCCGCCTTCTCCCTGTGTCTTCATGGGGCCTTTTCTCTGTGAGTCTACAACCTAATCTCCTCTCCTTATATTGGACTTGGGCCCACTCATATGACCTCCTTAAGTACCTCTTTAAAGACCCTGTCTACAAATAGTACATTCTCAGGTGCTGGGGGGTTAGGACTCCAGCATATGGCTTTGGGGATAGGAGACACAAATCTGTCCATACCATGTACTAGTGATAATTGAATTAATAGTTAACGTTGCTTGAACGGTTACTGTTTGGAGTTGTGCTGAACAGTCAACTTGAGTTTAATCCTGAAAACAGTTTCATATTATGGAAGTCATCATTCTTCTCATTTTACAGATGGGTGATGAAGGCTTTAGGAGTGACTTGCCCAAGGTTACATTCCTAAGAAGTACAGAATTGAAGTACAAACTATAATGGGAACCCAGGTCTGTCCAATGCCAAAGAGGCCCAAGCTTCAGAGGATCTTGAATTTATTTCCCTCTCAGATAAATTAATGAAAACAACTTACTAGCCCTTAATTGTTATACATTGAAGAAATATCTTTGTTTTGTTTTTTTCCTGGCTGTTCAACACATGGAACTTCCCTGACCAGGGATCAAACCCATGCCCCCTGTGTTGTAAGCACAGAGTCTTAACCGCTGGACCACTGGGAAGTCCCTAATGTAAAATATCTTTGAAAGAGAAATAATACCTCAGGCATTTCAATTTTTAAAGAATATAATATATGCCATTATTGGATGAGAAAAAGTTTCACAAATGAGAAGTGTTTTAAAGATTAAGCTAAAGAAGAAGAAAAGCAATGAATAATTAAACTTTATTTGTTGATGTTCTTGGCACTGGATTAGAAAATAAATGTTGATTATCCATTTTGGAGAAAACCCAGCTCTGAAGAACATACTTTGTACTATGAAATTTGAACCTTACACAAAGACAGGAATAAGAGCTAAATTGAGTAGGTAAAAAAAAAAAAAATCTATGTTTATTTTTCTCCACTTTAATTATAAAATCATCTAGTTTTATTGATAGACTGGATTTATCTAAAGATAAGTTTAATCTAGTTTTAAGTTATATCTGGTTTAATTCGTTCATTCTCCTTACCTGCCTCAAGATTCCTATTTATGGTAATTTATTCAAAACAGTATATCAATGATCCAGTGGGTCACTTTTAACATATACCTATTTTACCTATTTCTTTGCTCTTTGCCCCTGTTATCTGATGCATTGTAGCTAGATATTGGCCAGCTAATCTTAACAGGTAATAAAATGAGCAGCTATGATGTGACATGATTCTTGAGCTGAATATTTCAAACATTCCAGATAAACCTAAATTGGGATTCAAAATGTTAGAAATACTCAGCAAATGTGGCTGATATTTGAATTAACTAGTTAATGTCAGCCATAGTTCTATAATTAGCAGCAATGAATATGCAACTGTTATGATTGACTATGGTTTTTCCTGTGGTCATGTATGCATGTGAGAGTCGGACTATGAAGAAGGCTGATCGCCGAAGAATTGATGCTTTTGAACTGTGGTGCTGGAGAAGACTCTTGAGAGTCGCTTGTACTGCAAGGAGATCCAACCAGTCCATTCTAGAGGAGATCAATCCTGGGTGTTCATTGGAGGGACTGATGCTAAAGCTGAAACTGCAATACTTTGGCCACCTCATGCAATGAGTTGACTCATTGGAAAAGACTCTGATGCTGGGAAAGGTTGGGAGCGGGAGGAGAAGGGGACGACAGAGAATGAGATGGCTGGATGGCATCACCGACGCTGTGGACATGAGTTTGAGTGAACTCCGGGAGTTGGTGAGGGACAGGGAGGCCTGGCGTGCTGTGATTCATGGGGTCGCGGAGAGTCGGACACGATTGAGCGACTGAACTGACTGGTGACAAAAAATGTATACATCCAACTTCTTCTGTATATGATTTTTCAAAGTTACTGTAAAAAGCAAGATGGAAAGATTTAGTTTATGCCCTTTAAGAGTCGAGGTAATATTTTAAAATCAATGATATGCTTTGTATATATTCTGATTAAAGATCCAAACTGGCATAAATTGGTATTACCTGCTAACCTTGAATTTATCCACAAGGAATGAAATAGAGAAAAAAAACAACACACAATTCTTAACTGAAACCTTCAATCTGATCTGAACATAAATCCACGTACTGCTCAGTTCCTAAATACATAATGCACACTAGCTAATAAAAACATGTGATAGAAGGATTAAGTGACCAGAGTCAGTAGTGGCTACATCAAGACTTTAATTGCAACAAATGCTAATCAACAAACCCTCAGAGGAGAAGTAGTCCCTTTATGATAGAATCAACATTGTTTTTTAAAATCATAAATAGTGTAACATAGGGTCAATGTCAACGTTAATTTTACAACAAAGATACACACACACATACACAGGTTCACAATTTTATACAACAAAAATGCCATTCTGTTCCCAGTTTCTGTTGGTAGAGAAGGTGGCATGGAGCAGTTGACTCTGTTTGCAGGAGTACCTAGCAGATGTACTGCACACCTCATCTTCACCCTCCAGCGTGGAGACCCCCCTCCTCAAGCACATTCTAATCTCAGACCCTTTCACCCTCCTTTTAACTTCCCCCACTACACACTACAATTCCCCAACACTCGTATTTTTCTCCACAGTATTTGGGGTTACTATCTTGTCTTTGCTATACTATAAGCTCTTTGAAGGCAGGTGGAAATTGTTCTGTTAACTTTCTAACTGCCTAGGACTAGTAGTCATTCCATAAATGTTTACTTAATAAATGAATAAATTAGTATCTTACTTATCATATCCAGTTCCTCCAATATGTTGTTGGAAGTAAATGCCTTTACGTCAATATATGATTTCCCATTTCCAGAGACAAAGTTTATTTCAAAAATGCATCATCTTTTTGCTAGAATGATCACTGTACACATTCAGCTACTTTGCTGAATATTAAACTGACTTATCCGAATAAGATGCAATTAAACTAAGATTAAATTTTTTTCAATAATCCAGAGGGACTAACTCTCTGCAGTATCTAAAGAAATGGACTCAACCAACATTCTTTTTAATTTTTCTAAGAAGAGAACTTTGGAGGATACTGAATAATTACTCTTGTTTATTGCTATGTGACTCAGATTTTTGGACAGAGTGAGAATAAGACTGTGATCTGGAAATCCCCCTAAATGGGTACTTGTGGTCCAGCCCATTGTGAAATTCTGTGGCATAGCATAGACTTGTTGCCAGGCAACCTTGACGCTGGGACCACGACTCTGCCTCAACAAAGCTGTGCTCCAGCCCAAGTAAACAACCCTGCTGCTTTAAGCAGGAAAAGAACTGTCAACACAATGTTTTCACTCAGCTCTGAAAAACCTACCATTTCCAAGCTTGGAGGGCGCACAGCACTCTCTTGCTAAGAGGAGTCTGCTACTTAAGATAAAAGGAGACATACTTAAAAGCTAGGAGGTCATAGGCCATATGACTCTGAGAGCTAGACGTTCAGAAAACAGGGTCACCCTTCTGTGCTTGAGTTGTTTTGCTTTGTTTTACCTAAGCCCGAGTGAGGAGTATTGAATGCAGGTGTCCATATTTGCATATGTGCCTCCCATGTTGCAATTCTGTTTGCCAATGGCCATGGCTCTGCTGGGGTTTTTTCTCTTAGGCAAGAGAACTGTTTCCATTGACCAGGGCTGACTGGGATGCTCTGCTCAAGTTGTCTGCTGTTAATGTAGAGTCTTACCTAGCACCTGAAATTCTAACCTTACGGCAGGACCTTCTGAGGGAAAGATAGTGAAGGGGGGCAGTCAGACTCCTTTTATGCCCTCCTCTCTGTGTCAGCATCCTGGGAGATAGATTCCGGATGTAGCAGACCTTCAGATTGGGAGCTGTTATACACGGGAGTTCCCTTGAACTGTTTGAGTAATTCTCCAAAAAACCAGGAAGCTCTCAGCCTTCTTATTCTTTTCACATGCACGTGTACACACATACACACACGCACGCACACACATGCACACACCATATATATTCTCTACCTTTGATTCTGCATAACAATTTTTTGTAAAATAAGTCAGTACTCTGTGGCTCAGATAGTGTTAGGGTTCAGGAGGGTATTTTGAAGTAGGCACAGTGCTGGGTGGTGATTTTAAAACATATTCACATATTCTTTGGCATGCCTCCCTTCACAAAGTAAAACCTAATGCCTCTTGTTCATGGGCCTGATTTAGTGCCTTGCTTCATAGGAATAGAATGTGATAGAAATGAGGCTATGTGACTCGAGTTTAGGTCATAAAAACAATAGCTTCTGCCTGGAACACTCTTAAGACTGCTTTCTTTGGTAGAAGCTTGTTACTATGTTCTAAAGACACTTAAGTGGCTCTGTGGAAGGGGCCAGGAGGGGAGGAGCTGAGCCTCATGCTAATAGCCAGCATCAGCTTGCAAGCTATGCAAGTAAGTTTTCTTGGAAATGAATCCTTCAGACTGCCAAGCCTTCAGGTGATTACAATCCCAGCTGACATCTTCACTGAAACTTCGTATGAGATTTTGAACCCCCAATGCCCAATCAAACTACTTTCATATTCCTGACCCATAGAAACTGTGAGAGTTGGTAATTGTTTGTTGATTCAAGCCACTCAGCTTGGAGGTAATCTGTTACACAGCAAACAGATACACTGACACTCCTTTTTCCTATGCCCAGAACAAATAATAACAATTGATCATGGAACCTTTGCCCCCTTGAGCCTGGGTGTAGCTTTGTAACCCTTCAGGGGTTACATTTCACCAGGCAGCCACCACCAGAAAAGATCAAATGTATTTGCCAGCATGTGCTAGGGGACAGACTAGAACTGATTACCATTCAAGCCAACATTTTAGAAAGTACCCTTTTACTATTAATTGTAAATGAAGACTGACTTTAGCAACCCTTCCATTGTGAGGTGGACACTGTTGCGGTATTTACAACTGTGAGCGGGTAAAAAATATGACCTGTGGAGACACTGACCAAATCTAATTTGTTTCTGCTCTGTTTCCCATGGCCTTTTTAACTTACTCTACAAAAAGCTGATGTCATGCACCAGTTCAAGGATTTGGTCAAAGTAGATTTTGTGAGTATAACCTAGGTCCCTGGGCCACCGGAGGGTAGAAGTAAAAATAAAATCACTCTCAAAAACGGAGCCGGGGAGGGATATCAGCAAATTGGTGGAGTGGGTAAGCTGCAAGCTCTTGTTTCCCCACAGAAACACCAAAAAAAAAAAAAAAAAAAACCAAGCTGAAACTGTCAGAACCAACTTTGTCAGAACTCCAGAAAACAGTCAGAGGCTTACAGCAACCAAGTAACTGCTGAATCAAGAAAAAAGCAACTCGAAAATGGAAAGTTCTGTGGCCTTTCCATTTGCTCTTACCCTACTCCCTCCCCAGGGAAGGCAGTTTTGGAGAGATAGCAGCTGTGTTTCCAGTGTGGGATCCTGTTCCTTGGTTCCAGAAGAAGCAGAGCAGAACTTGTTCACACATTATTGTGCATGCCTGTTCTAACCTGTCTGGGGGTTACCTGGAGGTAATTGTCTCAGTTTTGCCTAACTCAGACCTCAGGCCAGAAGAACAGGGGGCACTGCTTGAAAATGTTCGGTGAACCAGCAACCTGTGGACGTCTGGGGCAAAAGGTTATGGCCCAGATATACAACAGATTACCTAAGTCCCAGGAGGAAAAGCTGGGGGAAATTCTTCAGGAAATTGGGACCTTCCCAAAGCATTTGAGTATACAGGCAAATTTAGAAAGCTATGCACAATCTCAAGGTAAGATCCATGCTCAGAAAAAAACCCGAGGAGCTCATCGGTTCTCTCCTCGTCCCAGTCCCTAGTCAGTATAAGCCTGACTAAGTTGGAGAGACCCAGCAGAAAATCAACCTGTGAAGACCGAGAGAGGTGCTCGCTTTTTGTGTTCTGCTTTTTTACTTTTGGTGTTTTATTTTTGTTTTGCACTAACTTCTGGCGTTTAAGGAAACTTTGTCAAACATTAGCTGAACACAGGGCTTCCCCAGCGGCTCGGTGGTAAAGAATTTGCCTGCAATGCAGGAGAGGCAGGATGATGCTGGTTAGACTCCTCAGTTGGGAAGATCCCCTGGAGGAGGAAATAGCAACCCACTCCAGTATTCTTGCCTGGAGAATCCCATGGACAGAGGAGCCTTGCAGGCTACAGTCCACGGGCCCTTAAAAGAGTCGGACACGACTGAGCATGCGCACACACGCGCAGCTAAACGTAAGCAAATAAGAATAGTCACTACACATGTCAAGAAATATCCTTTGTAAAAAAATAGTTTGACAAGTCAACAAACAGGCAATCATAGCCTTCAAAAACCAACAAAAAACAACAAAACCCAGCAAATCTTGGGGAAGGTAAATATACTGATTTTCAGAGTTATAACATAATATTCAAATATACAGTTTTCAGCCATAAAAAACCACAAAGCATGCCAAAAAAAAAAAAAATGCCCAGAAGACTTGGCAAATTTAAAGGACTCGATAAATGTGCAGAAACAATCCCTGAGGAATCCCGGACACCAGACTTATGAGACAAAGACTTTAAAACAACTTTTTTAAATGTGCTCAAGAACTAAAGGAAAATGTGCACATCTTCCTTTAATTAAGCATGCAAAAGGAAATCAGAACAATGTATGAAAAAACGAGACAAAAAGGAACCAAATACACATTCTGTAGCTGAAAAATATAATACCTATAATGAAAAATTCACTACAAGGACTCAGTAGTAGATTTGAAGATTCAGAAGGAAGAATCAGCAAACTTGAAGATAGGATTGTTAAAGGTGCCCAGACTGAGGAGGAGAAAAAAGAAAAGAAATAAAAATGAACAGAGCCTAGGGAATTCTGGGACTATTAAGAGGACCAACATATGCTTTATGGGAGTCTCAGAAAGAGGTGAAAGAGAGAGAGAGGAGTTTAGAGAATATTTGTAGAGTAACGGAGAAGGCAATGGCACCCCACTCCAGTACTCTTGCCTGGAGAATCCCATGGATGGAGAAGGCTGGTGGGCTGCAGTCCATGGGGTCGCTAAGAGTCGGACACGACTGAGCAACTTCACTTTCACTTTTCACTTTCTTGCATTGGAGATGGAAATGGCAACCCACTCCAGTGTTCTTGTCTGGAGAATCCCAGGGATGGGGGAGCCTGGTGGGCTGCCGTCTATGGGGTCGCACAGAGTTGGACACGACTGAAGCAACTTAGCAGCAGCAGCAGCAGCAGCAATAGCCACAAACTTTCCAAATTTGATTAGAAATATGAATCCATGTACCTAAGAAGAAAAAACGGCATGCTGAAAGTTACAGGAGAGAAGAACTCATCAAGGTCCAGGGATCCTTTATAAGATGAATTATTGATTTCTCATCAGAAACCATGGAGGCCAGAAGGTAATGGGATGATATATTTAAAGTGTTGGGAAAAAAAAAAACCAACCAACAAACCTGTCATTTGAGAATTCTATGCCTTATCACTGGAGAAGGCAATGGCACCCCACTCCAGTACTCTTGCCTGGAAAATCCCATGGATGGAGGATCCTGTAGGCTGCAGTCCATGGGGTCGCTAAGAGTCGGACATGACTGAGCAACTTCACTTTCACTTTTCACTTTCACGCATTGGAGAAGGAAATGGCAACCCACTCCAGTGTTCTTGCCTGGAGAATCCCAGGGACGGGGGAGCCTGGTGGGCTGCCGTCTATGGGGTCGCACAGAGTCGGACACGACTGAAGTGACTTAGCAGCAGCAGCAGCAGCATATACTGCACAATTGTTCTTCAAAATTGAGATAAAAATTAAGATATTCTCAGATAAAAAGTAGAGTTATCAGTGTGATAAAATCCACAGTTAACAGCAATATAGTCAATAATGAAAGACGGAAGGACTGAAGGACTTTCTCCCTAAGATCAGAAATAAGACAAGGTGGGCTACTTTCACCACTGCTATTCAGCATTGTACTGGGAGTTCCAGCCAGAGACACTAGGCAAAGAAAGAAAAAAAAAAGTTATCAAAATTGGAAAGGAAGAGGTTAACTATCTAATTTGCAGATGACATTATTCTATGTAGTAAATCTCAAAGAATCCATAAGAAAGAAAGTTACTAAAGCTAAAGAAATTATGCAAAGTTGCAGGGTACAAATCAAGATAGTATCATATCCTTACCTTATACCATATACAAAAATTAACTCAAATGGAATAATGATCTATGTTTAAGAGCTAGAACTGTGAACTCTTAGAAGAACATTAGGGAAAATCTTCATGATTTAATGCCACTGAATTGCACACTGAAAAGTGGTTCAAATGGCAAATTTTATGTTATATATACAGCTGACCCTTGAACAACACGGGGATGAGCGGTGCCACACCCCTGCACTGTTGAAAATCTTCAAATCTTTGTGTAATTTTACAGTTGGCCCTTTGAATCCACCATTCCACACCTGCAAATTCATCCAACTGTGTATCGTATAGTTCTGTAATATGTATTAACTGAAAAAAATTCTACATGTAAGTGGACCCATACAGTTCAAACCTGTGTTGTTCAAGGGTCAACAGTATATATTTTACCATGATTTTTTAAAACATGAACTTTAAAAGCATCTTGCTGAGATAGGGGAGTTCCCAGGAGATGTTAGTGGTTAAGAACCCGCCTGTCAATAATGCAGGAGACTATAAGAGACTTGGGTTCAATCCCTGGGTTGGGAAGATCCCCTGGAGGAAGGCATGGCAACGCAGTCCAGTATTCTTGCCTGGAGAATCCCATGGACAGAGGAGCCTGGTGGGCTGCAGTCTATAGGGTCACATAGAGTTGGACACGACTGAAGAGACTTAGCACACACACAGCTGAGATAGAGGGGGAGGATCTTTTGCTCTCCCTGAGCTCATTCCCCTAAAGTATTGCCTTGGCAGCATTTGTTAAAGGGTAGCTGGAGAAGGAAATGGCAGCCCACTCCAGTGTTCTTGCCTGGAGAATCCCAGGGACGGGGGAGCCTGGTGGGCTTCCGTCTATGGGGTCACACAGAGTCGGACACGACTGACGTGACTTAGCAGCAGCAGCAGCAGCTGTTGAAAGGGCTTCTCTGGTGGCTCAGACGGTAAAGAATTCGCCTTCAACGCAGGAGACCTGGGTTCAATTCTTGGGTTGGGAAGATCTCCTGGAGGAGGGCATGGCAAAAAAAACCCAAAACCTCCAGTATTCTTGTCTGGAGAATCCCAGGGACAGAGGAGCCTGGCAGGCTACAGTCCATGGGGTCACAAAGAGTTGGACATGACTGAGCAACTAAGGTCAGCATAGCACAGCACAGCTGTTGAAAGCGGTTGTTAAGGCCACAAGGAAGACACAGTAGAGGAAAATAAGACACACCTGTTTGTTTACCTGCCAACCATCAGGGCCAGGCCTCAGCCCCTCAAGACCACCCCCTCCCCAAGCACATGACCCAGCTCCCAGGCTGTATGCCTCAGGTGACCACTCAGTAACATTCTGAGGTCTTCAATAAATGTTTCCTAAATAGATCTAACATCCCTAGAAAAATGACCCAGGTGTGCCTAGGTAATCCCCTCAGGTACACGTGGCTTCTGTTTCTCTCCTACCCTCTCTCCTCCAGTAAAGCCTGCCTTGTGGGTTACTGCACCAAGACACCATCTCAGTTCCGGGTGCCCTGTTCTCCAGCAGACACCCCAGTGGGTGCAGAAGGGGAAGTCCCCTTCTGTTCCCCTGTTGTACAGCAGGTTAAAAGCTTACAAACCAGGCTGCCTAAAGCCCTCAAAGTCTAGCAGATTTTAGGAAATGGTTTTTGCAGTTTTGTCACTCCCTCCCCTAGATCTCAGGCAAGAGTCCACAAGGATAAGGCAGGGAGCCCTGGGTAAGAGGGAGTGGTCAGTCTATGTGACAGACACAGGGCTCTGCTTAGAAACCTCTTTGGGGACTTCTCTAGTGGTCCAGTGGTTAAGAGTCTGCCTGCAAAAGTAGGAGACACAGTTTCGATCCCTGGTCTGGGAAGATTCCATGTGTCACAGGGCAACTACACTGCCATACGCTGCAACTGCTGAGCCCCTACTCAGGAGCCTGTGCTCCACAGCAAGAGAAGTCTGCACACTAGAGAGTAGCCCCCCGTGTTGCCACTAGAGAAAGGCCACACTCAGCCATCAAGACCCAGCACAGCCAAAACTAAATAAAAAAAAATAAACCAAAAACTTTAAAAAGGTAAGCAAGAGAGAAAAAGAAACCTATTTTGACCTACAACCCTTGCTCTAATTTGGGAATGTCAGTTCTCTTCCTTTAGCACAAATTCTCTTGCAGGAGTAACCTCATGCAAATAGAGCCCAAGCGGGCTGCCCTTCTGCATCCCCAGAC
Organism: Moschus berezovskii; assembly: GCF_049115385.1. NCBI lineage: Eukaryota > Metazoa > Chordata > Mammalia > Artiodactyla > Moschidae > Moschus > Moschus berezovskii. The sequence goes on along the minus strand of NC_142475.1, from coordinate 17,813,193 downwards.
TTGCTTGGACAGGCCTGCGTCCTAGGGGTCGTCCAACAGTTAGGTTTGTGTTGACCTTCTCTGTGCCAGGCACAGTAGTAAAAACTTTAGACACATTAATCTCCTTACTTTTCTTTAATTAAAAAGATATCTGATTATGTTTTTAATATCTACATGTTTTGGAAAATGTGCAATGGACAAAAAATTATATATAAGATCATTAAAACTTGCCCTCAATTTTGTTGCTTATTATTTCATTTAATCCTCACAAAAATGCAATGAGGAAGATCTAATGTTTCTATTTTCCAGGCAAGAAACCTAGGCTCAAGGAGAGGTGAGAGTCCTGGCCAGAGGTCACACCTAGAAAATGGATTTGCACTGGGAGAGCCAGAGATCCTCCTCATGGACCGCACTGCCTTCTCAAGCTGGATCTCCACCTCCTAAGTCAGTACAGAGACTCCCTCATGCTCAGAGATTCCTCTCACCATAATCTCTACCTGGTCCTTGCTGAAAAAAAAGGAAAGGAACCCCGATCGTTGCTAGCCACAGAAGAAACTACTAACCGTCGACCTTGGGCAAGATGATTTCCTAAACTTTTTTCAGTTGCAAAATTATTACCCCCATAGTGTTAGCTAACACCTCCATAGTGTTCAGTTCAGTTGCTCAGTCGTGTCCAGCTCTTTGTGACTTCATGGACTGCAGCACACCAGCCTTCCCTGTTCATGACCAACTCCCGGAGCTTGCTCAAACTCATGTCCATCGAGTCGGTGATGCCATCCAACCATCTTATCCTCTGTCATCCCCCTTCTCCTCCTGCCTTCAATCTTTCCCAGAATCAGGGTCTTTTCCAATGAGTCAGTTCTTCACATCAGGTGGCCAAAGTATTGGAACTTCAGCCTCAGCATCACTCCTTCCAATGACTATTCAGGGTTAATTTCCTTTAGGATTGACTCTCAAGGGTCTTCTCCAACACCACAGTTCAAAAGCATCAATTCTTCTGTGCTCAACTTTCTTTATGGTCCAACTCTCACATCCACATGACTACTGGAAAAACCGTAGTAGTGGTGGTGGTTTAGGCACTAAGTCGTATCCAACTCTTGTGACCCCATGGACTGTAGCCTGCCAGGCTCCTCTGTCCATGGCATTCTCCAAGCAAGAATACTGGAGTTGGTTGCCATTTCCTTCTCCAGAGGATCTTCCCAACCCAGGAATTGAACCCGGGTCTCCTGCACTGCAGGCAGATTCTTTACCAGCTGAGCTACGAGGGAAGCCTTTTGACTAAATGGACCCTTGTTGGCAAAGGTTCATGTTATGTGATTACTATTTCTTTTCTATGATGAGAATATTTACAATCTGCTCTCTTAGCAACTTTCAAGTATATGATATGGTATTATTAACGAAGACTTCCTAATCTTAGCTGCAAGGGTTGGAATAGTCCAAGGACCATTAGAGATAACAGGCCTAAAGAAATGCTTGGTATTAATACTTTTCTTAGAAGTTTTGATTGCACAAATAAATGAATGTCCCTTGCAGGACAAATGTTCCATGACAATTCTACCTTTTGATGTTTGAACCGGAATTTACCTGGATCACTGATACTAGGGTCAAGCTGAAATGGAAAACATCCTGTCCACACAGTCAGACATCCTGAAAATTATAGGGGAACATCCCACCCTGGTCATAGTCAAGGTAGGAGAGTTAGTTCCAAGAAGGAAAGTTATTTTGCTTCTCCTAAATTCTACACTGTTTTGTGTGTGTGTGTGTCTGTGTATGAGCCTTTTGCTACCTGTCTCACCAGTTTCAGAGTTTTTCTCAACTCTACTGCACTCAAGGGGTTTGGGATTTCTCTCTGAATCATAGGCATAAAGATTTGCCAGGAAGTCCCTGAGTTATCTTAGTGAGAGTCCCTTGGACTGCAAGGAGATCCAACCAGTCCATTCTAAAGGAGATCAATCCTGGGTGTTCATTGGAAGGACTGATGCTAAAGCTGAAACTCCAATACTTTGGCCACCTCATGAGAAGAGTTGACTCACTGGAAAAGACTCTGATGCTGGGAGGGATTGGGAGCAGGAGGAGAAGGGGACAAAAGAGAATGAGGTGGCTGGATGGCATCACCAACTCAATGGACATGAGTTTGAGTGAACTCCGGGAGTTGGTGATGGACACGAAGGCCTGGTGTGCTGTGATTCATGGGGTCGCAAAGAGTCGAACACGACTGAGCGACTGAACTGAACTGAACTGATTTTAAATCTTCTCCAGGGGCTGGTTAGGGATTGTGTGACCAGCTCACAGAATGGAGTGCCAAGTTTCTTCTGCAGGTGAGATGTCCTGGCCTCGGCCATATCTGGTCAAGGACTTCATATTAATAAATTCTCTAAAGTGCATCTTTCTTCCATGATGCTCAAAGTCAACTCTAAGCCTTAGAGAAGATACTTTTCCACTTGAAAATCACCCCCCCACCCAAAGTTGGCTTGGCTTCCCCGGTTCATGATGTCACCGTAAGAGAAATAACCCAGCTACAGGTTGGGTCCACACCCGGCCCACTACTTCCGTAACAGTGCAGCCGGCCTCTGACTCATCCTCAACTTGTGAATGATTCATGCACATGAGCCAGCTCGGTGCATCCCTGCCACCCCCACCCCTGGAGTTTTCCCCCATAATTCTCTACTACAGCCAGAGCTACCAGCACCCTGCCCCTCATCCTACTTCCTCCTCTCCACGCTTCTCAGGGTGTAGAGGAGCTAGCTTGGAGATGGCCTCCCCAGTCCCTCTCAGCAAGAGTCACTGATGCCAAAAGAAAGCAGGGGAAAGTCTCCAGAGCAAGGGTTTTGCAATCAGGCAGGTCGTGGGTGAAGTTTAAGCTCCTTCGGATGTTGGTTGTGTAGCCTTAGATCAGGTGTATCCATTGAGGTCTCTACTCTTTGTTTTTCTCATGTGTAAAACGGGAAAATAACTGGACTAATTTCTCGGGGGGGGTGAATCACATGGGGCACGGAAGGCATGTAGCACATAGAAAGCGCTTCATGAGAGAGGTGTTATTAGCATTTCTAATACCCAGACGCTCAGCGCCACACGGAGGCACTGGCGGCCCAGCCCACTGAGAACAGCCCCAGGCTTGCACCCAGTGATCCGCTCCTACTGTCTCACACCTCATCCCACTTGCTCCTTCTCTCCAGCAAGTCCCCAGAATCAGCCATCCTCCTGCCTGACTTGATGACATGGCACTGGTGCGTCCTTCTGTCTAAAACACTCTTCCTCTTCTTATCCCCGTCATCCCTTTTGCCTGGCTGACTTCTCACCGCTTCCAGGAGAAGCCTTGCTGAGCTCCCCACGACCCCGCCCCACCCCAATCTGATTAGGTTCCCTCTTGACGCTGTTAAAAGCTGTATCTCTTTGGAACACTGTCTATAATCATATCATTACAAATGTAACCATGTGTATACCTCCGCCCCACACGTATAAGTTCCATAAGGGTAGAAGGGTAGGAATCATGTTCATCATGGCGCGCTCATCACCTAGGAAATGGCTTGACACATAGTGTGAATGAATGAGAGAAAGAGTAGGAAGAAAGAGCGAGAGAGAAGGGAACAAGGAGGGAGGGAGGAAAGGAGAGAGGGAAGGTAACTGACTCCTGGCCACACGTGAACCATCTGAATCACACCATTTTAGGTCCTGGCCACACTGGCTCAGCTCACAAGACTGGGATTCTATATCAACCTGCCTAGACAGTTTGAGGCCCTGTTTCTGGATCTTAGCCAGCACTGTGCAGCCTAACAAACAAACAACCACTTCCAGACCCTTCTTTAGAGTATTAGATGCTGCTTTCAGACCCACCAGGCAGTGCCTAAGGTCGTGCAGGGCATAAGCTTAACTCCTTGAAACATGCCCCAGTTACCTGCCTGCCTTTGCATATTTCTCCTCACCTGATTCTCACGTGGTCCTCTGTCCCCTGGCCACCTAGCCATGGTGGCTGCCTGGACCTCGGCTAAGTTCACACATACTCACATCCTAAAGATGGTAGATGCAGCCCCAGCCCCATCCACAGCGAAGCCTGGGGTTGTCTCTCCTCCACTGCTGTGTGGCTGAAACCCCAGCAGATCTCACGCTTCTGGTTCTGAATTCTGGAGGAGCTGGGGTTCGGGGTTACCATTAGTACTTCTAGGGCATTCAAGGAGCCTAACTGTCAGTGTAACATCCAGGTAGAATTTCTCACCAACTTCTCACGGAATATGGTAGAAATTTGACATATCTATGAATTTCTAAAACAACTCATTTGAAAAATATTAATTTTTCATGAAGCTTCTTACTTGCTCAGGGTTTCCCTACCACAATCATGTTAAAATAATTCATGTTAAAGCTCAGCCCCAGCTCATGACACACACATGTTTCAGTCTTATTCCACCTAGGCTAATCTCCATGTCTAGCTCTGGGGAAATGCATGCTCAGAGCCAATCAACCAACCTAAACACCAGTCCAGGAACCTCAGTCCTTGGCACGGAATGGAAGATGCTGCCTGCCCGCCAGAACATAGGTCTCCTTACAGGTGGGAACAGGAGAAGGTCCAGAAGAGATATAGTTCAGGTTCAGCTTTAAAATGGGCTTCCCAGGTAACTCAGCTGGGAAAGAGCCCGCCTGCGACGTGGAAGACCCCAATTGAATTCCTGCACAGGGAAGTTCCCCTGGAGAAGGGATAGGCTGCCCACTCCAGTATTCTTGGGCTTCCCTGATGGCTCAGACAGTAAAGAATCCTCCCACAATATGGGAGACCTGGGTTCGATCCCTGAGTTGGGAAGATCCCCTGGAGGAGGGCGTGGCAACTCACTCCAGTATTCTAGCCTGGAGAATCCCCATGGACAGAGGAGCCTGGCGGACTACAGTCCATGGGGACTCAAAGAACGACTAAGCACACACACAGCTTCAAAGTAATGAGACCGGTTGAGGTATGTGCCTGGGGAATTGCAGGGGTCCCCAACCTTTGGGATCTAATGCCTGATGATCTGAGGTGGAGTTGATGTAATAATAATAATAGAAATAAAATGTGCGCATTTATAATAAGTGTAATGTGCTTAAATCATCCTGAAATCACCCTCCTCCCCTCAGCCCCTAGCCATGGAATAATTGTCTTCCACATAACCAGTCCCTGGTGCCAAAAAGGGTGGTGGCCAATGGGGAAACAGACCATTTTGCCAGATGGCCGTCCTTTCTGTCGCCCGTCACGGGTCACCGTCCCCCTCCCCCAGTCTTTGTTCGCACTGATGCTCCTGAACGGGAAAACTTCTCCCTTCTCCTCCACCTGGTTACACTCCGCCCATCTTCTAGGTCCATCCTTGAAGCTTCCTGAGACTTCTCCAGACTGTGCCGACCTGCCTTTCTGAACTCTTAGGGCCCTTAGCACACATCCCTATCTCAACTTGCTCTAGAAATTGCTCCAGAGCTGTCTCATATATGTTTCTCCCGATCGTATTTCAAACTCCTTGAGGGCAGGGCCATGTCTGGAGCTGCTCCACAGGGTGAGCTTGTGTTGATCCTCATAAGCCCTCTCTCCTTTCATGGACTTGGAGCTAAGGTCCTCCTGATCATCTCTCCCATCTCATTACCACACGTTTTCTAGCTCTCTGACCTCACAGGAAGTGGGGAGGGTGAAATGGGACCACCTAGAACTCTCTGGTATCATGTATGTCAACCAGAGGTGTGGCTGTTTATATCCCCCAAAGGTTTCTGCTGTGAGTGGGAAGCCACATGCTTTTCAGGAAGGAAGGACAGCCTATCAGTTCAATGAGCTCAGCTACTGGGTTGTGTGGGGTGACAGGTACAGGGGCCATCAGAGAGGCTGAGAGAGGCCAAACGACTCTGTATAAGAGACGTGGAGGGAGCTACCCAGGTGAAGGAGTCTTCCACAGGAGGAGAGACTAGAAAGAGGAGGGAGCTGGAGCGAGAGCCAGTGTGGCTACAAGTTTGAGCAGACAGACTGGGAGGACATGAAACTGGGGATCATAAAGGGAGAAGAAGCCAACGCGAGGGGTGAAGCTGAGGGGAAAAGAAAGATGTGTCAAAGGACAATTTTAAAGAAGGTCATGCTGTGTGGAATATCATAGATACCCCCGGTCCCTCCCTTTGAAAACTTCAGTAAAAAATTGACATCGTTCCTTGCTGTTTTTAGAATCACACATGTGGCTTTTGGGGCTCACTTTTCTCAATAAGACTGCAGGGGTTCTCCTGGTGGGAGTGGGTCAATGCAAAGACTTTCAATGAAGCCCAGCATGGAAACATGTTATTTTTTCTTTTCTTTTCTCTCTCTATCTCTAAGACTAAAGGAAAATACAATTCGTGAGAATAAAAAACAAAAAGTTACCCTGAGTCCCACCAGGTTAACACTATTTTCCCCTGTTTTTTTTTTTTTTTTTAAATCCTGATTGAGCCGTCAAGAAATGTATTCTTAACCCAGGACCCAGGAAGAACTCTGAGACAGAGCAGGCTCCCCAACTCCAGCAACCTCTGTTGTCCCCGTGGACAGCTGGTTGCTGATAGTGGTTGAATCAGCAGGAAGACCCCTTATGCCCAGCGGTTCTGAAGACCACTTGCCTGGCCCTTCTCGGGAAGACGGAGGGCTGAGCAGGAGGCGCTCCAGCCTTCGGGGGGAAAGCATTGGCCCCAGCAGCCGCACCCCATGGGTGCAGAACACACTCGCACGCATCATTTAATTCCAGAAACTGAAGCAAGCCAAGAGCAACAGCTTGTGATCTGTGGGTGTCAAACACGCCAGAAAGTGGTCAGTGTGTCAGTGACAGATGGGAGGGGAGATATTCCCTAGCAACGTAGCGGGGGCAGCTGAGGGCCTCCATTTTGAAACCTGTGGCTTTCCTCAGGCGAGGAGAACTGGCCACGCCAGGTGGCCCTCAGGGAAGTCTGCGTCTTAGGCCTCTGAGCCTGCAGGTCAGGGGTGGCTACTTTAAAAATAAACCCGGGTGACTGTTACCCTGGCTCAGCTCACGCATTTGCAGCCTTGGGCTCGAGATGTTTGGCCACGGCTATGATTTGCATTCACCAAAAATAGTCATTTCAGCATCTGAGAGTGAGCTCAGCAAGGAAGAGCGGATCCCATTGCTGACTCCTCCCCTGCTGCCGTTTCTCTCTGTGGAACCAAACAGATCATCTCGGTCCTCACTCTTCCCTCCCACCTCAGTCACACTTGCTCAGGCTTAGCTGTCTTCACTTGACAGAAGTTTATTTTGGACTGTTTCATGCCCCAGACGCTATGAGATGCTGAGCATTCGAAGGTGAACAAAATGGATGTGGCTCCTGCCCTCCAGGGCCCTAGAGCCTTATTGGGTGTGTACTAGTCTCCTGTAGCTGCTGTAACAAAGACCACGAAGGTGCTGGCTTAAAACAACAGAAATTCATTGTCTCACAGTTCTGGAGGCCAGAAGTCCAAAATCAAGGCATTGGCAGGGCCTAGTTCCTTCCAAAGTCTCTACTGAAGAATTCTGCCTCACCTCTTCCGAGCTTCTGGGGTTTGCTGGCAACCCTTGGCTTTTTTGGTGTATCAATGCCTCATTCCAACCTCTGCCTCTGTCTTCACGTGGCCTTCTCCCCGTGGGCCTGTGTGTCTGTGTCTAAATGTCCTTCCTCTTATAAGGACACCAGTGATACTGGATTTAGAACCCACCCTACACCAATACGACCTCATCTTGACTAAGTTACATCTGCAAAGACACTCTTTCCCAGTAAGGGTCACATTCTAAGGTTCAGGTGGATATGCATTTGGGGGAGGGGAGGCAGACACTGTTCAGGGATGCATGAAGCTTGCAGTCTGTTTTCTTCTCCTGGATAAGAACCCAGATAAGCCGGGGCCTGGAGAGAGGAGAGTGAGAAGACAGCACGGCAACAAGAAGAGGGGCAGTGGGGAAAAGGGGAGGGGAGGGGGGTCTTCAGATGGAGAGGACAGCCGCCTTCTGTGGGAAGGGCCAGGGAAGGGAGTGGCTGGGCTGTCCTTGGGGGCCAGTCCCCACACACAGACACGCACACATAGACACACACACACACCTCCCCACCTTCTCATGCATCTCAAGCACTTGGGGGCCCCTTTCAACCAAGGGGATGAGGCTTGGACAGCTCTGTGGAGATGCAGCAATAGGAGGAGTCGAATAGAGCCAGCTGGAATTGCTGTCTGAGCTGAGGCCATGGTGGACCACCGCCTGTGTAACTGCAGGTGGAATTACACAGGAACAGAACAGAATCACAGAGTGGGCTTCTTTCAGCTGAGGCCCAGAGAGCTGCTCTCTGAGACGGTGGCTGTCAGAATGGGACACAGACTGGGAGGAAGTTCACAGCAGAGAGGCAGAGGCGGGGGCTCGTCTGGCCGAAGCAGAAGCGAGCAAAGGAGAGCGACACTAAACGGAGCAAAGGGGAAGGCCCGGGCTGGAGTCTCAGCTTGTCACTGTGGACGTGGAAGTGGGAGTGTTAGTCGCTCCTTGTGTCCAACTCTGACTCTCTGCGACCCCATGGACTGTAGCACACCAATCTCTTCTGTCCTTGGAATTTATATATATATATATGTGTATGTGTGTGTGTGTCTGAGCCGGCGGCGCAGACGCAAGAGATGCTGGCTCCGCGCAACCGACCACACACAGAAGCGCGGCCGAGAGGAGCTACCCCACGCCCAAGGTCAGGGCGATGGCCGAGAGGAGCTGTCCCACGTCCAAGAGGCGGTGGCTACGCGGGCACAGGAGGGCCGAGAGGAGCTACTCCACGTTCAAGGTCAGGAGGGCGGCCTTGAGAAGATACCCCTTGTCCAAGGTAAGGTATAGCGGCTGCACTTTGCTGGAGCAGCTGTGAAGAGATTTTCCACGACCAAGGTAAGAGAAACCCAAATAAGACGGTAGGTATTGCGAGGGGGCATCAGAGGGCAGACACACTGAAATCATAATCACAAAAAACTAGTTGATCTGATCACATGGACCACTGCCCTGTCTAACTCAGTGAAACTAAGCCATGCCGTCTGGGGCCACCCAAGACGGACAGGTCATGGTGGAGAGGTCTGACAGAATGTGGTCCACTGGAGAAGAGAATGGCAAACCACTTCAGTATACTTGCCTTGAGAACCCCATGAACAGTATCAAAAGGCAAAATGATAGGATACTGAATGAGGAATTCCCCAGGTCGGTAGGTGCCCAGTATGCTACTGGAGATCAGTGGAGAAATAACTCCAGAAAGAATGAAGGGATGGAGCCAAAGCGAAACAAATACCCAGTTGTGGATGTGACTGGTGATAGAAGCAAGGTCCGATGCTGTAAAGAGCAATATTGCATAGGAACCTGGAATGTTAGGTCTGTGAATCAAGGCAAATTGGAAGTGGTCAAACAGGAGATGGCAAGAGTGAACATAGACATTCTAGGAATCAGTGAACTAAAATGGACTGGAATGGGTGAATTTAACTCAGATGACCATTATATCTACTACTGTGGGCAGGAATCCCTTAGAAGAAATGGAGTAGCCATCATGGTCAACAAAAGAGTCCAAAATGCAGTACTTGGATGCAATCTTAAAAACAACAATGATTTCTGTTTGTTTCCAAGGCAAACCATTCAATATTACAGTAATCCAAGTCTATGCCCCAACCAGTAATGCTGAAGAAGCCAAAGTTGAGCGGTTCTATGAAGACCTACAAGACCTTTTAGAACTAACACACAAAAAAGATGTCCTTTTCATTATAGGGGACTGGAATGCAGAAGTAGGAAGTCAAGAAACACCTGGAGTAACAGGCAAATTTGGCCTTGGAGCACGGAATGAAGCAGGGGAAAGGCTAATAGAGTTTTGCCAAGAGAACGCACTGGTCATAGCAAACACCCTCTTCCAACAACACAAGAGAAGACTCTACACATGGACATCACCAGATGGTCAACACTGAAATCAGATTGATTATATTCTTTGGAGCCAAAGATGGAGAAACTGTATACAGTTAGCAAAAACAAGACCAGGAGCTGACTGTGGCTCAGATCATGAACTCCTTATTGCCAAATTCAGACTGAAATTGAAGAAAGTAGGGAAAACTACTAGACAATTCAGATATGACCTAAATCAAATCCCTTATGATTATACAGTGGAAGTGAGAAATAGATTTAAGGGACTAGATCTGATAGATAGAGTGCCTGATGAACTCTGGACGGAGGTTCGTGACATTGTACAGGAGACAGGGACCAAGACCATCCCCATGGAAAAGAAATGCAAAAAAGCAAAATGGCTGTCTGAGGAGGCCTTACAAATAGCTGTGAAAAGAAGAGAAGTGAAAAGCAAAGGAGAAAAGGAAAGATATAAGCATCTGAATGCAGAGTTCCAAAGAATAGCTAGGAGAGATAAGAAAGCCTTCCTCAGCGATCAATGCAAAGAAATAGAGGAAAACAACAGAATAGGAAAAACAAGAGATCTTTTCAAGAAAATTAGAGATATCAAGGGAACATTTCATGCAAAGATGGGCTCAATAAAGGACAGAAATGGTATGGACCTAAACAAGCAGAAGATATTAAGAAGAGGTGGCAAGAATACACAGAAGAACTGTACAAAAAAGATCTTCACGACCAAGATAATCACGATGGCATGATCACTCACCTGGAACCAGACATCTTGGAATGTCAAGTCAAGTGGGCCTTAGAGAGCATCACTACGAACAAAGCTAGTGGAGGTGATGGAATTCCAATTGAGCTATTTCAAATCCTGAAAGATGATGCTGTGAAAGTCTGCACTCAATATGCCAGCAAATTTGGAAAACTCAGCAGTGGCCACAGGACTGGAAAAGGTCAGTCTTCATTCCAATCCCAAAGAAAGGCAATGCCAAAGAATGCTCAAACTACCACACAGTTGCACTCATCTCACACGCTAGTAAAGTCATGCTCAAAATTCTCCAAGCCAGGCTTCAGCAATATGTGAACCGTGAACTTCCAGATGTTCAAGCAGGTATTAGAAAAGGCAGAGGAACCAGAGATCAAATTGCCAACATCCGCTGGATCATCGAAAAAGCAAGAGAGTTCCAGAAAAACATCTATTTCTGCTTCATTGACTATGCCAAAGCCTTTGGCTGTGTGGATCACAATAAACTGTGGAAAATTCTGAAAGAGATGGGAATACCAGACCACCTGACCTGCCTCTTGAGAAACCTGTATGCAGGTTAGAACTGGACATGGAACAACAGACTGGTTCCAAATAGGAAAAGGAGTACGTCAAGGTTGTATATTGTCACCCTGCTTATTTAATTTATATGCAGAGTACATCATGAGGAACCCTGGGCTGGAAGAAGCACAAGCTGGAATCAAGATTGCTAGGAGAAATATCAATAACCTCAGATATGCAGATGACACCACCCTTATGGCAGAAAGTGAAGAAGAACTCAAAGGCCTCTTGATGAAAGTGAAAGAGGAGAGCGAAAAGGTTGGCTTGAAGCTCAACATTCAGAAAACAAAGATCATGGCATCTGGTCCCATCACTTCATGGGAAATAAATGGGGAAACAGTGGAAACAGTGTCAGACTTTATTTTGGGGGGCTCCAAAATCACTGTGGATACTGATTGCAGCCATGAAATGAAAAGACGCTTACTCCTTGGAAGGAAAGTTATGACCAACCTAGGTAGCATATTAAAAAACAAAGACATTACTTTTCCAACAAAGGTCCATCTAGTCAAGGCTATGGTTTTTCCCATGGCCATGTATGGATGTGAGAGTTGGACTGTGAAGAAAGCTGATCGCCGAAGAATTGATGCTTTTGAACTGTGGTGCTGGAGGAGACTCTTGAGAGTCCCTTGGACTGCAAGGAGACGCAACCAGTCCATTCTAAAGGAGATCAATCCTGGGTGTTCATTGGAAGGACTGATGCTAAAGCTGAAACTCCAATACTTTGGCCACCTCATGCGACAAGTTGACTCACTGGAAAAGACTCTGATGCTAGGTGGGATTGAGGGTGGGAGGAGACGGGGACAACAGAGAATGAGATGGCTGGATGGCATCACCAACTTGATGGATATGAGTTTGAGTGAACTCCGGGAGTTTGATGGACAGGGAGGCCTGGCGTGCTGTGATTCATGGGGTCGCAAAGAGTCGGACACGACTGAGCAACTGAGCTGAACTGAACTGATGTGTGTGTGTGTGTGTGTATATATTAGGCCTGAGGGCTTCCCAGGTGGCGCTAGTGGTAAAGAACCTACCTGCCAATGCAGGTAGATGTAAGAGACACAGGTTCAATCCCTATTCGGGTCGGGAAGATCCCTGGAGGAGGGCCTGGCAACCCACTCCAGTATTCTTGCCTGGAGGATCCCAAGGACAGAGGAGCCTGGTGGGCTACAGTCCACAGGGTTGTATTGAGTCGGACACGACTGAAGCAACTTAGCACGCACAACACACATACAAGGCCTAACATAAAGGGAGTGGTTGTCACTGTTACTGTTTGTTACCGAATAGCCCTGGAGTGGCTGTCTGACCGACACAGCGAACAATCAGTCCCAGTTCGGTGATTCAGGAATCTTGACATGAAGAGGAAAACTGTAGACTTTAGGAATCACATGAGTGATCCTGACCACGCCAGGATCGAGAGCCTTGCCTCTGAGCCCCAAATTATAAACTCATGGCCACTGGCACCACCCATTCCCCGGCCCATTGGTCCCTTGTCCTTGGCCTGTCTCAGGCTGCCCCAGCCTCCTGACGAGGAGCCAGGGCCTAAAGCTTTGGTCCAACAATGTTTTACTGTCAATTTGATATTTCTGTCTCTCTGAATGGCTCCTACTCTGCATTTAAAATGTGAAGACACTTAATCAGACACCATCAATGTCTAGGCCTTCTTCTCAAGACAGAATCCTTGAGACCAGCAGCATCAGCAACACCAGAAATTTATTAGAAATACAAATTCTCATCCCATCCCAGACCTAGTGAATGAGAGACTCTGAGGGTGGGGTCCAGCCGTCTGTTTTAACAAGGCGTCCAGGTGATCCTGATGTGCAGTGAGGTTTGAGAACCACTGCAGCGCTCTGTTAGGGCATTGTTGTTGCTGCTATTTAGTTGCCAAGTCATGTTATGACTCCTTTGCAACCCCATGGACTATAGCCTGACAAGGCTCCTCTGTCCATGGGATTTCCCAGTCAAGAATATTGGAGTGGGCTGCCGTTTCTTTCTCCAGGGAATCTTCCCAACCCAGCAATCAAAACCACATCTCCTGCATTGGCAGGCAGATTCTTTACCATTGAGCCACTGGGGAAACCCGCACTGGGCATTGTACCAGGGGTCAATGGTACCCCTACCAGGTAGGTCACATGGCTCATTGGGAAGTCAATTTACTAACCTATCTATTCTTCCTCCCCTCTGTGTGGTTGGTCACACAGGATATAAGGCTTACTAATTAATTAAACAAATATTGAGTGCCTATTCTATGCCACAGAATGAGCCAAAAAGTGGAGTACAGTGGGGAACAAGCCACTTGGGGCCTGATATCCTGAAGCTAACAGAGAAGACTTTAAACTGATTATCACCAGTAAGTGATAACTTATAAAACTTGCAGAGTTTTTTTTTTTTTTTCCCCCAGAATCAGGCCTTCTCAAAATTTAATTTTCATGCAAGTTACCTGGGATCTCATTAAAATGAAGATTCCACTTTGGTAGATCTGCCGTGGGGCCTGAGAGTCTGCATTCCTTTATTTTTTATTTTTATTTTATTGGAGTAGAGTTTATTAACAATACTGTTAGTTTCAGGTATACAGCAAAGTGATTCAGCTATACATGTACATGTATCCATTTTTTTTCAAATCCTTTTCCCACTTAGGTTATTACAGAGTATTGAGCAGATTTCCCTGTGTTATACAAAAGATCCTTGTTGGCAAATATCGCAGTGTGTATATGTCAATCCCAAATTCGCAATCAGTCCCTTCCCACCACCCTTCCCACCAGTAACTATAAGTTTGTTCTCTAAACCTATGAGTCTGTTTCTGTTTTGTAGATAAATTTATTTGCTTCACTTCTGTTTTAATTCCACTATAAGTGATATCATATGACGTTTGTCTTTCTCTGTCTGACTCACTTCACTTAGTATGATAATCTCCAGGTCTATTCATATTGCTGCAAATGACATTATTTCATCCTTTTTAATGGCTGAGTACTATTCCACATCTTCTTTATCCATTCATCTGTTGATGGACATTTAGGTTGCTTCCATGTCTTGGCTATTATAAACAGCACTGCAATGAACATTGGGGTACATGTTTTCTTTCAAACCATGTTTTTTCCTTGATATATGCCCAGGAGTAAGACTGCTGGATCATATGGTAGCTCTATTTTTAGTTTCTTAACAAGCCTCCATACTGTTCTCCATAGTGGCTGCACCAATTTACATTCCCACCAACAGTATAGGAGGCTTCCCTTTCCTCCACACCCTCTCCTGCATTTATTGTTTGTAGGCCATTTTTTTTTCTTTCTTTCATTTGTAGATCTTTTGATGATGGCCCTTCTGACTGGTGTGAGGTGATATCTCATAGTTTTGATTTCCAGGGGATCTTCCCCCCCAGAGATCAAACCTGGGTCTCCTGCATTACAGGCAAACTCTACCTACTGAGCCACCAGAGAAGCCTATAATAATGAGCATCTTTTCATGTGCCTCTTGGCCATCTATATGTCTTTGGAGAAATGTCACTTGGATCATCTGCCCATTTCTTGATTGGATTGTTTATTTTTTCTTATATTGAGCTGTATGAGCTGTTTGTATGTTCTAGAGATTAATCCTTTGTGGTCCATAACATTCGCAACAAGCTCTCGGGTGAGTCTGAGGCTGCCTGCCTGAAGCTACACTTTGAGTAGCAAACCTCTTAAGGCAATTTCCTATGTTACTAAATTCTGAGGCTTCCCTGGTGGCTCAGGGGTAAAGAATCCGCCTTCAATGCAAAAGATGCAGGTTTGACCCCTGGATTGGGAATATTCCCTGGAGAAGGAAATGACCACTCACTCCAGTACTCTTGCCTGGGAAATCCCATGGACAGAGGAGCCTGGAGGGCTCCAGTCCATGGGGTCACAAAGAGCTGGACATGACTGAGCGACTAAACAGCAACCACCACCACATTCTAGCCCAGACTTTCTCTGATAGGAAAAAGCGGAAGGAATTATCGTCTTCATTTTCAAGTGAGAAAACCAAGGTCCTAAGACTTTCTTATATCAAGGCCTTGTGCACCAGAACCCAGGAGCTCCTCGCACCTCTGCTGAGTTATATCTCGAGTTGCTGGCAACCCAGACAAAGGAGGCAGGCAGCTCTGTCATTAGCCTCCAGCTCTCGTTTTATCACAGAACCGCACCATTCCCCCTGTTCCAGACCTGATGTGGGGGCGACAGTTGCTGGATTCTGCCTTTTGCCCAGGACTTTGATAAGAAAACAGATGTCATTTTGCGATGCTGCCAATCAAAAGGAGCTCTTGGGTCAGCACTGAATGATAAGGCAGGCGCGGCCCCCAGTCCTGAAGAGGGAAGAATACCACCGGCGCTTTGTAGGCCCTCTCACTCCCTCTGCTTTGAAAAAGAAAAGCCTCTCAATCTCTTTCCTACAGAGAAGGGAAAAACGGGGCGCAGGCTTTTCTTGGCTTGTTTCCAGTCGGGGCAGCTGGAATCTATTGGATGCATTCAAACAGACCCTCTTTCCCAAGATAGACTGGATAAGTGCTGTGTTTCATTCGAGAACTCTATTTCCCCTCTTGGGCCTCCCCACTCCAGGTCCACTTCCCCCCCAGGTCCACCCTTTACCCCTAGCAACCAGGCTCTGTTTCTTGCCTACACTAAACTCTCTCAAGGTCTGGGGAGGTCCCAGATTTTAGGGACTCTTCCTTTTGGAGATTCCATCCAACACCATGTCGAACATAGAAGAAAATATCCACATCTCACATGTTCCATAGCTGGCCAATTTGAACAGATTATTTAATATTTTAGCTGTAAAAAATATGATGTGACTTTTGTAATTCTGCTTTTGCAATGCTTTCGTCTACAAGGAATACATCCAATTTACGACTGGCTGTGATTTTTCAACCATCATTATGCAAACTAGAAAACCTCTCAAAGTAAGAAAAGCAGGCCTTATTGTTTTTAAGCATCATGAATTTTTTATGAATTCCAAATTTAACTATTCATGAAGCTTAGTGTGATATTTTTGCAGACATTTAATCGAATCTCCATTAATTTCAATTTTGTAGTTTTCTTTTCTCCCTTTGGCGTTCCCCACAAGTTTTTAAAAGGGCCTTAAATACTTCTGTGGGCTCTTGAGGGCACTTAATGGCTAAAGTAGCATCAAATCAGGTGAGTGAGGCTGGTGAGAAGTTTAGTGGATGCCCCTTGAAGGAACCACTTACCAGCGCAGAGAATCTTCAAGGCACTTCACTTAGTTCCCGCATGTCCTGACCTCCAAAGATCCAGTTTCATGTAAAAATCTGGTTGCCATGGTGCCGGGGAATCTCAAACTGTATGGGAGGAACTAGGGGAAGTCATCTAGTCCAGTGGCTTTGTTCACGTCAACTAAATTTTATTTACAGAAAGGGTGCTGAGCAGTGGGTAAGGGAAATATGGCTCAGTCTGGGCTGAAAGGGGTCCCTGAGATGGGGTGGGACGGGGTGGTACTGAGGCAGGCAATGGGAGTCAGGCAGCAGCTGATTCTAGGTCCCGTATGTTGAGTGTTAACAGACACTGTGCCGTCGGCCTGGGTGTCAGATGGCTCTCCACTCCTGGCTCAGCTTCTTTATCCTGTGTGCGTGCTCAGTCGCTCAGTCGTATCCAACTCTTTGCGACCCCCTGGACTATAGCTTAAGTCCAACCTAGGCTATGACCTAAGTTATAAGCTATGACCAACCTAGTGCAGTTCAGTCGCTCAGTTGTATCCGACTCTTTGCGACCCCGTGAATCGCAGCCTGCCAGGCCTCCCTGTCCATCACTCCCGGAGTTCACTCAAATTCATGTCCATTGAGTCAGTGATGACATCCAGGCATCTCATTCTCTGTTGTCCCCTTCTCCTCCCACCTCCAATCCCTCCCAGCATCAGAGTCTTTTCCAATGAGTCAACTCTTCACATGAGGTGGCCAAAGTATTGGAATTTCAGCTTTAGCATCAGTCTTTCCAAGGAAACCCAGGACCGATCTCCTTTAGGATGGACTGGCTGGATCTCCTTGCAGTCCAAGGGACTCTCAAGAGTCTTCTCCAACACCACAGTTCAAAAGCATCAATTCTTCAGTGATCAGCTTTCTTCACAGTCCAACTCTCATATCTGTAGCATGACCACTGGAAAAACCATAGCCTTGACTAGATAGACCTTTGTTGGAAAAGTAATGTCTCTGTTTTTTAATATGCTATCTAGGTTGGTAATAACTTTCCTTCCAAGGAGTAAGCGTCTTTTAATTTCATGGCTGCAATCAGCATCTGCAGTGATATTGGAGCCCCCCAAAATAAAGTCTGACACTGTTTCCACTGTTTCCCCATCTGTTTGCCATGAAGGGATGGGACCAGATGCCATGATCTTTGTTTTCTGAATGTTGAGCTTCAAGCCAACCTTTTCACTCTCCTCTTTCACTTTCATCAAGAGGCTTTTGAGTTCTTCTTCACTTTCTGCCATAAGGATGGTGTCATTTGCATATCTGAGGTTATTGATATTTCTCCCTGCAATCTTGATTCCAGCTTGTGCTTCTTCCAGCCCAGCGTTTCTCATGATGTACTCTGCATATAAATTAAATAAGCAGGGTGACAATATACAGACTTGACGTATTTCTTTTCCTATTTGGAACCAGTCTGTTGTTTCATGTCCAGTTCTGACTGTTGCTTCCTGACCTGCATACAGATTTCTCAAGAGGCAGGTCAGGTGGTCTGGTATTCCCATCTCTTTCAGAATTTTCCACAGTTTATTGTGATCCACAGAGTCAAAGGCTTTGGCATAGTCAATAAAGCAGAAATAAATATTTTTCTGGAACCTTCTTGCTCTTTCCATGATCCAGCAGATGTTTGCAATTTGATCTCTGGTGCCTCTGCCTTTTCTAAAACCAGCTTGAACATCTGGAAGTTCATGGTTCACATATTGCTGAAACCTGGCTTGGAGAATTTTGAGCATGACTTTACTAGCGTGTGAGATGAGTGCAATTGTGCAGTAGTTTGAGCATTCTTTGGCATTGCCTTTCTTTGGGATTGGAATGAAAACTGACCTTTTCCAGTCCTGTGGCCACTGCTGAGGTTTCCAAATTTGCTGGCATATTGAGTGCAGCACTTTCACAGCATCATCTTTTAGGATTTGAAATACCTCCACTGGAATTCCATCACCTCCACTATCTTTGTTCGTAGTGATGCTTTCTAAGGCCAACTTGACTTCACATTCCAGGATGTCTGGCTCTAAGTGAGTGATCACACCATCGTGACTATCTTGGTCGTGAAGATCTTTTTTGTACAGTGATAGATAGATAGAGTGCCTGATGAACTATGAACGTTGTACAGTGATAGAGTGCCTGATGAACTATGGACGGAGGTTTGTGACATTGTACAGGAGACAGGGACCAAGACCATCCCCATGGAAAAGAAATGCAAAAAATCAAAATGTCTGTCGGAGGAGGCCTTACAAATAGCTGTGAAAGGAAGAGAAGTGAAAAGCCAAGGAGAAAAGGAAAGATATAAGCATCTGAATGCAGAGTTCCAAAGAATAGCAAGGAGAGATAAGAAAGCCTTCCTCAACAATCAATGCAAAGAAATAGAGGAAAACTTATGCGTCGAACCTGGACTGGTCACTTATGATAATATACATAATTTTTCCTCTGTTCATTTCTTTGCATTTGTGCTTTTTTAATAAAAATACTTTTAACTGTAAAAAAAAAAAAAAAGAAATAGAGGAAAACAACATAATAGGAAAGACTAGAGATCTCTTCAAGAAAATTAGAGATACCAAGGGAACATTTCATGCAAAGATGGGCTCGATAAAGGACAAAAATGGTATGGACCTAACAGAAGCAGAAGATATTAAGAAGAGGTGGCAAAAATACACAGAAGACCAACCTAGACAGCATATTAAAAAGAAGAGATATTACTTTGCTGACAAAGGTCCATCTAGTCAAAGCTATGGTTTTTCTAGTAGTCACGAATGGATGTGAGAGTTGGACTATAAAGAAATCTGATTGCCAAAGAATTGATGCTTTTGAACTGTGGTGTTGGAGAAGACTCTTGAAAGTCCCTTGGACTGCAAGGAGATCAAACCAGTCCATCCTAAAGGAGATGAGTCCTGAATATTCATTGGAAGGACTGATGCTGAAGCTGAAACTCCAATACTTTGGCCAGCTGATGTGAAGAACTGACTCATTGGATAAGACCCTGATGCTGGGAAAGATTGAAGGCAGTAGGAGAAGGGGATGACAGAGGATGAGATTGTTGGATGGCATCACTCACTCAATGGACATGAGTTTGAGCAAGGTCCGGGAGTTGGTGATGGACAGGGAAGCCTGGCGCGCTGCAGTCCATGGGGTTGCAGACACAACTGAGTGACTAAACTGAACTGAACCAAAACGCTCCTCTGTCCATGTGATTCTCCAGGAAAGAATACTGGAGTGGGTTGCCGTGTGCTCTTCCAGGGGATCTTTCCAACCTAGGGATCGAACCTGAGTCTCCCGTGTAAGACCTGCATTAGCAGGCAGATTCTTTACCACTGAGTCACCTAGGAAGCCCTCTTCATCAGGTGACCCTGGACAAATAATTTCTCGTCTCTGCCTTGGTTTCATCTCTGTAACAGGATAATAATTGTAATGCCTGCCTCTGAGCACTGTTGTCAGGATTAAATGAGATACTGCATGTAGAGCGCTTAGCACAGTGCTTGGCAGATTCCAGCGCTCAAATATTATTGTGCCCATATATGTTTATGTTTATTGGATTCTATCAAAATAATATGTATTTCATGGTTTATTATTTATATTATATCTGTATTATTTTTATTGTGGACAGAGTCCCTGTCAGTGTCTCTGCCCTTATATAGCATGATATGACTCAGATCCTAAAATATGATTTTTTAATCAGATTGCTCCAGTGCATGTTAGGACCCGCAGACACCCACCACTCTCATCTGCTCACGGGTAAATCCAATAGCAATCACTGGCTGGACGAGGGTTTTCTAAGAGAACAGTTAAAGGATGAAAATAAAAGTCTGCATCTGTCCACCCCTCCACAAACACCAAGCCAACTGGTCTTGCTGTAGCCAAGGCAACATGGCAGCAATTAAAACAAGCATTAACCACAGTTAGTGGTTCTCAATCCCGGGTGTCCACTGGAACCTCCCTGAGGCCTCTGGTGGATCCTGGGATTGGAGTGGAAGGGAGGAGGTTTTTGAGGGTGGTCTTATGGGCCAGGTTTGGAAGAGCCTAGCACTGCTTCCGTCCCACCCCATCCCTTCAGCCAGACTCCAGCAAACATCACCTCTGGGTATGAGGGGGACTGAAAAATGTGTCAAGCCCGTAGACAAGAGGAAAACCAGCCAGTCGCTGCCACCATGGATGATCTTCATGCAACAGTTAAGTTCAAAAACTGCTCTCCTGGAGCAAAAGGCAAAGAGATTTTTGAAGTTTCAAAAATTGCAGAAAGAGAAGCACATGAAACAATATCTGATGGTGGAAGAGGAGCTCGTGGGTTATGGTAATATCACAGACGCCCATCCCACATCCCAGACAAAGCGCCACAGACTCCAACACGCCCTTCAAAGTCCTACAGCGATGGCCCGGGCCTCCTTGCCTGCACTCGGCACACTCTGGCTTATGGTGTGCCCGCCTGTCTCCTCCATCAAACTGTCAGCAAGGGTTTCAAAGCCTCACCCCCGAATCCCGAGTGCCTGGCATGGTGCTTGGCACAGGGTAAACATGGCATTGGGTGACCAAGGCTACATAGGAAATGGCTGGAGGAGAAGAAAGTGAGAGACGGAGGAGCCAAATCCCACTGGTTAAGGGCACAGGCTCTGCCTCTCAGTAGCTGGGGGACCTTGAACAGGTTTCTTAACCCCTCGGTGGCTTATTTGGAAAATAGGGCTCATAATGGCAACTGCCTCGAACACTTGTTGTGAGTATGAAGTGAGTACATATATCCAAATGTGCTTATAAGAGTGTCTGACTCATAGTTAAGTCCCGGGTAAATATTGTTGCTATTTTTGTTAGTAAGACAATAAGAAATCCCACAACTGAAAGGATGTGAGGGCAGAAATGAGCAATCACAACAAGGAACGTGTTTGCACACAGAACAGGGCGTGAGGAGGAGTCTGATGGAGACACAAAATTTCCCCATGTACCGTGGCTAGGAAACTTCAAAGCCAGTAAACATCAGAGGGTGACATTTAACTTTTTACAAAGTAAATGGAACATCGCCGTTCTAGCCCCAAGCAGGCTGGGGCAGGAAATGGGTCAGCCAGAGCTGAACGGTTGACACAGGTGACTTGAGGAGTCCCACGGTGTCAAGTGGAGGCTGATGTTTTGAAGGGGGTATGAGGGGGTTTTGTGTGTGGGAGAGAGATACACCTGGGGTATCTGAGATCTACCAGATAATATCTGACACTCGCAGCAGGCAACAGAGAAGTTTTATTGCATTACAATTTCCATGATTCAGAAGTTATATTACAGAAGCTGCATGATAAGATTTCAAAGATTTGGAGGAGACTTGAAGATACAGTAGGGAAAAAACCCTGCATGGTAAGACTAGGAGGGAGATGATGCCATGACTTTCAGCTTAGTCATTCAAGGTTTAGGTTTATTTCTCACGAAAATGGAACACAGACCACTTCTGACAATACCAAGATGGGGTGTTTGATTTGTGGATTACCTGGACCCTGCTGACTCTTTCCATTCATTAACTCCCTCTCAGAAAGTGATCCAGAGATGGAAAACATGATGAGATGCCAGCTAATCAAATCTGATAAAAATGAAGGGAGTATTTTGAGCCTGCCTTCCAGGAGAGCCTGGGTGATTGGGCCATGGCCCAGGAGGACCCCAAATCCCTCCTGTTGTTAAGACCCTACAATTCAAATCCTGGAGCTGTGTTTCCTTTCAGGAGGAAAGTGGGAGCTGTGTTCCCCTCAGAGGAAAGTGGGAGCTGTGCTTCCCCTGTGAGGAAAGTGGGAGCTGTGTTCCCCCTGTGAGGAAAGTGGGAGCTGTGTTCTCCCATGAGGAAAAGTGGGAGCTGTGTTCTCCCATGAGGAAAAGTGGGAGCTGTGTTCCCCTGTGAAGAAAGTGGGAGCTGTGTTCCCCCAGAGGAAAGTGGGAGCTGTGCCCCCCATGAGGAAAGTGAGAGCTATGTTCCCCTCAGAGGAAAGTGGGAGCTGTGCTCCTCTGTGAGGAAATGGGGAGCTGTGTTCCCCCCGAGGAAAGTGGGTACCAAGTACTTAGCTGGCTTCCTTGGAGGCAAGTCTAACCCTTTGTGAGGTGTGTGTGACCAGAGCTGGAAGAATAGTCCACAATTAAAGAATGTTCCACCAGTTCTCTCCTACCTCCTGGCCAATGCCTACAACTCTATAGTCAGATAATCAGTTCTTGTCTGAAGGCTTTAACTACCATTACAGTGCAAATCCCTGGGGATGACTTTTAGCCTCTTGTGATTGAAATTTACCTTAGAAATCGAGGGCTCTGGAGAGAGGAGCTGAGAATATGGGTGGGTTTAAGTTGGAGACAGGAGAATGGACACCTTGGAGAGGAGCGAAAGAGAAACCAGAATCGCCCCAGTCCCTCCTCACATCTCTACTCTGTTTAAATTCCTCCTAACTCTCTACTGCCTGAAAATGAAATCCACACTTCCCAACGTGGCCTGCAACCCCCTGAGGGCTCCACTTCATTCTTTGCCACCTCTCTGAAGCTGCATTGATCTATTTGCAGTTCCTTGAACACAGCAAGCTCTTCCCCATTCCCTCTCCATGTGTTGTGGCCTCTGCCTAGAAAATTCCCCTGACTCCCTGAGACACGACTCACTCCTCCCAGGTTTACCCTTTTTCTGCAAGGAGCGGGCATTTCCCCCACCAGAAGGTATCATGCTGTCTTGGTAACCTGGGTACACCAGAACCTGGCATCTGTGCAGTCACCACTCAAGTGGTTGTTGAATGAATAAACTTGTTTCACGGTTTTGTTGGGCAAGTCCCATATCTTGGTTCCCAGTAGGATCGGGCTTGGTGAGTGGGTTGAGTTTCTATAAAAGTCTCCCTCCCAGGTTGCAATTTTGGTGAAACTGTCTTTGTGGGCACGAATGAATGTGTTCACCACTCTTGATTCACGTCTCCAATACCCAGCTGTGGACAGTGGGGGCTGTGCCCACAGAAGACAGCCTCATCCTACACTCACCTTTCATTCCCTCCAGCCAGAGGAACAGCGGGGTGCCACCTCGTTGGAAACCCTAAAAAATGGGGCTCCTAAGGATGATCAGGATCTCTGTGTCAAAGATGATCAAATATCCTTGACTAATGCCTCTGTTGTTATATTGAGAGTTCTATAGTTAGATTCTGAGCATTAAGAGTGAAATGAGATGAAGAAAGCTACCGAACTCACATAGAAAGTGATTTTCCTGAGCTGGCACCCGGAAGCACTTTCTGTGGTGTGAACCATGAAGGCAGAAAACGGGGCTGCCATCCCAGGGTAGAGAAGCCAGTAACGCTTACGTGAGATGTATGGTACCAGGTAGGACTGAGTCTCTTTAAGAGAATCTACAATTTGGAGGGTACTGTTCACCATTTTTTGGGCTACTCTGGGTACCAGAATTTTTATAATTTAAAAAAATCTCATATATATACTTGTATATGCTGCTAAGTCACTTCAGTCGTGTCCGACTCTGTGTGACCCCATAGACGGAAGCCCATCAGGCTCCTCCGTCCCTGGGATTCTCCAGGCAAGAACACTGGAGTGGGTTGCCATTTCCTTCTCCAATGTGTCAAAGTGAAAAGTGAAAGTGAAGTCGCTCAGTCGTGTCCGACCCTTAGTGACCCCATGGACTGCAGCCCACCAGGCTCCTCCATCCATGGGATTTTCTAGGCAAGAGTACTGGAGTGGCTTGCCATTGCCTTCTCCATATAGCCACCATTAAATCCCATCCTTGTATTTAAATGTATGTGGGCTTCCCTGGTGGCTCAGTGGTAAAGAATCTGCCCGCAACGTAGGAGATCTGGATTCGATCCCTGGGTTGGGAAGATCCTCTGGAGAAGGAAATAGCTAGTATTTCCCAGTATTCTTGCCTGGGAAACCCCATGGACCCGGGTTCGACCCCTGAGTCAGGAAGATCCCCTGGAGAAAGAAATGGCAACCCACTCCGGTACTCTTGCCTGGAAAATCCCATGGACGGAGGAGCCTGGTAGGCTACAGTCCATGGGGTCACAAAGAGTCGGACATGACTGGGCGACTTCACTTACTTATATGTATACATAAAATATATAAGAGGATTTACCAGTGGTTATTTCTGACAGATGGGGAGTACAGGCACTTTAAAAAAAAATCTTGGCTGGATTTTCTAAAGCTTCCTAAATGAACACGATTCACTTTTGGAAGAAGGAAAAAAAGCAATGAAAATAATTTTCCAAAAAGAATATGCTCTCATTAAAGAGAAAAAATGGAAAATATAGTAGCATTACAAAGGAGGAAAAATTACTGAAATCTACGATTATTAATAATTTTGAGTTTGTTAAAATTATCTTTTTAAATAAGTAAGATATTTTGTCTTATTTAGCATAGTTATAATCACACTGTAAAATATTTTTGCCTTGCATTTTTAAACTTCATTGTAATCACTTTTCCTGTTATTACTTAGTCTCAGTAAAGTTATTTTAACTTAAGAATTATGTTCTGACTATTGAGATATTACACTTTGTTTCTCCTTAGGGGACATGTACATTGCTTCCAGTGTTTCATGGTTACAAGCTGCCCTTAGCATGCCATGCCATGGGATTTAGGTGATGGACAGGGAGGCCTGGCGTGCTGTGATTCATGGGGTCGCGGAGAGTCGGACACAACTGAGCGACTGAACTGAACTGAACTGAACTGAACTGAAATCTATGCAATGGGAGGCCAATGACAGATTTTTTTTCTTGTAATACTTTTTAAAATTGAGGTATAGTTAATTTACAAAGTTATGTTAGTTTCAAGTGTACAGCAAACTAATTCAGTTATAAATACACACACATATATATTCTTATTCAGAATATATTCTTTTTCATTATAGGTTATTACAGAATATTGAGTATATTCATAGTTCCCTGTGCTATATGGTAGATCTTTGTTGTTTATGTATTTTATATGTAGTAGTGTGTGTATGTTGATCCAAAACCCCTAGTTTATCTCTCTTCCCCTAACCCTCACACTAGTTTTTAAGCAGATGAGTGAAGATCCTGTCTCCATGTCAGAAAGATGCTCTGGCTGACTCATCGACAGGGTAAAGCTAGTGGCAGGCAGAAGCCCGGACTGACGTGGAAACCACCCTCACCTCCCATTTCTCAGAAACCTAAACCCTCAGTTCCATCTTGCCTTCATTTTACACAGCGTTGTAAAAATTTTGAGCACTACGGACATTTTTAAGAATTCAACATTCCCATTTTACAGATGATCAAGAAACAGAGTTTGTGACTTCTCTAAGGTTGCATAAAGATCTAGTGGAAAACTGACTAGAATGCAAGACTTCTAATTTTAGTCTCATTTCCTTCTCTACAGCAGACGGTAGCAAATAAGATACCTTAAGTGCCCTTTGGATATCTGGAACTGGGTGAACTTGAAGAGGGTTTTATAATGACATAGAGAAAACAGGGCTCCTTGATGGGAGAGGTGGCAATGTCAGTGATGGTGGTAACAATTCTTTACAAGGAACAAAATGCTTCTGTAACTGTGAGCTCACTGACTCTTCAAAATAACTCAAATAATGGTGTCTGATTTACTTCCAAGCTAGGCATTGTGTGTGATATTTTATTACTATAAATATATAAGACATTATTTCATTCAACTGACACCATAGCCCTGAGATTGGTACTGTTCATCCCATTTTATGGATGGGGAAACTGTGGCTAAGAGAAATGAATGAGAAAGCTGGAATTAGAACTCAGTTCTTCTAACTGTGAGTTTTAGCAGGACTT
Organism: Moschus berezovskii; assembly: GCF_049115385.1. Classification (NCBI taxonomy): domain Eukaryota; kingdom Metazoa; phylum Chordata; class Mammalia; order Artiodactyla; family Moschidae; genus Moschus; species Moschus berezovskii. The sequence continues at coordinate 17,787,135 of NC_142475.1, read as the reverse complement.
TTTTCCCCAGGATCAACCATTCAGACAATACTTTCCTCTGGCAGGTAATTTGATCAAACTATTGAAGGGCATGGCTGAAAATAAGGGAGGCAGGCCAGGCCTGACTGGCCAGACTAAATGCATGCCTATTGAGTATGGGCTGGCTACTCCTTCCAAAGATGACACCCCGTCCTCAGACTATACAAGATGGAATACACAAAGCAAAGAGTTTTATCCAAATCTGAGTTTTACATAGCTCCTTATCCAAATCTGACTGGCCATAGCTGCAGATCACCAAATAGGCATTGAACTATTTTGTTGTCAATAAGAATGCCACCTCCAAACTCAAAGGGCATACTATGTGATGGGAACATGAGCTGCAAGGGAACAGAACTGTTTTTCAACAATGAAATCCTCTAAAAATCGATCACTTCTTGTAGGCTCCTATATCAGCCTAAACCTAAACACTTGCTGCTACAGGCAACAGTTAAAAGTCTGGGGTCAATAAACCTGCCCAATGCAGATATATTCTGGAAATATGATAGTAAAATTCATTATAGGGTTATTTCAATGTGAACTTATTTGAAACAAGCTATATCTAGTTCAGGTACATAAAAGCAGCACCAGTGTTACCATTCATGTTTGATTTCTGGGGAAAATACAGGGTATCAAGAGAAGCAATGTCACACTTGTCTTTATTTCCTGATACAAACAAAACACAAGTTTAATAGTCTGCCTCTACTATGCTGGAGATGTTTATCCTTCTACAACTTAGGGAGATGGAAGGGAAAGTGTGATGACTGCCCAAAGCACTGAAAGTGAGGAAATGTAGCTCCTTCTTTAAAAAAAAAAAAACAAAAAACTCATCTTTATTCAATGAAGGAGAAAACCAAGGATCACCTGGAACACTTTTCTGTATAGGATTTCAATTCCGTCTTTTTTTACAAATGAGTTTCTCCACGTCACAGTTTTTGCTAGCTGTGTGGTGATGGGTTTTCTCTTCCCCAGCCCACTCCCAGACAGCAGCCAGAGCTCTCTACTCAAATGTCACCTTCCTAGGTCTCTATCTAAAATCACACGAAAACTCTAAAGTCAAAATTCTTATCTAAAACCCCCTCAGTGCTCCTTTTTCATGCTTCCTGCTTTGTAGCCTCTTTAGCGCTTGTTACTATTTAACACACTCTGTATTTTACTCATCTATTTTGTGATTATTGTCTCCCCCACTAAAATGTAAGCTCCGTAAGAGAAGGGATTTTTGTCTTTTTTGTTTGTTTTCTCTTGTTTTCTCAAACAAGACAGTGTCTAGCACATCGTTGGCCCTCAATACATATCTGCTGAACAGATAAATGAAGGAATGAATCCATTTCTTCAACAGAGTTATTGAGAAACTCCTAAGAGCAGTGACGACGAAATGATGAACAAAAATGTTTCTTATTTGGCCTCTGCCATCTGCTAGGGCACTGGCTAAGTGCTTTTCACGTCTAAGGTAGAAAACCCAAAATGTTGTCTTGAAAGATGACTGTAAGTTGTACCCCTTGCTCTAGGGTGTGGGGGCAGAACCCCCCCTAGGGAGGGTTGAGGAAAGGAGTGGCACTTTGACAAAGGGGAAGGGAAAATGGATTGAGGATACTCTTCACCCCTGAGGCAAAAATCATGACTATGATTTCTCTGTAGGCTGTTTTTGGTCATTTTTGTGAAGAGATTTTCCGTTTTCCCTGACAAATGTTTGAGCTGAGCTGAATGCAGGGGACAGGGGGAATTCTAGACTTAAGAGTGAAAGCAGATTTGAGAAGGAACTCAGCTCTGAGGAAAGAGACCCCAGAATCATGGCAGCCAGCTGGTACCCAAGGCAAGAGACCACCAGTGAGGGGGTCCTTTCAATGGGGCACAACAGATAAGCTTACAGTCATGCTTGAGATCTAAGTTCAAGTTGCCCCAGAAATATCATCAGTCCTTCAGCAAGTCTGTTGCACAAGATTATGTACGGAGTACATACTATACAGCCATTCTGGGTATCAAACTTTTATAGTATGTAAATTAGCCTTCTCCTGAGCCTTCTCTCCCACTTCCCACCACCACTGCCCTGAGCACTATGGCTCCCAGCCCCAGCACTGTTTCACCTCCCCAGTGATCCAGACACTAACGGACTCTGCTCGACATGGCTGGGCTCCCTCAGGACTGACTGGCTATTCCCTGGGCCAGGGAAGCTGTTTAGTGTTTAGACTCTCATCCCTGCCTCCACATACACCAGCTCAGTTTTAGAGGTGAGTTAGGGAATAAAAGAGCGGGCTGTGCCCACACTTGGGTTGGAGCAGAGCAGAAAGTAGCAGCATGGAAAGGAGGGAGGGGACAGCCACTGACAGAAAAGCAAAAGGCGCCATGGGGTGTGTGGGGGGGTAAGTGACACACAGCACCAGGGCATGCAACCCCCTTCAGAAATACCCAGACGGCACGGGTTTCCTGTGGAACGAAGATCCTGGCTATTAAATTTGGGTATAAAAAAAAAAGGGAGCTCACGAAGATCCAGAAGTGTGGGGATACTGAGATTAGGTATCAGACAGAACATGATAGTTTCAACTTCCCGTCAAAGAATAGTTTGTGCCCGCAAAGAACAGGCTGAAGGAAAACAGCATAATCCATCCTGTATTTAATCAGGGGGTACGCATGGCCCTGGCAGGCTCCACCATGCCAGTTTCAAATGTGACGCATTCCCCAGTCATGAGTTTCCTGAGGAGGAACACAAGCACCTGCTGTTTGTTAGACTCTCTGCTCAGCTGCAGCAATCATCTTTTCTCTTAAGATCAGGAAAATTAATGGGAAAGTATGAGCAGAAATACAGCTCAAAAAGCCCAAGCGGGACTTCCCTGATGGCTCAGTGCTTAAGAATCTGCCTGCCGATGAAGGGGATGTGGGTTCAATCCCTGGTCCAGGAAGATCCCACTTGCCTTGGGGCAACGAAGCCCATGGACTACAACTGCTGAAGCCCACATGCCCTAGAGACCGTGCCCCACAACAGGAGAAGCCACCACAATGAGGAGCCTGGGCCCCACAGTGAAGAGCTGCTCTCGCTCACGGCAACCTGAGAAAGCTTGCGTTCAGTAGCGAAGGCTCAGCACAGCCAAAAATTAATTAATTAATTAATTTTTTAAAAAAGAAGCCCAAGCAAATGTTTTGGGGGTGGAGGGAGAGGCTATTTTTCTCCCGGCTTCAGCACATCACAGTTTACAAGCTTGTGGCCCTGGATCTCTCTCTCCTCCCTTTCCTCAATGTTGGATCTTTCCTTTACTGCTCATACAGACATCTTCACCCTATTGCTAAGTCTTGCATCCACTTGCTGACAACACAGTCGGCCCCATGCTGGGCACTGGGGAAAGACTCTGCCCAGGGCTTGCAGAAGGCACACAAATGGTCCCTATCTCACTGCAGAAAAGCCAGCTTCGCCCCAGGAAGCCAGAAAGTAAAAAAAAAAAAAAAGGGCAATTCACCCTGATAGCTAGCCCTCAAGAGAAAGAACAATCAAAAAGCCTGTGAGGAAAAAGGGGGTGGTCCCCTTGCTCTACAGGACGAGAAACGCTTTGAAGAAAACATCTTTGAGACCCAAGAAATATGTCCACCCTGTCTTGCAATATTCACTCTGAATACTCCCGAGGAAAATATCTTCTCTGATGCCTCTTGGACCTTCTCACGTACGACTCTTCTCTCATTCCACTCTGGCCACAGTGACCTCCCCATGGTTCCTGGATCTGCCCACAGCACTCCTACCCCAGAGCTCTGCACCTCTCGCTAACTCTGTCTGAAACACTCTAGATGTCTATGTGACACCCTCCCTCAGGTCCCCACTCAGATAGCACCTTCTCAGGGACCCTCCAGGATGACTGTATCACAAATACCATATGCCTCTAGTTACCTTCTTTACCCTCACCCAGCCTTGTTTTTCTTTATAACACTTTCCCCACCAGACATATCCGACATCTGTTTAATTTCCGTCTCTCCCCATTAGCATGTGAGCTCTAGATATAAGGCACCTGCCTGTTTTGTTTGTGGCCGAGATTTCGGTACCCAGAAATGAACTTGACACAAAACAGACACCCAATAAGTACAGTTGAATGAACGACTGAATGTCCCCCCAACTCTTTTTACCACCAAATAGTGTTTTATTGCTAACTTTCCTCCAAGAAATATTAGAAATTCTTGTTATATCACTGAAACCCTGTCTGAACATCTAAAGAACAGAAACTAACTGATATGCCCTCACTCACATGTTCTAATTCCAGCTGTGGGAGCCTTTAGGAGAGCTTGTTTAGCTTTATCTGAGGTCAAAGCAAAATCTGCTTCAGTTTTTCTAGCCCCCAGCACCCAGGGGACAGGAATGCCTGGGATGGGAATTGCTACTTCACCCATTCAGTTATAGCACCTCTTCCCACTAAAGAAACACACTGTGTGTATATACCCATCGATATCCCATTCAGACTGCACAAGTACTGGCCTAAAGACTATCCCATTTGACCTTTCCATATCAAACATATTTTTCAGGCACCTACTAGATGCCAGCAACATAGCCATAAACAACATAGCTGTGAATACATTGTATAAATTGGACGGTGAATGCTTGTTATCTTGAGTTAAAAGTGACCTAGAAATCTAGAATCTTCAAAGACTTGAACCCATGCTAAAACATTTCATTCTCAAGGTTCTGGAAATGGATAGTGCTGGTGGTTACACAGCACAGTGAACATACTGCATGCTACTATTTGTACACTTGAAGATGGTTACATGTATCTTACCACAAAAAAACCTTTTTTTTCATTCTCTTTCCAAGGATATGCCTTCAACATGTGTTTTGTTGTTCATGAACCTGTATTCCCTTAAATTTCTTTGATGAGGTAGAAAAGGAGTAACATAAAGGGTATTGGGCAGCTCACAGAATTCTCAGAAGGGCTAAAGATGTTTCTGAGAGGAATCAGTCACAGCCATGCTGCAGAACTCTGCTGTCACCATGGCCACCAGGCCCTGGTGCTCTGGTTTACAATGTTGTTACTTAGACTGGAAACTTACTTTGCTACAACTGCCACTGCCTTCAGCACCAGTAACATTTGTGCATCAAAAACTTGAACTTCCAGCCACTGCCACTGCCAAAAATCCCCTCTACCATCTTTACCAGAAAATCAGTTCTAGGTGGCCCTGGCATTCTTACATTGTCTACTTTCAAAAAGAAGTTTCAGGCCAGTTTGGTGTCTGATTGGTGAAGATCAGGTCACATACCTGTACTTTAGCTGCAAGGGAGTCTGGGAAAATGTACTACTCTAGGAGTCAGGGCTCAAGAGGCAGGACCTTCTCCAAACACTGGATGAGTTTTCAATAAGAGCTGTGCATGCAGCCAGGAAACATGACAAGTGTTCCCTATGGATAGACTCCTATTTTGCACTTCTTGTTTCCTCTTCGCAACATTTTCCCCTCTCCAAAGCTTCACTTGTACTTTGCTTCTTCAGACCCCTGTAGAGAGACACTAGGATAGTCTGGAGCCTCACCCAAATGTTCTGTATTCAGCCCACAAAGGGTCTTGGGTTGACTGTAGGCTGAAAGAGAATTAGAATATAGAGAGGCCTCTCTGCAAGCCAGACTCCCAAGGTGCTTAGACTCCAGTCCAAGTTAAAAAATTTGGGACCGACTGTAGAATGCAGTAGATACACAGAGGTAGAATGAACTAGATGACAATTCATACCCTGGAAAAATACTATCAACCTAACAGTTTATCACTAAGTAACTCTTAAGTTATTCATTTATCAACTCAGCATTTCACATACATTTACTAGGCAACATCTGTGCTCAGTGGGCCAGGCCCTGGTATAGGTGCTGGGAATTCAGCAATTAATGACAGAGACAGAATTTACTGCCCTTATGTACATTCTAGTGGGGGAAGATTGGCAATAGTGGAATAAAAATATAATGCATTCCTCTGAGGCTTCTCTCCTTGGCTTGCAGATTTCCCTCTTCCCCACATGTCTTCATGTGGTCTCCCCTCCGAGTGCCTGTGTCCCAACCTCCACTTCTATTTTTAAAGATTGTTTCTAAGTGGACCATTTCTAAAATCTTTATTGAATTTGTTACGGCATTGCTTCTATTTTATGTTTTTTGGTTTTCTTGGCCATGAGGCCTGTGGGATCCTAGCTCCCCAACCAGGGATTGAATCTGCATCTCCTGCATTCAGAGGGAAAGTCTTAACCACTGCAACACCAGGGAAGTCCCTCCACTTCTAATAAGGATATCAGTTATATTGAAGTAGGTTCTCACCCCTATAACCTCGTGTGTTCATGTGTGCTAAGTTGCTTCAGTCGTGTCCAACTCTGTGTGACCCTATGGACGGTAGCCTGGGGAACCCTCCTTTGTCCATGGGAATTCTCCAAGCAAGAATACCAGAGCAGGTTGCCATGCTCTTCTCTAGGGGATCTTCCCAACCCAGGTATTGAATCCAAGTATCTTGTATCTCCTGCATTGGAAGGTGGGTTCTTTACCACTAGCACCACCTAGAAAGCATCATATAATCTCATTTTACCTTAATTATCTCTTAAAAGGCTCTGCCTACAAATACGGTCACATTCCAAGGTACTGAGACTTAGGACTTCAACATATGAAGGCGACACAATTCATCCTATTACAGAGGGAGATATATTGGATATTGCAATTCTATTTAATTTGTTTTAATAATGTTCATTTTAGAGTTTTTCTTAAAATCCTTATTATGAAAATTTCTAAGCATAGTCAAAAGTAGAAAACTCACACACACAACACAATCAGGTGTTAATCACCAGCTTCAGCAGTAATACCATCATCGAATTTACTAAAATTGACATTAATTCCTCAATAGCACCTAATGCCAGGCCATATTTAACTTTTCTCAACTATTGAACTTATTTTTTATAGTTGTTTTCTCAAAGAAGGATCCAAACAGTCCATTCATTGAGTGCGGTGGTTACATCTCTTAAGCGTTATTCAAATCTCCCTTAATTTAGAAGTCATTCCTGCATATTTCCTTACAAGTGACTAACTTGTTGAAGAAACCAAATCAGCTTCTCTGGGATGTTTTACACCCTAGCTTTCACTGATTCCTTTTTCATGATGCTGTTTAACATGTCTGTCTCCTCACTTTATTCTCTATAGCCTGCTGCTGCTGCTGCTGCTAAGTTGCTCAGTTGTGTCCGACTCTGTGCAACCCCATAGACGGCAGCCCACCAGGCTCCCCCGTCCCTGGGATTCTCCAGGCAAGAACACTGGAGTGGGTTGCCATTTCCTTCTCCAATGCATGAAAGTGAAAAGTGAAAAGTGAAATTGAAGTCGCTCAGTCATGTCCGACTCTTCGCTACCCCATGGACTGCAGCCCACCAGGCTCCTCCGCCCATGGGATTCTCCAGGCGAGAGTACTGGAGTGGAGTGCCATTGCCTTCTCCGTCTCCATAGCCTAGAAGTTAGAATTGGGGTTTCTCAGGTGACTCAGTGGTAAAGAATCCACCTGCTAACACAGGAGATGCGGGTTCGGTCCCTGGGTCAGGAAGATCCCCTGGAGAAGGAAACGGCAACCCACTCCAGTATTCTTGCCCGGGAAATCCCATGGACAGTGGAACCTGGCAGGCTATAGTCCATGAAGTCGCAGATTTGACATGACTTAGTGACTGAACAACAACAGAAGTTAGAATTAATGCCTGGACTTGACCCAAGTTCAACTTTATTGATGATCCTATTTACTTCATTTTATGGAAGGACTGATGCTGAAGCTCAAGCTCCAATACTTTGGCCATCTGATTCTAAGAGCTGATTCACTGGAAAAGGCCCTGATCCTAAGAAAGAATGAAGGCAAAAGGTAAAGGGGGCAGCAGAGGATGAGATGATTAGATACCATCACCAACTCAATGGGCATGAATTTGAGCAAACTCCAGGAGATGGTGAAGGACAGAGGAGACTGGCATGCTGCAGTCCATGGGGTCACAAAGAGTTTGACATGACTTAGTGACTGACAACAACAACAGATCCTATCTGGAAGCTGAACTTTTAGTAATGCCAAGATTGTTCAGTGACTTTGGCTGGTAATAGCCTGCCTGCCCTATTGCAAAGCTCCTCATTAACTTCTACTTTAACCTCAATTAATGATCATCACTTGTTTCAGTTTTTCATTAGGGTCTGCAAAATGGTCATTTTCTCTGTCATTTCCTTCATAATTCAATTCTTTTGTAATATCAACATAGAAGAACCTTCCTTCATCCATCTAAGCTATTGGTTACTCTGGAATTTGATTCATACTGAAAAGATAAGACAAATTCTGGGGATAGTCTGGAACATTCTAGGAAATCAGTATTTTCACTGATTTACATTTTGAATGCACAAAGGTCCGTCTAGTCAAGGCTGTGGTTTTTCCCGTGGTCATGTATGGATGTGAGAGTTGTACTGTGAAGAAAGCTGATCGCCGAAGAACTGATGCTTTTGAACTGTGGTGCTGGAGAAGACTCTTGAGAGTCCCTTGGACTGCTGGGAGATCCAACCAGTTCATTCTAAAGGAGAGCAATCCTGGGTGTTCATTGGAAGGACTGATGCTAAAGCTGAAACTCCAATACTTTGGCCACCTCCTGCAACGAGTTGACTCACTGGAAAAGAGTCTGATGCTAGGAGGGATTGGGGGTGGGAGGAGACGGGGACAACAGAGAATGAGATGGCTGGATGGCATGACCAACTCGATGGACATGAGTTTGAGTGAGCTCTGGGAGTTGGTGATGGCCAGGGAGGCCTGGCGTGCTGTGATTCATGGGGTTGCAAAGAGTCGGACACGACTGAGCGACTGAACTGAACTGAAAGGAGCTTAATTTTGAAAGGATATCTACATCAAATCTTTGGAAAGAATAAGCAGATAATTCATTGCTGCTGCTGCTGCTGCTAAGTCGCTTCAGTCCCCAAATGTCAACTTTGAAAATTTGGATATACAGAATAGGTTTCCCACAAGTGAAGCAGAGTTTTCAAGCAAGAAGACCCTGGAGAAATACTGACCAATATACCAATGGAATGGCCAACAGATAATCTAATATAGACGTGAGACAAATGATAGCCAACACGTCCGAACAGGTGACAACACAGTAGCACTGATTGTGTGATAGGCACTGTGCTAACTGCTCTACACACATGAACACGTGTGAGTCTCATCACAGCCTCTAAGCTGGATACTCTCGGTATCCTCCATTCCACAGGCGAGGAAACTAAGGTAAGGAAGGTAAAGTTAGCTACCCAAGGTCACACAGCTAGTAACCGGAGGAGCCGGGAGTTAAGCCCACGCAGCGTGTGTGCTGGTAACCATACTACACCACACAGCGTAGCTGGCCAAAGCTGGTGGTTATGGTTATGTGTAACTCCCAGAAAGTTAACCACAACCAACATTCTCTACTGTTCAGAGAGGAACTTCAAATCCATTCTAGTCTAATTATTTCTTAAAGCACAAAAATCAGTAGAAAATATTTACTCTGATCAGTGAAGAATTCATTGTAACATGTTACAATGGTCCTGAGAGACTGATGGAGACTGATTTATAGAAACTCAGGGAAGATGGTCCCCGGAGTAGGAAATGGCAACCCACTCCAGTTTTTATTGCTTGGAAAATCCCATGAACAGAGGAACCTGGCAGGCTATAGTTCATGGGGTCATAACAGTCAGCCACGACTAAGTATGCACACAGGTAAGATGGTTACTTCTGATGGCTCATTGCTGTTGTTCAGTCACCCAGTCATGTCTGACTCTCTGTGACCCCATGGACTGCAGCATGCCGGGCATCCCTGTCTCTCACCATCTCCTGAAGTTTGCAAAGTTCATGTCCATTGCATTGGTGATGCTATCCAATCATCTCATCCTCTGAAGCCCTCTTCTCCTTCTGCCCTCAATCTTTCCCATGAGGGAAAAATTGACTTTCCAATGAGTCAGCTGTTTGCATCAGATGACCAAAATACTGGAGTTTCAGCTTCAGCATCAGTCCTTCCAATGATGGTTGCTTATTACTAATAATAGCTATTATTCATATAAGGCTGGATGCTAATCTAAGCTCTTTAAACATACTAACTCCCCTATCTATAAGGGCCTCCCCACTCCCCAGTGAACCCCAAGCTAGATACCCATATACCTATATTCTTGAGAATGCCCCCAGGAAATTCTGAGGGTCTGTCAGGAAAGCGATGTTTACCCAGTTTCTTGAAGGACCTGTCGGCCAGCTTTACCTGCTAGACGTCAGTTCTGGAGTGAACAGTCTCAAGGACCCTTTGGTGAGTGAGGTGGCCTCCAGGAAGGAAAGAATGTCACCCCCCTCCCCAAGCAGCATGTCCACCCCCTCCCCACCCAGGAGGGCACTCTTTGATTGATGCTGGAAGGCTTCCACGGAGAAGGCACTGGCAACCCACTCCAGTATTCTTGCCTGGAAACTCCCATGGACAGAGAAGCCTGGTAGGCTGCAGTCGATGGGATCGCTAAGAGTTGGACACGACTGAGCAACTTCACTTTTCACTTTCATGCATTGGAGAAGGGAACGGCAACCCACTCCAGTGTTCTTGCCTGGAGAATCCCAGGGATGGGGGAGCCTGGTGGGCTGCTGTCTATGGGGTCGCAAAGAGTCGGACACAACTGATGTGACTTAGAAGCAGCAGCAGCAGGAGGCTTGCAAACAGCCACGTGCACCCAGTTGCCTGCTCTGCGGCATTAATTAAAGAACACAAAATCCTGGTGACAAAGCTGACAGGCTTGCCTTATTCTGACTCGACGCGTTCACGTCTTTGTCAACCTGTCTTTCTCTATTTAGCAATCACCGTGGCTCCAGCCTTCCTCCTAATACCGGTAAACATTCACCAGTGACTCAAACCAGGTATTGGTTGCTACCCAAACGGCCCCTTACGCAGGTTCTCTTGTGATCCCTGAGTCATCATCTCCACCTGAGGGGGAGCCCCCTTCTCCTGGCTTCTGGCCAAGGCTGCTCTTAGCCTGCGCTAATTGGCACCCACCACCCCTATCTCCTCCGCTCTCCCGCCCACTCAGGCAGGCTGGGATTGAGAGGAAGAGTTCAAGAGCTGTGAAAAATGAGCAAAGCTCAGGAAACAGGAGAAACTGCAAACTGGGAGCCCTTCACACCACTTTTAGGGCAGCCCCTATTATGACAGCCATAAAGAAATAGCAATTTATGCATTTAGAAGCAATCGGCCCTTTCATCTAGAGTGGCTGTTGAATGCAAAGCACACTCCATGGCAGAGGAGGCCGGGGCCCCAGCTCCCAGTGCACGCCTTGCTGCCGCTAAAAAAGAGCTGCCTTGCTGAGCCGCTGCTCATAAAGCAGCTGGAGGCGGAGTGATGGAGCAGAAAATCGCCTGGTGAAGGCGAGATTTCATTTTCCTCTTTTGTGTCTCATGAATGTTCTCTTCCAGGGGGCCTGCTCTGGGGCCCAGTCGCAGAAGGCAGGAAGGAATGCTGGCTGGAGCCAGCCTCAATGATAGCCTGACCGTGCAATGGACAAAGAGGAACAACCAGAAACACTGACAGCAACACTCGGTCACTGGGATCGTTGTCGGGGATGAGACTGGAGATTTGCTGTCCTCAGGAAAAAAAAAACAAAAAACCACCTTTATCAACATAGGGGCCGCAGGAGGCCACTTCCATCCCCTCGGTGTGGTTGCTTCTGAACCAGCTAGACTCTGGCTGGTCCAGCGTGATTCAAGACCACGTTAGCGTTCAAATCGCCCAAGAGCTTATTAGAAAGGCAGACAGGTGGGTCCCACCCAGAGCTACTGGGCAGCCTGGCATGGTAGAGTTCGTAGAGTCTCAAAGGGTCAGACACGACCTGGTAACTGAAGAACAACAAAGCCGTATTTCAACAAGACCCCTTGCTGATGCTCCTGCACACCCTGGCAGGGGGACAACGGGAGCTCTTGGTTGTGAGGGGCGAGAGGTCGGGAAGGACGGGAGAAAGCTGAGCTGTGATGCTCAGACACTTTCCTTTGTGGGTTGGCGGAGAGAAAGTGGCCTGTGAGTAACAAGGCAGGCCTTCCTGCCCGCGGGAAATTCGCTGAAGCCTGGCTTTCAGCAGTGAGTCACTGTCACTCTCCTTCTAAGTTTTACCCAGTTCCTCTCCTCTCCAGAGAGGCAAAATAGTAGAGCGAATGACCCAAGTCCTTCATTCACGCAAAACTCTTTTGCCTGTTGGAAACCATGTTCCTAAAACTTCCATTAAGGCCCCGACTGCACCCAGGTGAGGAGGGCCCTGCCAGTTCAAGACCCTCACCACCAGCCACCCTCTTTCCAGGCACAGGCCTCCTCCTCAGCCATCTGAGACTTAATGGGCAGGTAGACCCGAACCACGGAGGAGGCCACTGGCAAACTTCCATAGATGAGCCTCCCTCCCCTTTCATTTTCCTCGTGTAGCTCCCCCCCCACCGAGGGCCAGGAGCGAAGAATTATATTACAAAATCTACTTTAAAGGAAAACCTCCCAAGTACTTCTTTAATCTTGCAACTATTTCAGGAATGTCTGTGCTGTCAAGCTGTGAGGAATGTCTGCCTCAGCACCCATCCACATCCTTTTGAAAATCCACCTCTGATGTGGTGAATGTGAAAACTAGCATCTATGAAGGAGAAGCGGGGCTTTCCTTCTTGTAATGAAAACCAGAGGAACACACGTTCTTCTCTCCTTACACAGAACATGCCGACGGCCTCAGTCCCTACCAGCCCTGCCCTGCCTTTCCTTTTCTGTTTGCTTCAAAGAGGTAGTCCAGATGGGAATGTTGATTTATTTGAGCAGAAGTGTACCAGAGTTGCATTTGTTTTGAAAAATCATTGCTGACGAGAAAGGTGTATGAACTTTATCTTTAAGCCAGCTGACCATACAGAAAGTTTGATTATTTTCAGATATGGATTAGGTATGTGGGGCTTCCCCCGTAGTTAAGTGGTAAAGAATCCACCTCTAATGCAGGAGATGTGGGTTTGATCCATGGGTTGGGAAGATCCCCTGGAGGAGGGCATGGCAACCCACTCCTGTATTGTTGCCTGGAGAATCCCCAACGATAGCGGAGCCTGGCGGGTTGCAGTCCATGGGGTCGCAAAAGAGTTGGACACGACTGAGGTGAGTTAGCATCCATGCAATAGGTATGTGACAGTAACTGGACACTAATATCCTAGCATGTGACACGGAGGACCCCATGCTGTGCTATGTCCCCCTCCGAAAGCCAGCACAGTCCCTGCCACACTGTCAGCACTTAGGTTATATCTGTGGCTACAGAGGCAAAGGAGTGGGAGAAACAGAGAGAGCAGACACCAGGCTTGTGTCTCCAGGGCTTGACCTGCTTCTCTCTGCGGAGCAATGTCAGGCATCCAAAAGGCTTGATATTAAATATAAATCGAGGATGAAAATGGAACAATAAAGATTTTTGGGAGAGTGACACATAATAATAACCATCAGTCCTCCTGGTCTGTAGAACCCCTCTGGAGTTGGGGGCCTGCCTCAGGCTGGGTTCCCTAGAATAGAGCATGAAACAGGGATTCTTGCACATGTGACTTACAGACAGTGCTCCCTGGACAAGGGGAAGGAGGGGAGCAGGAAGGTGTAGGGACGGAAGTGCTAGGAAAGGGGTGACCTCCCCTGGAGAGAGCTCAGGAAGCACAAGTTAACCACCAAGCTGACCCCACCTTGAGGCAAGGGGCCATCAATACACACTGCTGGGGGTGGGGGGTGAGAAGGAGAGGGTGGACCAGCCTTGAAGGGGATCTGGGTGGGGCACCAACAGCATCCACTACATTCCCTTCAAGGTGCAGTTGGGCCTGCCTGTCAGACCTCTGTAATAAATATACAAGTTGATCTTTGTGGCTACATGTATATTTCAGTTCAGTACAGTAGCTCAGTCGTGTCTGACTCTTTGCAACCCCATGGACTGCAGCACACCGGCCTTCCCTATCCATCACCAACTCCCAGAGCTTACTCAAACTCATGTCCATTGAGTTGGTGAAGCCATCCAACCATCTTATCCTCTGTCATCCCCTTCTCCTCTTGCCCTCAATCTTTCCCAGCATCAGGGTCTTTTCCAGTGAGTCAGTTCTTCACATGAGGTGGTCAAAGTATCAGAGTTTCAGCTTTAGCATCAGTCCTTCCAATGAATATTCGGGACTGGTTTCCTTTAGGATGGACTGTTTTGATCTCCTTGTAACCCAAGGGACTCTCAAGAGTCTTCTCCAACACCACAGTTCAAAAGTATCAATTCTTTGGAGCTCTGCCTTCTTTATGGTCCAATTCTCACATCCATACATGACCACTGGAAAAACCATAGCCTTGATGTACTAATAGTTTCTTTATTGTCTCTGCTCCCACACACCACAGTGTAAGTTCTATAAGGACAGGCATGTTTTTCTCTTTTGAATGACGTCTCCCAAGAATGGGCTTCCCATGTGGCACTAATAGTAAAGAACCCACCTGCCAACGCAGGAGACTTAAGAGATGTGAGTTTCATCCTAGGATCAGGTAGGTCCCCTGGAGAAGGGCATGGTAACCCACTCCAGTATTCTTGTCCAGAGAATCCCATGGACAGAGGAGCCTGGCAGGCTATAGCCTATAGGGTTGCAAAGAGTCGGACATGACAGAAGTGATTTCTCACGCACATCTCAAGAATAGGGCTTGACCTGTAGGAGGTACAGGGTGAACACATGGTAATGAAGGAGTACTCTGAAGAGTGTATTCCGCTGTTGCTCAGGGATTTTGCAATGATTCTTTGGGTACAAAGCAATCAAATTCTGGCCTGCATGAATAAGCAAGAAACTATAACATATTAAGAGGGGGACTGTAGGGCCCTGTGATTCTTGGATTTCGGTGTGTTTAAGAACCACATAGGGTTCTGGTTAACAAGGGATTCTTGGTTCCTATCCCCAGAGATTCAGACTCAGTGGTTCTGGAAGGGACCCAAGAAAATGCACTTAAAAATATGTATAACCATTGATTTTGTTGTAGGTGACCTGAGGCACGTACTTTGAGAAACACTGATGGAGTCTGAAACAGTGGCTCAGATAGTTATAAATAGCTTCCCAGACCACCCAGCTGATGAGCCACAGAGCTAGTGTTAGACCCGGCTCTTCTCTCAGTGCCACATGTTTTCCACTCACAGGCTCTCTAATATATGTTTATAAGCTTTGCACGTACCTTGGTTACCATGGGAACGCAAAAGCCTGATGAAATCCTACAACTATAGCTGGTTTTGAGGCTTCGGTTGATAGCTATCTTTAGAAAAACTCAGCTCCACAATTTATTGTGGCCTGTGTTGCCCTGACTTCCTGTAGAGTCTTCTAAAATTGTAAATGTGCTTTCGTGATGTGCTGATGCCATAATCCTTTGACAGGAGGGAGCACAGTGAAAGCCAGGAACCAGGGCCCTGGCTCAAACTGGTTTGGGGGTAGACTAAAAAGACACTGGGAGGCTGAGTGGAGAAACCGGAATGAAGCTCTACGATTTAACGTGTGGTGAAGGGCTTCGAGGTGGCCATCAACTGTGTCAGTGAATGAGAGAATGAGGGCTGGTTTAAAGATATTTCGATGAAGAATATTTCATTCATCATAAACCCTCTGGTTGAGAGCATCGATCAGCCTTAGAAGGACTGTGTTTGGGGTAGAGGTTAGACCCTAAAGGGACAACAGTGGTTGATAAGCCACCTCCCAAGAGCAAATCCCTGAAGCAAAAACTGTATTACCAGGTGTGGCACTTACCATGTGCCAGGGTCTAAGGTTTATGTACTATCTCACTTGATCCTCATAATAATGCTTTATGTGGATACTATTATCCTCATTTTACAGATGAGAAAACAAATAGAATGCCTAAACTCACACATTTACAAAATATCTGGGCTGGGACTTGACCCGGGCAATCTGGGTCCAGACCTACCCTTTGAACCACCCACTTCTGTCCAATGGATTTGAAATAGAACAACAGGCAGAACTCCTGTCTTTAGGAGCATTGCCCTAGGGGTTAATGAACCATTGTTAAGAGACTGATCTGCTTGCAGGAGGGGGATGGTTGAGGAGGGAGGGCTAGGCTGGGGAGAGGGGAAGGAAGTCCTGAAAATAAACTTGGGAGAACAGAAATACCCAAGGGTGGATTTCAAGTCGCTGATTCTGCAAAGGTAGGACCTGAATTCTCCTGTCCTCTCCTCTTTGAGATAAATCAAAAGTTTACCATGCTCATTAGTGCATTATTGTCCAGTGGATTCTTTTCTGGGGGAGAAGCTCAGAGAAGAGAAAGAGGAGCCCTCTGAGCTTTCATGGAGGAGGGAAGGCACCTCCAGGACCGCAGTTTCCCTTGACCGCAGTGGGGCGAGTGGTGCACCCACCCTGACCAGGATACATCAAGCAAGGGACCCACGGAGAGGACAGCAGTCGTGGGGAGGGGCCCTCCGTGGGGGGAGGGAGGCTGCAGAAGGGATCCTGTTGCCTTGGCAATAGAGGCTGTGGAGAGAAAAGAGAGTGAGAGAATCGACGGGGGAGGCCTGAAACAGAGCTGGCAAAGAGAGCTGGGTGGGGGGGAACAAACCTTAAATCCAAGAAGAACATTATTTTTATCTATGAATAGTTTGCCCCCAGGTAGAGAGGCCCTGTGAAGGAATTTTGCCAGAATTCATCCTAAATGGAGACAGGCTAGAGACTTTAAGGCAAAGAGGCGGGGCGAAGTAGGTCTAAGTCATGTGAGTGCAGAGCTGCACCCCAGCCCCCTTCCCTCCCTCTCCTCCCTCCCCCTCCCTTCCCTCCTCCCCCCACCACCCCCATTCTCTAGTTCGGCCAATTTGTGCCTCCCTCCTCTGTGATGCTCAGCTAAGCTGTGATGAACGCAAATGAGAGAAAGGTATGAAAAACGGTCCCTAGACTTAAACTCGGAAAGAATTTATACCTGAAACAAAGTGACTTTTGTTAGCCCTGAAGAATTTCTAAAGTGGGATGTGGGTGAATGGCATTGGGAGGAGCAGTGGTAGTGGACAGGGACGGGAATGATGCGTAAGACTGCCTTTATCTTCCCCTGGACTCTGTGCATCCCCCCAACACCTCCCAACACACCTCCTCCTCACATAGGCCCCCAAAATACAATGGGGACAATACTTGGGAAAAGGCTGCCTGAGCCAGGTGTGAAGGGGTGGAGGTAGCAGGTGAGGGAGGTGCTCACAGAATAAGGCCTTGTGCTTGTTAAAGCCAAGGGAGGAGGCGGCCACTGCTGCAGATACAGGAAGCTGTATCTGCATCCAGGCTAACCCTACCAAGTCCTGGGGATGGGAGCCCTTGCCCAGTACACAGTGCAGCTGATGTTAATATCTGCTAATGTGCCAGAAGCAGCTTTTCCTTGGAAGACTGGCTGGATGTAACCGAGACCCTCTCACCTCCCCGTATCCTCTTCGAGCCTAGAGATGTTCAAATTCCAGTATTACTGTGGCCTCTTGGGTACCTGCAGGCTAAGGAGGGCTGGGGATATTTGGGTTACACAGCAAATCTTTGAAAGGTTTTTGCCTTATTATTTTAAATTCAAACCATGTTCACTGATTCTTTTCACTCTGTGCCTCCCTGATACCTGAGTGGAAACACAGCTTAGCAGAGTCTCCCTACTGCCCCTCAGCCCCACACTAGCAGTTGGTGGTCTGACTTCCACGACCCTGGCCACGCTCACCGTGGGTCAGGACTTTCCACCCTCTGCCCTTTAATAGCGAGCAGGCAACTACAGATCTATACAACGGTTGTAATTTTGGCATACATAATACAGTTTTGTTTTCTTTTTTGATTCTGTTTTCTTCAACTTCTCAGTTTATTTCTGAAGACTGAGATTGATTTTCTTTTTTCATGCAGTATGACGCTGAGGCTCTGGGAAGGTTTCGTGTCTGGGAAGTCGTCCGTAACCAACACGAAGGTAGGTTATCAAACTTGTTGGTGAGTTTTGGCCGTGGAAGGGTGAGACCTAGGAGAGGAGAAGAGCCCTCCTGATTCCAGGAGAAGCCCAAAGTACTCAGGAATAGGGGTTGGGCTGGAGATTCTCTGGAGGACAAGAACAGTCAGCAAAGGGGAGGGCCCCTGGCTCCAGCAGCTCCCTTAGAGGGGACACAGGGTGTGAAGGGAGGGGAACATGAGGAGGGCCCAGCAGCACTCGCAAAACACGTTGATGACTGACCTTCCCAGCGCTCTCATGCCTCTGTGTTTCATGACCTCTGGGGTCTGTAGGTGCCTGGGTTCTGCTTCCTTGCCTCATTTCTCCCCTTCTATAGTGTGGCCGCCTTATGTGTAAGTGAAGAGCCAACATCAGCGGTTCCAGGGGAAATGGCTGGAACAGGGCAGAGCTGACAATAAGCAAATACACACCTGTCTGGAGTCCCAGTCGTTAGACAGCTTGGCCATCAGCCCCTGTGAGAACGGTGACCCTTGAATGACCCTCAGTGGGGAGATGCTGGCACTAGGAGAGGCCAGCTGAGGGACCTGCTCACCTGGTCACCCCCAAACTATCTGCAGGACCACCCTCGGCATCCACAGTGTTTCTTTTATTTAAAAAAAAATAATTTTATTTCCTCTTTTATTTTTGCCTGCACTGGGTCTTTGCTGCTGCCCAGGCTTTCTCTAGTTGCAGTGGGCAGATTTCTCATTGTCATGGCTTCTCTAGTTGCAGAGCACGTGCTCTAGGGTGCACAGGCTCAGTCCCAGTAGCACCTGGGCTTAGTTGGCCCCACAGCATGTGGCATCTTCCCAGACCAGGGATTGAACCCGTGTCCCCTGCATTGGGCAGGTAGATTCTTAACCACTGGACCACCAGGGAAGTCCCCAAATTATTTCAATTGTTGTCTTCTTTCTCTCTGTCTTCCCTCCTCTCCCGCTTCCTTGCCTAAACTGTTGACTACAAAGTGAGCCACGTGTGTTTTTGATGTGTCTCAACTGCGTTTCCCCTTGACCTTTATTCCTGGGTGTCTGGTTCTGGGCTTTCCTGATGGTTGCTAATCCTTGGCTCAGCTCAGACGTCTGTCTTCTTGCCTCTCCACCCACATCAGCCCTGTTAACACCAACATGTGACACCTGTTTTGGAAAAACGTTGGTAGCAGCATCCTCAGACAGTATTTGTAACATCTAGGCCCAGCCAGGGACTCCTGTCACCCAGTCACCAAAATAACAGGCTGTGAACACTGTGTTTCACCATCCATCACTAATACATTTTAGTTATAAGTAGGACTGCCAGATTTAGCAAATTAAAATGCAGGCCGTCCAGTTAAATGTCAATTTCAGAAAAACAATAAATAATTTTTTAGTATAAGTAAAACACAGAATTTGGAACATGCTTAAACTTAAAATTGCCTTTTGTTTATTTTAATTTCAATTTTAAGTGGATGTCCTATGTTTTATCTGGCAGTCCCAGTTATAAGTCACGCAACACCAATAATAGCAGTCTGGAACTTACTGACTTAGCAAACTGAGGTGTCTGAGAGCTGGGCTGGCTTCAGCACAGTCTGATTGAGAGCAGGGGGTGTGCCTAAATGATGTCCCCCAAAACATGACTTGCTCTTTCTCCATCATCCAGGTCAGCCTCCCACAGGTTGGCTACATTCTTGAATAAGAGTTTTTTGACTTTATGGTAACAAGATAGCTGTGGTTTTCTGGACTCTTATTCTTAAGATTCAGAGATGGAAAAAAGAGAAAAGTTGTTTTTCTAAAAGCTTTTAAGAATCATTCCAATTAGATCAGCCTAGATCACATGTCCACTACTAACTCAATCTTTGTGGCCAAGGAAATGAAATACACTGACTGGTCAGGGCCAGGGCTAGTTGCTGGCCTCAGAAATGGAGTGGCACATCTACCCAGACCCATGGACCAAAGGAGGGCTATGGAGGGCAGGGGGGAGACCCAGGAACTGCTGCTAAAGAAGGTGAGGTGGATATGGGAAGGCAAACAGTGCATAGTCTGCACACACTTAAAATTAGAGTATGCACTGGGCTGTATTCTTCAAGTTCTGCAGAGCTTCCAAAGGCCTGGAGAGAGGAGGTAAAGGCAAGACTAGGGCAGTGTCGGGGGCAGTTTCCCACTTTCAAACAGCAGTGCCATCAAACTGTTGTCATCAACTGCTTCCTAGAGTTGAGCAGCTTCACTCTCTGGCCCCTCATCCCAATTGCTCCCCAGTTTGCCATATTGGAGGAAAAACGTGAGACTATCTAAGAGAGTTACAGACTGAATGTTTGCATCCTCTGTAAATGCATATGTAGAAACCTGAGCCCCATGTGGCTGTATTTGGAGATGAGCCCTAAGGAAGTAATTAAAGTTAAATGAGGTCACGAGGGTGGGGACCTAATCTCATAGGATTAATGTCCTTTAAGAAGAGCTGCCCCCCACCTACACCCATCCGTTCCACCCATACACAGCAAGACATACATCAACTGTCTAAAGCCAGGAAGGGAGCTCTCCCCAGAAACCAAATTTTCTGAAGCCTTGATCACAGAATTCTAGTCTTTTTTCTTTTTAATGCTTGTGATCATTTTTGAAATTTTGTATATATTTATTTTAATTGGAGGACAGTTACTTCACGATATTGTGGTGGTTTTTACCACACATCAACATGAATCGGCCATGTGCATACACGTGCCGCCTCCCTCCTGAACCCCCTCCCGCCCCCTCTCCACCTCAATGTTGTCACAAAGCACCAGCTTTGGGTTTCCTGTGTCATACATCAAACTCCATTGGCTATCTATTTTTACATATGGTAATGTATATGTTTCAATGCTATTCTCACAAATTTCACTTATTTTTTTGGCTGCACTGGGTCTTCATTGACACACGCGGGCTTTCTCTAGTTGTGGCAAGTGTTCGCATTGTGGTGGCTTCTCGTCCGTGCAGAGCATGGACTCTAGAGCTCAATAGTTGCTGCTCATGAACTCTAGAGTGTGGGCTCAGTAGTTGTGGTATACGAGCTTAGTTGCTATGGTATGTGGGACCTTCCTGGACCATGGATCGAACCCATGCATTAGTAGGCAGATTCTTAACCACTGGACCATTAGGGAAGTCCAAGTCTTTTCTTACAACTATGAGAAAATAAACATCTACTGTGTAGGCTACCCAGCCAGTGGTACTTTGTTATGGCAGCCTAAGTAGGCTAATACAAAGTGTGGCTAAATCTCAGAGGTGCAACTTCACTATCACACAACATTACAGGTGCAAAAGGTTTTCAGGATATCTAATGCTGGGGAGACCTGATCCACCAGATAGCTTTTCTGTGTATCTGTTTGCAAGAACAAATGCCTTGGACTGCTGTAATGCCTTCAAGCAGCTCATATTCTGCTGAGGAGAAACAGATACATAAATAGATCATTGTAAAATAATGTGGTTAGTGTACTGACCAGACTATCCATAGCATATCATGACTATATAATGCATACTCATGAAAAATGGTTCATTTTTAAAATGTTGCTTTCATTGAAAGAAACTTAGTACAGAATGTATAATATAGTTGAATATATACCAACTATGACCCCACTAATGTAAATGACAAAGATGCTTTTAAAATGAATGGAATTTGCAAATGTTAATATATTCCACATATTTAAAATGGTAATATGACTTTACCACAAATTCCTCAAGGCAATCAAAAGAAATGTGATATTTAATAAGGAAAGACTTTAACTTAGTCACTGAAAGGGAAGTTGTTATGTAACATAACGCTCAAATTCACAGAAAATAATTTTTTTCATTTGGATGTGACTTATTTAAAGTGTTTAGTAAGTCTTTCTGGACTTAGCGATCAGTCCAGTACCTAAAACAGAAAACATTTGTGAATGAACAAATGGATGAAAGAAACGAGAACACTGGGGTTCACATCTTGGCTTTGTCACAAGGAAACCAATTGCCTCAGGTAAGTCAGTTAACCTCCCTGGGAATTTACTTCTTAACCAGTAAAATTAGAGGGTAGAATTTACTGGGGAGTGGAGTGAGTCTCTCAGTCATGTCCGACTCTTTGCAACCCCATGAACTGTACAGTTCAGTTCAGTTCAGTCGCTCAGTTGTGTCTGACTCTTTGCGACCCCGTGAATCACAGCACGCCAGGCCTCCCTGTCCATCACCAACTCCCAGAGTTCACCCAAACTCATGTCCATAGAGTCGGTGATGCCATCCATCCATCTCACTCTCTGTCATCCTCTTATACAGTCCATGGAATTCTCCAAGCCAGAATACTGGAATGGGTAGCCTTTCCCTTCTCCAGGGAATCTTTCCAACCCAGGGATTGGATCCAGGTCTCCCACATTGCAGGTCGGTTCTTTACCAGCTGAGCCACAAGGGAAGCCCATTTATTGGATATTTCAGTCTTTAGCCACATCACCTTTTGTTCAAATGGAGTATCATTTGGAGGATGGCGCTAAGTGGAAGTGCATATGTGTGTGTGTGTTGTTTGTCAGGGTGTGTTCTTGGCTGCTTCTCATGTTCCCCTCCCCTGGTGATCCCTCCTCAAGAGTAGAGCCTGAGAGCTACTGGTCTGGAGGATTCCTGAAGTCATTTTCAACCTGACTGTGGATGATCCTATTACTGCAAACCATGTAGTCACAGAATACTAGTTGAGGAGGTGTCAGAGAAAACTTAAGTCCATCTATGGAGAGAGAAGGATGATCGAACTGGGTCGCCTGTCTGAGAAGCCCTGAACAATAGACAAAGCAGCTCTTTACTGAGTCCCTTTTAGGTTAGGTTCTTACATGGAAAAGATATAAATTAGGCCCAGAGTCAGGCCTTCCAGAAGAATTCAAGGGGCAATTTCCCCAGCACAGTGAAGTGGCTTTTCTCAGCCTTCTCTGTTTAATGCTCTTAGCCAAAACATCACCGAGGAGAACTCCAGGCTTGAGAAAGTCATACTATTAATACAAACACAGCCTGCCCTGCTGATAACAGATGTGGTTATAATGGGAGCTGAGTGAACAAAAACACGTTTCCCCAACTCCAAGCCTCAAGCACATTTTCCATCCTCTGTAACAGACTGAAGTGCTGGCTCAGAGCAGATGCATTTCCTTGCTCTTTTGTGGGCATTGCTTCTTGCCCTCATTGGGGAAGGAGAAGCTGAGGTCTCTACTGGCAGATTCTACAGGTGGCCGGCCTGTAGAGGCTCCTTGTCCCTTGTTTATGGAAACTGTTTCAAGGCTGGTGCTATGAAGGCCGTTTTGTTTATACAAATCATTCCGAGATAACACATTTCTCAGAGAAAGTCTCCAAAAAGCTGAGCACTGCTGAACTGAGCCTTCTTCACAGTCTTATGACTTAACGCCTTGGCCAAAACCACCTCCATAACATTCAGCCATGAGCTTCATCCTGTGATACTGAAAGACCACATGCCATCTGGAAATAGCCTTGAAGAACTCATGCAGAAGAGACCGAACCCCCCAGTTTTACCCACCCAAAGCCAAGCCACCTTGATCACTTTGTCAACCCTGAAAGTTTTTCTGGAGAAGAGAAATGATGACATGAGAACTGTATACTCTGTCAGTGGCAGAGGGCCGATCTGAGCTTCTGGCTTCTAATCTTGCACTTAATAAATTAGTTCAGCCACTTCTTTGTACAAATTTGCTTCCTGTAGACTATAGGGAGAAACCATTGTCAACAGCATGCATTTTATAGACAAGTTCCAAACCACATAGCATTTAATTTTTTGCAACACAGCCTTCTGTGCTGAAAGGTTAGCTGTGGCTCTCTGAATAGCTTTCATCTGAGTGTCTGGCAGGAAGGAATCTGATTTTCCAATGGATCAGTATTAGCTAAAATGTTTGTCATTATATATCCCCTGGAGTTCTCTATGCTTTGTTGGGTCAGCTCTTGTCCTTTCAGGCAATAGCCTGAAATCACTGTCAGAGAGCTTGGGTTACACCACAACTGTGAAGTCACCCCGGAAAGCTCTTGTTTAGACTAAAATTAAAGTCCTTGACTGAATACTTAAGCTTTCCCTTCCCTTTGTCCAAACTTCCAAGGATGGAGCACCCCAGGTAGTGTCACCCCACATCTGTATTATGTCTACCAAAGATGAGTTTTAGTCACCCAGAACAGCATCCTTTAAATACTGTGTAATCTGGCTACAAGGCAATGTCTACAGTATGATCCATATTTGGTTATAATATATGTGCTAAGACTGGAAGGAAATTCCCCAATCAATAACTGTCTTTCTCAGATGGTAAAAATCTATACAATTTGTTTTCTTCCTTCATCCTCATAGTTCCCAAAATGTCTACAAAAAAATAGGTATTATGGGGAAAAAAGTGTGTGTGGGTGTGTGTGATATGGCTATAATGCCATAACCAATATAGAGTTTGCTCTCCAAAGAGCTCAAGCTCTGAAACCTAGACTGTTTATTGCATTTCCTAGAAAACATTTTTTGTCTCTCTTTTTCAGGTGTGTGGGCATGTGTGCTAAGTCGCTTCAGTGGTGTCCAACTCTTTGCAACTTTATGAACTGTAGCGTGCCATGCCTCTCTGTCCATAGCATTCTCCAGGCAAGAATACTGGAGTGGGTTGCCATGGTCTCCTCCAGGGAATCTTCCCAACCCAGGGATCAGATCCAGGTCTCCTGCATTGCAGGCGGGTTCTTTACCATCTGAACCACCAGTGAAGCCCATCAGCCTCCTACTACCCTTCAATTGTAGAGACAACTTAGGAAACATTGATAAAAATTGCAGCACTCCCGCTAATTAGGATGAAGCCACAGAAAAAGACAGGAGCCCAAATCAATAATTTAATCTTTAAACATTTTATTTGGATACATGTTTATGCTTAATTGATTACAAAACACACATTATCGAAGGGATGACCGCAGCGGGCACTTTGATCTATTTCTCTTCTTCCACTGAGCTGATGCTGAAAGTTGCTCAGGACTGTGACTCTGAAGCGCAGGGTCTGGGTGGTCTCTTTTCCAGTTGTCTAGACAGGACCTTCACTGTCTCAGTACCTCAGGGGCACGGGGAAAGGGCTGCATGATTTTGTCTTCCAGCCTAGTCCTCTGACTCAAAGGAGAAACATTGTATGAAGCTGTCCAAATAACTCCAATATGCCTAGATTCTGGTTGCATTAAGACCAATAAGATGGTTTTGAGGAAAACATGAAAAATAACAAAAACACAGCATGCAGAATACATTGATGATTATAAGCTAAGACTACAGCCAAGAGTATAGCGAGGGAAAACCTGGGGAATGGCAGGAAACCATGGCACTTCTGGGTTCCTCCAGTCTTCGAGTTCTTAAGAGTGCTGACTTCTGGAACCAGCCAGTGTGGACTTGAACCTGGTTCTGCATTTATGTGCCATATGACAGTGAAAAAAATTGCTAGAGTTTTCTGAGTCTCAGGGACCTGACCCCATCTTCCTCCCTCATAGGCTTCTAAGGAAAATGTCTTGAGAGAAGGTGAGGAGCCTTTAAGCCCAGCAAGTGGCAGTGAGCACTCATGGGGGGTCTGCGGCATGACCACCAGGCGCCCCGCCCCCCGGCACTCCCCCCCACCCCCAAGCAGCTCTGGCCCTCCAGCTTCCTTCTCGCGGAGGCATCTCCAGTCCCCAGAGATGAGAACTTGGAAGTGAAGAGGGAGGCTCTGATGTCTCAACGTGACTGCCCAAGCCTCCCTCAGGGTTAGCTGAGGGATGAAGGGGACACATCCCGGAACTCTGCTTCCCCAGCTGCACTTGGCCTGGGTGGGAGAGGCAGAGGCACATGGGAATACTACAGGTCTGAACATGACTCGGCTATTGTGGATCCAAGAATGGGCACTAAACACCAGCCTGGCTTTCGTCTCTGGCAAACTTTCAGAGCGGGTGATACCCCCACTGAGTGGTATAGCAAATGCCAGCATGGACGTTAATACCAGTTTAGCTCTTTTTCTAACTGGCCTCCTTCCATCTGGACTCCACACACACTACCACCTCATTTGTTCATGTACATAGGGAGCAGAATTGATAATTTTGTATTTCTTCTATACATTGGATACTGGGAAAGCCACCCTCACAGTGGCTCCTGGAATTAATACAACCATCCTGTGAGGTCTATAGGTACAATACTGTCACCCTGACCCTACGGAGAATGACACTCAGGTTGCTGATGGGAAGAAATTTGTCCCAGTTCACACAGCTCGTGGTGTCTGAGGTAAGATTGAAGGCTCATCTCACTAGCAATAAGCAAGTATTTTCCCAGGACTTACACAGTAGCTTGAATGATCCAGAATAGTGCCAAGAGCTGGGAAGCCCTTTAAAAGGCAGCTAAAGTACACAGCATGGACTGTATGTACTAAAGAGAGTATATTTTATTCATAAGCATTGCGATCTCCCAGGGCCTTGCTCAGAGGATTTTGTTTTCTGCAAGTAGCAGGAGAGAGAATGAGTTTCCTCTGCAATGTAAGTAAATCTCATTGGCTCCCAGTGATGTCTCCCAATGAGGACAGTTTAGTCTAGACACGCCTGTTGGACCACCTAGCACCTATTTTGTGTTGGTCCCCCTGATGCCACACCCCACCATGTTAACCAAGAGTTAGGATCAAGGGACTTCTCTGGTGATCCAGTGGTTAAGAAAATTAAAAAAAAAAAAAAAAAACTGCCTTCCAAAGTAAGGGATGTGGGTTCGATCCCTGGTCAGAAAACTAAGATTCCACATGCCATGGAGTAACCAAGCCCGAGCCACAACTACTGAGCCTGAGCACACTCTGAAGCCCAGGTATCACAACTCGAGTGTCCAACTAGAGTCCGTGTACCTCAAGGAAAGATCTGTATGAGGCAGTGAAGCTCCCACGGGCCGCAACCAGGACCTGATGCAGTCAAATACATGAGTAAATAAAAGAGATCCTAGTTTTTGAACTCTAATCCTAAGGATACAAAAGAAAAGGTTTGTCTTCATTCCCAAGTCTAAAATGAAGAAATAGGTTAGTGAACTCAGATGTTCAGATGATGAAGTCTCACTGAAATTTACACTTGACTGGAGACTCCCTTGGTAAGTGAAGTCTACTTAATCACTTACCAGAAAGCTGTTCTTTGAAATAATCACAAATGTGATTTAAAGGAAAAAATGTATGCTTTTATTCTCCATTCCTGAAGCAACTTATGGCAATTCATTTTGGGCATGAGGTTAGTCACACAAGAAGGGTTTTTTAAAATTTAGGTCTATGTTTATTTTACCTTTACTTTCAAAGGGCTCCGTGTGGCTCTTGCTCAGCTCTGATTTATTGACCAACAATAAGACATGTTCATTAAGAGTTCAGCTGGATCTTGCAAAGGAAATACTTTTTAAAGTGTTTTGAAGCAATGGAGTCATTGCCAATAATACCCATTAAGGCATTTCAGAGAAGATGGATTTGAGCACTCAGAACCACCAGCCCCATCGTGATGGTGACGAGGAAAGCCTACCACCATCCAGCTTGAAGAGTCAACAGTGAATTAGAATAGTCACCACAATACAACCTAGAAAACTAAGATTTGACTGGTTAAGAAGCAGGGGGTGAGAGTCAACCTTTTAAGATGTCCTCATTGCCTGGAGAATCCCAGGGACGGGGGAGCCTGGTGGGCTGCCGTCTATGGGGTCGTGCAGAGTCGGACACGACTGAAGCGACTTAGCAGCAGTAGCAGCATATGAGTGTAAATAGGAAGGAAAAAAAATTTTCAAGTCAAGGGTTCATAGGCTAAGTTTGAACAATTTTAGCAGCTAGCAAAGGAACTGGAGAAGGCAATGGCAAGCCACTCCAGTACTCTTGCCTAGAAAATCCCATGGATGGAGGAGCCTGGTAGGCTGCACTCCGTGGGGTCACTAAGGGTCGGACACGACTGAGCGACTTCACTTTCACTTTTCACTTTCACACATTGGAGAAGGAAATGGCAATCCATTCCAGTGTTCTTGCCTGGAGAATCCCAGGGACGGGGGAGCCTGGTGGGCTTCCGTCTATGGGGTCACACAGAGTCGGACACGACTGAAGTGACTTAGCAGCAGCAGCAGCAGCAAAGGAACATTGTTAGACTCAAAATTGGCGTTAATTAGATTTTTCCATTAGATGCACTCTCTTTTCCATGCTACCCTCAACATCTCAAGATGCTTAGACATTAACCGGTTGTTACTAGGACTGCATGTTTGTTATTATTTTATAGGCTTGTGGGGTTATTTTTTACAATAAAATTTTAGAAGTTTATAGTTGCCTGATAAAGATTCAGCCTTGCCAAAATTTCAGTATGCCTTGTTTCAGCCCCCTCCCCAGAGTAGATCTTTATTAGGATAATTTGCTATAATGACATTTTGTGAGAGAGGAAGTTTTCACGAGACATAACTTTGGAAACAGGCCGGGATACTCAGATGTGCTGTCTTTGAATTCCTAAATCCTTTCCTAGTTTAACCCACTTGATTCTAATAGCTATTAAATAACCCTGGAAGAAGGGCCAGAGTTTTCTTCAGTAATTCATAAATCATACAAACAAATGCCAAATTCCTTAAACAAAAGTTAGGATGGAAGGGTAGGTACAGAAACACACATGCAACATGGAACACAGTGTCGGCAGAGCAGATTTTTTTGAAATCCCTCTTTGTGAGCAGAGTTGAGGGGCTGTGAAACGGAAGCCCATTTTTTTCTATAACAATGGTATTCTCTGTCCATAAAGATGTTTCTAGCAGGGGTGAATCTGAATTCATCTATCCACACACTCCAATTTTATATCTCTTTTTTTCAATTTTATATCATTTATGACTAAAAAATTTATTTTTGCAAGATTACTGCCTAAACTAGACATGGAGGAGGGGAAGAGGAAGGAAATGAGCAGTCTGAAGCCCCAGAACAGGAAAATGCATCTTCTTGACCTTGGCCATGTGACAAGATACACACTGGCCAGAATGATCACTTGTTCTTGGTACTCCTGTTCAGGCCAAGAGACTCTGTGACATGTTATTGGGTTTATAAATAATATGACAGAAAAGTCATGGTCCCTAAGTCAGTGTCTGCTTTTTGTATCCTGAAAGGGCCTAAAAATTTGCATTTTGTAGTCACTTGGGCAGAAGTGAAGATTAGGTGGGGAAACAAGTGTTAGAAAAGCACTAGTCCGAACTATAAAGGTGGCATAGAAATGCAAGAAACCATTCCTAAGTAATCTTTTAAAACTTTGAACAGAGTTACAGATTTTACCATTTGTGATAAACTGGTATATATAATTTAACCAGAACCAAAAGAAAATTAGTATTGTGTGAATTCTGAAGCACTTTCAACATGTAGGAATAATGTGGACTTTCTTGAGTTTTGCACATTCATAAGTGAATGGTCTGTATCTCGTGCCTTTGTTGGCTTTCTGTGAGCTGTAGTTTCTGGGAAGTGAGCAGCTATCATTCCTGTAACCCTTGTAATCCAATCATTTGTGTGCCTTCTTCATGAGGATTCAGTACGGCTGTGGTGCTGTTATCCCTCTGATAGGAACTCTAACTCTGTGTAAAGCCCCAAAGGTCTGTTACTTATTTTTATTTTATATTGTACTATATTTCATTTACAGTGTTGTGTTTGTTTTAGGTGTATAGCAAAGTGATACAGTCATATATATATATATATATATATATATATGAATTAACAAAAGCAGTTCCCGTCTTTTGATGGGATGCTCATGGTTTATAACATAAATGGCATTATTTTGAGAGAGGGAGAACTTAGGTATGGCATTGGATTTTTTTTCTTTTTGCAGCCTGAGGCAGTTGTAAAATAACTTAATGTAGCTTTTTACAACTATGTATTCTATAGTATTTTTTCATTTGGTGAAATTTTAACTGTTAATGTTTTTGGCATTGTGCTTTGTACCATTTATTAAATGAAAATTAAAAAAAAAAAGAAAAGCACTAGTGTAACTGGTTGAGAGCACAAGTCTCAGGCCAGACAGCGCAGGTTCAAGTTCTGAACCACTTAGGGCTGCCAGCTTCGGGCAAGCTTCTTTAATCTCTTTGTGCCTTCGTTTCCGCCACTGTAAAATGGGGGCTCATACACATATCATATATATATATATATATATATATACACACACACATATACATGTGTGTGTATATACATATACATATGTGCATATATACATGTGTATACAAATACACGTGTACACATACATACACACCTTATCCATATATATATATATATATATATATATATATATATATATATATATATATAAGGTGCTAAGTCCACAGGTAGCATATGTTGCTAGTTAAATGCCCAATAGGTGCCAGACTCCACACTGAGTGCTTTTATATAAAGTTTCATTTGGGCCTTCCCAGGTGGTGTTAGTGCTAAAGAACCCACCTGCCAATGCAGGAGACATAAGAAATGCAGGTTTGATCCTTGGGTCGGGAAGATCCCCCGGAGGAGGGCATGGCAATCCACTCCGGTATTCTTTCCTGGAGAATCCCCATGGATAGAGGAGCCTGGCGGGCTACAGTCCACAGGGTCGCAAAGAGTTGGACATGACTGAAGTAACTGAGCACGCACGCCTTCTTACTGTGAGTTTCCCTAGTAGATCAGCTGGTAAAGAATCCACCTGCAATGCAGGAGACCTGGGTTCAATCCTTGGGTTGGGAAGCTCCCCTGGAGAAGGGAATAACTACCCATTCCAATATTCTGGCCTGGAGAATTCCATGGACAGAAGACCCTGGCAGGCTACAGTCCACGGGGTCACAAAGAGTTGGATACAACTGAGTGACTTTCACTTTATTTAATCTTCCTGTGCTGTCCTTAGTTGCTCAGTCAACTTTATTTAATCTCTATCGCACACTTAAAAGGCAGGTAATATTATTTCCATTTTATAGGTAAAGACATTGAGGTTCAGAAGATTGCTCAGGTGTGTACATAGGTGTGAGGCCTGCCTATAAAGTATCAGATCCAGAGGTGTCTGCTCCAACATTGTATCGGACACCATCGGTGACCCCAGCTCACTTCAGCAGCTTTTTGATAAACACCTACTTTATAGTCTAGATTATTACATTGGTAATCAATTTCATAGATTAGAAAATTACTCCTCTGTCCATCATCATTTGTCTAACTTATTAAAATTAATAGGCAGCATTGGAAAATACATTTGACACCTGAAACCGAGTCACTCTGGGCCTTGGGAGAAAGCCCTGTGCGTCATGGGTTTCGATGCTGTCGGAAGGGAAGAAAGTCGTTGCTGCTTTCTTCCCCTCTGCACCAGAAAGGAAGGGCCAACAAATGCACAGCTGCCTCTCAGCAAAGTGATAAAGCCCAGGGCAGCCTGCCCTCCTGACCTGGGGAGCCTCTGCTAGCTCCGTTGCCAGCAAGTCATTCTCAGAAAGCCCCAAAGCACTCAGGGATTTGGGAACAGGGCTTTCCTCACCAGGAACACTCAAGCAGGAAGTTAGCCTTCCTCACAGGCTGCCCTGCTTGGCTTCCTGATTCTACAAGAGGGAGAGGGAAGAAAATGCAACAGAAGAACACTAATCAAGAAGAAAAACAACAGCACAGCAAGCGACAGTGTCGCAGTAGCACAGTGATTTGAGTGTGCGAGAGATGTAGTCTTATTTGACATTTATCCGCCAAGTGTTGACAAAATCGTTTGGAAACTTCTCTGGGGTTCTTCTGCTTGGGCACAGGTGCTGGGGATGGGAGAAGAAGGGCTAGTGGTAAGAGAAGAGCCCAGAGAGGTAACACCTAGAAGACCAGCAGGCTGGACGCTGTGACACCACCATCAGAGAGAGGCTTGCAAGGGCTTGGTATCTGCAGGGCACGTGGTCTGGGCATGGCCAGAGAAAAACATAGCTCACTGGGACATCCAGAGATGAGCTTGAGACCTAATTAAAGTTACAGACTGAACCTTGCATGCCTGCATGCTTAGTCCCTCAGTCGTGTCTGACTCTTTGCAACCCCATGGACTGTAGCCCACCAGGCTTCTCTGTCCGTGGAATGCTCCAGGAAAGAATACTGAAGTGGGTAGCCATTCCCTTTTCCATACAGTGGAATACTATTCAACCTTAAAAAGGAAGGAAATTCTGCAATATACTACCACATGGATGAAGCTTGAGGACGATACACTAACTGAAATTAGGGGAAAATGTCAAGTTATTATTTAATGGGCATAGAAAAGATGGAAAGAGTTATGGGGCTGGATGGTGGTAATGGCTTTACAGCAATGTCAATGGTTCAATACCATTGAACCATGCCTTAAAAATGGTTAAATGGTTAGGATGGTAAATTCCATGCTGTGTGTATTTTACCACAGTTTTAAAAAAACAATTTTTAAAACTCAATTGACTGTAAATATGAGTATTTACTTGTGGACTCCCAGTCCTATTCCAATGATCTGTATGTCTCCTAAGCCAATACCACACTCTCTTGAATACTGTGGCTTTGTAGTAAGCTTTGAAGTTGGGAGGCATGAATCATCCAACTTTGTTTTTCTTTTCCAAGGTTGTTTTGACTATTCTGTGTCCCTTGAATTTCCATATGGATTTTAGGATCAGTTTATCAGTATCTGTAAAATGGCAGCTGGGATTATGGAGGGATTACACTGAATCTCCCAATTCCCTATATCTGAATTGTAGATTATATCTAGAATGATCGGTTTGGGAGTATTAGAAACATATTTTTAAGTTAACAAACTAAAAAGATTAGCCACTCCCCACTCCCCACCCCCTGTCACCCTCACCCTTCAACTCCTGCTCTGCCTCAAGCTCTGTCATTTGAAGTTGCATGGCTTTGGGCCTCTCTGAGCCCAATTCTTAAATCTACTAACAAAAGAAAATAGTGCTTACCTCAGAGATTGCCAAATAATTAAGTGAGGCAATCTACTTGAAAGCACTTTAAGGACGACAAAATACTGTGAAGACTAGAGGTGTGATTAAATCTATTTTTATAGTGCTTATAAACTGAAAAATAGATTAAAACTTACACATTGAAAACAAATACTTACTGTCCCTTCCAAGCTGGTCATCTTGAGAGATTATGCCTTTATTCTGATAATGCTACATTGCTTGAAATATTTCTTTCAGTAAGTCTTTTACATTTCACCTTTATTAATTTAATAAATCCTTTATTTAATTGAACACAAATATTTTAAAACAAATTAATACATATAACTTACTTTTTTAAGGATCAAATTTGTATATCAAAATACATCTGTATTGATATACTTGTTTAGAAAACAAGAAACTCAAGGATTAAAAAATAGAAACTAGAAATAACTATATAATTTTTGTCTTCTAATACAAATGGTGAGTTCAGGTTATTATAATTTCACATTAGCTGCTCATCCCTAACTTCATTACAATATGCATCACATTACTTTGCAAATCCTCAGTGATGGCAAATCATTGCAAACTACTGGTTTTGAAAGCAAATTTTATTTCTTAAAATGATCAGAGTCACTGGGAGTCAAGTCTGATGGCTCCATGAAGAAAGTGATCAGTCTGGGTATTTTCAGGAATGAAGTGTTACTACCAACTAATAATTTTTTTCCTGAATTAATACTTCGAAATTTGTGTGCTAAAATGACAGTTGTCCTACAAAGAAGTCCCTGGCCTGGGCAGCAACCTATTTGTGACATGATATACTGATTGAGAAAATAATGATGTCATTCCCCAGCTATGACTGGGAAGCATGTCAGTTGCTTCCCCTCCTTCCTCACCCCTTACCCATTCCCTGGAACATGGTTTTTCAACGTTGCACTGCTGACTTTGGGGTCAGGTAATGCTTTGTTGTTTGGGCTGCTCCCTGTGCATTTTAGGATGCTTAGCAGCATCCCCGGCTGCCACTAGATGCCAACCACAACCCCCCCCATCATAACCATCAAAAAGGCCTCCAGACAATGCCAAAGGGACTGTCGCAGGCAAAATCACCCCTGGCTGAGAACCACGACCCATGAGTATATCCTAGATGTTTGGACTTCCATTGCTTCAAGGGATAGATTTTAAATACCTAAAGTCTAGGCCAAGAACCTCAAATGCAAATGCTTCCAGGAGCAGGCAGGTCATTTATATTGCTGAGGTAGACCAGATGTTAAAAAAATGATGTCACCACAAAATTGGGCAGAAATTAACACAATTTTATAAAGCAATTATCCTTTGATTAAAAAACAAATAAAATTTAAAAAACAATGCACATACTAGTACAAGAAATATTTCACTTTCCTCTTCACTGTAAGATAAGAAATAGGGCAAGTGTGATGAGTAGGCCACTAAATGGTCAACCCCAGTGTTGTGAAGCAATAGAGACTGGTAAGGCTAGTGAGCTAGAGTCCATGCCCAGTCTAGACAGAGGCTGTGACCAATCATTGTCATGTCATGGCCTAATATTGTAGGGCTTTCAATTTGGGGGGAAAAGTCAGAAATTAATGTTTGTGTTTGTTTATAAAATCTCTCAATTTTCCATGCATTGCTAATTAAGTCAAAATGTTTAAAAACTTGTACATGGATTATTGTGCCTGAACTCTGGCCTGAGATTTGCTTCCTTGCTTGGAGGCACAGAACTGGACTGACTTGAGGGAAGGAGATGGAAGCTGTGAGAGAAGGGAGGCAGTCTGGCTCCCAGAAGCACTTGACCCCAAGGAACTGGGTTTTGGAAAAACAGGGTCATGTCCCTCCGATTTTGAGTAGCCATTCAAAGGGAGTAATTGAATCCCTACCAAGGCTGTCTGCATGTGTGTGGGGACCAGAATATTGAGGTCCAGACAGATTAAATGACTTCTAGAGTTACTGGATTCCTGATTTTCAGCCCACTGCTTTTTCTACCACAATGTTCAACATCACAAAATATGTACTAGTCTACCTTGGACAACAGAGAATGAGATGGCTGGATGGCATCACCGACTCTATGGACATGAGTTTGGGTGAACTCTGGGAGTTTGTGATAGACAGGGAGGCCTGGCGTGCTGTGATTCATGGGGTCACAAAGAGTCGGACACGACTGAGCGACTGAACTGACTGACTGACTGACCTTGGGTATGCGTTAGTACAGTTGTTATTTATTTTTTCAGTTATCATCCTCTCAGAAGTGGGCCTTTAAAAAGCATGTTTAAAGATTGAGATATGTGTATTCATATATACAACTCATGATTTTAAAGTGTATGCTTCTGTGGTTTTTGGTATATTCACTGTGTTGTACAGCTACCACCACTTTCTAATTCCAGAACATTTCTATCACCCCAAAAGGAAACCCTGTACCTATTAGCAATTACTCCTCATTCTCCATTTCCTTCAGTCCCTGGCAAACAGTAATCTACTTGCTATCTCTATGGATGTGCCTGCTCTGGACATCTGATTAAATGGAATCATACGATACGTGACCTTTTGTGTCTGGCTTCTGTCACTTAAATATAATGTTTTCAAGGTTTATTCTTGTATCAGTCCTTCATGCCTTCTTATTTTATGGGCTTTCTATAGTGGATTTTAGACTGAAAGAAGAGTAAGGGTCTTTCCCTCTGAAGATTTTTTTCTTGGAGGTAGAACTTAGGCATATCTGATCTGGGAAATATGCAGTCCTTTTCCAGCAGGCAATTTCATTGCATGCAACCCACCACGTGGACTTAATTTCCTCCCTCTTTGTACATACTCTGTCTTCTATTCAGCTGGAGAGGCCCCATCACAGGAAGCTTGCTTTCAAATTCAGCTAGGATATTGTGAACGCCTTGTCCACTCTTTAGCAATAATGTAACTCAGGGGTGCAATCAGGCAAATGTTGCCCTGTAATTAATTCCCTTGCTGAAATATAATAAGATGTCACAGAGGAAAATTCTGCTAGACATTCTGTTAATTGTAGCTGAACATAGTCCAGGGTTACTAAGTCCATTCTTCTCAGGCTCAGTTCACCTAGCAGAGTGCTCTGCGGAATACATAGCTTGGAAGCAGATTTATTTAAGCGACAGCTATTAAATACAATTCATTCATTGACTTGTTTCAGAACTTGGGTTGGGTTGGGGGTGGGGTGAGGTGAGGTGGGGGGGCTGGACTTCCATTTGCTCTTCTTCAGCAGGAATTTGTTATGCTTTCCTTGTGTGATAAAATATCCCCCAAATGTGACGGTTCTATAAGTGGGAAAGCAGGAGTACCAGGGAATCCATTCTAAGTTGACTTATTATTTTTCATTGTATGAAAGGGTAATTTGGCTTTATTTCTTAACATTCAAGTCTCTTTTAACAGGTTATATTGGTCACTCAGAATTTTTGGATTTTGTGATTTTCTTTTTTATATTCATTACTTTCTAGAAATTCCTTACTAACTGATTTTCAAAGTTATTTCTTGGAGTAGGTGAAATGTTTCAGAAACCAGGAAGTCTTTCCTCAGCCAAGTTCATGGATAATTTGATGTGTTTTCTTAGGGAGTTTAGGTAAGATTTTATTCAGAGTATTTGAGATAGGGAGGAAGGAGATGAGCTGGAGGCAAGTCACTACTTGATGGCAGGACGCAGTGGGAAAGTCCAGCATCATTCTTCTCTAAAACATGAAGTCCTACTCATGCGTCTCACATGAACTGAGAAAGGCATGCCCTGTAGAATTTTTCTTCAGGAACTCATTGTTAAGAGGATCAAGAAGGCGTGAATACTACAAACCCATCCACTTTCATGGTGCCTGTTGTCTGGTTGACCCATCGTGTTTTTTTGCCCACCTCCAATCATGACATGGTTACTTTCTCAGCCTCTGAAGCTAGGAAAGGTCTTCTCAGGTGGCTCTAGCGGTAAATAACCCACCTGCCAATGCAGGAGATGTGAGAGATCCTGGTTTGATCTCTCGGTCAGGAAGGCCTCCTGGAGGAGAACATAGCAACCCACTCCAGTATTCTTGCCTGGAGAATCCCATGGACAGAGGAGCCTTGTAGGCTACCATCCATGGGGTCATACAGAGTTGGACACAACTAAAGCAACTTAGCCCGCAGCAGGCACGCAAGCAGCTAGGAAAGGCCATGTGACACAGTTAAATGAAGAAAGCGTTTGCTTTCTTGGTAAAAGAGGAAAATGTTGTCACTGTGACCCACTTCTCCTTTTCTTCTTTCCTTGAAAGTTGTGTAATGCCTGGAGCTACAGCAGCCTTTGGGGGCCATCATCGTGTGATGATAAGGAAAGACTGAGAGAACTGCAGAAGTATTAGCATGCCTCACTGAGCTGAGCTGATGAATCAACATCATTAACTGCCTCCTTCTGCCCTTCAGGTGTTTGGAGAAATGTAAGCCCTGTTTGTTGAAATCACTTCTAGTCAGATTTTTGCTGCTTGAGTGCACTGATCACTGGTATAAACAATTTATGGAAAGAACTTTATTATCTGCTCTTCTTTACTGATATCTCTTCTAGCATTTCTTCCTGAATATCCATCAACCTCCTCTTTTTCTCCCTCCTGAGGATTTCAGTACTAAAGTCTGTTTTCATTGTCCCCCACAGTTTCTTCTCATGAAAAGAGAGGTTTAAGTTTTCATTTTTTGCATGTGGTGGAGACAGATGTACAAAATCCATTTTGAAAGAAGTCCATTTGTGGCTAGTTTTATTTTCAAAATCTAATGTGTTTTGCTGCATCTTAGATAAGCATGTTTCCTGGGGCAGCTGCAACCCACACATGACAGAACCAGTTGATCTAGAAGCAGAAAGGGAAACAGTGACTGGTCTGGAAGCACAAAGCTATCTGACTATGGGCCTGGTTTGCACATGAAGATAATATTTTCAGAAACCCATAACCTTTAGCAACCTCAAAGGCTAAAAGCAAAGTGTGAAGTAACCAGAGGTGAAAAAAAAAAAAATGGAGCCTTATTATTGAACTTTGTTACAGTACTATACCTTTAATTTTTAAAAGAAATTTGTATTTCTTAGAAGAAAAAAAATCTCTATTTTTAATCATTTTCAAATGAATGCCTTGAATACGTGCATCTGGTCTGTTTAAGAATGTCTGAGTAGCTGACATATTGTTTTGTCTGTCAAGGATATTGTCCATTGTATCACGTAGTTTCCTGTTTATGAGGGCCCTTGGGGAATTTTTTCTGTTTGATCATAGAACTGAGAATATTTATAGCTGAGCAATAGGTTTGTTTTTATCTCACGAATTGTAGTTGATTTAATTGTCAATGGGCTGCTGATTTTTGTTTTATTGGATGCTTTAAAAAAAGCTATCTAAAATGTGTACAAGTCTCATAGCATTAGTTCCTATTTTTTAAAAAATGTTAATTAGGTCAGGTTTTGATATAAAGGGCAAGAATGACTCTGGCTAGTCATGTACCCAGTGGCTCCACTTCATGTTTCCCATTGACTCAGAGCATGCAGCGTTAACTAACATTGCATGAATTTGATTCATCACTACCACCAACTTTATGAATTTTTTACCGTAATGATAATGACCAAAGGTTAGTGGGCATTTAAATGAACAGGTCCAAATATATATAATTGCTTTAGCATCATGACTGAAGTTTATCCTTCATTCAGGTCAAGTCCAAAATGAACGCTCCTGAATAACATACAGCTCTTTTCCAGCCCATGCCCCTCACACCTCACGGCTCTGCCTGCTTTAATGTGTTGCTTTCAACAGCTGTCCTGCTGCTCAGCATCAAGCCTGCAGAAAAAGAAAGATCCTGGATGAGG
The DNA here is from genome assembly GCF_049115385.1 of Moschus berezovskii. Taxonomy (NCBI): domain Eukaryota; kingdom Metazoa; phylum Chordata; class Mammalia; order Artiodactyla; family Moschidae; genus Moschus; species Moschus berezovskii. The sequence continues at coordinate 17,748,618 of NC_142475.1, read as the reverse complement.
GAGCCTGGGAAGATTTTATGAGGCAAGCTACTCATATTTCATTGGCCAAAAGTCAGCCCCATGGCTACACCTAACTGCAGGAGAGCTGTGAAACCAAGTCTGGCTCCGTGCCCAGGGTGAAGGGAAAGCAGGTGAGGTGCGGACCCCCTGGTCCCTGCCACAGTGAAGCATAATGAAGTGAAAGATACAGAGAGTTCTATAACCTGAAGAGGGATGGAAAATTCAATTAAATCTAATCACTTGGCGAAAAGATAGGCTACACCCCAAGGGGGACTGTAGAATTCTATGTACCCAAATCATGTGTTAAAAAATGAAAGAGGCTGTGATAAAAATAGGGTAAGGGTGAATTTGAAAGACACTCTGGGACACATGGCACACTCCCCATCTGGTGACACAGGAGGCAAAGCCAATCCAACTATGACAAGCAGTTCAGTGTGTTAACCTGCTGCTCAGATAGAATCATCCTGGAAAAAATATCCTAGTCTTATATATTTTACTGAGTCTTGTATATTTTATTGAGATGGCTTGACAGTTCTCCATAACTCCATTCTGCCTGAAATGCCTTTCTGCTCACTTTGGCTGGTTAAAGTGACTTTACTTTTTTGGAAAAAGATGTAGAAAAAGTGTACAGATGATGAAGGCAATGAAACTTGTATTATTACTTTCTTGTTAAATTTTAGGAGTAAGTTTTCTAACCATTATGATCATCAGTTTGTGTGTTATTTAAGGAGTTTGAAATGCTTAAGAGAATTTAACAAATTAACCTTGTGATTTTGTTTTGAAATGATAAACTGGTATCGATTTGTGACTTTCATTTGAAATAATTGAATATGTTCACAGTGTTTGAATGTTTAAGAGAATCCAATTTACAACCAGTATAAGTTAGTTTTTATTAGGTTTGTAAGAGTTAATTGATATATAGAAAGATTTTACTTGCTAGGTTTCATAAGTGTTGCCCTGTCAGGCATTTGAAATATCTCGAAAAACCGAATATATTAAATTTGTAAGGGTAGTTGAAAAATATTTTAGGGAATTTATTTGCATGTATAAAGGTGGCCAATTGAGGAAATCCAATCTTTTAAAATGTATAAGTTAATCGAACACTAATCAAACAACAGAAACGCAATGGTTCACATTTTTACATAAATCACTGTATTTACAAATAGAATTTATAAGTTTGATTTACAGGTTAAGTTTGAAGACTTAGTTAAAATAAAATTTTCAACTTTAATAAACTGAAGACTAGAGTAGATAGTAGTAGTTCCTTTCACTCACAAATTTCTCACATTTAAATAGATAACTGACAGGAGTAAAGAAGAGGAAAACGAGAGAGCAGTAGTCATTTAATAAAAAGCAGGACCAACAACATTTAAATTTGTTACTTTCAAAGAAAGATGTCTAAAGTAGTCAGACTCATGGATGCAGAGAGGAGAATAGTGGTTGCCAGGGACCAGGGGAAAGGGAAAGGGGAGCTGCATATCCAACTGGTATGAAGTCTCGGTTATGCAAGAACAAGTTCTCGGGCTTCCCTGCGAGTGCCATGATAAAGAATCCACCTGCCAAGGCAGGACACACGGGTTCAATCCTGGTCCAGGAGGTTCCCACATGCCATGGAGCAACTAAGCGCATGGGCCACAACTCCTGAGCCTGTGCTCCAGAGCCACTGCGCTGCAACTACTGGGCCCACGTGCACAGCTACTGAGGCCTGTATACCCTAGAGCCCGTGCTTTGCAACAAGTGAGGCAGCTGCAGTGGGAAGTCCATGCACCGCAACTAGGGAGCAGCCCCTGCCTGCCGCAACTAGAGGGAAAAAGCCCACACAGCACGGCAGACCCAGCACAGTCAAAAATAATTTTTTTTTTTAATGAGTAAGTTCCAGACACATACTGCACAACACTATGCCTGTAGTTAGCAATATTGTTTTGTGCTCTTTGCTCAAGAGGGTAGATCTTGTATTAAGTGTTCTTACCACAGTAAGAAAAAAGAAAGGATGATTTGCTTATGCTTCAGTTTTTTTTCAGTCATTTCTCTCGGTATATTGATTCGTTTCTTCATGGTAATGATATATGTTTACCATCACAAATCTACTTTTAAGGCATTTAAACATAAGAATGTTACTTTTCTGGGATTCTTAACATTCCCATTGGAAAACCAATGTTGTTTAAACCACAGAGCCCGTTATATAACTTAAGGGAGTAGGAAAGGGCATAAAATGAGGGAGGAAAGCACAAAATACCTTTGATACCTTTTCCCCAAGTACCAGGAGGTCTTTCCAGGTGATGCAGTGGTAAAGAATCCGTCTGCCAATTCAGGGTTCGATCCCTGGGTCAGGAAGATCCCCTGGAGAAGGAAATGGCAACCTGCTCCAGTATTCTTGCCTGGAGAATTTCATGGACAGAGGAGCCTGGTGGGCTACAGTCCATGGGCTCGAAAAGAGTCGGACATGACTGAGCACACACACCCCCAAGTACGAGGTGCAATACCAATATCTCAGAGGAAACTCTGGTTGGATTAGTAGGGTGAGGAAGCTTTTCATGGATCTGGGAATCCAGGCCCAGGCGTTGTTTTCAGGTAGCGGGCACTCGAGCACCATGTTGCAACTCGAGCACCATGTGCAACTCGAGTTGCACGGCGAGCACAGTTCCGTGCTGTCAGCAGTGCCCTCGGAAGATTCTTCAGGTGTTGGTGGCTGAGGTGGAAAGCAGAAGGGAGAGGTGCATGGGGAGGGTCTACAATGGAAAGTGAACCAAGGGAGTCAACTGCTGGAGAGCAGAGCCAGAGGAACACAGGGTGCCAATTACTGCAGAGCTGTGTTTCTGAGTGAGGACAGAGTTTCCATGAGGCTCACAAACAATGTAATGATGATAATGGATTTACTTTTCTTTTGAAAACAACTCCTAGAGAGAGTTAACATCAGGGTCATGAAGACCTGGACGAACCAATGCTCTCCTTGCTTTAGATAGCCTTGGCCCTGGAGTCAAACCCAAGAGTGAAGGGATTATTATGTCTCAAGGTTAATCAGCATTAAGATAATATTCTAGGATGAAATCTTCACTTTGAACATTCTTTTCATTAAGTTCTAGAGAATAATTTTCGGCTATTATGTAGTTACAGCCTCTTAGCCATGCTTTTTAAAAAACACGATCATTTTTATGACACTATGGCAGAGAAAACCAGAGAAGCCCCTGTATCCAATTTTTTAAAAATCTCCTTCAGGAACAGAACCCCTGGTTTTTCAGCTGGAGATATGGGTACTCAGACAACACACCTATGTTTCCCAGCTTCCCTTGCTAGATGTGACCCTGTGCCTAAGTTCTGACTGGTGAGATGGGGGCAGAGGTACCATGTGGCAGCACCTGGAAGTTTTCCTTACAAAGACACCCAGCATCTGCTGTTTGTGTTCTTTTCTCCAGTCCCTCCGCCAGGACCCTTCCTGGACCTTGAGGAGGTTGACCGCTCTTGGGGATGACAGAGTGCGTGACTAAGGAGTGCCTGAGGCCTTGAGGACTTTGAAGAGCCTTCCACACTAGCCCTGGATGGCCGAACTGGACTGTCACCTGAGACAAAAATAATCTCGTATTTTGTGTCAACCCCTCTTTGGGGGGTTTTCTGTTACTTGCAGTCAAACTAGTCATCAGTAAAATGAAAACTAATCATCAGTAAAAAATTTAAATGCTGTTCTATTTTCTCTCACTCACCTGTTAACATTTTTCTTCATTTTCTCTCCTCATTCATTTCATTGTCTTCACAATTTGTCAAAGACTTTCTTTTCCCAAGACCACGCTGTTTCCTAACACAGCTTTCTCCATCATTCTTGATATCCTTCTTTGATGGTGTCTCGTCTGATTAAAACATACTTGGTGGTTGAACATCTCGAGAAGTACATAGCCTCATGACTTAAACTACTCTGATAGAGATTTTTGCAGTTCAAAATTTATAGCTTATATCAGATTTACTTCCTAATTACATTCTTCTACCCAGCCAAACCAACAGTCCTTTACCTCCTCTATTCTGAGGTTCAGGAAGAAGAGCCGCGTCCACACATTGGTTTCTTCCTCTGAGGGAATTAATAATACCTGCCTGCCTCCTACCCAGTCAACAGGTATCTGTAGCATACAATTATACTCCAGGTACCAAGCTAGATGCCTGGAGTAAGCAGCCTCTCATAGCTTATGCTCTACTTTGAAACTGGATGTGAATAAGTAACTGTAAATGTGACATTGTCACAGTGGAAAACCTCTGGGACTTATGGGCACATTCACCAGGGCACCTAACCTAGGCTGGGAGGTTGAGGGTGGGATGGGGAGGGGAGTCTTCCTTGGGCAAGCAGTTTGAGCTGAGATGCAAAGGATGAATAGCAGTCAGACAGATGGAGCTGGAAGGTGAGACCTGGTCACAGGAAAGAAATAGTGGTAAGAAGGTTCAGGTAGGGAGAATGTTACCAGTTGGACCAAGAAGATGGCAGAGAAACCAGGAGTGCAGAACTACATGGGGAAGATGGAAGGACTGTGCTTAGCCTCATGGGCTGTAATAGATGGATTCTAAGGGAGTCAAAATGATAATGAAGTGTTAACATTTCTTGAGCCAGGTACCCTGCTCATCACCTTATGTGTGTCAGCTTATTATTTCCCCCAACAGCCCCAAGGTCACTATTAAATGGTGCAGACGGAATTCAAACTCAAACTCCTGGCCCCTTCCCACTATAATGTGCCTATGTAAAAGCTCTGCAGACTCCAAGGCAGTATGCCAGTGTCACATACAGAGAGTTTAGACCCAGAAGGATTCGTTTCTCCCTAATCTCTTTTGGATATTTCTATTTTTGAGGAAGGTGTTTCCCAAGACCACAGAGAATGTGGGGGGGGAAATGAAATCAGTTTCTGTTTAAAGAAACTTTTTTTAAAGGAACAAATGACTCTTGGTCAGGCTGTTTCTCTCTGGTCAACATCCTGGCAGGAAACTTCCAAGCACAAGAGACTTGAGAAGGAAGGAGTGTTTTCTTTGCCTCTAATTTGACTTCCTGTTTTGCTTTCCAAAATTTGCATAGATTTTCTTAAATACTTTTAGGAAAAAGTGGGTTGTTTTTTCCTCGTTTCCATGAGACGAAATTTTTGTTGGTAGAGATCAGCCATAGGAATTGCATGGGACCAGCTAGTTTGAGTTGCCTGGATGTAAACTCTGCCAGCTCCTCTCTGAAGGCTATTCTGTGCCCCTCCACCTGTTCACTTGGAAATACTCCTACCTCTGTGCTCTCACTCAGGCCCCACATATTCCTGAGGCACGTGGTCAAGCTTATTTGTTGATATGCCTGTTGTTCTACCAACTGTCAGCTCCTTGGAGGCAGGAACTATCTGACTCATCTGTCCATCCCAGTGCTTACCTGGCGCACGGCACATAGCAGCCACGTCATAGATGCTTATGGAGTGAAAGAGCAAACAATGACTGCTTGAAGGTTCGCAGTCTTGATGTAGTGCCTACTCTGTGACAAGCGCTACGCCTGTGGGTTGCATGCATTGTCTCATTAAAGTCCTACAAGCCTGCTATGCAGTTTCTCTTACTCCCCACTTTTCAGATAAGGCGAACCAGGGCTCAGAAAGCTAACAGTGGCGCCAGGAGTCCAGCTTAGGTGTTCTTTCCCATCACATCTCTTTGCCTCCTCCCCTAAAGTGGCAGATGGAGGAAGTCAGCAGCTCAGAGTGTTTGCTGTTCTTAGCCAGTATGGACAAGTGTTTAGAAGCTGTCTCTTATTTTGCTTTGAGGAAACTCTGGCAGGATGAAGTTGTGGAGACAATAACTGCCGTGATTTTCTGCGATCTCTCCTAGGTGAGGCAGTGTGGAGCCAGGGAAGGAAGGAGGCTGCAGGTCCACCAGGCCAGGATTTGATTCCTGGCTCTGTCCCCCGCTGTGTGACTCTGGCAAGGTGTTCAACAGCTCTGTGTCCCTTATAGAGGGATAACCACACCTCCCGCACGGGAGCGGAGAGTCCATCAGAAGTTTCAAGTAGAGGGGTCTGCACCCAGTGAGTGCTGTGTGTATACGGTAGCTGTCTTTAATGCGAAGATGCTGGAGAGTGCTGGTGTCACTGCATCGGTGGCCCTGGCTGACCCTGTCCCCTGGCTTCAGTAGACACAGGGCATCAGATCAGCTCGGTCCCCTGCCTGCAACACCCTCACCCTCACATACTCAGACGGCTTGCTCCTCCATGAGACGTCTTCCCTTACCTCCTTTAACCCAGCTGCATGGTTTGGTTGCTCTTTGCTTACTGGGTGATTGATTGGTTATTGGTTAGTTTGGTTGACTGGGATAAGGGGGATCTTGGAATCTTGACATAAGCCAGGGGTTGACAAATTAGAATCTGTAAGACAAATTTATCCCTCCCTCTGTTTTTGGCCACTAAATAACAAATGTTTTTACATTTTTAAATGGTTGAAAACATTTTTTAAGAGAATACCATTTGGGGATTTCCTGGGGGATCCAGGGGTTAAGACTTCACACTTCCAGTACAAGAGGTGTGGGTTCAATCCCTGGGCGGGGAACTAAGATCGTACATGGCACACAGCACAGCCCAAAAAAAAAAAATTTTTTTAAGAGAAAAAAAGATTAAAAGAATACCATTTTATGAAAATTACATAAAGTTCGAACTTCAATGTCCATCAAGTTCTATTGGACACAGCCATGCTCATTTGCTTACATTTTGTCTACAGCTGTTTTCTTGTTACAACAGCAGAAGTGAATAGTTTCAGCAAAGACCGTATGTGCCCTAAAGACTGAAACATTCCTATCTGGCCCTTCATTAAAAAAAAAAAAGTTTACCCATCTCTGGTATAAGCAAACAGCAGCAGAAATACCCTACCAAACCCCATCCCCTTCCCCATCTCCACCCTATCCCCCATACAGCCTCAGGTCAGAAATCCTTTCCCGTTAACAAACTGCAAATACTCCCTGAGAACTTTACAGAGTGCACACCATTCTTCACACTTTTATTTTACTGGACAGACTCACACCTGAGCTCAGTGCAGAGGAGAGAAAAAGAAAGTAGTTGTAAATGAGGAAGAGAGAGAGAGATAAAGAAGGAAAAGTGCGGGCAGTGAGAAGGGTAAGCAAATTTATAAAGAAATATGTTCCAAACAAGAAAATCCATAAAAAGCCAGGGAAAAGGAGAGGGTTAACAGATATGTGTAAATTCCCCTACTTTGTCTGCAACTGACACAATCCTATCTCCTTCAACAAGTTTTGACAAGATCGCAGCAAGAGGCAATAACATCAGTTAGAGAAAATGATTAATTGAGAAACTGTTGTTGACATAATCTGGTATTTATTCAACTAAGGAACTGACCAGCTGACAAAGACGAACTCAAAACTCCTAGTAAAATTTTGCTGTTGCAGCAAATGAGCAAAGGAGTCAGGTGCCTCTACCAGAAGTCACTGAATCCCACAAAGAAATAGTAGCAACTTCAGCAGTAAAACCTTAATGTTAAAAGATTATAATAATCAACAAGAAAAGCCTATAAGGAATAATAAGTCAAGGATATTATTTTTAAAAATAGAAATTAAAAAGTCTATACATTCACTTGATTAACATAATTCTTATTTTATTGATAGAAAGAAAAACCCCAGTGATGGTAACACAAAGAAGATCTGGTTTCATCCCTGGAGCCTATGGAACTCATGGCAAGATTTCTAGACATAGACATGTGTGTGCATGCATGCTAAGTCGCTTCAGTTGAGTTCAGTTGCTCAGTCGTGTCATGTCCAACTCTTTGTGACCCTATGAACTGTAGCCCATCAGGCTCCTCTGTCAATGGAATTCTCCAGGCAAGAATACTGGAGTGGGTTGCTGTACTCTTCTCCAGAGGATCTTCCCAACCCAGGAATCGAACCCATGTCTCTTACATCTACCTATAGTGACTGGTGGGTTCTTTACTACTAGTGCCACCTGGAAAGCCCAAGCATAAACATAGGGATTGTTAAAAAGCAGAAGAAGTATAGCGACACATTTCTACCTTTCTAAGACAAAGACCAGAGATAAAGACCCTAAAAGCACAAGTGTTTGCCAAAGTCAAGTCCCAGTGGGCTTTGTTTTCTTCCAAGTATGCACTTGATACAGAGGAGAGATTTAATCTAAATAGAATTCACTGAGGGATGTGGAAAGCTAAAGAAGTCTCATTTTCTCACCTTCAAGGAACTTGCTAGTAATAAAAGAAGATAAAAAGGAGAAAGCAGAGAAGCAAAGCAGTACAAGCAAGAAGATACATGCACTCCAGTGTTTATTGCAGCCCTGTTTACCAGACTCAGGACCTGGAAGCAACCTAAATGTCCACCAGCAAAGGAGTGAATAAAGCAAGAGTGGTACATATATCCAATAGAACATTATTCAGCCATAAAAATAATACCATTTGCAGCAACATGACAGACCTAGAAATTGTCATGCTGAGTGAAGTAACTCAGACAAAGAAAGAGGAATATTATATGATATCACTTACATGTGGAATATAAAAAATGGTACAAATGAACTTATCTACGAAACAGAAATAGAGGTGTAGAAAACAAACTTACGGTTACCAGGGAGTAAGCAGGGAAGGAAGGATAAATTGGAAGCTTGGGATTGATACATACTTATTACTGTATATAAAATAGATAACTAATAAGCACCAACTGTATAGCTCAGGGAACACCACTCAATACTCTGTAATGGCTCATACGGGAAAAGAATCAGAGTATATATATAAACGAATTCACTTTGCAGTATATCTGAAACTAACGCAGCATTGTAAATCAACTGTACCTCAATAAAAATTATTTTTAAAAAAGGCAGTACAAGCAAAAAGACGAGTACACTGCTTGCAACACTGTCCATGCCCTGGTTCATTCAGCATTTACTTGTGTTCTGGCTCTCCCAATCCTGAGGTCTTTCATCTTCCATTTAGAAGCGTTTGTTCACAAGTTTATGCAAAACCTGTTAAAGGCAACCCAGTGGTTGATTTCTATCAATTAGATAGCAAAAGGGGGAAGAGGAAAATTAACCCTTTCTAATCAGCACTTCTCCAAACTGCCAAGGTCACACAAAAAAGCAAACTGTCACAGCCATGAGAAGTTTAAGAAGCCACAACAGCTAAAGGTATCACCGTGTCATGGATGGGGTCCTGGAACGGAAACAGGATATTGGGTAAAAACAAAAGAAATTCAATTAAACTATGAACTTTGATTAATAACGTATGAATATTGATTGATTGCCACAAATCTATCACAGTAACAAGAAGATGCTAATACAGAAGAAAACTGTGTGCAGGGTCTATGGGGACTCTGTGTGCCGGCTTCACAACTTTTCTGTAAATCTAAAACTGATCTAAAAAGTAAACTTCATTTTCCCAAAGAAGGAATTATTCATTTAGTGAACATTTAGAAAATGACTCTGAGTCAGGCACTCCACCATGCATCTCACTTGAAGCCTGGAGTTCTGGTGAATTTGCATCCTCCAAACTTTCCAATTGTCTCATCACAGGAAAGGTTAAAGGAGTCATCTGTCCCCCTTGACCTTGCATTGCAATAACCAATGTCAGTGTTTTATAAAAGACAGCTAATTCACTGTAAGATTTAATGGGTGTTGCAGAGGGGAGGGCAAAAGGGGTCGTTTTTGGTTCAACAAATTTCAGAAAAATTGTTGTTTAGTCACTAAGTCGAATCCAACTCTTGTGCAACCCCATGAACTGTATAGCCTGCCAGGCTCCTCCATCCAAGGGATTTTCCAGGCAAGAATACTGGAGTGGGTTGCATTTCCTTCTCCTAGATATCTTCCTGACCCAGGGATTGAACCCTTGTCTCCTTCATTGGCAGGCCAATTCTTTACTACTGAGCTCTGAGGAAAGCCCTCAGAAAAATTAGATTAAAGCAAATAAACACATTTGTTTATAGAACCTCTCAGAGCCTTGATTTTGTTTATGCATATTGTAGCCATCCAAAAAAAAAAAAAAATCTATATAATGCAGCATGTCCCCAACTTATTTGACTGTGAAACTTTCTTATTGCAGAACCCTTTTGGGGACTAACTTCCTCCTGATCATACTTTGGAAAACACTGTGCAACCTAAAAAGAAGACTAAAATAGATGAAAACTGCTAAAGGAAACTATTGCCTAGAAAATCCCATGGATGGAGGAGCCTAGTAGGCTGCAGTCCGTGGGGTCACTAAGGGTCGGACACGACTGAGCGACTTCACTTTTACTTTTCACTTTCACACATTGGAGAAGAAAATGGCAACCCACTCCCGTGTTCTTGCCTGGAGAATCCCAGGGACAGGGGAGCCTGGTGGGCTTCCGTCAAGGGGTCACACAGAGTCGGACACGACTAAAGTGACTTAGCAGCAGCAGTAGCAGCAGCAGCAGCTAAAGTAAAGGCTTGGTACAGTGAATTTAAAACAAACACAATGAAAATGATCTCATTAGTCATTACTGATTTTTAACTGGTTGCCTCAGGGATCTCAAGAGCCCAAAATTTTGCCAAACTAATTGCTGAAAAAATTTTTTATGCTCAAGGCCTTAAAGAAGAGCCTAATGGACTGTGTATCTTGTTAAATGTAACTGCATGAGGAAACTATTAACATTAGACTCAGTTGATGTCCTCCTGGCTAAACAAAAGGCATTTGTAACTCAATTCTTTGAAAAGTTACACAAATTTGAGTGGGCAATGAAGATTTGGTTGAAATTAGTTAATGCCGAAATGAATAAATCCTCCCTGTTTTGGGGAACAAAGACAATTCCATTGCATATAGCTGCAGACACTCTAATGTACCTTGGACAGCTAGAATCTTAAGAACTCATATATGGAAACTGTACGTTCTGTTCCCTTAGACATGCAACTTTCTGAATCTAAATTACATTTTAATTTAATCAATTTGGGCAGTTGTATCTCTTCTGCAGAGATTAAAATGATAATAGGCTCAGACCTGGCAGCGTTTTCTTGCAAATTTGTTTCAAAATATAACAGATGACAGGCAATAAGACTTGAATCTTGACAACACGGGTTTTGGTTATGGGATACAGATGTAGCATTTTTACCAACCTCTGACTGCTTTTTGCACAATCCTTGGAGAATTGGAAAAATCTTGCTTGAGATGCATAAAAGTGGCAGAAAAGTAATTGTTAAGGAAACAGAAAAACTGTGGTAGTAGAATAAAGTAAGGAATCAGAATTCAGCAGAAAGAGGGTGAAAGAGATCAGTTTGAATCCTAGGTCCATCCCATTGAAGCTGAGTTATCTTGGGCAAGCAAATTTTGGAACTGCAGCTTCCTTATCAGAAAAACGGGAACAATAATGTCACCTTTGCACAGTTCTTGTAAATGACAGAGATAGTGTCTGCAAAGTGTCTTTTACAATACTCAACACCTACTATACCCTTGGTAAACGTTAATTCTAATAAGAAGGTTCTGTGCTCAATCTTAAACAGCAGAGGGTTTAGCAAGGATTCAAGCAAGTACTGGAGCATCACCACAGAATAACTGGAAACCGCATTTATAAGAAGCAGAGGAGGGAAAATTTTTTAGGCCAGCTAAAAATGAATGGTGTATGGAAAGAACAGCTTGATTTGCATCAGCAGAGGTTTTTGGAAGGCAGGCAAGACATAAACTTTTAGCCTTTTGGCATATCTGAACTCAATTACAGTGGTTCTGCTTAAGTCAGGTTTGTCAAATGGGCTTCTCTGTACATCTCACTTCAAAACCTTCTAAAACCAGTACCTACCTAGACTCAAACAAGAAAACTATTGGATCCTCAAAAATGAGACAATGAAAGGGAAGCAGGAAAATGTTTGCATATTCAAATCAGCGAAACATTATCCTTTTCTTGGCTAACCGGGAGGCTTCTTCACAGTACCCCTGAGATGACTCCCTCCTTCCCTGATGGTGAAGCTTATGCTTAAAGCTGCCCAAATGTAAAGACAAAGATGGATAGCAGTTCCTGCAGACACAGCCCCGAATGAGAGAAAGGGTGAATTTTATGGCACATGAATTTTGGTATTGAATTGTATCTCAATCAATATGCTACTAAAAAACTATTCAGAGAATCATAAGTAGTAGATCTGCCATGATTAAGTAAAGCTAGGTTTTTCAGTAACAGTTTATATGTATTGAGTGTTTATTAAGGACCAGAATTTTTCTAAGTATTTTCCATGTATTAATTCATCTGATCCTTGCAATTACCCTGTACGGTAAGCATTCTTAGTTAGCCCCCACAGACAAACTGTGGCTCACTTCGTATCACACAGTAGTAAATGGCAGAACTGGAATCAGAACTCCGGCCATCTAAATCCAGAGTCCTATTTCTTAACCAACTCACCACTTATGATCTTAACTACCATACATACTACACCATGCTGCTTTCTTGAATATACGGAGAACACAATTGTTTGGAATCCAATTCAAATACTATATAGTCTAACAAAGAACTGCAGTGTAGGAGGAAATTAATATTTAACTCCATATAGCTGTATATTTGGCAGAACTAAATAATATAATCAAGAATAATCAGCCTACAGTCAAAGCCTGGTTTGACAAAATATGAGAGGTTATAAAATAGAACAAGTCATTACAGACATAAACCCCTTCTTCCCCAGGGTGATAGATGTTTGTCATTCTGCTGTATGCCTGGTTAAATTTTTATCAAGAAGAAAAATGATGCAATCAGAGAAGATGATAAATTATACATCCTGTTAACATTTAGTAGCCTAAACAAAGTGATTTGGCATCAAAATAAAATATAAATATCTTCAGTAACCACTTTGATGTGTAACTGCCATTAGAATTTCATCATGTGGAAAAAAAAGGACCTTTTCCCTTTGTTTCTATTTAGTTAGCTAATTTAGTGGGGAAAATTGAAGTCTAAAGGAGAAATGAAGGAAGATTTCAGTAGCGTTTATTTTGTGTCTTCACAAAATTAAAGGCATATCATCTGTTAAATGGGACACAAAAGAATAAGGTAATGACAGTTCATACTTTATAGTAATGGTGACATTCCTTTGCTCTTTTGTTTTAAAATTAAGTTCAAGCATCCTGCTTAACTAACAGTCACAAGCCTAATGTTTTGTGCCTTATAGGCTGCATGAAGTATAGTCTTTTCAGAGATCAATGGTGATGTTTATCCTAAAACTTTCCTACATACAAAGACATATTATCACTTTCACCCTGTGCCAGGGTTTCATAGGCTACTAGGACAGTGGCCTGGAGTAAAAACTACCTCAGAAGAACAGGCTAGCTGGCTTGGAGGTATACCTGGATTAGAATTCACATTATAAACAAGAGCAGTATGCCTGTGAACTTCTTGCAAGGACATGGAAAAGAAGAAAATATGGCAACAAGCTACTTACTGATTGAGTTTCTTCCACTGCTTTCTTCCAAAGCTCTCTTATCCAAAACCTCAGGCTTCATCTCCAGCGAGACGCATTTCTGATGCCTTCCGACATCTGTCCTACCCTTCACCACCTCTGAGCCTTGGTCCAAGCTGCCCAGATCCATGGAGAACTTGTCTTCTTTCTACTAAACCCCATCTCCCCATCACCACCCTCAACACATATACCCATGCACATTCTGTGTTTTTCTTCTTCATCTCACCACTGAACTCACTTAATTCCAGGAATTTATCTTTAGCTATCTCTCATTCATTTATTTGATAATTTTGTTCAACCAAAATCCACTCATTTAGAACAAAAACTATGTGCCAAACATTTCAAAAGCAACCTTTAAATGACATTTCTTCTAAGCAGTTTTGCAACTACCATGGCAAACATGCACATTTATATCAACACTCTGTCACACTCTCTGTCCTGGAACTAGATAGATAGAGGCTTGCTGGGTCTTTGTATCCTCAAGCCCTCTGGACTCTGGCGCACAACTGGTAATAAATTTGAGTTAACCTCCGAAAAGACTGGTGCTGCTGAGAGCAGCTATTCTGGCTACACATCACAGCAAGAGAAAGTAAATGCACTTTGTCTCACATTTCTGAGCCATGCTGATCCAGCCGACTTGACTCATCCCCTCACCCAAACAAACATGGAACATTTATCCCCAACACACAACCACATACCCCATTCAACTTCGGCCTAAAAGAGGAACGCTGAAGTCCAGAACGCTAGTTTGTCATTAAATGTACTTCTTGTTAACTGTGAATTAAAATGTCGTCTTAGAACTTAGAGACAAGGAGACAGGTTTTGAGTCCCAGATCTGCCACAAATCAGCTGTGACACCCTGGGCTGGCCACAGCTTTTTGGATCTAATGTCTTCATCTTTAAGATGAAAATGCTTTCAGAGGCTTCTTGAGAGCATGAAATAAGGGGCTGCTATAAGAAAGTGCTTTGAAAACGACAGAGGCCTCCAGAAAAGTCGACGAACCTCTTACTGCCATTCAAAAAACCCACAGCATCTTATAAACCTGATTCCACGTTGATGACTTGGACCTTTAATCCTTGCCGAACGGCACTAGAATTTAAAATCAGACTTCACAAAAGACAATCATGGCTGACCTTGCAGTCACTCCTGCCTCAACCCCCTTGCCGTCCGCCTTCCGTTCTCATGCAGTTGTACCCTGCCAAGGCAGCCACGACCTTAACTAGCCAAGTCTGAGAACTTTTTCCCTTGCCCATCTACTGGTCACTTAATGCTTTCGGTCCATTTTTCTTTCTCCGCCTCAGAGACACGACAACAGGGTGCTTTTTCTTGGACTTCTCAGATTCACCTTCTCAAGTCTTCGTCTGCGCTTTCTCTCCGTCCACCTCGAGTCCGCGGCAGTCTTCCATGTCCTGATGGCCATTCACCTCGTAGCCTGCCCACTCTCAGCACACGGCCTCACCCGCTGTCATGGCTTCAGTGACCACTGTCTAGGCAAGTGACCCCCATTCATAGCGTCAGTCCTGATAGCCTTCCGTGCTTTCTGGATGCTTCAACACGGATGGCCTACCAACCCCTTGACCTTGTCACATCTAAACCAGAACTTACTTGTTCTCCCCCATACTGACTCTTCTTTCTGCTTTCTCTCTCCCTTATCCCTCATGTGGAGTTTAATCCCTTGATTCTGTCAGTTCTTTCCAAATACCTTGGGCATGTCCTAGTTGCTTCCTGGGCAGAGTTCTGCATCTGTCTTGTCCCCAGAGTGGGCTGTCCTTATTGACAAGAGGGGGAAGTACACTTTTGATTTGTGACCTGGTTTAATCACATACTGACTTTTAAAATTTCTGAGAAAAAAAATCTAGGCAACAAACTTCCACTAAGCTTGTTTTTATCCATTGTCTTAGGTGCTAGATTTGAATTTGATGATTGAGAGTAAAAAAGAGAGACTAAAAGATTATATAATATGTGGTTTTTGTATTAGCAGATTGGAGATGATAATGGTTTTCCCCCAGGTATTTATGGCAAAGGTTTTCCAGTTTTGTAAAATTTTGTGCTGTGCTGTGCTGTGCTTAGTCACTCAGTTGTGTCTGACTCTTTGTGACCCTCACCAGGCTCCTCTGTCCATGGAGATTCTCCAGGCAAGAATACTGGAGTGGGTTGGCATGCCCTCCTCCAGGGGATCTTCCCAACCCAGGGATGGAACCCAGGTTTCCCGCACTGCAGATGGATTCTTTACCATCTGAGTCATCAGGGAAGCCTTTGTAAACTTCTACTCAATCCAAATTGACGCCTACTTCAAAGTGGGGCTCCAAAGTCCAGGTCTTACAGATGGGGTTTGTTTTACTCCTAGGGGTCTAGGGACCCAGTATCCCCCATAAAATTCATACCCAGCCACCCACCTCAGTGCCCCTGCCTAGTGAACACACCAACCCCAGTGAAGTGTTTCTTTTTTTCCGCCATATGCAACCCACCCATCTGCTCTGCTGTATTTCTGGAACACCTTCCAGGTGTCCCTGCTGCCATCAAACCCCTGCCTTCCATCCCAGAGAGAAGGAACATGCCCATAGTTCTATTCAAGAACCAGAACTTCAGATGCCCCCAAAGAATGCATGAGGGTTTGATGGGGTCATTTTGAATATGTCATTTGATGCTATCCACATTTTAACATTTGCCCCCCATTTTGTAACCCTAAAAGGTAAATCATATAACTTTCAGCCCCTCTTGATTACTAAACCATGTGTCCAGTAGAGGTGGCAATCCATCTCTTTGGCCCTCCTCCCTAACACCTGTCCCTTAGGAGGCCACACCATTCTTCATGAGAAGTCCAGGCCGCCCCTTACCATTCAACCTGATTTGGGGTAAGGCTTCTTCTCACAGCCATGTTATTTGGTCCTGTGCACCCTGTTTCACTTCTCTTGAAGGAGAAATTTTGGCCCATAGACCATCTACTGCTTCCTTCTCTCCGTCCAGCTCTTCCCCCAGAGGATCTCTCCAAGTTTAATGAATAAATTCAGCCCCAAGACATTTGTCCACTGTTTTTTAGAGTCTCTCACTACAGCTGCCTTTCACCTAAACTTTCACAACAACAAAACGTCATGATACTCCAATTCATTTGCTCCCAGGAACTCTGTCCAGCAAACTGACACTGCTGAACTGACTGAAGATGCCTGTCTCGCTAATGTGTATTCTTGGACTATTGTTCCATCACTGTCAACTCCTTTGTGCTAGATTTTTATTCAGAATTGTAGGCATAGCTGCCGAAATATCAAGAGCAATATTGAGACACAGTTTATCTGCCAACAACAAAGGAGGCTCATAGGGAAGGAGAACAGACAATCAGGAAACAGAAAAGTCCCTGGATAGACTTGCTTCCACTTGGAGAACAGCCTGAGTCAGGACAGACAATCACAAGCGGGTTAACTGGGGCACCAGCGGGATGGATCTCCTTCCATACTAATTCACAAAGATGTTTATGCCCCAGTTACCATGGGAAACATTTACTTATTTCTTTGACCCAGTTTTCAGTTTACCTTTTCTACCTGGTCTATAGCCTCCATATTCAAAAGCTCAGGGCAATTCCATTTTATTCAGGGCAAAGAATGATCTTTCAGGACTACTCCTAGATAAGAGTCAGGAGTAGTGGGAAGAGCTCTCCTTTTTCCTCTCTCATCTCCCCACTCTTCCCCACACATCCCTGGGGTCCTCCTGATTGAAGTCGAATACTCCTATCAGCTCTTCAGCCTTGAGCATGGTCAGACAGGTTTCACACTATGTTAAAATTGAAACATTATGAGAAGAGATACACATTAAATCTTATTAACTAGTTGTTTGCATTTTGATAAAAAAATATTTGATTGTATTTCTCTTCTTCTTTCCCACAGAGCAAGTTTTAAGAAAAAAGATCATGAATACTGAGGAAGAATAAGTGTCATGGAAGAATCTAGAGTCCAAGTGCCTACATTACAATCTAGCCAAAAGCAGGATCACAGGGATTCCTTTTTTCCAGTTCTGCCACGTCCCCTTGGTCCCATTTGGTCCCCAAAGGACAAATAGCTCACTGCTCTCATCACAATCTAAGACATGGGAGGAAGAAAAAATAAGTGGATTGCAAGTGGGGAGCCAAAAAGAGATCAAGTCAGAGGTTTGGACTGAGGTACAATTCCTTAAATGTAACCTTATTTTCTTATTAGTCAGTAATCTGGTGCAAGTTCATGTTTTCAACCAGTTTTTGTTGTCAGAGTTACAGAAACCAAGTGATGTACAACAAACGCACGGTGGTTCTTGGAGTGAGAAGGGGAAGGAGGAAGTGGCCCAGTGGCATCTTGCAACATTGAATTTGATTTTTGATTAAAACTTGGCACAGAGATTTCTGAAATGTGAATGGGAAAACAACCATTTCAGGACTGCAGGCAGTTTTCAGTCTTATGAACAAGGAGATCTACAGGAGCCAATCAGGCGGGCTATATAATACGTAGGGCCCAGTACAAATGGAAAGTGCAGGACCATTGTTCATTAATTTGTAAAAATTCCAAAATGGTGACAGCAGAGCATTAACACAAACACTCCTTCTAAGTATAGGCCCCTGTGGAATTGCACAGGGGACGGTCACATGGGGCCAATTAATTATTCAAACATGGAGTGTAGAACCTCTTCTCATATGGAAATGGTTGTAGCATGATTCCAAGTAGCTAAACTGCTCTCTGTAAGAATATGACTTTCATAAAGGCAGCAAGCTGGACTGTTTGACTTACTACCACATCCCTGAATACAGAGTAGGTGCTCACTAAATATTTGTTGGGGGAGGGAGGAAATGAGCAAATGAACATAAAATAATTTGTATGCAATAAGTAGCTGTGTCATTACAGATTTGTGTCTGCTTTCAACTTTCCTCTGCAAGAAACTGACCCATTCAGTTCAGTTCAGTCACTCAGTCATGTCTGACTCTTTGCAACCCCATGGACTACAGATGCCAGCCCTCCCTGTCCATCATCAACTCCCAGAGTTTACTCAAGCCCATGTCCATTGAATCAGTGATGCCATCCAGCCATCTCATCCTCTGTCATCCTCTTCTCCCCCCACCTTCAATCTTTCCCAGCATCAGGGTCTTCTCAAATGAGTCAGCTCTTTGCATCAGGTGGCCAAAGTATTGGAGTTTCAGCTTCAGCATCAGTCCTTCCAATGAGTATTCAGGACTGATTTCCTTTAGGATGAACTGGTTAGATCTCCTTGCAGTCCAAGGGACTCTCAAGAGTCTTCTCCAATACCACAGTTCAAAAGCATCAATTCTTTGGCAATCAGCCTTCTTTATAGTCCAACTCTCACATCCATACATGACTACTGGAAAAACCATATCTTTGACTAGACAGACCTTTGTTGGCAAAGTGCTTTTTAATATGCCGTCTAGATTGGTCATAGCTTTTCTTCCAAGGAGCAAGCACCTTCCAATTTCATGGCTGCAGTCACTATCTGCAGTGATTTTGGAGCCCCAAAAAGCAAAGTCTGTCATTGTTTTCACTGTTTCTCCATCTATTTGCCATGAAGTGATGGGACCAGATGCCATGATCTTAGTTTTCTGAATGTTGAGTTTTAAGCCAACTTTTTCACTCTCCTCTTTCACTTTCATCAAGAGGCTCTTTAGTTCTTCTTTGATTTCTGCCATAAGGGTGGTGTCATCTTCATATCTGAGGTTATTGATATTTCTCCCAGCAATCTTAATTACAGCTTGTGCTTCATCCAGCCCAGCGTTTCTCATGATGTACTCTGCATATAAGTTAAATAAGCAGGGTGACAATATACGGCCTTCATGTACTCCTTTCCCTATTTGGAATCAGTTTGTTGTTCCATGTCCAGTTCTAACTGTTGTTTCCTGACCTGCATACAGATTTCTCAAAAAGCAGGTCAGGTGGTCTTGTATTCCCATCTCTTTCAGAATTTCCACAGTTTATTGTGATCCACACAGTCAAAGGCTTTGGCATAATCAATAAAGCAGAAGTAGATGTTTTTCTGGAACTCTCTTGCTCTTTCAATGATCCAGCGGATATTTGCAATTTGATCTCTGGTTCCTCTGCCTTTTCTAGATCCAGCTTGATCATCTGGAAGTTCACGGTTCTTGTACTGTTGAAGCCTGGCTTGGAGAATTTTGAGCATTGCTTTACTACCCTTAAGTACAACCATCGCCCATACTTATGGATATTCTTTAGGAAACATTTACTCGAGAAAACCAAATAACTGTTCATGTTAAAGGGTTTGAGATAATCTGAGTGCAGGTGGTTCCCTGGAGTTGAGAGTGTCGCCCCAATTGGGAGCAGGCTCTTCAGTTCAGTTCAGTTCAGTCGCTCAGTCGTGTCCGACTCTCCGCGACCCCATGAATCACAGCACGCCAGGCCTCCCTGTCCATCACCAACTCTCGGAGTACACTCAAACTCATGTCCACAGAGTCAGTGATGCCATCCAGCCATCTCATTCTCCGTCGTCCCCTTCTCCTCCCGCCCCCAACCTTTCCCAGCCGGCTCTTATCACTCCTAAAATGAACCCAGAGCCTTTCTTTCACCTCAACTGTTAGAAGCATCAGGAGAGGGTCTTGGGACATTAGTACAGTAACAGGCTTAAGATGATGGGCACTGCAGTCAGACTAGCTTCATTATTACCTTATTGGGCAAGTTACTTAATCTCTAAGTACCTCAGCTTTCTAGTGTATAAAATGGAGGGATAGTAGACTGTCCTCTTCACAGGTCTGCTTAAAGTATCAAAGGAGTGTTATGTGTCAAGCCCTTAGAACAGTGCCTGGAACATGGTGAGTACTATCTAAGTATTTGCTGCTTGCTATAACCCTCTTTGGAAGGACACCATCGCCTATGGCAATAGTGAGGCCCCTTCACTTTGGGAAGGTCGTGTACCAACTCCTATATTTAAAATGGATAACCAACAAAAACCTATTGTATAGCACATGGAACTCTGTTCAGTGTTATGTGCAAGCCTAGATGGGGGCTTGCGGGGAATAGAGGAGAAGGGATAAATGTATATGTGTGGCTGAGTCCCTTCACTGTTCACCTGAAACTATCACAACATTGTTAATCGGCTGTACCCAAATAAAACATGTTTTTGGTATTAAAAAAGTTTAAAAAAAAAATAGTGAGGGCCCTTCAAGTACCTTCCCAGACAGTCAACACTGAAGAAGGGAGCAGGAGCAGAAGAGAAGCAACAAGCTGGACGCTGCCAACTGGCAAGTGTGAACACTTCCATCCTCCTCCCCCTACCTTAATGAATTGCCCTAAATTGCCAGAGAAGGAGCGTTCTTTACTTGGTGGGGTCTTGGGGTGAGGGGATATCACAGGGGTTGACAGACTGCAGGCACAGGAACTTCAGGCCCCAGTGCTATGATGGGACTTGTATGTTTTTTATTAAAGGCAGAGTTGTACAGTGGGGTCACCCCATCTTGATGGTCATAAGCAAGGGTTCTGGAGTCAGACTGAATTCAAGTCCTGGTCTACCATAGGGGTCAAAGCTAAGCTGATGGTGTGATTAGAAACCAGCCCTGAGTCATTATCTTTTCAAAAGCCCAAAGTTGAACTGTGCATTCCAAATCCTCCTAATTTTCCACCGAAGACCAAGTCCATGTTTGAATAACCAGAAAAGTCTTCCATTCCTTGAGGCTGAGAAGTCTCAAGATGGACTTTACTCCCAATACATCTTCTTTCCAGGAGCCCTTGTTCAGTATATAACCGTTTTTTAAAAATAATTTATTTACTTATTTATTTTTGGCTGTGCTGGGTCTTCATGGCTGTGTAGGCTTTTCTCTAGTTGCAGCAAGTGGGGTCTACTCTCTAGTTGTGCTGGCTTCTCATCGTGGTGGCTTCTTTTGCTGTGGAGCGTGGACTCTAGGGCATGTGGGCTTCAGTAGTTGTGGCACATAGGTTCAGTAGTCGCAGCTCCCATGATCTAGAGCACAGGCTCAATGGCTGTGGCACAAGGGCTTAGTTGCTCCAGGGCATGTGGGATCTTCCCTGATCAGGGAACGGATCTGTGTCTCCTGCATTGACAAGCATATTCTTTACCACTGAGCCACCAGGGAAACCCAGCACATAATCTTAACACATATACTCTGAACACAGCTAACCAATGTAGTTACTATTTTAATTGGCAGGGAAAAAATAACTTGAAAGAAAATGTCATTTAATTAAAAAATAACAAAGTCTATGAATTTTACAGAAATTTTAGCAGCTATTCAAGAGCAGGAAGACTGAATGCTGAAAGCTGGGACTGGTCTTACTCTCCTAAGAGAAATAAGATCCTAAGAAGAAAACAAAATAAATGATGGTTCTTAGATGGAAGTGTTAAATTATCTCTCTGCCATTTCAAAATAAGGAGAAAGCAGATAAAATATCTTAAATGTGTAATTTACATATAGCTAGAAAGCTGATCGCCGAAGAATTGATGCTTTGAACTGTGGTGTTGGAGAAGACTCTTGAGAGTCCCTTGGACTGCAAGGAGATCCAACCAGTCCATTCTAAAGGAGATCAATCCTGGATGTTCATTGGAGGGACTGATGCTAAAGCTGAAACTGCAATACTTTGGCCACCTCATGCGATGAGTTGACTCACTGGAAAAGACTCTGATGCAAGGAAAGGTTGGGGGCGGGAGGAGACGGGGACGACGGAGAATGAGATGGCTGGATGGCATCACCGACTCTGTGGACGTGAGTTTGAGTGAACTCCGGGAGTTGGTGATGGACAGGGAGGCCTGGCGTGCTGTGATTCATGGGGTCGTGGAGAGTCGGACACGACTGAGCGACTGAACTGAACTGAACTGAACTGAACAAGGTATAATGAAAGCATTAGTAAGAGATGTGGAAATGTTGGATTAGGAGAGGAGAAATGATTTTAAATCTTCAGTTACCACCAATTGTGTGTGTTTTTCTGGCGTATATTCTCCTGTGATCTAGAACAGTCCTGTCAAGAATGCTTCCCAAGACTGGGGATTTCTTTCCCTGGTAGTATGGAAGGCTGAGGGCTGGACTGAGTGAGGACACAGGCGTTTTAGTTTGCACTCTAACACCCATCACCTGGACTGCCTGGAATACACTTCTTTTCATTCTCCATGTGGGAAACTCCTACACATCTTTCAGTACTCAGCTCAAAGGCTGCCTCCTCTGGGAAGCCTTCAAGGAAAGACCCCCGGGGAAAGTCTCTGAGTTCTCACACACTTCACTTATATCTCTTTTATAGTATTTTTGCTGTTTCATAATTTTGGTTTTCATACATGGTTTTCTGACTAAAGGGACCTGCTATTTTTATTTCTCGGACACCTAGCACAGTATTTGACTGGTTAAATGATTAAATTGAATGAAGGAGCTAAGTCACCATAGGCAACTAGGTACTTTTTGGTACTGCATTTTCTTCATCTGTAAAAGGAAGGCATTTGTCTTTTTTCTCAAATTCCCATTCAGTTCAAATGTTCCTTGAATGTAAAGTATTTAGTTACAGATGTTCCATCCAGCCCTTTTCTAGGAGATCTGCCATCTCCCCTTTGTATCCTCTCCACGCATCTGATTCCCTACACATCCCAGATATGACTCCTTTTCTACAGATCCTTGCACGCAGCTGCTTATCAATAGTGTCAAGGTTAAGAGCATAGATCCTGGAAACAGACTGAGAAGTGAAAGTGAAAGTCGCTCAGTCGTGTCCGACTCTTTGCAACCCCATAGACTATACAGTCCATGGAATTCTCCAGGCCAGAATCCTGGAGTGGATAGCCTTTCCCTTCTCCAGGGGAATCTTCCCAACACAGGGATCGAACCCAGGTCTCCCACATTGCAGGCAGATTCTTTACCAGCTGAGCCACAAGACAGCCTGTCTGAGTTCAAATACTGGCTCTAGCCACTTATTAACTATATGACCCTGGGAATGTTATTTAACCTCTCAGTTTCTTAATTTTAAAATAGAGATGATGATGGTGATGATAATAATAAATGACATCTACCTCACAGGGTGTCTAGGACAGCTTCTGATCAATCAGAATGGATGCCAGCCTTAAACAACCAGCACAGCTATCCTGGACATGGAACTTCACCCCCGCTGGAGTCTGTCATGGCTGTTGACTTGTTTTAGAGAATGCGGTGGGGGGAGTGAAGATTTTAATAAAAGATACTACTGTTGATATTTTCAATAAGGCAGAGGGGGAGGCATGATTCGAGTCAAGTCCAGGCCCTAGCACCCTAACCCCAAGACAGGTTTCCAAGCACTGTTGATTTCACAGGCAATAAATAATGAGACCAGACTGTTCTTTCTGGTTTGTGAACAGAATATATCTTTTTGTTACAAAATAATATTAGGTGATTTCTCAAGAGTTATGTTTCTCTGATCATATCTGAAACTTAAGAAATTGTTATTTTTAATAAAATATACTTAATAATAGAGTAACCCTTCTTTATATGTTTTCCTATAAATTATTTCTTAAGATTCTCAGAAGCCTGTGAGGTGCATAGAGAAGTTATTATCTGTTCCATTAAAATAGTGATCACTAATCTATTGCATATAAGAGTGTTAAGCATGCAAGATTTTTGGCAATTCTTTGGAAACTTACATGGACATTGATGAAACAGTAATATTCTCTGGAAAGGTAAGACAGTAACTCGGATTTTCTCCATCAATTTCCTGGAATTTAATTGTAAATCTCGGATGATTTTAGAGTCTAATAACTTATATTAAATGGATCCATAGCTTAGAAATTGCTGCTGTCACAAATAATCTATTACTTCACTTACTCCAAGAATATGAGGTAAGTGACTTTTTAAATTCATAGAGCAAAGTAGAAATAGACATGCCAAGTTCATAGATTAGATATAAAATGATACAGCAGCATCCCTTTGAAATACAAAGCTATTAAGAGCTCTGTAGACCATCTCTCCTATATGGAAATGAACATGATGCTTGGTCACAAATTAGAATTCCACTTAACAGAATACATTGTGCAGAATGAATAATCTTCACTCAAGCAGTCGACAATTATACTCTCAATCCTCTCTCACTGTTCATTATATTACTACAGACTTGACTTTCAAGGGGAATGCTTGACAACAGTAAAAACTAATACCTTAAAAATGTGAGTTTGGGTACAGATAGAGGTCTATGGAATAGATATTAATATATAATAGCTGGAACTTCTGTCTTGTATTCTAGTTAAGTGTTTATTTGCTGGTAATCTTATTTGATAAGTCCAAGGAAACAGAATTGTATCAACTTATCACTAAATGCAATTCTTGTGATGCTTTTTTATTCCTGAGAGCAAATGAGGTAAGCAAGCTTTTTTTACTGAACAGATTGATGGAATAACATTTTGGAAAAATTATAGGGAGTAAACAGATGGGAAATGAGGGGAAAGTCACATGGGTAAGAAAAGGCATGAGTTTTCACCACAGAACTATAAGATATAAAGGACAGTTCTTTGGGGACCCCCATAGGTCACTTGATTCAACAACAGTGATGTATTTTTGTTCCAGCAAAGGTTCCAAACTTCGGGAGTACAGGGAGTTTTATGACATATGGCTCTTGGTACCAGCTGTGACAGAAAAAAAGGGCTGTTGACAGAATAAGTCTGACTAAGATAATGAGATCCTTAGCTGGCTGCATCTAATAGCCTCACAGGAAATTCTAAGGTGGAAGTCAGCCAACAAGCCCATCTTCATTTGCCCTTCCCTTTGAGTTGGCACAAACAGTAGACACTTACTTATTTCTCTGAAAAATTAATTCCTTTAAAAATGTTTAATGGGAGCATTTCACATGATAGTCCAGCCTGTATTTCAAATTAGGTAAAAGCTTTAAAATAACTCCTTATCTTTCTGGCTTATAACCTCTTCTGCTTATCCTCATTATCTCATGCACAGCATTATGTCATGACGACGAAAGGTGGAGGGAACATTCAAGAACGGAAACCATTTGTGATGGGAGTGCAGGAGAGAAATGCCCCACAGGGAACTCTGAGTTCACGTAAAGAATGATGGTTAAGTGGCTAATATCAGGCCACAGATGGTCTCTCATCAGGAGTGCCAGGGATTGAATCGATGTGCCCTCTCCAAATCCACAGATTGAAATCCCAACCCCCAACATGATGGAGGTGGAGCCTTTGGGAGATAATCGGGCCACTGTTGTTTGAGTCTGCATAAATAGGATCAGTGCCCTTACAAAAGAAGCCAAGAAAACACTCTTGCCGCTTCCTGTATGTGAGGTTACAGGGAAAAGGCCACCCTTAAGGAGACAGTTGGGCTTCCCAGATGCTGCTGCTGCTGCTGCTGAGTCACTTCAGTCGTGCCCGACTCTGTGTGACCCCATAGATGGAAGCCCACCAGGCTCCCACCTCCCTGGGATTCTCCAGGCAAGAACACTGGAGTGGGTTGCCATTTCCTTCTCCAATGTGTGAAAGTGAAAAGTGAAAGTGAAGTCGCTCAGTCGTGTCCGACCCTTAGCGACCCCATGGACTGCAGCCTACCAGTCTCCTCCATCCATGGGATTTTCTAGGCAAGAGTACTGGAGTGGCTTGCCATGCTTTCTCCGTCCCAGATGATGCAGTGGTTAAGAATCCTTCCGCCAAAGCAGGAGATGCAAGAACAGAATCCCTGGGTCAGGAAGATCCCCTGGAGGAGGGCATGGCAACCCACTCCAGTATTCTTGCCTGGAGAATTCCTTGGACAGAGGAGCTTAGCCGGCTACAGTCCCTAGAGTCACAAAGAGTTAGAGACGACCAAGAAATTAAAAAAAATGAGACAATGAGCTCTTGAAAGTGAAAGTGTTAGTCACTCAGTCTTTTCCAACTCTTTGCGACCCCATGAACTGTGCCCCATCAGGCTCCTCTGTCCATGGGATTTCCCAGGCAAGAATACTGGAGTGGGTAGCCTTTCCCTTCTCCAGGGGATCTTCCCAACCCAGGAACTGAACCTAGGTCTCCCGCATTGCAGGCAGATTCTTTACCATCTGAGCCACTTACCAGACACCAAATCTGCCAGTGCTATGATCTTAGACTTCCCAGCCTCCAAAATGATGAGAAATGTTTGTTGGTCAAAAGTCAACCAGTCTATCGTATTTTTGTTATGGCAGTCCAAACGGACTAAGGGAATGTGGCACAATCAGATTTGTGCTTTAAGAAAGTCACCCTGATGACAATGTGGAGGACAGACTGGAAGGGAAAGACAATGGACTTTGTGATATTACATGGAAGATTCAGGAGATAGGCTGAGGGGATGGGGTACCCACTGAGAAACTGAACTAAGACAATGCCTCTGAGGATAGAAAGGGGGAAATAGATTCAAGACTAGTCCTCAAATCTTACTCTTTCTCTCTGTGAAGTCAATATCTCTACCAGGTTAGTCAAATGTCTCCATCACATCCTTCAGAGCATTTTGTTTTCCTCCCGCCCAGGAACCAGTGCAGGATCACCTATTGTATTTGGTTACTGTCTGTTTAGTCTCCTTTAATCTTGGAAACATTTATCAGCTTTTCCTTATCTTTCGTAACACTGGCATTTTTGAAAAGATCTGTAGTTTTACGGACGGTTCCTTGGTTTTGGTTTGTCTGATGTTTTCTCGTGATTAGGTTCAAACCATGCATTTCCAGCTGGAATAGCTAGAGTGCAATGTCATGGCCTTCACAGAGTCACATCTGGAGGCCACATGATGTCCGCCTGCTCCTCGTTGGTTGTTATTCGTCTTGATCACCTGGTCAGGGTGTCGTCTGGTTACTCCACTGTACAGTTACTACCTCCCTTTGTGACCAGTAAGCAATCTGTGGGGAAGTACTTTATGAGCATATAAATGCTCTGCTGTGCAGCAAATGTGCCTCCCTGGATTTAGATTCTCTGATTATTCTTGTCCAGATCTATTTTCACCATTGTGGTTGCCAAATGGTCATTTTTCCAAAACCTCCTTTTTTAAACTAGACATAGTGCTGCCTGAAATCTATATATATATGAATATGAAATATATATATATGATATATAGCTGTGGTTTTGTGACTAAATTCTCATAGAACTGCTCTGTGGGACTTCCAGAAGTCTCCTTAAAGCACAGGTGTCGGGGGTGGGGGTTGGTAGATGTTCGTCTTCCTCCGTTGTCCTTCCTGATGCCTGTAACACAAACATTATAGCTGAAGGCCTGTCAGTCAGCTTAAACCACCTTGTGTCTTGCAAATAAAATCCTCAATCAGAGGATGCCAGAGCAGAAAGAAATTTGGATCCCAGTTAATACCATGAAGCTTCCAACTAGCCCTGGACTGGCTATGTCCAAACTTCTGTCTTATTTAAGCCACTATTTGGGAGGATCTCTGTTATAGATGAGCAAAAGTTTCTAGCTAGATATGTACCTAGTAGTTGAATCTTTCAGAAATATGAGCTTTAAGTTTAGATGACCTTTCTGTGAAACTTGCTGGAAAAGAAATAGAAGCAGGTTATAACTAACGCTAAGACAATATATTGAGAGCAGAGATAAACCGTCTGGTTCACTTCAGTTCTCCAGCAGTTAATGGATGTTGGCACATAGTAAACAGTGAATAAATATTAGCTGAATGCAAACTACATAGAAAAAGTCCCTTCCCTAAGAACCCTCACAATCAGGTAAATAAGTAAATAAATAAGGTAGGAAGCATGGTAAAGGAGTTGTTCTGGGTTTTTTTAGGGTATGTTTTTTTCTCAGGTTTATTGTATTAGGTGTACAGCTCTATGTGTTTTGACAAATAATATACAATCATGTATCAACCGTAATATAGAGTATTTCCATCACCTCAGAAAGTTTTCTTGTGTCCCCTCTCCCTACCCCTATTCCTTAGGAACTACTGATCTGATTAGTGTCCCACTAACTTTGACTTAATCAGAATATCAAGTAAATCAGGATCCTTTCGTGTCTGGCTTATTTCATTTAGCTTGATGCCTCTGAGAGTCATCTATGTTGTTGCATGCTTTAGTACTTCATTCCTTTTTATTCCTTTTACTGGTCCATTGTAAAGATATACCACAATTTGTCCCATCTGTTTCTTAGTTGATGAATATTGGATTACTTCCAGTTTGAGGCAATTATAAATTAAAATGCTGTAAATATTTGCATACACCGAGGCCACAGCAATTTACAACCCTATTGAAAGTGCATGAAGATTCCCTTTTTTCCTAATTCTCACCAACGCTTGTTATTTGTTGTCTTTTTGATAATAGTCATTCTGACAAGTATGAGGTAATATCTTACTGGGGTTTTGATTGGTATTTCCCTGGTGATTAGTGCTGTTGAGCACCTCTTCAGGTACCTGTTGACCATGTGTATGTCTTCTTTGGGAAGATGTCTTTTCAGCTCCCCATCCATATTTTAATTGAATTGTTTGTGTTTTTATTTATTTGCTTTACTATTGAATTTTATGAGTTCTTTCTATATTTTGGAAATTAATCTCTTAATCAGATACATGATTTGCAAGTATTTTCTCCCATTCAGTAACTTACCTCTTCATTTTGCTGATCGTTTCTTTTGCTGTGTGGGAGATTTTATGTTTAATATAGTCCCATTTATTAATTTTTGCTTCTGTTGTTTGTGCAAATTTTGGTGTCATGTTTAAAAGCTATTTGCTGTGATCGTTATCAAGAAGTTATTGCCCTATGCTTTCTTCTAGGAATTTTATGGCTGGAGGCTCTGTGATTAAGTCTTTAATCCACTTTGAGTTCATTTTTGTGAGTGATATAGGATACAATTCAATTTCATCCTTCTGAATATGGTTGTCCTGTTCTCCCAACACCATTTATTGAAAAGACTATCCTTTCCCCATTGAATATTCCTGGCTCTCTTGTCAAATGTTAGTTGATCATATGTGTACAAGTTTATTTCTGGGCTCTCGATTCTGTTCTATTGATCTATGAGTCTACTTTTCTGCCAGTACTGCTATGATTACTATTGGTTTGCAGTATAGTTTGAAATCAGAAAGTGTAAAATACTTCCAGCTGTGTTTTTGCTCAGGACAGCTTTGGTCTATTAAGAGTCTTCTATGGTTCCATACAAATTTTAGTATTGTTTTTAATATTTTTGTGGAAAATGCCATTGGAATTTTGTTAGAGGTTGTATTAAATTTATGGGTGGCTTTGGTTAGTGTGAACATTTTTACAATATTAATTCTTCTAATCCACACACATGAGATACTTCCCAATTATTTGTGTCTTTTTCCATTTCTTTCATCAAACTGATAGTCTTCCATGTATGGATCTCATCTTTTTGGTTAAATTTATTCCTAAGTATTTTATTGTTTTTGGTACAACTGTATATGGAATTGTTTATTTCTTTTTCAGAGAGTTTATTGTTAGTGTGGTATAGAAATGCAACTGATTTCTCTATGTAAATTTTGTATCCTGAAACTTTACTGAACTCATTCATTAGGTCTAATAGTTTTTTTGTTTTTTGGTGGCGTCTTTAGGGTTTTCTTATATATAAGATTATATCATCTACAAACAAAGACAGTTTTACTTTTTCCTTTCCAATTTAGATGCCTTTTACTTATTTTCTTTGTCTGCTCGTTCTGGTCAGGACTTCTAGTACTATGTTGAATAGGAGTGGTGAGAGTGGGCACCCCGTCTTCTACCTGATGAAAGAGGAAAAACTTTCCATCTTTCACTGTTAAGTATAGTGTTAACTGAGGGCTTGTGATATATGGTCTTTTATTATGTTGAGGTATGTTCTCATTCTGCCCACTTTGTTGAGTTTTAATCAGAAATGGTTACTGAATTTTGTTAAATGCTTTTCCTTCATCTATTGACAAGAGTCTATGATTTTTATCTTTCATTTTGTTAATGCGGTATATTCCATTGACTGATTTGTGAATATTGAACTATCTTTACATCCCCAAAATACCTTGATCACAGTGTATGATCCCTTTTAATTATTATTGAATTTTGTTTGTTAATATTTTGTTGAGGATTTCTCATCTGTGTTTATAGGGTATATTGGCCTTTAATTTTCCTTTTTCTCTTCCTTAGTTTTAGTGTCTTTCTCTGGTTTTGTTATCCTATTGGACTTATAGGATGATTTTGCAAGTGTTTCTACCTTTTGGAATAGTTTGATAAGCATAGGTATTAACTTGCCTTTAAGTGTTTTGTGGCATTCACCTTTGAATTTATTTGGTCTGGACTTTACTTTGTTGGGAGTGTTTACAATTTCACTAGTAGTGATTGATCTATTCAGATTTTCTATTAATATTTATTCCTGATTTAGCTTTGGAAGATTGTATGTTTCCAGGAATTTATTCATTTATTCTAGATTGTCCAGTGTGTTAGTGTATAAATATTTGTAATAGTTTCTTATCATTTGTATTTCTGTGGTGTCAGTTGTAATTTCTCTTTCATTTCTGATTTTATTTATTTGGCGCCTCTCTTTTTCTTTGTGAGTTTGACTAAAGACATCCATTTTGTTTATCTTATCAAAGACCCAGCTATTAGTTTCATTGATCTTTTCTATTGTTATTTTAGTCTCAATTTCATTTATTTCCACTCTGATCTTTGTTATTTCCTTCCTTCTACTAACTTTGCACTTTGTTCTTTTTCTGCTTCCTTTAGCTGTAAGGTTAGATTGTTTATTTGAGATTTTTCTTGTTTCCTGAGGTCAGCCTGTATTGCTATAAACATCTCTTAAAACTGTTTTTGCTACACTGATAGGTTTTAGAATACTGTATTTCCATTTAATGTGTCTCAAGGTATTTTTTATGCCTCTTTAACTCATTTGTTGGCCTACCGTTTGTTTACTTGCATGTTGTTTAACCTCCATGTGTTCGTGTTTTTCCTTCTTCTTGTGATTGACTTCTGGTTTCAGACTGTTGTGGTCAAAAAAGATGCTTGATATGACTTCAGTTCTTCTTAAATTTATTAAGAGTTATTTTGTGACCTAACATGTGATCCGTCCTAAAGAATGTTCCATGTGTACTTGAAGAAAATGTGTGTTCTGCTGTTTGGAGGTGGAATATTTTATATATATATATGATCTGATCATATACATATATATATATGTCATCTGATCTAAGGTATCACATAAGGCCAATGTTTCCTTTATGGTTTTCTGTCTGGATGAGCTATTCATTGATGTAAGTGAGGCGTTAAAGTCCTCTACCATTATTGTATTACACCGATTTCTCCCTTTAATATTTAGTTGTTCCTATGGAGGGTGCATTGATACTTATAAGCATTATATCCACTTGTTGGATTGATCCCTCTATCATTATTCAATGCCCTTCTTTCTTTTTGGTGCAGACTTTATTTTCAAGTCTATTTCATCTGATATAAGCATTGCTACCCCAGCTTTCTTGTAGTTCCTATTTGCATGAAATACTGTTTTCCATCCCTCCACACTCAATCTGTTTGTCTCTAGATCTGAAGTGAGTCTCTTTCAGGTAGCAAATTCATGAGACGTGTTCTGTTTTCTATTGTTTAATCTATTCGGCCACCCTATTTATGTCTTTTGATTGGAACATTTTTTCTATTTACATTTAAAGTAATTATTGATAGGTGTGTTCAGTTCAGTTCAGTCGCTCAGTCGTGACCGACTCTTTGCGACGCCAGGCCTCCCTGTCCATCACCAACTCCCAGAGTTCTTATTGCCATTTTGTTCATTGTTTTCTGGTTGTTTTTGTAGTTCTTCCTTGCTCTTTTCTTCTCTTCTTGTCTTCCCTTGTGATTTGATGACTTTCTTTAGTGTTATGTTTGGATTTTTTTCTTTTGTGTATGTGTGTCTATCATAGTTTCTTGGTTTGTGGTTACCATAAGGTTCATATTTAACAATCTATGTATATAGCAGCCTATTTTAATTGGATGGTCACTTAAGTTCAAGCACATTCTAAAACCAGTACATGTTTACTCCTTTCATTTTATGTTTTTTGACATCATATTTTACATCTTTTTATTTCATATAGCAGTTATTTTAGATATATATGATTTTACTACTTTTATATTTTAACCTTTATACTGGCTTTACAGGGGGTTGGTAAATCCACTAACTTTACTACTCATTTGCCTTTACCAGTGAGATTTTTTTTCTTTCATGACTTTCTTGTACCTATTTGTGGCCTTTTCTTTTTCATTTAAAGAAGTGTCTTTAAAATTTTCTATAAGGCCAGTTTAGTGATGATTAATTCATTTAGCTTTTGTTTGTCAGGGAAACTCTTTATCTTTCCTTCAATCCTGAATGATAACCTTGCTGGGTAGAGTTGTAAGTTTTTTCCTTTCAATGTTTTGAATATATCATACCAGTTCCTTCTGGCCTGTAAAGTTTCTGCTAAGAAGTCAACTTATAACCTTATGGGGGTTCTCTTGTATGTAAGTAGATGTTTTTCTTTTGCAGATTTTAAGATTCTCCTTACCTAACATTTTAATTATAATGTGTCTTGGTGTGGGTTTCTTTGGGTTCATCTTCTTTGAGACTCTGTTTCCATGATTTAGAATGTCTCTCCTTTACCAGGTTAGAGAAGTTTTCATCCATTATTTATTCAAATAGGATTTCTGTCCCTTTCTTTCTCCTACTTTCAGATGAGAATATTAATATGCTTGATGTTGTCCCAGGGGTCCCTTAAATTATCCTTCTTTTTAAAATTCTTCTTTCTTTTTGCTGTTCCAATTAGGTGACTCCCTCTACCCTATCTTATGGATCTCTGATCCATTCTTTTCCATCCTCTAGCATGTTATTGCGGAGAAGGCAATGGCAAGCCACTTCAGTACTCTTGCCTAGAAAATCCCATGGATGGAGGAGACTGGTAGGCTGCAGTCCTTGGGGTCGCTAAGGGTCGGACACGACTGAGCGACTTCACTTTCACTTTTCACTTTCACACATTGGAGAAGGAAATGGCAACCCACTCCAGTGTTCTTGCCTGGAGAATCCCAGGGACGGGGGAGCCTGGTGGGCTTCCATCTATGGGGTCACACAGAGTCGGGCACGACTGAAGCGACTTAGCAGCAGCATGTTATTGACTCCTTCTTGTGTATTTTTCATTTCAGTTACTGTATTCTTCAAATCTGATTTTTTAATATATTCTATCTCTTTGTTGAAGTTCTGAGTTCATCCGTTCTTCTCTGGAGTTTGATGAGCATTTTTATGGCTATTAATTTGATATCTTTATCTGGTAAATTTATTTATCTGCTTATCTTTGTTTCATTTAGTTATTTTTCTAGTGTTTTATCTCGTTCTTTTTGGAAGATAATTTTTTGTTTCCTAATTTTGCTTAACTCTCTACATTTTTTTCCCATGTATCATGTATATCATCTATATCTCCCGGCCTGGAAAAAGTTGGCCTTATGTAGAAGGTGTCCTGTGGAGACCACTGGTGCGTGTCCCCTGTATAGGCTGTGTGAGCCTTTCTGTTGTGCTTGGGCCACAACTGCCATCCTGCAGGTGCACTGGGAGGTGGGGCTGGCCCCCAGTGACTGCCTGTGAGGCCCAGCCACAACTGTGAGCATGCTCGTGTACAGGGCTGAGGCAGGAGACACTTTGGGAGGTTGCCGGTGTCAGCCAAGGCCACCCACCAGGTGAAGTGGGGCTCACCACCCAGGGTGGGAGCCACTTTGGAGGGGCACTGATGCCAGCTAGGGATGCCCATCAGGTGAGGCAGGGTGAGAGTCATGTTGGAGGGGCCAGCAGGGTGGCAGTTTGGGCAGGAGAGGTCCTCAGGGGAACACTGGGATGGGATGCACAGCATTAGCTAGGTTGGTTAAGAGTGACTGAAATGGTGCCTGCCAAACCAGCGAGATGGAAGGAAAGTTTAAAAAAAGGAGCAGTACCTGCCAGTGCTTCTACCCCCCAGAGAAAGTTCCAGCAGATCCCTATCCCTCCGGTACCTTCCTTAATATTAACCAGTGGATCGTCTCATATGACACAGACGCTTTGCAAGCTATTGCCTCTGTCCTGGGATTTGAAGCAGGTGAGTTTGTGTGTGTGCCTTTCAAGAGGTAGAGTCTCGGTTTCACCCAGCCCTTCAACTCTCCTGGATGTAAGCCCCACTGGTTTTCAAAGCCAGGTATTATGCAGGCTCGTATTCTTGCTGCAGGTTCCCTGGGCTGGAGAGCCTAGTGTGGTGCTTAAATCCCTCACTCCTCAGGGTGGACCTCCATAGTTGCGATAGCATCACCATTTTGGGGTTGCCACACTAGGACTATGGTTATAACTAGGCTGCATCTCTGTCCCTCCTACCCATCTCATGGTGGCTTTTCTTTATATTTTTAGTTGTAGAAAATCTGTTTGGCTTACTCCCGGTCATTCTTAAAATGAGTTGTTCTATATGTAGTTGTAGTTTTGGTGAGTCCATGGGAGGAGGCGAACTCAGGATCTTCATATTCTGCACTTTGATCTGAACTCAAGAAATAAACCAGAAGAGAGGAAATTTGAACATATTTGGAGAAGGGAGGATGTTGAAAGTTAAGTAATAGAGCAAGATTGCAAAAAAGGTAGAAGGAGATTGGGAAAGGAGTTTATGAAGACAAAAATGAATTCCTTCTCCCTCTAAAACAGAAAAGAAAGAAATTAAAACAAAATTTATTGGTTTGTGGGGGTTTTGATTAGTTTAATTTTAAAATTTTACTTATTTATTTTATATTGGAGTATATCTGATGTACAACATTGTATTAGTTTCAGGTATACAACAAAGTGATTTAATTATACATGTACATGTATCTGTTCTTTTTCAGATTCTTTTCCCCTATAGATTATTACAGAGTATTGAGTGGAGCTCCCTGGTCTGTTCAGTAGGTCTTTGTTGATTATCTATCTATTTTGTATATAATAATGTATATATGTTAATCCCAGCTTCCTAATTTGTCTCCCCTTCCTTTCCCCTTTGCTAACCGTAAGTTTTCTAAGTCTGTAATCTATTTGGTTCACTTGTATATTTTTTATATTCCACATATAAGTGATATCATGTGATACTTGTCTTTCTCAGTCTTACTTCACTTAGTATGATAATCTCTAGGTCCATCTGTATTGCTGCAAATGACATTATTTCATTCTTTTTATGGCACAGTAATATTCTGTTCTTCATCCATTCCTCTGTTGATGGACATATGGGTTGCTTTCATGTCTCAGCTATTGTAAATAGTGCTGCAATGAACATTGGGATATGTGTTCTTTCTGAAGTATGGTTGTCTCTGGATATATGCCCAAGAGTGCGAATACTCGGTCAAATGGCAGTTCTATTTTTAGTTTTTTAAGGAACTTCCATACTGTTCTTCATACTAGTTGTACGATTTATGTTCCCACCAACAAAATGTAGGAAGATTCCCTTTTCTCCACACCCTCTCCAGAATTTATTGTTTGTAGACTTTTTGATGATGGCCATTCTGACTGGTGTGAAGTGATACCTTATTATAGTTTTATTTACATTAATAAGATATTTGAGTCGAGCATATTTTCATGTGCTTTTGGATCATCTGTATGTCTTCTTTGGAGAAATGTCTAGTTAGATCGTCTGACCATTTTTTGATTGGGTTCTTTGTTTTTCTGATATTGAGCTACATTAGTTATTTGTATATTTTGGAGATTAATCCCTTGTCAATTGCTTCATTTGCAATATTTTCTCCCATTCTTTGGATTGTCTTTTTGTTTTGTTTGATTTCCTTTGCTGTGTAAAAGCTTTTAAGTTCTGTCAGGAATATTAAGAAACAATTGTGAACAAGCAACAAAGTTTTATATGAACCATTTTCTCCTGATTATCTTGATGCTAAAGCAGAAAACAAAATTAAAACCAAATTTGTATTTGAGGTAGTGGGAAGTTTGGGCCTCTAAAGGGACACAAAATTATCTGATGAAAGGAGGATGACAGGGGTGTAAAATAGGTTAGAGAAGAATAGATCTGGAACAGATGCTAAGGAGAATGGGAAAGAGAAGTAACTAGTAACAAAGGAAAGACAAATTAAACAGTGTTGGGGCCCAAGTGAGTCTGGAAACCTTGAAATTGTAGCTGTTTCAATTGCACAGTTGGGCAACTTTCCTTACTTGTATTGCTCAAATCAACAGTGTACAAACAATGAAGGCCAGCACAAGGAGGGACTTGGCAGTGTAAAAAGGGTGAAT
This sequence comes from Moschus berezovskii, assembly GCF_049115385.1. Classification (NCBI taxonomy): domain Eukaryota; kingdom Metazoa; phylum Chordata; class Mammalia; order Artiodactyla; family Moschidae; genus Moschus; species Moschus berezovskii. The sequence goes on along the minus strand of NC_142475.1, from coordinate 17,712,201 downwards.
TCACTGAGAAATGAATGAGAAGTTTAGACGGAAAAAGAGTCCGTGAGGGATTGATGGATTAGGGCAAGAAGGAAAGGCTGCAGGAACTAGGGGTCTGGATGAAGTTGAAGAGCAAACTTCAAATCCAATGATTATTCTGTGCTTTTTGTTTATGGGATCAAATTACATATTCTGTGTAGCCATTAGGGTATATTTGGTTGCCAGTAAAATCTACCCCCTCAAATGACTTTCAATAACAGGACATAACAAAAAATCTAGAACTAGGAAGCTCTGTGAATAGTTAAATAAATGACAAAATAATATCAGGAATCTGGGCCAATGTCTCTGCTCTTGTCTCCATTACTCTCACAAATTGTAAAATGGCTACCAGAAGTCACCAAAGGATTCCTGTCTTTGTAAAACACTACCCCTAACCAGCCTTGGGAGGTCTGAGTCATGGTGTGATTGCTGCTGCTGTGGGTGTGGCTTTCCCCCAACACCAGATGGAGTAGGCTTCTGCTAACTATGACAATAGTGAAGAGTGGTCTATGAGAATCCGAAGTTATTATTCTTCGGAATATCCATCAAACAAAAACTCACTACCATTAAGTACCCAAGTGACAGTCACTGCACTAGTGCCTCAAGTATTTTTCCTAGAGATCTTTACATCAGTGCAGTAAGGAATAATTTCCCAATTTATCAGGTGTGGAAAATGAAGCCCACTGAAGGGAAAGTACATGGCTGGGGTCACTCAGGACTTCCTCAAGTTCAAGGCAAGTGCTAAGTACCCTGATGGAGATTATGACCAAAATGCATAAAATCCTTTGAACCTTTACTAAAACATTACCTTCTCAGGACAGCTAAATTTCTACTGTCTTTTCCCTTTATCTAAAAAAGGATACTTCTACCTAAACTCTTGTTTTTCTCATTAATATATATTCGAATACGTTGCAAATATTCCTGAAAAAATACTTTCCACATTAGTCCTTCCATGTACTTGACTTTCCTGACTTCAATTCACAGTCACATATTGGCTGATGCTTCTAAGTTTCCTCCATGTGCTGAACTTGGATCCTTTCTGTTCCAGCTAAATGATCATTTGAGGTCGAAAAGGGAAGTGGGCTGGTAGGCCACAGTCTGCCTTACACTCCTTGGACAAGTTTAACAGCTCACTGCATTTTACCTTTATTTTATTAGAAGAGTATAAAATATAGATAGAAGTATTGACAGGAATAAGAAGCATTAGTCTTATAAACAATATAGTTATGACAAAAAGGAGCAAATCTTCATTCTCCTCTGATGCTTTTTAGACTTCAACTGATTAATTTATATCACGTTGTGATAGAAAAATGCAAAATTGAGAATATGAGTAAAATGCTAGAGCCTTATTATCAAAGATTATATCCACACACACACATACACACACACACAGAGAAATAAAATCCTCCCTTCAAATATATCATTCTATTAATTAGCATTCATGCAGTTTACTCTAATTCACATTTTTACAAACTCATATATGAAAAGGGGACTATCTACTTCTCTTTATATTCACAGTTCTCAAATCTTGTGGTCTTCTTTAAATAACTTTTCTCATTTCTTCCTAACACCCACCTTGATCCTTTTTCTTTTAACAGAAGTCTTAACGCTGCTGTTCCTCTATGTTTGTCTCTGACTTCTCCTCTCTGTTCTGAACTGCAACTCTCACGCTTTCATTTTTTTCTATCAGTTGCACTTGCTTTCCTTTCCCCTAAAATGTTCCTAAATGTCTCAGTGATTTTTCTTCCCAAAGTGATCTTAAGTGCCTTTAAGCAAAGAGAATAGGAATACAGTCAACATAAGGAAGAATAAGAAATAGAAATAACTTACATGTTGGCAGTTTCTTAGTAATTTTTTCCATGTGGATTATTTCTTATTTGTGCTTTTAAGACCACAACTATTAGAATTCCTCTGCCTGGCACAGTCTTGAGAATCTTGTTATAAGCATTGAATGTTGTTTTAACCAATAAAATTTAGTGAATAGTGCACACAAAGGACCTGAATGCCAGTCTAATATCTGCCTTTGGATAATAATTAACACCACGAGATCTTGCTCATTTTAGACTTAGTAGAAGGAAAAACAAATCTAAATTCATGAAAAATATGAATCACAGACCATTTTAAAAAACTAAATTGCTGGGACTTCCCTAGTTGTCCAGTGGTTGGGAATCCGCCTGCCAATGCAGGGGATACGAGTTCCATCCCTGGTCTGAGAAGATTCCACAGGCCCTGGGGCCACTAAGTGGCCACTAGCCCATATGCAACAACTACTGAACCCAAACTCTAGAGCCCATGCTCTGTAACAAGAGAAGCCACCCAATGAGAAGCCCGTGCACCACAATGAAGCGTAGCCCCCACTCGCCTCAGCTAGAGAAAACCTTCATGCAGCAATGAAGACCCAGTGCAGCCAAAAGAAAAAAAAAAAGCTAAATTGTTGCATTATTCCTATATCTATCCCCTGGAGAAGGGAATGGCAACTCTAGTAGTCTTGCCTGGGAAATCCCATCGACAGAGGAGCCTGGAAGGCTATACAGTCCAAAGGGTTGCAAAGAGTCAGATGTGACTTAGCGACTAAACAACTTGAACTGCTAAGTTCAACTTGAACTGCTAAGTAACTTGAAATGCTAAGCAAGGTTTGCTAAGTTTTGCCTACCCTAATAATTGAATAACACTTCGGGTAGTTAGTAGGATCAGTTTAAATATAAGGACTTCCCTGGTGGTCCAGTGGTTAAGAATGGGTTTGATCCCTGGTCTGAGAAGATTCTACATGCCACAGGGCAGCTAAGCCCCTGTGCCACAACTGCTGAGTCCACGCTCCGAAACTTATGAAGCCTGCGTGCCTAGAACCTGTCCTCTGCAACAAGAGAAGCCACCTCAATGAGAAGCCCGAGCACCCAGACAAAAGGTAGCCCTGCCTCACTGCAACTAGAGAAAGCCCTTGAGCAGCAATGAAAACCAAGATCAGCCAAAGAAGAAAAAAAAAGAAAGTAAACGTGGAATAGCAAAAGGGTATATCTCCTTGAAAACCTTTCCACTTTTAAGTAGGCTAGCATCCTAACCACACAGTCACAGTCTCACTTGGGACTAATTTTTTCTTGAGATAGCATTGAGAGTTATTCCTTCCAAGAATGGTTTCATTAGAGATTTATATTTTATTTTCATCTCAAGAATTAGGGTTACATCTCTGGCAAAATCAGAAAGGGTTAGAAAGGGATTCACTGAATGAAATAGCATATGTGATTTCAACTGTGAGGGACAGGGTCAAACATTGTCATCAGTGGTATTAATCTTCAGTCTATTGCTTCTTCATTTATCATAAGTAATTAGGTGGTACTTTGTTATGTCATCAAGTTCGTGGGCCTTAATTAGAAAAATAAATCTGCATTATATGGAGAATTTGTGGATTTTGAAACACTTAGATATAGCACTTGGTGTGGTGGCTTAGTCGCTAAGTCGTGTCCAACTCTTGAAACCCCACCAGGCTCCTCTGTCCATGGGATTTCCCAGGCAAGAATACTAGAATGGGTTGCCATTTCCTCTCCAGGGGATCTTCCTGACCTAGGGATCAAACTTGGGTCTCCTGCATTGCAGGTAGATTCTTTACCAACTGAGCCACCAGGGAAGCCCAGATATAGCACTTAATAGAGGCCAACTCCCTCCCCCCAAATTCTTCGGGAGAAAATAAAGGAAGAGCAAAGTGCCATTCAAAACCCAGAAGATTTGGAGTAAAATGACCAGTCCGTATCTGGATCACAATGTACTGTGATTTTGGACAAGTCCTCTAACGTCCCTGAGCCTGTTTTCCAGTTGCAAAATGATACTACCAACCTCAGAATGTTATTTTGAGTGTCAAGTTCAGTCATGCATAAGAAAATGTTTGAAACCTGTTTAGTAGCATTTCAAATGCTAGACTAAAACTGGAGGAACATTTAATTTGCATTTGATTGTTTATAAAATGAAATTGTTCTCATCTTGGTCTAAGAGAAAAATTTCCTGCAACACTTGGCATCTTTTGAAAAACTAATAATAAACTCTTCCACCCATGACTGACTGGCAATTATTTCATACTTTTGTGAAAAGAAGGAAACATGGTTTCAAAAGTAGTGATTTTAGTCAAACTGTCAAATCATCCCTACTTTTGGGTCAGGAAAACATCTCCATGTGGATTTTCAGTGTGGAGTTTAAAGTGGTTTTTCACTGAAACATCAACAATAATTTTAGCTATGTTGTTAAAAGTTAAATTTTAATTATGTTTGGTTTAGTATGAACTAAAGTTTTACAAAGAGTACTAGGATCATAACAGATGACAGGAAAGCACTGAAGGAAAGAATTGCCTTTAATGTATTTTGTATTTATACATACAGGAAAACCAAGATAGTGACTCTTGACTAGGCTAGATCATCTAACTCCAGACGGTGATAGGTAATATGTGTGTGTGTGTTAAGTCGCTCAGTCGTGCCTGATTCTTTGCGAACCCACAGACTGTAGCCCGCCAGGCTTCTCTGTCCATGGGATTCTCCAGGCAAGAATACTGGAGTGGATTGCCATTCCCTTCTCCAAAGGAACTTCCCAACCCAGGGATTGAACCCTGGTCTCCTGCATCGTAGGCAGGTTCTTTACCGTTTGAGCTACAGGGACATTCTGATAGGTAATATCATCATCAATAAATACTTTGTTTATTATTCACAGGACTCTAAGCACTGAACAGAGAATAACAAAGAAGGAGAAATGTAGATATATAATAACACATCACCTATCAGAGTTTTGAAATATAGAAATTGTGCTCAGGCTGAAATGCCAGTCACTTTCCCCTGCCAAAGTCTCCTCAGCCTGTTGCCTGTAGATCAGAAGAGCCTTCTGTGAAGAGGAGCCATCCTGCCCTGCTCTCTGACCACTTAATTTGGCCAGGGACAGATTCTTGGCCCAAAGTGAGTCAGTCATATTTTCAGAGACGGAAAAGGTTGAATTGGAGGGTGCTGGCACTGAAGACGCCGAGGTCATGAAGAGTTGTTGCCAGAATCGAAAGCATGGCAACCCAAAGCCAGTGTTATGAAGGAAAGGAAACTAAAAACTTCACAGAGAAGCAGAATAACTCATCTGCAGAGAGGAAGATGAACCAGCTGTGAAACAAGGACGACGAGACATTAGGGAACCAAGTAGCTAGAAGGAGGGGAGAACGAGAGAGCGACCTTCAGCTTTCTTCAGCTGGGTTCTGGATAATGTCTTAAAATAAATCTTTCTTTTCTTGTGCTGTCTCCAGTGTGTTTTGGTTTCTGAGAATCAAGGGATACTTTACTAAGCCTTCACTGATTGAACTAGAGCCCAAAGTCAAAAAAGATAAACAAGAAAGGCATTTGAACAGTCAAATTACATTTCCAAAATACTATGGACTAAAGCTCACAAGACACTAAGAGTCTTTGATTGCTTACTTAATTTCTTATAGCAGCTTTGTGAAGATAATTCACTTACTATAACACTCACCCTTCTTTAATTGTCTGTTTACTTTAAATTTCTTTTAATCCCACCAATCCAAATCTCACGTCCAAGTCTACCAGTAGCCTTAATAACCAAGAGAGAATGGCCAGTAGAAGCAAGCACACTACGGCAATAAAAAGTGACAGTTGACAGCATAGCAGCAAAGGAGGAAATAGAAAAACTATAAATAGGAGAACAATAATTCCAAAGAAGAAAAAAAAAATAAAAAGAGCAATCTGGGGTGTGTAGCGTGTTTTCGTCAGGCCCTTCTAGTTCCGAGGAACAGCTCAAGTTACATCTAATATTAGGGGAAGGAGTTGTAAGGAATGAAGAAAACAAGACTCTCAACCCCACAGGGCCTCGTGGGAACTACCAAAGGCCAAATCACCAAGCCTTTGGAAGAACAGGCGCTGCAGCAGAGCCAGACCTCAGGAAGACTGGAACCAGGGCTCCATGGAGAATCCAAGGTTACCCCAGGACTTCGGCATAGGAGTTCACACATCGTCACCTCTGTGATCAATTATCTACGGCCTCAGTTCTCCCCTCTGGCTGTGCTTGGAGTGGCTCGCAGCTTCTCTGCTTCCCCCCAGTCCGCTTCCTCAACCCGTTTGGGATTTGTAAACTGCCAGCTCTTGACCTGTGGCAACCTGCAGACTCCTTCTGTTTGGCCGGCTTGGAGGCTTCACGTTTAGAATTCAAAGGTCCTAGGGTGGGGCATGAACTAGGCAGTCACCCAAATCTTTGCCAAGCCCGGCTACCTTCGCCACGCCCTCTCCCCTCATTTGCATAGCCCGTCCCCCTCCTGCTGAAGGTGTCGGAGTCGGTGACTTCTGCTCTCGACCTCTTTTCTATCTCACAGCTTAGCATCACATTTGCTTCCTCGGAACTTTGGCTTATTCTACCCCACCGGCTCCCTCTGTACATCTTTTTAGCTCCCACTGCTAACCAGTAATTCCCAGCTCAAATCCCCCAGAGGTAGAGATCTGAACCACAGTCTCCAGTTTTGGCTAAACTTTTCCCATCGGTTCATTTTGTAGATGCTGGCCAGCCTAGAGCATGGCTGCTTTAGGACGGGAGTTGAGCCCTTTCATCAGCGGTGACTGAAGAGTTGCAAGGCCTGCAGAGAACAGAGCACAGCTGTCTGGGGCTGACACCTCAGCAGGATCCATGAGCAGATACCTCTACTGGGGCTGAGGGAAAAGTGGCTGCAGTAATTGTCCAGCCCAGTAGGTCTGAGTGACCTAACTCTGGAAACCTTAAAAAGCCTGAGAGAATCAGATTGCAACTAGCTTCCTTAGACAGAGTCTATGACTCTCACATGGAGTCTTTAGTAGTAATATTAGACCCTCAGTCATGTCTGACTCTTTGCGACCCTAAGGACTGTAGCCTGCCAGGTTCCTGTGTCCATGGGATTCTCCAGGCAAGAATACTGGAGTGGGTTGCCATTTCCTTCTCCAGAGGATATTCCTGACCCAAGAATTGAACCCAAGTCTCCTGCATTGCAGGTAAATTGTTTACCATCTGAGCTACAAGGAAGTCCTGTAGCTTGGAGTCTTTAAGAAAAGGTTAAATCGTATTCTGTGTCCTCTAGCTAAAGAATCATGTGATGTGTATAGTACATTTTGGAAGCATTTTCATGGAAAATCATGAAAGTAAAAATAACAGAAGTTATTTAATGTGTATTCAGATATTTGAGAAACCTTGGATGGTTTAAAAAAGAGAGAAAAAAAAACCTCATTTTTCATTGAAATAAGAATTAGTCCCACAAAGTTAAGAACAAAAGCTTCGGAAAGTTTTCTAATCCTGGCTCTGCCATTTCCCAGCTAGCAAATTCTTTAGTAATTCAGTTCCTCAATTGCCTCATCTCTAAAATGAGGGTTATAAAAGTACCTGTCTTGTAGAGTTGTGAGATTAAACAAAATAATCCAAATAAAATCTTTAGTGTGGGTACCTGGTGTATAGTTGGTGTTCAAAATTAATTAATTACTGCTGCTCTTATTTTGTTACTATCATATAAATAAGGGAAGTATGTACTAACACGTTAGTAGGATTTTCATAATGGTTGAGATTTTTCTCTTTGTACATATGTATTCTATTTGACATTTTCTTCTAGCTCTGTCACACAAATTATGTATTGTATTTCCACAGGAAACAAACTGCTTCAATTGACTTGCTATACTCTATAACAACAGTGATTTGGGGGGGAGGAGGTGGTTCTGAGCTTATTTTAACCCTATTTCTGGTCTGCTATCCAGACCAGCACTATTAGCTTATCTTGGTGCCTAGACTGAAAGGCAACCCAGGCAAGGCACCCTTCAGAGCAGGCTCCAGTCAGACAGCTGTCAATTTGAAAGTAAACACCTTTGAAAAACAACAAAGGCTAGCGCTGATGCCAAAGCATTTATCTAAAGTCAGTCTCTTTGGAGTCTCTGGCCAGTTCTAGGATGACTTCCTGCCTGGAAATAAGACAGGAAAGTGCTGGAATGGGTGCACGCCAACAGGACTGAGGCCTGAAAGAAGTAGAACTCAACACAACCATTAGAGATTTAGAAAAGAAATCAATGCTAGTCCCACCTTAGACCAATTAAATTCTAATCCTCAGGGTTGGGGGAGGGGATGGAAGAGGGAAAGCAGCCATATTTGTTTTTTTACTTATTTATTTTTGGCTGCACTGGAATTTATTTATTCCTTGCTCTGTGCGGGCTTTGTCTAGTTGCAGCAAGCGGAAGCTACTGTTCTTTGTGGGGCATGGGCTTCTCATTGCAGTGGCGTCTTTTGTTGTAGAACATGCACCCTAGAGCACTCAGAGTTCAGTAGTTGCGGTGCAGGGCTTAGTTGTTCCACGGCTTGCAGAATCTTCCCAGACCAGGGATAGAACCCATGTCTCCTACATCTTATCCACTGTACCACCAGGGAAGTCCTACTCAGCCATATTTTTAAAGCTCCTCAAATGCTTCTAAAGTGTAGCCAGGGTTGGAACCCCACTAGTTCAGTTCAGTTCAGTCACTCAGTCGTGTCCCACTCTTTGCAACCCCATGGACTGCAGCACACCAGTCTTCCCTGTCCATCACCAACTCCCAGAGCTTACTTAAACTCATGTCCATCAAGTCGGTGATGCCATCCAACCATCTTATCCTCTGGGACTCCACTAGGACTTCTTCTGATTGGCTTCTGCCATTGGGCAGGCCCTCCTCAGAAGACAGCCTTCTGGGAAAGAACAGAGGAAAGGAGAAAAAACATTGCCCAAGGACCCGCTCACCATTGCAGCCTCCTCAGGACTTGGCCGGGCCTTAACCCTCTGCTGAGCACTGTATGGAAACAAAGGGAAATGAGGCAAGAAGATTGTGATTAGCATTGACTGCCTTCACAGAGCTTTTGACACAGCTGGGAAGTCAATATTACACTCAAGAAATTGTCGAGGGACTTCCGTGGTAGTCCAGTGGCTAAGACTCCATGCTTCCGATTCAGGGGGCATGGGTTTGATCCCTGATTGGGGAATTAAATCCCACATGCTGCAACTAAGAGTTCACAATTAAAGATCCCTCATGCCGCAACGAAGATCGAAGATTCGTGTGCCACAACTGAGCCCCCGTGCAGTCAGTGAAAGAAAGAAATAGTCACAGAACTGCAAGGCATTACATACTTCGTGACTGTGATTGAAGGGACATGCCCTGAGAGTGCAGCCAAGGTTGAGGGGAAGGTCAACGTGGAGGAGAAAAAAGCCTCCTGAGAATGAATAAGACCTGGACATAAAGGGAGCCTGGGGAAGGCAGTTACAAGAACAGAGAGCAGAAGGAACAGAGTCAAAGAAAGGGCATGGGGTGACACAGTCAGTGAGGAGACCACTGTATTGAGAGTGCAGGATATCCTGGGGAGCAGAGGAAATACACTTGGATGACTCAAGCAGAGTGAGGCCAGACTATGGAGGGCTGAGTGATTTAAATGTTATGCAATAAGAATGTGGTCCCAACAGGAGTGGGGTCTTCAGTAATGATAGACAATGTTTCTGAGTAATCAGATGGAATATTGGAGGAGACCAGAGATATCAAGACTAAGTAATATTGATGGTTGCAGTAATCCTAATGTGGGAAATTAAAAATAAAAAAACAAAAACTGAAGGCCTATTTGCCATAATAGAAACAGATGAGAGTAAGTCCTAGAAACAGCTTTACATTCCTTTTGTGTGTGCTTATTTTGACCTTTGTCAGATTATATAATACATGCACATTATATAATTTGAGAAATCACAGAAAAGTAAAAAGAAAAAATGCATAATCTTTCTAAACACAGGTAACCACTTCTCTGGCATTTCTTTCCAGTTTTTCATATACTTTCATGTGGTTGTGATCTCACTGTCTAAGCAATTTTGTATTCCATCTTTAATATAATATGTGTGAGAATTTTCTACATCATTAATAGCTTTAAACTATTATTATTGTAGCTGTGTTGCCTCTATTAACATGGATGTACTATGATTTATCTGTAGGGCAATAGATTTAAATTTTTTTTTCAGTTCTTCCCCTGTTAAAAAAAGTGCTGTGTGGAAGTATGTCTCTATGTATTAATCTGTCTATCCTGGTGTTAGATCCATAAGACAAATTCCTGGAAGACATTAATGAATAAAAATTTTTTTTACTTGCTGAGAATTTGCTTTTCCAAGTATTGAACTAATTTGCACTCCTGCCAAAAGAGTAGAGCAATGTTATTTTTTTACTCTAATTATCTTTCCTAATTTGCTAAAGTAAAAAAAAGTGAAATCTAACTTATATTTTTTAATTTGTGAAGTTGAACTTTTTATGTGCCTATTAACTGCTTATGTGAATGGTTTGTCCCTTCTCTTTTCCCATCTAGAAATAGTAAGAAGGAACAAATTTTAGAATTAGTAAAATACCTGAGGATGAAAAAGAGCGAAGATTCAATGTTCTTGGTCAAATATAAATAAGAGAAAGCAAATAAATAAATGAACAAAATTAAAGATTAGATAACAAACTAGAAAAAAAATCCAACACATGGCACAAAACAGTCTGCTTTTAAAAAATACAAAGAGCTTATACCAATCAATAGGTCAACAGTCTAACAAAAATGGGCAAGGACATGACAAATGGTTCTAGAAAAAGAAATACAAGTGGATTTTAAATACAAACTGACACCCAGCTTTCCTGACAATAAAATATGCAAGTTAGAATGAAAATGAGATTGCATTTTCACTTAGATTTGCAAAGACCAAAATGTTTAATAAACAGACTTTGTCATGGAGGATATTAGACAACAGGTACTCTTCCACTGTTAATATACTGCTAATTTATGTGATCACTTTGGGGGATAATTGGACAATAGATTTCAATGTGGAAAAGAGACATGTCCTTTGACCCAACAATTCCACTTTTGGAATTTATCCTACAGATGATTCACAATATGTATGAAATAATATAAAACCCAAATCATCATAGCAAATTCGGTTATAGGAGAATAATATTGGAAACAACCTAAGATATGTTAGTAGGATATTTTAGTAATACATGATGTATCTGTACAGTTGAATATTATGCATCCATTAAAAAGAACAATGTGCCTTTGTGGGTACTGATATAGCATTTCTCCAAGATATAGTGTTGAAAAAAAGTAAGATGCAAAGACTACCACTCTGTAAAAGGGGTGAGGAGCATAGGTGTTCATTTGCTTGTATAAGCAAATGAGGGCACTGAGAGAGGCCGAGAATTTTCCCTTTATCCTTTTGTTCCTTTTGAACTGTATGTTCTGTATCTACAATGGGGAAATGTGACTGTTAAGAGGATGATGATGGCTTTACTACACTGTGTAAAATCAAGGTTCAATAGGGCAGCTGCTTGGATTCTGTCCCGGTTGTGATCTGGATAAAGCTGTACTGTTGGAGTCTCCTTGGATGGTAAGCCCAGGTTCATAGTGGCTGTCAATGTTGACTTCCCTGTTGAATCACCACCATCTAGCCCAAATGGTAGGTGCTTGGTAAACGTGTCTTAGATGACTAAAATATTCTAAAGAATAGAAAACTGAAGCAGCCAAAGAGAGAATCAGAGAGATCCATGTGAAAAAATGACTCAGAGACTAAAGCATTTATGAGTGTAAAGAAGGTAACTTGCAAAAATGTTGCAAGAGAATCAGACTTCAGAAGGAGTGGCCCAGAGCCAGCCTGCCCCTTCCATACCAGTGCTGTTGTCTATAGCAGGGTCAAAGCTATAGAGGAAACTGGACGGGTGTGTGGGGCCAGATTGCCATGGGTCCTAGACACTGCACAGTGGAGGGAGAATGAATGAGAGAAGGCAGAAAGAAACCGAAAGCCCAGACATGTTGTTCAGACCACTTTGGCCTCAAGAAACAGAGATCTAAACCAAAGCGGGAATTTATTGGCTTGTGTAACTGGAAAGTCCAGAGATTTGACAATATCATCCGGATATTCTTTCTCATTCTCTACTTCCCCCCCTATATTTCTGTGCTGGCTTCATTCTCTTGTAGACTCTTGAACATGCTGGCTTCTGACAGCTCCAATTTTATAATTAACAAGTAAGTGGCCCCAGTAGTTCCTAAGAATTCTAGTAAAAATCTTAGAAATAATATTTATTGGACAGCTTGAATAATCCTGAAATAATCCTGTTCAAAATACTAGTAGACCAGGCAAATGTCATATAATCACCCCTAAGGAGATCAAACCAGTCAACCCTAAAGGAAATCAGTCCTGAATGTTCATTGGAAGGACTGATGCTAAAACTGAAGCTCCAGTACTTTGGCCACCTGATGCAAAGAACTGACTCATTGGAGAAGACACTGATGCTGGGAAAGATTGAAGGCGGGAGGAGAAGGGGACGACAGAGGATGAGAGGGTGGATGGCATCACCGACTCGATGGACACGAGTTTGAGCAAGCTCCGGGAGTTGGTGATGGGGACAGGGAAGCCTGGCGTGCTGCAGTCTGTGGGGTTGCAAAGAGTTGGACATGACTGAGCAACTGAACTGAACTGAACTAAAGGGTTAACACCGCTCTAATCTTATGAACTAAGAGTGAGGGAGGGGTAACTCCTCCAAAGAAATCAGGATGCTGTTTCCAAATACAAAGATGCTAAATAAGTAAAATCAATAATAGCACTCCATTCTTCAGTTCAGTTCAGTTGCTCAGTCCCTTCACCAACTCCTGGAGCTTGCTCAAACTCACGTCCATCTCATGGGTGATGCCATCCAACCATCTCATCCTCTGTTGTCCCCTTCTCCTCCTGCCTTCAATTTTTCCCAGCATCAGGATCTTTTCCAAGGAGTCAGTTCTTTGCATCAGGTGGCCATTCCACTCTAGGCAAAAACAAAAAATCAAATGAATAGCGTTCCATTCTTTAGAAATAAAAATTGGAAAACATCTTTGGAGAGAGGGAAAAGTCAAGATTCTAGATATGGTGGGGGAAATTATGGGAGCAAACTCTGGAAGAAATGGGAAGGGATAGCGTTCAGATGGAAGTATTCATGGTAGAGAACTAATTATGGATTCCAAGGGCTGGGAAGGATCATGGAGGCTGCCCAAAGCAGCTCCCTTACTTCTCTTCTGGGAGCTTCTACACATAAATTAGGATCCCTTACAAGACCATTTGAACTCTACTTGAACATACTCATAATGGATAGTTCATGATTTTGGAAAGGATTTAATTTTGTTTTCATCAGATTTGATTCTTTAAAATGTCTGCTTCTCTTTGAGCTAAAATTTAGTTTTCAGTTTGCCCTCTGGATTAATGAACCTCAAGGCTACTATTTTCATTGGACGGTGCTTTAATCATTGGGAGACACATTCCTACCCCAGTCTTTTCTCTTTCAGCCAAGCACAACCAGTTCTTTTGACCACATATCAGGCAACATGGTTTCCAGCTTTTTCTATAGCCTAATTGTCTTTCACTGGATTCATGATGATTTATGTGTGTCTCTCTTTATCTTTATTGCCTCTCTTTATCTGGACACTATACTTTGTTAATACAACTTAAGATTTCATTGGCTTTTTTTTGCAACACTGTTCAAACTCACCCATTTTGAGCTTGTTACAAATGAAATCCCCAGGTCTTTTTTCTCATGAATAGTTGCCAAGTCAGGCCTTTTGTAACTATGCAAGCAGTATTTTTTTTTTTTTAGCCAGAAGAATGGAGTTTCCTAATTTTTTCTTTTCAATCTCTTGTTGTTTCTTTCAGACTCCATCCTGTTACTTCCCTGCCAAAATGTGACACTTTATAACCAGATGGTATGAGGCCTATAGATCTAGCTGCAACAGAAGAACCCTCCCATTCACCCAACTGGTCTTTTGGTTTATTCATGGGTCAACTCTCATGCTTGATTCCTAAATAATCTGGCTTTTATTGTTTGCTGATGCTTTGGTCATATGTTAAATCATTAATAAGTGGGCAGCCTTTTTAACTCATAGCTTGTGTGTGTGTGTGTGTGTGTATCAGATGATGAGCTTTGACCTGTGTTTCAGGTCAGTCACTGCCAGCTTTGTGCCAGCTGTTCTAAATGAGCAGACCCTGGTCCCAGTAAGCTGGCCCTCTGTCCCACATGGCCAATGAAACAGTAGCATCTAGGTCAGCTCCAGGAGGATTTATAATTACTCACATCTGGCCTGTGCTTTAAAGCAGAATTCTCAGAGGCCTAACTAACCATTACCCCAGAGCCAAACTGTCTAAGGAGCCTTGGATTCCTGATTCCTTGATGCCCCCTGGCCCCACCCCAATCCTTACTGGAACTAAAGCCCTCCTGATTCCCTTTTGAATCCCTCATCTGGTTCATAGAAGACTCTTTTCAAGGAGAAATACATCTGCTCCAGAATTTGGAAAGGCCTCCTTGATGTAATATTTGCACACCACTTATTGTCTTAAGATGCTAATATCTAGAAACTTTCTCCTATACATCACCCCAGGTGACCCGGAATAGACCCTTTGCATAGATACTCCAAAGTGCCCTAAAATTCACCTTGTCCCTAGGACGTGAAGATTTTGACAGCTGACCTCTCCTGGATGGAGGCTAGCTCATTTGCTTTAATTCATCTCCACTGCTCTTTCACTCAGCTGGTAAAGAATCCACTTGCAATGTGAGAGACCTAGGTTCAATCCCTGTGTTGGGAAGATCCCCTGTAGAAGGGAAAGGCTACCCACTCCAGTATTCTTCCCTGGAGAATTCCATGGACTGTATCATCCATGGGATTGCAAGACACTACTGAGTGCCTTTCACACTTCACCGCTCTTAGCCCCAACTCTGCCCTCCTAACAGCTTGAGCCTGCTTCTGCCCCAGGAGATATTAAGTACTTGAGCCTCTGGGAAAGTGCCAATTATGATAACTAAAGAAAATGTGACACTGAGGGTGTGGTCACAAATGGAGTTTCTTCTCTGACCCAAAGAAGAGAAGGCAGATACATTGTGTCAGGACTAGATACCAGCTGCCCTTTCATCCTGTCTCTTGTAATGCATGCATTCAAAACCCAATGCAGTCACCCTTAAAGAAGAAGGTCTGAGGTCTCAGACTCTCACTACAGTGTAGGACCCACACTTCAGACATTTGAAGTGCCTACCTATTTGCTGGGGTTTATTTCTGTTTTCCCACAGGTCTCTATAATAGCTCATTGTCAGACTGTATCAACAGCAATAAAGAGAAGATATATTTATGCTTCTGGCTCACATATTCTGTGTCCCTGAAGAAGAAATGCTGGCTTGAAGAGCAACGGTAAAACAAAACCATCAGTGATGTTCTCATCACCTTTCTAAACTTGTTTTGTGTGATGCCTTTTTCATATTATTTTAAAAAGGGGAACCAGATGTTTTCCTAAGGGGAAGTTTTTAACACCTTCTGAAAAATAAGGTCCTGGAATTGAGGGACCATATACTCAGGATTTTTCAGGTTATGACCACAATAAAGTACTAATGGATGACATCATCTATAGGAGAGAGGTTTTCATGAATCAACATAGTAAATAGTGTATAAGAAGTAATTACTAAATCTAACTGGAAATTTTCTAATTCCTAGATACTGAAACAATCTTCCTTACCAATCCAAAATTAGTAGATCACAAAATTAAAATTTTTTTTTTTTCTTTAGATTTGCTAGCCAGTCTAAGATTAAAAACTGAAAAACCAAGCTTTGATATGTGGGACTTTTTCAGGACGAAATAGAAAGTACCTGGAAGAGAATCCAAATAGAATCATTTAACAAGAAGTAATGCTGATCTATCTGCTGAGGAACTATTCACCAGAAACTTTAGACCAGATCCAAGAATGTCAGTCCCCTGGCTCCTATGCTGATTATTTTGGGACAGAACACAAATTTCAAAAGAAAAAAGTAAAACACGAGATAGCATTCAGAGAAACTCTGCCAACCCTGAGTTTGAAGATATAAGCAAATGTAGTCAGCATTTTTTTTTTTTTACCAAAGTACAGCTTTGTGTTTAATACAGACTGTTTAAAGGATTAAAGAGAAATATCACTTATTTCAGAGTAAAAAAAATTGAGAATGACAGAGAGTAAGGTCTTGGATGAGGGAAGACGGGAATAAAATCAAGAATTCATGGGAAAGGATGTAGATTGGCTCTTTTCCTGAGAAAGGAGGGAAGGTAAAAAAGACTTGAATAAGAAGCAGAGAGAAGGACACAGAGAAAGGGAAGGTGACAGGGTTAATTGTTTCCTAAAGGCTAATAGAGTTTTGTCAAGAGAACACACTGGTCATAGCAAACACCCTCTTCCAACAACACAAGAGAAGACTCTACACATGGACATCACCAGATGGTCAACACCGAAATCAGATTGATTATATTCTTTGCAGCCAAAGATGGAGAAGCTCCATACAGTTAGCAAAAACAAGACCAGGAGATGACTGTGGCTCAGATCATGAACTCCTCATTGCCAAATTCAGACTTAAATTGAAGAAAGTAGGGAAAACCACCAGACCATTCAGATATGACCTAAATCAAATCCCTTATGATTATACAGTGGAAGTAAGAAATAGATTTAAGGGACTAGATCTGATAGATAGAGTGCCTGATGAACTATGGACAGAGGTTCGTGACACTGTACAGGATACAGGGACCAAGACCATCCCCATTGAAAAGAAATGCGAAAAAGCAAAATGGCTGTCTGAGGAGGCCTTACAAATAGCTGTGAAAAGAAGAGAAGCGAAAAGCAAAGGAGAAAAGGAAAGATATAAGCATCTGAATGCAGAGTTCCAACGAATAGCAAGGAGAGATAAGAAAGCCTTCCTCAGCGATCAATGCAAAGAAAAAGGGGAAAACAACAGAATAGGAAAAACAAGAGATCTTTTCAAGAAAATTAAAGATATCAAGGGAACATTTCATGCAAAGATGGGCTCAATAAAGGACAGAAATGGTATGGACCTAACAGAAGCAGAAGATATTAAGAAGAGGTGGCAAGAACACTCAGAAGAACTGTACAAAAAAGAACTGCACAACAAAGATAATCATGATGGCGTGATCACTCACCTGGAGCCAGACATCTTGGAATGTGAAGTCAAGTGGGCCTTAGAGAGCATCACTACGAACAAAGCTAGTGGAGGTGATGGAATTCCAATTGAGCTGTTTCAAATCCTGAAAGATGATGCTGTGAAAGTGCTGCACTCAATATGCCAGCAAATCTGGAAAACTCAGCAGTGGCCACAGGACTGGAAAAGGTCAGTCTTCATTCCAATCCCAAAGAAAGGCAAAGAATGCTCAAACTACCACACAGTTGCACTCATCTCACACGCTAGTAAAGTCATGCTCAAAATTCTCCAAGCCAGGCTTCAGTAATATGTGAACCAAGAACTTCCAGATGTTCAAGCAGGTTTTAGAAAAGGCAGAGGCACCAGAGATCAAATTGCCAACATCCACTGGATCATGGAGAAAGCAAGAGAGTTCCAGAAAAACATCTATTTCTGCTTTATTGACTATGCCAAAGACTTTGACTGTGTGGATCACAAATAACTGTGGAAAATTCTGAAAGAGATGGGAATACCAGACCACCTGACCTCCCTCTCGAGAAACCTGTATGCAGGTCAGGAAGCAACAGTTAGAACTGGACATGGAACAACAGACTGGTTCCAAATAGGAAAAGGAGTACATCAAGGTTGTATATTGTCACCCTGCTTATTTAACTTATATGCAGAGTACATCATGAGGAACGCTGGGCTGGAAGAAGCACAAGCTGGAATCAAGATTGCCAGGAGAAATATCAATAACCTCAGATATGCAGATGACACTACCCTTATGGCAGAAAGTGAAGAAGAACTAAAGAGCTTCTTGATGACAGTGAAAGAGGAGAGTGAAAAGTTTGGCTTGAAGCTCAACATTCAGAAAACTAAGATCATGGCATCTGGTCCCATCACTTCATGGGAAATAGATGGGGAAACAGTGGAAACCGTGTCAGACTTTATTTTTTTGGACTCCAAAATCACTGCAGATGCTGATCGCAGCCAGGAAATTAAAAGACTCCTTGGAAGGAAAGTTATGACCAACCTAGATAGCATATTAAAAAGCAGAGACATTACTTTGCCAACCAAGGTCCATCTAGTCAAGGTTATGGTTTTTCCCGTGGTCATGTATGGATGTGAGAGTTGGACTGTGGAGAAAGCTGATTGCCGAAGAATTGATGCTTTTGAACTGTGGTGCTGGAGAAGACTCTTGAGAGTCCCTTGGACTGCAAGGAGATCCAACCAGTCCATTCTAAAGGAGATCAATCCTGGGTGTTCATTGGAAGGACTGATGCTAAAGCTGAAGCTCCAATACTTTGGCCACCTCCTGCAACGAGTTGACTCACTGGAAAAGAGTCTGACGCTAGGAGGGATTGGGGGCAGGAGGAGAAGGGGACGACAGAGAATGAGATGGCTGGATGGCATCACCGACTCTATGGACATGAGTTTGAGTGTATTCCGGGAGTTGGTGATGGACAGGGAGGCCTGGCGTGCGGTGATTCATGGGGTCGCAAAGAGTCGGACACGACTGAGCGACTGAACTGAACTGAACTGAATCTGAGATGGCTGGATGGCATCACCGACTCGATGGACGTGAGTTTGAGTGAACTCCGGGAGTTGGTGATGGACAGGGAGGCCTGGCGTGCTGTGATTCATGGGGTCACAAAGAGTCGGACACGACTGAGCGACTGAACTGAACTGAAACTGAGTTTGGGTGGTATGCATTTGAATCGAATCTGCGTTTCTCTGAAGTTCAGAAGCAAGAAGAGAAAAGCAGACAGGAACTGGTGTGACCAAGAGAGTGAAATTGAGAAAGGATAAGAGGATCTAGCATGTGTGTGAAGGCACTGAGGGCCAGGCTGGAAATGGGGTCAAAGGTGACAGAGAGACTGAAAGCAGCAGTAGATTGCCAAGGTCGTGAGGTTACAAATACTTCTGCATTCTTCAGGCAAAGAGACTCTTTATAACACATAGCTTTGTAAGAGGCTACGGGTCCAACTCAAATTTTTACTTTAAATCCTGTGACTATTCAGACAAGAATTGTGTCATATAGCCCAAATTCTTGTAGCCCAGTTTGTTTGAGTAAATCAATAAAAAAGGGAGGCGAGAAAGGAGGACATCATTGGCATCTGTTATGTCTATTAAAATTACGAGCTATTCATATTTCGTGTGTCTATAAATGTATATAAAATTTGAGCATGTGTTTAATAATACAAATATTAAACAGAATATTTTATAGAATATTGTATTTACTAATGCAAATAATACAAACAGAAGGGAAGGGGGCAGGGCACAATCTTCGAAAGAGTGACATAGCTTGAGGACATGACATGAACTGTTTAGGGTCAAATGAGTCCAAGATGGCAGACAAGTCAACTTCCACCAGACCTTGAGCCTCAGTAACACATCAGCAAGCTAAACGACACACCCACAGGCACCCTTACAGTTCCAAGGCTGACAATCAAAGACAAAAGAGTGGGCGGTGGCCCAATTCCTGGAAATCTCCACCCCTCCCCCAAAATAGTTGGAATAATTCTCTCACTCATTAGCCTATGAAGTTACCCAGCCCATAAAAGCTAACTACACAGCATTTTGAGGCCACTCTTATCTCCTGAAATGGTCCACATCCTGTCTGTGGAGTCTATTTTTCTCTAAATAAATCCACTTCTTACCTGTCACTTTGTTTCTCACTGAATTCTTCCAGGGACAAGACATCAAGAACCTGAGCTTCATTAAGTCTTGAAATGAGGTGTATGATCTCAGTTAGAAGACTGTGGGTTTTGACTGGATTTGAGTCTGGCACATGGGTTCAAGTCCCACTCTGAGGTGAATGGTTTCATATATAAACATTCCATCATAAACCTTCTGAGATATTTTCTGCAATACTGTGGTTGACAGCTGTAATTGGAAAATCTGTCAGTTCACTGAGTTCTGTTCTATCTTTGGTGTGGTAGGATGGGACCAAGAGCTGGTAAATACTGAAGTTGAAGACCCAAGGGACAGGCTGGAGATGTGAAGCTACTGAGGGCATAGTACCAGAACAAAATTTCCAGGTAGAGCCATCTTGTTCAGAGTCCACTTACTAAAAGGAAAAGGTGTAGATATGATACCATTTCACCAGGATCAAAGACTAACCAGTCAAACAGAGGGACAAATTGGCAGGTACCATATACAAAGTAAAAATCCAGAATTACTGTGTATTTGCCTCTTTGGAAGGCCCCAGAGTCAAACCCTTTGCCAAAACCCATCAGCTGTTTAATTTCTCTGCCTTCAATATCAAACATATTTTCCTTTCTAGGACTTTCTACTTAAAAGATGAATCTTTGGAATTAATTTTGTTTGTTCAATTTTGTTCATGTCTTTTTTTTTTTTTTTTTTGCAAATATATATACTTGTATACTTAGGAATCTCAGGTTGGAAATTCTTCACTTATGGAATATCAATGCAAAGGTACATTAGCAGCCTAATTAAAAGAAACAGTGACTCATTGTTAGATACGAGTGAGGTGGGAGTAGAGACTGGAGGGAGAAGAGAATGAAAGGAACTTCCATTCTCCTCCAGATTTCCTAAGTCTTAAAAATGTAATGTTTCAAGGGAATCCATTGTTCATTTAAAAGGAAAACAAAAACTCTACACTTGTTTTTCTGTTGGGTCTATAAATCAGTAAAAGATTAAGATGGAGACAAAATAAATACTTCTTTGCAATTGATCATCTACTTTAGTCATACAAGTTCTTAAATTTGATGGTGCTACAAATTTATACTTCCAAAAACAGTATGTCTCAAGTATTCTTTCTAAATTCCAAAGTGCTTGCTATGAAATTATTTCTCTTCTAGTCAATACAGAGAAGATAATTTAAAAGAGCTTGTGTGAAGTGTGGAACCAACATTGTGCAAAATCTGTATTGGGCTCCCTCATGTTCTTGGTAAAAAGCAAATTATAATACAACTTTAGTGTGTGGCAATTTTTATTTGAACAAAGCCATCTCAAAATCACAGCACTGTAGCAATTGTTTTTCCTTCATGTCCTTGAGATATATTGTTTAAAATTTTTGCTTTTATCACAGGATATAAAACCCCTTAGAAACAGTTTGAAATTGAATACAGATCTCTGGCCCTGAGACTATAGATATTTTTCTCCCTTGCTTAGTTATCCAACTAGTTTAAAATCTTATTCTCTTTGATCATTGACAGGAATGTTGGCTTGGCACAGTCATTTTAGCTCCAAACTTGTGATTATTATTATTTTATTTTTTTCTTTTGCAAACTCCCAAGTATGAATTTCAGCAAGTTAACAAAGTTTAATTCTCCCTTTTAGCCCTAAATATCAGTTGGTGCATTCAAGGTATGACATGTCATCTCTTTTCCCTCTTTTTACATCCCATATATTTTCAATTAGCCATTTTGGAGTCTAGCCACATTTGCTAGGAAATAACTGTTTAAATATGTCCTCTGCTAACATATTTCTGATGGGATTCCCCTGGCAAAGGTAGATGAGATTTTTGAAATTGGAACCATACTAGAAACAGAATTGTTTTTGGTAATTGCTGATGAGTTTCCTGGCTAGCATACGTGGAGCTGAAGTGACAATTCCATTGAACAGCCTGGATGGCAGAAAAGGGTGAAAGACGGCACCTGCGAAACAGCTGTCTACTCCCAGCGAGGCTGAGTTCAGCCTTGGTTTCCTCTCCCCAGTGCTTTCTCCCTGTGCAAATGTTTGGTATCTTCTTACTTACTGCCAAAAATACCAAGCCCAATTTGAAAGGAAAAGAAAAACTTAAAACTTCCCCAAATGGTTTACAGCGAGGAATAAAATTTTCTTTCTTCCTTACAAATCTACTTTACTGTGACAAAGACTATCTTCAAATAAAAGCCACTGAATCCAATATCTACTCATCTTAAAATAATTAATAATACTATTAATAATAGCTAATATTTACTAGAGTTGGACTATAAAGAAAGCTGAGTGCCAAAGGATTGATACTTTTGAACTGTGGTGTTGAAGAAGACCCTTGGACTACAAGGAAATCCAACCAGTCCATCTTTAAGGAAATCAGTCCTGAATATTCATTGGAAGCACTGATGCTGAAGCTGAAACTCCAATACTTTGGCCACCTGATGCGAAGAACTGACTCACTGGAAAAAACCCTGATGCTGGGAAAGATGGAAGGTGGGAGGAGAAGGGGACGACAGACGATGGAATGGTTGGATGGCATCACCAACTCAATGGACATGAGTTTGAGTAAACTCTGGGAGTTGGTGATGGACAGGGAGGCCTGGTGTGCTGCAGTCCATGGGGTCACAGAGTCAGACATGACTGAGTGACTGAACTGAACTGAATATTTACTGAGCTATTAGTAAGTGCCAGGCACAGTGCTAAATACTCTATATTTATTATTTCATTTAATGCTCCCAGAAACTCTTAGGAGATATTTTTATTGCCTTCTTTATGAAATGAGGAAACAGATATAATGGAACCTTGATCATGAGCATTTAGCTGCCTGTACTAGTAATTTTAGACCTTTTACTGGAAGGACTCTGAGAATCCAAGTGCACATGTGTATTTTTTCACCCATTGAATATTAATACCTACAAGTATAATCAAAGTGGAGGTGGGGGCCACAAGATGAGTTACAGTACTTTTAAACTTTTAAAAGAGCATCTTCAGTAATTCTGCTTATACTTAATACACCCCAGAGAAACTCTTGCACACATGCAAAAAGAAATATGTATGAGAATGCTCATTTATATAGCATTTAAAATGAATAAACCAGATTATCACATATTAACATGGATAGATCTTAAAAACAATGTTATTTAGGGAAAGAAAGGCTGTAGAATGATATGAATTTACATACCATTTATGTTAAAATTTTGTTTAGTAAAACATACATTTGGAAGAAAAAAACAAAATATGTTATTTGGAAGTAAGCATTTTTGTTGTAAAAGGATAAAACATGTGAACCAGAAGAGTAGAACTTGCAGGATAACAGTTACCTTGGGTGAGGGGAAGGTACAAAGTAGAGTTCAACTCTGTAATGTCTCATTCCTTTTGCTTTAGAAAATGATACAAACATGAGGAAATGGTAACATTTGTCCTACCAGGAGCTACATGAGTTTGTTACCTTATTTTCTGAAAATTTTTTGTATTTTAAAAATAATTCCAACCTATAGATAGCTAGTGTAATGCTGCTGTATGACACAGGGAGCTCAGCTCAGTGCTCTGTCATTACCTAGATGGATAGGTTGGGGGGAGGAACACTCAAGAGGGAGGGGATATATGTATACATATAGCTGCTGTTGTACAGTAGAAACTAACCAACCCTGTAAAGCAATTATAGTCCAATTTTTAAAAATTCAAAAATTTCATCTTAAGAAACATATATAGGCATATTCATACTGGAAAAGGGCAGGGATCACCATATAGAACATTACCTCCATAACACATTTTTTCGGAAGCAGATTTAACTAGATGCCCAGTTGATTCAAAAGTGACTCAGTATACCATCCATAGAACAGCTAGCTTTGAGTCGTATCAATTCAGCGTATCAATTTTAAACTAGTTATAAAACACATTCTTCAGTCATTTCATTAAGGTGAATTTCTTTATGTGGTTTTATATTAGCTGCATACCACGAAGAGCCAGCCCCCAAGACCCCTGCAGTATTATCAAGGCCAAGAAAAAGAACAGCTGTCTGGGGACTGTTATAAGCCACATGCTTCTGATCACAGACTCCTCCTTATGGTCATCATTATTATCTGGACTGTACCCCCCAAATCTGATTTCCTGACCTCCCTCTTCCTCTCCCTTTCTGCATCTCTCAGAGCGCAGGACCTCACTGTGAAGGTAAACACTCCTGATTGCTATCTAATTAGGCCATGTGGTTTCCTCAGTGAGCATTCTTCGTTACATTATTTGGTATAAGGTTCTGGGTCATAGCTAAAAATATTTCAGCTTGAAAACTAATCTCGTCTCTTGTTTGCTTTTGTTTGGAATCTTTTCACTTTCTAGATAATAATGTAGTTGAAGAATGCTATACTCAACATTACTTAAAGTGCCATTCATTTGTTAACATTATATTTTGTAAGGGAGAAAAACATTCTTTGTGTACATTTACAATTAATTCCTTTCAGTTATATAACTAGCAATCAGTACCAGTTTGTGGGCATATGTTCATACACATTTTTTCTTTTTATACCTGCCTTGTTTCAAAAAGGATAAAAGCTGGGTTATAGATACACATAACAGCAGAAAAATTAGATCCAAATTCAGTGAAGAAGTGGAAACAGAGGATTTAAATCAGAAGTGAGTTAAGTATGTAAAGTGCATCCCGTTCAAACACAGACCGGAAGGATGTAACATACATGGCTCCAAGCTTCCTCACAGACAAGCAAAATGCGTTCAGTCCCACAACTGGATATCCAGAAGACGAAACAAATGGGTATAATAAACAAGGGAAACATGACTACACCAGGTGCTAAAGCTAAAGAAAAACATTTTCCAGAGACTGTCAGTAAGTGTAAATACAGGAACACATTTCATGGTGCTTTCTGATAAATCCCTTAATGTAGGCCCAAAGCATGATACCACAGTAAGTTCATTAAGTAATTGGAGGGAAGAAAAGGAACCATGGCATGGAACTGGAGGATGGGAAGGTAGGAAGGTGGTAGTCTAGGCACAATTCAGGGGCTAGAGCAATGCAGCTGATGGTCTTGACATGAGGCTTATCACCAAGATGACTGTATAATTCACTGTCTAATCCAGAACCCTTCAAGAGTGAAAGGTGGTACTATTAATTAAGCTCACACACAGGTAGCAGCCAGGAGTGCCCTGAGCCAACTGGGATATATAATTACACTAAATCCTTGTTCATCATCCACTGACATCCTGCTCCCATTGCAGCTCGCCACTACGGACCTAGTCAGCCAAACTCATTCTGTCCAGCTCAAGTCATAGGTCACCCTGGGGGACTCTGGTCCAGGTCACCAGCATGCAGTCAGTTTGCTTAGGAGCCAGCCAAACAGGGAAGATAATCAAGAAAGACTGAAGTAAGCAATGGATGATGGTGCCCCGAGAATCCAGTCTCCAACAAGTAAAGGTTAAAGGAAATGGCACATCTGGATAATGGGTAGGAGGGAGAATGAATCAAGTTTCAGGAAGCTGAATGGACACCATGAAGAGGAAGGAGATACAGTCCTTTCTGAAGGGCCCAACAAGAGATCTAATAGAAGGAAACTGCTTGAAGCTGGAATGTTGTCATAATGGCTGAAGCATGTAAGCTATAGGTCTCAAACACGTGATATGAATTATCTGGGGTGCATGTTAAGAAGTAGATTCCAGGACCCCCCAGGAATCTAGCTTAGTAAGCACCCCAGGTGATTCTAGCAATGATGGTTCTGACCATCAGAGATGCTGAGAAATACCACCGCAAAAACTGATTGAACAGTCCTTTGGGGAGTCTAGCCTTCCCACAAGGAAGGGTATCTTGGGCGGGATCTGGGGACGATACAGTGCCAGTTCCCCTGTGTGAGGTCAGGTGTAAGAGGCACAGCAGTGGGACAGGTGGATCAGAGCCACTCAGCCTTCAGTCACTTGAAGGACTTTTCCAGTGAGAGGCCTAGGTTCTCAACTTGGAAGAGAAAAGGCCCTCTTTCTGGACTCTCTATATGGTCCCAACAATTCAGAGATCCAGCCAAGCTTGGACACAGATGACCTCAGCTGTAAAATCCTAACTGGAATATCTCCCACTCAAGTGAGTTTCCCCTTACCTGGTACCAGTAGCTAACACTTACTGATGATTTACTGTGTGCCAAGCCCAAGTACTGTATCTGCATTTACTCATTTAATCCTGAGAACAACACAGTGGGGTTCAGTTCAGTCACTCAGTCATGTCTGACTCTTTGTGATCCCACGGACTGCAGCACACCAGGCCTCCCTGTCCATCACCAACTCCCAGAGTTTACTCAGACCCATGTCCATTGAGTCGGCGATGCCATCCAACCATCTCATTCTCTGTCGTCCCCTTGTCCTCTTGCCTTCAATCTTTCCCAGCATCAGGATTTTTTCCAGTGAGTCAGTTCTTCGCATCAGGTGGCCAAAGTACTGGAGTTTCAGCTTCAGCATCAGTCCTTCCAATGAATATTCAGGACCCATTTCCTTTAGGATGAACTGGCTGGATCTCCTTGCAGTCCAAGGGACTCTTAGAGAACAGCACAGTGGGGTATGTACTGTTTTCACCGTTTGATGGTGGGGTATGTTAGCAGGGCCACTGCAAAGCACATCTATAGGGCAGTGTGCACAATGTGGTCTATATTCCTGGCACCCTCTCCACAGCCTCACACACCGGGCCCTATACTGTGGGTCGTACAAGTTTGGTAAGCAGCTAGAACCAAGGCTCTAAAACCTCACTGATGAATAGAAGAAAGGAACTGTCTAAGAAGACATTTCTGTGACCCTGCCCGGAAGAAGAAACTGAACCAATTTGGGAATCAATATATGTATTCACAAAAGGACAGGTGAGAGTGGGGAGGGAGGAAGTGGCACATCCCACTGAACCAACCATGTCAACTGAGAATCAAGTCTTCCTGGATGAGGTCCCAAGACTGCCTCCCCAAGCTGTGTTAAATGACGATGGACAATAAAGCACCAAGGAGCCCCTTCCTGGGTGCCTTTTTTCTCAACAAAACGACGCTAAAGCTGAGCTTCTTCCCCTATGTCCTGTCCAGTGCTCCTACATGCTTTTA
Source organism: Moschus berezovskii (assembly GCF_049115385.1). Taxonomy (NCBI): domain Eukaryota; kingdom Metazoa; phylum Chordata; class Mammalia; order Artiodactyla; family Moschidae; genus Moschus; species Moschus berezovskii. The sequence goes on along the minus strand of NC_142475.1, from coordinate 17,685,517 downwards.
TCACTCTTCGGGTTCTTGTATTAAGAGTGATTTTCTATGTGTCTGCTTCCTTGCCAAGTTTACAAGCTTCTCAAAAGCAGGGACAATCCTTAACCATGTTTGTATCTCCCATTGCCCAGGGAAAGCATGTCATGTGTGCATGGCTAGGCATCGTTGATTGCTTCCTTCCTCTCTTCCTTATGTGTCAGGAAATAAGCTACCTGACTTCAGAGTTTAGTGGAAAAGACCTACAAATAATAATGAGTGCTTTACACAGAAAGTTATAGATCTAAGGGTTGCTGTGGGGCCAGAGAAAATGTACTCAGCTTAGCCTGTAAGGACCAGTGATGGTTGATATATTGAACCAGATGGAGAGAAAGGAGGGGCATTCTAGGCGGAGTAAATAGCAAGTGCAGAGAAAAGTAGATGCTCAAGTGCCAGAGAGACAGAGAAGGAGCCAAGGGAGAAAGGAGAAAGGTTTTGTGCAAGCAGTTTTGTGTGGCTAAAGAAATTTTCACTGTGTCACCAATGGAGGGGGCTGGGGTAGAGGTGGGGGAAGGTTAGGAGCTCTGGAGCTGGACAGCCTGCATGGTCCAAATTTCAGCTCTGCCATTTATCAGCTATGTAACTTTGTGCTAACAACTTAACCTCTTAAGCCTCAGATCCTCATTTGTTAATGGTATATTAATAGCACCTACCTTCTGGGACTCTTATAATTAAATGGCCTACTACTTATAAAACACTTAAAACACTGCCTGTCATGTAATATGTATTCAATATAGTTATTATTGTTACCTCACTGCTCTCTCTCATTCCCTACTTTTACTCCATTCCAAGCAAGTCTGATCAATTCTTCCTCTAAAACAAATACCAAGATCATCCTCTTTTGTCTCCACCTTGGTCCAAAGAACTATGACTTCTTTCCTGAATTCTAGTAGTAGCTTCCTAAGAGCTCTCCCTGTTTCCACTCTAGCTCTGTTATAATCTGATTCACAAAAACAAGGTCAGTGATCTTTTCCAAAGGTAAATTGGGGGTCACTCCACTTAATCTATTGTTTCTCATCACACACTGCCCCAACTATTTAGAATTGTTATTATGACCCTAAAAGGTCTTAATAATCTGACTCCTTCTTGCCTCTGTAAACCGACATCATATTCCCTCTCACTATGCTTTAGTCTCTGTGTGTGGGTGTGTTAGTCTCTCAGTCGTGTCTGACTCTGCGTCCCCATGGTCTATAGCGCACCAGACTCCTCTGTCCGTGGAATTCTCCAGGCAAGAATACTGGAGTTGGTAGCCAGTCATTCCCTTCTGTAGGGGATCTTCCTGACCCAGGGATAACACCCACATCTGCTGCACTGCAGGAGGATTCTATACTGTCTGAGTCACCAGGGAAGCCCGCTTAAGCCTCTAGTTGCCTTGAACTCAGCAAGTTTGTCTTGCTAGAAACTTTGCATCTGTTGTTCTCTCTGCCTTCCCCAACCCCTTAATTTGCTTTCCTCCTTATCTTGTGGAAACCAGCTCAAATGTCAGAGGAGTAGACTTTTGTTTGATACCCCAAACTGAAGTAACAAGCTCCCTGGTTTATACATTACTCTGGTAAATTTATTTCCTTTTATGTCTTGTTATTTATTCTGCCTTCACCAAATCTGCCTTCAGGATATGTGTTCCATGAGAACAGATATAATACCTTTTTCATTGCTACAGTCCTACTTTCTATAATAGCAAAATCCTCTCCTCATATATTAGGCACCCAATAAATATTTACTGAATTAATACCGAATGAATTAGAATAGAGTAGGTAAAGAAGGGAGAATGCCAAAAATTAATTATTACACTTCTTCAGTAATCCAGTGAGAAATTATGAAGCCCCAGCACTGGATTTTAATCTTGGCTCTGCATTGGAATCACCCGGAGAGTTTTAAAAACTACTGACATCTGAGTGCCATCCTCAGTACTCCTGATTTAATTGGTATATGCATCCTGGACATCAGAATTTTTAAAAACTCTGCAGGAGATTCTAACATGCAGGCAAAGTTGAAACCATTGCTCCAGATGCAGAAGGGGGATATAGAAGAGAGGGTACATGCAGGGCTGTTTAGAACACACAATAAGCAGGACTTCGTGGTTAATTATGAATTGCAAGTGATCAAAAAGAGGGTGCCTAGGAAGAATCCTAGATTTCTGGCATGGTCTTGGGTAAAAGATAGAGGCAAGTTTTGAGAAAAAGATAACAAATTATGTCTTGGACAGACTAAATTTGAACTGCTTGGGGGGATTTGAGTGGAGCTGTTCAACAGATTGTTTAATAGATTTACACTTTCCTCGTGAAGAACACGGAGAAGGCAATGGCAACCCACTCCAGTACTCTTGCCTGGAAAATCCCATGGACGGAGGAGCCTGGCAGGCTGCAGTCCATGGGGTCACGAAGAGTCGGACACGACTGAGCGACTTCACTTTCACTTTTCACTTTCACGCATTGGAGAAGGAAATGGCAACCCACTCCAGTGTTCTTGCCTGGAGAATCCCAGGGACGGGGAGCCTGGTTGGCTGCTGTCTATGGGGTTGCACAGAGTTGGACACGACTGAAGTGACTTAGCAGCAGCAGCAGTGAAGAACAGGGCTTCCCTGGTGGCTCAGCAATAAAGAATCCACCTGCAATGGAGAAGATGCAGGAGACATGGGTTTGCTCCCTGGGTTGGGAAGATCCCCTAGAGAAGGAAATGGCAACCCACTCTAATAATCTTGCCCAGCAAATCCCATGGACAGAAGAGCTTGGCAGGCTACAGTCCACGAGATCGTAAAAGTCGGAGATTGAGCAACTAAACAAGAAATGTAGGAGGTGGCATCTCTGGAAATTATGACAATTAGAACCCAAGACCATTCTCATTCTGCAGAGCCTCTATACTCAAAACTCCCTTCCAAGCCAATGTCCCATCTGTTCTGAAATGTTGTTCAACATGTTGACATAATTACAAGAAGAATTATATAATGTGTGGGTACCATTCTGACAGGGACAGTAAGGGAACAAAGTAGGTGATTAAATAGTTAATCCCACTTAGGGGATTATAAGTAGAAAAACATATGGGAAACCCTTGTAAGTTAACGATTACTCAAGAAAGCAGGTTTGCTGAACTACAAAATCAAGCAGGCTTGCTTAGCAACAAAACCATGCAGCATAACACTAGACAGGCGTCCAAACAACAAAACAATGGTGGCATGAGACCCACATACTACCCAGCGAGCACAGTAAGTTAATGATCCCCAGGACATGTTCTCTATACACATAAAAACAGTAATTTGTGGACCTAGCTTGACCATGTAGGGATAAGAAAACTCTCCTGAATAACAAGGAGGAGTTCATGATGATCCAAGCAAAGCATCTACTCAAGAATGACAAAGAAGCTCTTCTCCGCCTCCCCAGTTTTCCTTTGATTATGAAACGTAGCCCAGTAAGTCCTCAAGGCATAGCATTTCTCATCTGCCACTTCTAAACCTCATTGGTTTTCTATTCTAATAAATCACTTGTCTATCACCTTGCCTCTCAATTCTTTTCTGCACTGAGACATAAAGAACTATATAGCACCAGAGCTCTTCGAAGGCCCTGAAAAACACCGCGGTTTCAATTCTATAAATCCATTTAACTTACTATTCTTGTACTACCTATAGGCTTAAAGTATCCCACTTAATAAATTGCTGGCAGCCTTCAAATAGCACTGAAAGGAATATATAACAGCTTTAAAACACCGGATAAATGAAAACGAACATATTTATGATTATTTCAAGATTTGTGGTCAAAGATACTTAGAACTAAACTGCCTAGATTGTTTAGTTTTGTAATTGGTAAACATTTACTGGGTTACCAAAGATACCAAGTACGCTCTGAAAGACCACGGCTCCTTTGTGTCTAATTAGACACACTAAAACAAGGATTGATAGGGTGATATATTTAGTTAAGTAACAGATGGCAAAAAGACACACTGTCCAGCATGCATCACATCCCTATTTCTCAGTATTCCAGAGTGACTGAATCTTGACATCAACTAAGAAGGAAAGGCCTGAATGTTATTCAACTAAGAAGAACTGATAACCAGTCATGTGGAGGTTAAAAAATTCAAAGAGGGTATGACTGGCTTTTAGGACGGGATGGACAGGAAAAGTGGATTAACGTCATTTAGAAGGTATCAATGGAGAAGACAATGGCAAGCCACTCCAGTACTCTTGCCTAGAAAATCCCATGGATGGAGGAGCCTGGTGGGCTGCAGTCCGTGGGGTCGCTAAGGGTCGGACACGACTGAGCGACTTCACTTTCACTTTTCACTTTCACACATTGGAGAAGGAAATGGCAACCCACTCCAGTGTTCTTGCCTGGAGAATCCCAGGGAAGGGGGAGCCTGGTGGGCTTCCGTCTATGGGGTCACACAGAGTCGGACACGACTTAAGTGACTTAGCAGCAGCAGCAGAAGGTATCAAACACGACTGAAATATGAATTCTGAATACTTAAAAGACTTCGTGATAGCAAAGAGGTGGGACAAAAAAAAAAAAAAAAAGAGGCGAGCGGTATATATTCTCCGAACCCTCACAAAGGGTGTTAAATTGTGGCTAAAAAGCGCTGCTTTTAGCAGTGCCTGCGCTCTATTAAAAGAAGGTGAGGGGGAACTCTGAGAGGACGTTTCCTCCAGCAGAGCGAAGCAGCTCGCTGCAGCAGCCCCTCCCTGCTCTCCCTGGGATCTGCCACTCCAGCAGGTGACCCGCGAGAAAACAAAAGGACCGAATAATGGCGTGCGGAACCCCGAAAGCCGGGGAGTGGGGTCCCCGAGTCCATCACCTCCCGACACCTCGAGAAGCGGCTTCCAGGCGACCCCCTACCCGTCCAGAGACACCTGCCCCACATGCCGGGAGAAGTCCCGCGGGCAGAGAGGCAGGAAGGGCCGCTGACGGCCTCGGGCGGAGGTCAGGCAGGAGGTGCGGGGCGGGGGCGCCACACTCCCGGCCACCCGAGCCGCAGGCGGGACGCTCCCGTGTGGGCAACCGGGCGAACGTGCGAGAGCGAACGCCCGCGTCCGCGCGCGTCCGGCGCCGGGCCGGGGTGGGCGTGACGCCACGACGCAAGGCGCGCGGGCGGCGCTCCGGGGCGGGGCGAGGCGCGGCCGGGCGGGGAGGGGGCGGGAGGAAGGAGTGGGAGGAGGGGGCGGAGACAGCGGGGGCTGAGGGAAGCGGGGCCGGGGCCGAGAATGGCAGTTGCGGCGCTGATTCCCGGGAGCCGCCGTCAAGACAGAACTGCGGAGGAGGAGTTCGGGAAAGCGGCCGTCGGGACCCCTCCTCTGCGTTCCCCCCGCGCCAGCTGAGAGGCGCCTGGGCGGCTCTGAGGGACCCTCCTCCGTGTTCCCGCTGGCCGCCGCCGCCGCCGGGAGATGGGCCTGCTCGCCCGCAGCCCTGCGTCCTGCCGAGGAGTTGAAGGTACGGGCGGGTCCGGGGTGGCGTGAGGGGGGAAAGGCTGCCCCCGGGAGCCGGAGGGCAGGGGCGCGGCTCGCGTTTCCGACGCGGGGCTCTCCGGCCGCTCCCCGGGACGGAAATGGACTCGGGAACCCCACGGGAGAGGCGCCCCTTCTCGCGCTCTGCGCGGCGGGGCCGGGGGCCGACGGGCTGCTGGGGGGTCAGGCCTCGCGCTGGATCCGCGTCCCCTCCTTGCGGCTCGGCCCCGGCTCTGGCGGCCGCGCGGGCGGGAGGCGAGGCTTGGGATCCGCCCCGCGAGCCCTGTCCTCCTGGCCCGGGCAGTCTGGGGCGACGGCGGCCGACCCGGCGGTGTTGTGACGGGGGCGGAGGCGGCGCTCCCCTCCGGCACTTCGCCGGCCCCCCGGAGCAGGCGACCCGGAGGGCGGCCGCGGCGGAGAGGCGGCGGCGGGGGCGGAGCGCATTCCTGATGGGTGAAATCGGCTCTTAACGGGACCGATTTCCGGGCCTCGCTGCAAAATTCGGAGCCGGGGCCAACGCCCCCCACCCCACCCCCCACACCCGGTGCAGCTGGAGGGCTCCCCCGGGGAAAAGAGAGAGGCGTGCCTCGGGGAACGTTCATCCGGGGGACGGCCACCCTCTGCAAAAGCAGAAATTAAACCGACGAAAACTGGTGTGGCCTTGGGGTAAAGTGTGTCTTACGCGGGGATCTTCCAGGATTGTCTCCTTCATGCTAAACCTTGAGAGACTTCTCCGTCTTCATCCAGCAAGTAATGCCACTGTTTTTAATTTCCAGTTTTTCTTATTTGAATTCCCCTCTATCGTTCCCTACCCCCTTTCATTAATAGGAGGAAGGAAAATAAGTTTAGGGTTCATTAAGCTCGCGACAAGGGCAGTAAATAAAAGGGAAAAGAATGGCTATATATGGGAGAAAGAAAGATCTTATTTTTTTTTGCCCCCCCCATTAGCTCTTGAAGAGAGAAATATACGAACGATGCTTTATTCTGGTTAATATTTACTATTCAAAATGTTGCTGAAAGTCCTGTTGGGTGGACGTTAGAAAGGACAGCGTTTAAATGCTGCTGCAATTTTCAAACCCAGGTGTTGGCTGCAAATGCTCGTGTTAAATGTTAGTAAACAGTGGAGGAATAAAGCAGTTCTTTCCTCTGATCGGTTGCCTTAAAATGTTCCTGATTTTTCCTTTCCATTCCTTTTTTTGGGGGGGGGAAGTGGTAAGTACATGACTGTTTTTGTTTATACATATGTATCTTTTATTTTAACTGAATTCCTTGACCCATTTTGTTGTGTGAAGTCTGATGGTATGCCCAAGTTTCATTTTCAGTTTTGCCATTAACCATCTTAATAAGCATCTTTCCACTTCGGTTTATAAGTCAAGCCATTTTTACCGTATTTGCCAGTTTATGCTTCCTTAACACCCAGCTGTCAGAACTGAATCAAAATGTAAATATTTCTATTTAGAAAATGGCGATGATCTTTTGTTAACACTTCTTTTCAGATGTTCGTTGCCTGCTACTTACAATTTCATAGTAAAGATTTAGAGTCTTGGGACTTAATAAACCAAATTATGCAATGGCAATAACAACCACAAAACCCCTTTTTGTTAGCTTTATTCCTCTTTTTATTATTGTATACAATGTAACTGAAATTTCCATTTCATATATCCTCAGGAACTGTTTTAATATCCTAACAAAGGGTGTTTTCTGAGGAAAAATTAGATCGGGCCAATTAATGTTAGTGGTGTGCTTAGTCGCTCAGTCGGATTGTGACCCCATGGACTGTAGCCCACCAGGCACCTCTGTCCATGGGGATTCTCCAGGCAAGAATAGGAGAGTGGGTTGGTAGTTTTTCAGTATCTGTGACTTCCAGGAGGATTCCAGTAAGGTTATATTTTAAAACTGTAACATTATCTTAGGAGTTGAAACACAACTCAATTTTTAGTCTTCAGATAATAGCTATTTGAAATATTGGTGTTTCCTTTCACCTGATCATTAGAGTTTATATAAAGAACAGCCCGTTTTACTGTCTTTAGACCAGTATTGGAATTTTTAAAATGTTTGTGGTATTTATAGAATTTTGGGTGCCTTTTTACTAGATTAAATGAAACAATGTTTTTTCCTACTTAATATGTGAAATATGCTAAGATAAGTGTCTATTTATAAAGCTACTTCAGCATTTTGGTGGAAAATAAATGCACATCACAAATTTGAAATAGAGGAAGTTGTGAGGTAATATTTTTGTAGTTGTTGATTAAGACACACGAGGTCGCCTCTCTAATGGAATCAGATTGAAAGGTATTATTTGCATGGGGTTGTTAGATGGATTTAAATATAGGTAATTTGAAACAAACTTAACATTTGAAAGAATCTCTTGTATATTATGGCAGGTTCTGATTTTAAAGCACTTAAATTTATCACAGAAATTCTTTGGTTTCTCATCATCCCTGCCCATCCCTACCCCACTTCTCCCCAGTTTGGAGGGCACTGAGGATTGAAGATGTAGTTTTCTGAATTTGCCAAGGAGGAGAAGGAACAAATATTTGTGATAACATGTAAAAGTCCTTAGTCAAGTGCTAGGCAGAAAGTAAGCTGGGGATAAATTTTGTCGCATTTATATCTGAATTCTTCTTCGTTTCTTCTCTACTCAGGTTATAAAGGAAATCTTAGAGAATTCTTATTTGTTTTTCTGATGTCTGACACGTGACAATTGATTGTCAAAAACTCAGGCTGGTTTCCTGCTTACTAAGCTTTATGATCTTGTATTATTTAAGGCCCATATAAAAATTAGGCCATTTTGGACTGAAGACCAAAACAGAAAGTTGCATTTCTAACTTTATATTTGATTGTATTTGCATTGTACATGGCAAACTAGCACTAGTAGTTTTAATGATGGTTTGAAAGGACTCATGATCATATATGAAGTACTTTAGCTTAAAGGTTTGGGTTTGGTCTTTCTTAGAAGCAAAATGTTCATCTTATTAGTTATGGAGATCAGCTAAGTTTTCCTTAGGTAATTTTTTTTTTCTCCAGTCCAGAGTAATTATTGTTTTTCTTTGGCCTTTTAGTTTTTAAGTTATGAGGTATCAGTTTGTATATGTAGCTTTGTATCACCTTGAAGCAGCTATATATAACCACACCTGCACAGCTAAAAGCCGAGGGATAGTATTCCTTTTCTGAACACATCTGTATTTCAGATGATGGTAGATTTCAACCAAAAATATCAGTGAAATCATTTTGGGTGTTTCAAACTTGGAAACTTTGTTTCTCAATAGCTATCATATGTCAGTAATACTTTCTGTATTAAATTAAGAAAAATTAACACTTTTTGATAAAGTAGTTTTTGCTTGCTCTTTGTAGCTGTCAATAAAACCTGAACAATTATTTTGTTTATTAGTAACATTTTCTTGAAAGTTATTAGCCTAGAAAGCATTATACATTTTTGTCCTATTGACGTTACCTAATATTTTGTTTTAAAAGTCATGTACTCAAGAAATGCTACTTGTTAAGTTTTTAAAATTTTCTATATGATGGTTTTTTATGTGAAAGTCTTAGTAGGACAGAACCAATAAAGAGTTGTTTAAGCCCTCAAATAAATTTGTGCGTCGAATTTTGACGCAAAATCCTCAGAAATCAGCCTGACTTGTTGAAGCTGAAAGAAAACTTTAAATCTTGGTCTTGGGTCCAAAAATCTGAACTCAGCCTCTTAAAATTATGTACACTTAACATTTTCAACCTCTGTCCTTCTCTGGAGACCCCTGAATGCTTACATAATAATGTAAGTAATATATCACAAAAATAGATGACCAGTACTATAAATGTGCTGATGATTCATATTTTTTGATTTCTAAGTCAGGTATTGGCATTTGCTCCCCAAATGGTGTTCTGTTATTCTTATGCATTACCATAAGTGAGATAATACATATGACATGTGTAGTGGAAGGTAAGAGATAATGTACACTCTGTGATGGCAGGGACCATTATCTTTGTTTATTCTTTTAAGTCTCAGCACTTAGCATAAGGCCTGACAGTGATAGATGTTGGATTCAGTATTTGCTAACTGAATAAAGTATGTATAATGTAATTATATCATACCTATAATAGGGCTATCTAATGGAAATATAATGTAAGTCATGAAGATTTTCTTCTAGTCACATTAAAAAAGTAAAAAGAAACAAGTGAAATTAATTTTCATAATATGTATTATTTAATCCAACATATAAAGATACCATTTCAGCATGTATTAATGAATGACTTTGCATTGTTTTATTCATACTGTCTTTGCTCCACTATGTGGTTACACTAGAAGCATAGCTCTAGGAATATTTTGTTTGAAATGTTTGTTCCTTTCCACAGAAATTCTTTGGTCTTTTTGATAGTTTTTTTCTAACATGTCTTTTGAATCCAAATACAGAAGCACATGTATCATTGAATTGGAATTACTGAGTTGAACTGAAAGTCAGAATACCTGACTTCTTTCTTTCGTACAACTTTCTCAAAGTGACCCTGCCTCACTTTCCCTGTTTATAAAATGAGGGAGAATATGCTATCATCTATTTCATTTTATTAGTATAAATTATGTCTTTGAAGGTTCCCTGGTAGCTAATTAGTAAAGAATCCTCCTGCCAATGAAAGAGATGTGAGTTCAATCCCTGGGTTGGGAAGATACCCTGGAGAAGCTACCCACTCCAAAATCCCATGGACAGAGGAGCATGGCGGGCTATAGGCCATGGGGTTGCAAAGAGCCTGACATGACTGAGCAGCTGAGCATGTGCGTTCATGCGCGCACTCACACACACAGACACACACACACACCCATGTCTTTGAAACATGTAACTACTCAGACAAGATTGTTACAAAAGAGATTTTTTTCATTACTAGTAACTTGTCATAGCAGATCTCAGTGTAAAAACAGAAGGACGAAGTACCCATGAGATTACTGTATGTGGAGGTCCTGGTGCCTCCCACACTGGAGTAAGTTACAGTGGATAAATCAATACAAAATGCTCTTATATTGAGTCAAGAGAGGTGACTAGGTCTACTCCAGAACAAAATATTAAACCTCTTATCTATTTAAATATTGCATGAACTAGTTTATCCTTCAGTTTTTGTTTATATGAATAACCAACACTTATATAGGCATCCTTAAAATCATGAAATAAAGTCCTTTGGAAGTAGAGGGTGGGGACTGATTACGTGCATATAAATGGGGAAAATAACTGTCATCACAGGATATGTATGGTATAGCACAATGACTCATTCTTTTATCTAAACTAGGGGTTGCAGTGGTTACCTGGTAAGCAATTATGCATAGCCAAATATAGCTAAATCAAATACATAGCCAAACCAAATAGGTATCTCCTGATAGCCATATGCTTTCATTAAAAATAATGATTTATTAAAATTATAGATGAACATCCCTTGACTTTTTGCATAAACATAACACACTTTACTGATAATTTCTGGAATCATGCAGTAGATTGTGTGGTAGCCCTCAAAAAGATGTGTTCACGTGCTAACCTCTCGAACCCATGAATGACACCTTATTTGAAAAAAGAGTCTTTGCAGATGTAATTAAGGATCTTGAGATGAGGAGATCATCCCAAGCTATCCAAGGGGTCCAAAATTCAATGACAAGTTGCTCTTAGAAGGAAAAAGCAGAGGGAAATTACAGACAGACAAAAGAGAGGGAGATAAACAGAAGAGGTGGAGATAGTTTGACCGTGGAGGGAGAAATTGGAGTGATGTGGCCCCAAGCCAAGGGATGCTTGTGATCACCAGAAGCTGTAAGAGGTGAAGAACAAATTCTCCTGTGCCACCCCAAAAGGGATTATAACCCTGTTGGATTTGAGGCTTTTAGCCTCCAGAACTGTGAGAACATAAATTTCTGTTGTCTTATGTCACTCACTTTGTGGTAATTTGTCATAGGAAACTAATATAGAGTCAAAAATAAAAAGATCTCTGCTTATCTTTATTTTGTATCGTTTACTGTGACTATCAGAGATTAGACAGCCCTTCCTTTGGAGTGCTAATCCATTCTTAGAAATATCAGAGGAAGTGTCTGAATACCCTCAAGTCTGAACAGGCCTAAGAAATAGTTTATATTCTGTAAGATACATTGTTGTTGTCTCTCATGTCATTCTTCACTCCTCCTGCCAGTTTGCCCCTGTTTGCTCTTGACTTTTTAAGATATAGTTTATATTTAGGGGAAGGGTGAAAACATAATACTGATGGGACAGACCAACAGGTTTTGTCTTATGAAGGTGTGATTCCTTCTACCTTCCCCGTCTCCTTTACTGGATCCTGCTGTAAACCCTGTAGCTTAAGGATGGAGTGCCACAGGGCTCAGTCCTTACACTTCTTTATTTACTCCTTCGGCGAGTTCATCCATACTTGTGATTTTACACACCATCCAGGTAACAACTTTTCTCAAAATTTTCTCTCTAGGCCAAGCTTTTTCCTGAATTCCATGCTTTTCATTTGGGTATTTGGATGCACATTCTCACCTAAGATTTAAAGGGAACCCCTGCTTTTAGCTTCTCCCTAAAACTTATTCTTTTCATAGCCTTTTCCATTTCAGTGGACAGCAGTTTCAGCCTTCTGGTTAATCAGGCCAAAATCCTGTTGGAATCCATATCAGTTCTGTCAGTTCTACTTTTAAGACATGTCTTTTTGCCCATCATCATCTCTCTCCTAGGGTATTGCAGCCACCTTTAAACTGTCCTCCATGTTACTGTCTTTAACTCTTTCTTGTTCTATTCTTTCTGCTTTACTGACTATGCCAAAGCCTTTGACTGTGTGGATCACCATAAACTGTGGAAAATTCTGAAAGAGATGGGAATAGCAGACCACCTGAGAAATCTGTATGCAGGTCAGGAAGCAACAGTTAGAACTGGACATGGAACAACAGACTGGTTCCAAATAGGAAAAGGAGTACGTCAAGGCTGTATATTGTCACCGTGCTTATTTAACTTATATGCAAAGTACATCATGAGAAACGCTGGGCTGGATGAAGCACAAGCTGGAATCAAGATTGCTGGGAAAAATAGCAATAACCTCAGATATACAGATGACACCACCCTTATGGCAGAAAGTGAAGAGGAACTCAAAGGCCTGTTGATGAAAGTGAAAGAGGAGAGTGAAAAAGTTGGCTTAAAGCTCAACATTCAGAAAACAAAGATCATGGCATCCAGTCCCATCACTTCATGGCAAATAGATGGAGAAACAGTGGAAACAGTGGCAGACTTTATTTTGAGGGGCTCCAAAATCACTGCAGATGGTGACTGCAGCCATGAAATTAAAAGATGCTTGCTCCTCGAAAGAAAAGTTATGACCAACCTAGTTCAGTTCAGTCACTCAGTCGTGTCCAACTCTTTGCGACCCCATGAATCGCAGCACGCGAGGCCTCCCTGCCCATCACCAACTCCCGGAGTTCACTCAAACTCATGTGCATCAAGTCAGTAATGCCATCCAGCCATTTCATCCTCTGTCGTCCCCTTCTCCTCCTGCCCCCAATCCCTCCCAGCATCAGGGTCTTTTCCAATGAGTCAACTCTTCACATAAAGTGGCCAAAGTGTTGAACTTTCAACCTCAGCGTCAGTCCTTCCAGTGAACACCTAGGACTGGTTTCTTTTAGGGTGGACTGGTTGGATCTCCTTGCAGACCAACCTAGACAGCACATTAAAAAGCAGAGACATTACTTTGCCAACAAAGGTCCATCTAGTCAAGGCTATGGTTTCCCAGTAGTCATGTATGGATGTGAGAGTTGGACTATAAAGAAAGCTGAGGGCAGAAGAATTGATGCTTTTGAACTGTGGTGTTAGAGAAGACTCTTGAAAGTCCCTTGGACTGCAAGGAGATCCAACCAGTCTATCCTAAAGGAGATCAGTCCTGGATGTTCATTGGGAGGACTGATGTTGAAGCTGAAACTCCAATACTTTGGCCATCTGATGCAAAGAGCTGACTCATTTGAAAAGACCCTGATGCTGGAAAAGATTGAAGGCATGTGGAGAAGGGAACGACAGAGTATGAGAGGGCTGGATGGCATCACTGACTCGATGGACATGTGCTTGAGTGAACTCCGGGAGTTGGTGATGGACAGGGAGGCCTGGCGGCTGTGATTCATGGGGTCGCAAAGAGTCAGACACGACTGAGAGACTGAACTGAACTGAAACAAGATAATTTAGAATCTGGATATGAGTAATTTAAAAGGATAATTCTAGTGTTAAGAATAGAAGTCAGTTCAGTTCAGTCACTCAGTCGTGTCCGGCTCTTTGCGACCCCATGAATCGCAGCACACCAGGCCTCCCTGTCCATCACCAACTCCCGGAGTTCACTCAAACTCATGTCCATCGAGTTGATGATGCCATCCAGCCATCTCATCCTCTGTCGTCCCCTTCTGCCCCCAATCCCTCCCAGCATGAGAGTCTTTTCCAGTGAGTCAACTCTTCGCATGAGGTGGCCAAAGTATTGGAGTTTCAGCTTTAGCATCAGTCCTTCCAATGAACACCCAGGACTGATCTCCTTTAGGATGGACTGGTTGGATCTTGTTTAGAAGCCCCTTAAGCCTCCTAAGTTTTCCCATCTCGCTTAGAAATAAAAGTCAGAGTTCTTACAGTGGTCTGTGAAGCCCTACGCAAGCTGGGCTGATAACATTCTGACCTGTCTCATATGTTCCTTGCTCATTTCCCTTAGACCTCATTCTGGCCTCTGGGCTATTCCTTGAACAGATCAGGCACATTTAACCTTAAGGCCTTTGCAGTGGCTGTTGCCTTTCCCTTGGATGCTCTTTTCCTAGATTTCCTCATGGCTAACTCCCCTCAAGTCTTTGTTTAAGTGTTATCTTCTCAGTTAGTTCTGATCACCCTTAAAAAAATTGTCATGTGGCACTTCCCAGGAGGCCCAGTGGTTAAGAATCTGCCTGCCAGTGCAGGGGACACAGGTTTGATCTCTGCTTCAGGAAAATCCTGTGTGCCTCAGGGCTAACCGGTGTGCCACAGCTCCTGAGCCCGCACATCACAACTAGGGAAGCCTCTGCAATGAGAAGCCTGTGCACTGCAGTTAGAGAGTGGCTCCTGCTTACTGCAACTAGAGAAAGGCCAGAGGCAGCAACGGAATTTCAGCACAGCCAAAAGTAAAAAATTGTTTTAAATTGTGATCAGCAATTCTTACATACACTCTCGATCACCTTTACTCTGCTTAACTTTTCCCCCACACTTCTAGCAAAAATGACAGTAAAATATGTAGGTGACATGTTTAGAAAATTTTAAACTTCTGTATAAAAGTATGAAATAATTTTTAGTAGTTTATCTGTAATTACTGATCTAGAATGATTTGTGGACATAAGATAGGAGTTGGGCCTCAAAGAATAACAGGAGTTTAAGCAGAGCAGTGCGGTATGGGTGTGTGTGTGTGCTCAGTTGTGTCTAATTCTTTGCTGACCCCATGGACTGTAGACTGCCAAGCTCCTCTGCCCATGGAATTTTCCAGGCAAGAAAATCCCTTGGGTTGCCATTTCCTACCCGAGGGGATCTTCCTGACCCAGAAATTGAACCTGCGTCTCTTGCATCAGCAGGGGGCAGGAGGCTTCTTTACCACTGTGCTGCCTAAGAAGCAGAGCAAAGAAGGCAGAAGAAAGTATTCAGGCAGAGACAAAGACATAGGAAGTGTCATGAAGGTGAAACTATGTTTTATTAATATATTTAACAAGTAGACCAGTTAGCTGGAGTGTGTTTTTATGTCAGAGAATGGTAAGAGACTAACGTGAGCTTGTGGAAGACTTTGAATTCCAAGCAAAGTTTAAAATTCATTTATCTGTGGGAAGCAAACGGATGTTTGTAAGCAGAACTTAACAAAAGGCCAACGTGATCAGTCAGAAACCAGGTGATTAATGAAGGTCTTGTCAAGGAAGTAAAATAGTAGAAAGAGGACTAAGAGTTTGTTCTGGCACATTAGCTGTATGGATAAATCAAGTAATCGCTAGACCAGCACTGTGTCATAGAACTTTCTGCAATGACAGAAGTATTCTAGACCTGCACTGTCCAATATGGTAGCCAGTGGCCATATATAGCTATGTGTGCATGCTAAGTCGCTTCAGTCATGTCCGACTCTCTGCGACCCTGTGGACTGCAGCTGGCCCGGCTCCTCTGTCCATGGAATTCTCCAGGAAGGAATACTGGAGTGGGTTGCCATGCGCTCCTCCTGGGGATCTTTCCAACCCAGGGACTGAACCTGCATCTCTTATGTCTCTGGTAGGCGAGCTCTTTACCACTAGCACAACCTCAGAAGGGCATATATGGCTACAGAGCATTTGAAATGTGACTAGTGCAACTGAAGAACTGGAGTTTAATATTTTTTTTTAATTAATTTAAACTTAAATAGCCTCATATGGCTAGTGATGATGTATTCAACTGAGTAACTCTAGACTACAGTTTTCTCACTTACAAAGTTTAATGTTAGATTGGAACATTAGTGTCACTAGAAGTATAGGTTCCACAATCAAATGAAGTTGTTCTGAGGAACTCACATGGGTATCTAGCAGATTCACCTGTGTATGACTAGTATTTGTGGAATAGTTCCAGTTTGTAGCCTTTTCATTTTTTGAATCTCCACGACTTATTTGAGATTCCCTCTGTCTCTTGATTGCTGATTTTTAAATTGTTGGTGTTTCCTGTAGCTAAACATTTATAGTTAAAATATCTAATATGTTTAATTAAATACTATATTGTATAATTATAGTTAAACCCATTTTGTTTCTTTTGAATTCTTAATGAGAAAGCCATAACAATGATAAACCTTCATGATTATTTACCTGTTGTGTAATTCTTATCTAGATTCTCCTGCTTTCTTTTGAAAATACTCCCTTAGTTGTTTTCTTCTGTAAAATTAATAAATATTTCATTTGTATTTCAGTTCTGATTTTATTTTGGGGGGGACATATTTAGAGGGAAGCTCTATAAATGCTGTGTATCTGGAGCAAAATAGAACATTTTACTTATTATACCTCTTGTTTCCCAAGATATACTGTTGCTTCTGAGAATTACTTTATAATTTGAAGAAAGTTTTAAGGAAAGTTTTTAGGACTTTGCCCCATAGCTCTTCTAGTCTGTGCTCTACCTTATCATGTACATATGTTGTAAAATTAAATACACACACACACACACGTAATGATTTACCCTAACCAGAGGTCTCCGCTTTTCCCACTCCTCATGTTCTTTAGGAGAAAGAGACAAATGAATTTCCAAAATTGGAGAGGCAGGATACTGCTGTTATCAATACTTTTTGAAGTAACTTACACAAAAATTAGTTATGACAAAATTAGCCCAAATACTTAATATTTGTAATTGTCCAAATAGTAGAATTATTCAGATGCATGATAAAACTGGTAAAATTCAGTTTGCAGTTCATTCCACTGGATTTACTAAGACCAAAGAGTATACCAACACTTTAGAGACTGTGGAGATACTTCTAAAAGAACAGAAACAAAAATTATCTCAGAAACTATTAATTGTCCACTTTTAACCCTAGAGTCGAAGAAGGCAATGGCAAGCCACTCCAGTAGTATTGCCTAGAAAATCCCATGGATGGAGGAGCCTGGTAGGCTGCAGTCCGTGGGGTCGCTAAGGGTCGGACACGACTGAGCGACTTTACTTTCACTTTTCACTTTCACACATTGGAGAAGGAAATGGCAACCCACTCCAGTGTTCTTGCCTGGAGAATCCCAGGGATGGGGGAGCCTGGTGGGCTTCCATCTCTGGGGTCACACAGAGTCGGACACGACTGAAGTGACTAAGCAGCAGCAGCAGCAACCCTAGAGTATTTATGTATTGGGCTTTCCAGGTGGCTCATTGGTAAATAATTCACCTGCCAATGCAGGAGATGCGGGTTCAATCCCTGGTTTGGGAAGATCCCCTGGAGAAGGAAATGACAACCCACTCCAGTATTCTTGCCTGGGAAATTGCGAGGCTCAGCGGGCTACAGTCCATAGGGTTGCAAAGAGTTGGGGACGACTACGCACGCATGATGTGTGTTACAGCTGTATATGTATTTGTGTGTTAGAATCACAGTCTTTTAGGACTAAGAGACCTTAGACATTACTTCATCCAATCACTTTAGCTTTCAAGTAGGGAAGTTGAAATTCAAAAGTATGCAAACGACTAATATCTCAAACTATGTTAATATCTCCCTTCTGTTGATGTATAGCAGTGAGTATTTTAACCAGTCAAAAAGATTTTTTTTTTTTTTGACAGCTCGCTCTTTTTTTTAACCTGTTTTAAAAACTTTTTTTCATGTCTCTGGGCACTCCATCACACACATCATTTTGCACTATACTTTTCCATCCTTTTCCTTTTTGCTGTGTTGTTTGCCCTTCTAAATAGTTCCTGGAAGGAGCTAGTCAAAATGTTTTAAGTATTTTTTCTTATTGGAAAATGGAATGACTAATGCCTTTTCTTTCTGCAGTAGTTTAAACTGTCTTTTGGGGGAGGTTTTGTGGCATATGGGAATAGTTTATTCTGAACTTTTAGTTTATGTTTCTAGGAGATCCTAGACATTATCTAGAGGGATAGAGCTCAAGGTAGTATATTTGAATCTTGATAAGCATTCACTTTCCAAAAAACTTGCTGGAAACAGTGTGCCTATGTTAATGATCTGTTGAGCTTCCTCCACCTCCCCTATGTATAAAAGTTGTTAAGTTGAATTTACTTATTCCATTTTTAATGTTAGACCACTTATTGTAAGTTTACAACTATATAAACATAAGGGTGAAAACGATATTCATCTTGGAGAAATTTATGTTCTATAATGATGTATTCCAAACTTGCAAGTGGCTAAGTATTCTGATTACATTAGACAAGCCATTTCAGAGCCAACAGTTTGTTTCATTTTATTTCTAACCTTAAGCATGATAATCTTTTTTTAAAAGTTTTATCCAGTAGGTGGCTTAGTTACATTTGTGTCATCTTCTCAAATATTTATAATGGCTAATATTTGTCAGGTGATTAATATGTCATACTAGTGCTAGATTCTTTATATATTTTATTTAATCCTAGTAATCTGTGGACTGTAGGTTATTTGTTATTCCTATTTTACAGTGTAGTAAACTGTCTTAGTAATTTAACGCAATGTGACACAGCTAGTGTCAGAATCTGAACTTGAACCCAAACTTTGTGACTCCGAAGTCCCATGCTTTACTCTCTGAATAAAAATAAGCTATTATTACCTTATATTTGTTTTCAGAATTTTCCTTCCAAGCTACTCTTAAGTTATTCCCTCATTTTATCTCATCTTGGGTAAGGTAGTTGTGTCTGAAACAAAAAAAAACCCCAAAACTTATGGCGGAACTCTATAAAAGTTAATTTTTCACTCACACAAAGAACCATGTGGGTGACTCAGGTGTCCCAGTTCCTTCCATCTTGTGACTCAGCTGTCCTGAAAGACCTGCTTGGAGTCAACCACTGAAATTACTACATTCAGCCAGCTTGTGAGGAAAGGGAGAGAGCTCAAAGTATGATTGAAAGGATGATTTAGGGACTAGTTCTGGAAGTGGCATGCATCATCATCATCCTCACATGGCATTGGCCAGAACTGGACACATGACTGTGTCTCGCTGCAAATGGAAGGAAAATGAAACAGGCTAACACTATCTCTACTTAAACACTATCTCTATTTAAAATGGAACAGCACAAAGAAGTAAAATGTTTGATGGCCAGTGAGAAACAGTCAGCAGTGGTGCTAGAAAGACAACCTAAAAGCCTTTTAATTACTGGAATCTGTCCTCAGAAATACGAGCATATTATATACAGATCTAAGAAATCTGGGTTCTTGGGATAGAGATAGTGTTATTGACTTACCTTATGAGGATTGATGAACTTAAAATTTTCAGTGGTAACTGCCATTTTAAGTGAAGATGACATAATAGCTCTGTAATATCTTTATACACAGCTTTCCTTTGAATGTACAACAATTTGTCTTTATTTGTTAGATTTTGTTTTTTAAATGTGTGATGGGTTACTCTAGGCCACCTACATACTTTATTCTTGCATTGTGAATCTGAGACATTTGTTTTACAGATGAAGGTGGTTTATTTTTTTTAAACTTTTCCCCAAACTTAAGTCTTTGGAACTGCAACTTATCTTAAAGGAATAGAATTGTGTTCTAACTGAGCTAATAATTAGAATAGATATGAATATAGTACTAATAATGTAAATTAGTGAGAGCAGACCCAATTTACAGAATCTGATGTTAACTTTTACTGGTGAATTAAACTCCACCATCTCAGCAGTAGTGGTTAATCTTTTGTTATACTTTAGACTCCTTGGAGAATCTGTTGAAATCTATGAATTCTATCTTTGGAATATACCTATATTTATAAAATTTACTATACAATTTTAGAAATTTCATGGATTTCTATGAAGCCTATCCATGGATAAGCTGTGTTTTTAAGCATTTTTATCCTTCACCAAAAATTTATTATTGTGCCTATTATATTTTTACTTTAACTGACTGTATAAGGAGATATTTAATAAGTCAGAGTTTTTATAAGAGAGTTTGTCTAATATTATTTGGACAGCAAAAATGATACCCAGAGAGCTGAATTTCCAGCTATCTTGGGGAATAGATTTATTAGAGGAAAATATAACATTTGACATTTAACATTTCACATGCATAACATATAACATTTAACATTTCACATTTGACACCAGCAAGATGAATGACATAACTTAAGATAACTTTAAACATTTAAATAACCTTTTTGAGCAATATGAAACTTCATTATAATGAACTTTAGTGATGTATCACTGTACAGAGAAATCCATATGGAAAAACCAAAGAATTTAATGAACTTGTTCAGATGTACAAAAACTGTATTTACTTGGGGCCACAATTAGCTTGTATGCAGATACATCATTTCTAGTACATCACTTCCAGTTGTGGTCTGATCAAAGGATGGCTTATGATGATTAATTCTGTTTTTTATAGTTAGCTACTACATTAAATTGTACCTAGGCACAGTTAAATTTGATATGTTATTGTTTGCAACTCTGTATAGGAAATGCTATGGAAGATAAATATTTCCTTTTTCCATTGCCTTAGGAACTTTTTAACTCTAGAGGAAGAGCAGGGCCAAAAAATCTAGTTAAGTATAGAGGATATCCCCTACTGTTTATTCACCAATATTGGCTTCTGAAGTCATGCTCAGTTAGCTAAGTTAATTTTCTCTGTATTAGATAATTTGGTCAGATAACTAATGACCCCTCTTTGTACAGCTTAAATTGTCTACTATTTATGATGCTAAAATACTACTGTCATTGTGAAAAATAGAATGCTGTCAAAAGCACATATGTAGTCTTTTAGAAAGAAAATTTTAAATAGATATTGATAAATATTTAGATTTGGGGACTAAAATGTTTAGATTATGGGACTATTATATATGCTCATATAAAATCAAGTCTTTTCTTTCAAAATTATGCTTATGAAAAAAGGGAATCACTTTATTATAATTTATATCCTTGAAAAGTCTAGTATTACTGTTTGGGGAAGACAGTCCGAAATGTCTTTGTTCAGTGCTTGGTTTGGATGCACTAGAATGAGAGTTCCACAGAACAGGGGCCTTGTCTCTCTCGTTCACTGTTCTGTGTCTACCACCAGGAAGAGTATTTGGCATGTGATAAACACTGAACATACTTGTTGAAAGAATAAGTGAATTAATGCTGATAAAGAACAATGAATTGTATACTTAAGCCAAAATTTCCTAAAATGGTATCATATACAGATTCAAGAATATTTATCTTAGATCTTTAGGTAAAGGTATCCTTCGGAAAACTGCCAAATGCTTCCCCTGCATCAAATATATACAACTTTCCTCTTGAGGAAAAGATCATGCAACACAGGACAGCTGAAAATCAAGCAGAAAACTAGTCTTACTGGCTCAAGGTGTGAAGGGATGGAGTTTGGGAGTGCCAGAATGGCTGGAAATTGAGTGGATAAATGGAGGGAGTTATAGTCGGATAGCCCTAAAATCTATGAAAAACTCACCTAAAATATGCTAGTGACCCCTGAACTATGCAGAGAGAGTCCATGGAGCTCAGTGGAAAATAATAACAGACTGGAAAAACTGGGTAAAGATTTCAGTTGGTACTCGGGTCAGGAGAGACAATTTGGTGTTTGATTCCCACCAAATTGACGGAGCTTGGTAAAACATTTGTGCTCAGAGACACATTTTAAAACATAAAACCAAGCCTCCACAAGTTTGAGTTTATGAGCCAGAGATTTAACTGCCAGGTATACAGAAAATTTTCACTGTTAGGAGAAGATATCTCTACTGCATAATGTCCACAATACCCAGTTTATAATAGACAACTACTAGACATGTGAAGAATTGGGAAAATGTGGTATAATGTCATGACCATTGACCCCAGAATGATAGCGGGCCCTAAAATTAGCAGAATTAACAGAACTTGAAAGCAACTGTAATATATTCAGTGACCTAAAGGGAGATGCGTGATCATGATGACTAAATATAGGTGGGCAATTTCAACAGAGAAATAGGAACTATAGCAGAATAGACAATCTAGAACTGAAAAATAAAACTGAAGTAAAAATTTTACTGAATAGGTTTAACAACAGACTGGAGAAGGCAAGAGAAAAAAGTTGATGAACTAGAAGGTAGATCAGTAAAAATTTGCATATACAGAGAATGGATAAAAATACAAAAAATGAACAGAGCCTTGGCAGAAAGAGAGAGAAGAGAGAGACACAGACAGTAGAGTAAAAAAAAATATATAAAGAAATAATTGCCAAAAAATTAAATCAACTTGAAATTGAAGAAGTTCAATGAACCCCAACTATGGTAAATATAGAGAAAATAACATCTAGGTATATTTTGATCAAATCTGCTGAACATCATAGATGGAAAGAAAATGTTAATACAGCCAAAGGAGAAAAAACACGCATTACTATAGAGGAATTAAAATATCAGTGAATGATGACTTAATCAGAAATGATTGACGATCAGAAGAAAATGGAATGACCTGTTTTAAGTTCTGAAAGGAGAAAGTTATCAACCTGGAATCCTATATTCAGAAAAGAATACTCATGAAAATGAAGGTGAAATAGGACATTTTTCAAATAAACAGAACTTGAGAGAATTCATTGTTAGGAAATCTGCAACACGAAATGTTTAAGGAAGTTCTTCAGGCTGGAGGGAAATAATATCAAGACATCAGATGAAACTTGGAGCAACAAGAAGGAAAAGAAAGTGCCACAAATGGTAAATGTGTCAATAAATGGATTTTATCCCCAGAAAATGTTTTGTAAGCATATAAAGTAATGAAAGAATTTACAGAAGAACTGGTAGATGTGATTAAATAAACATTTTAAACCTCGTTACTTCAAAAATCACAAAATTAAAGGGCAAATAGTAAGAGGAAGTAAATATGAACGTTTTAAAATTGAAGAGGACCATTAATATTCCAGTGTAAAAAATGGGCAAAAACATATGAACAGATAAATCATTGAAAAAATAAAGAGGGCTGTAAGTGTGAACAAATGTTTGATTTGTTTAGTAATCAAAGAAATAGAAATGAAAGTAGCTTACTTTTTTTTTCTTCATGACTTAGAAAAAGCTATCGAAATAATATAGACTGTTGATTAGAATCCAGAGAAATAAGCACCTTTCCAATTGGTGGGAGCAAAAATTGGAACAAAACAGTTTGGTTGTTTATTTCAAGAACGTATTTTGGAGTCGCTACTGCCTAGATAGCAGCAAGTATTTTGGAAGTCCCTACCACCTAGATAGCAGAAAAATTGGAGCAAAACAGTTTGGTTGTTTACTTCCAGAGCATATTTTGGAAGTCCCTACCACCTAGATAGCAAGAAATTTATATACTAAGTAGTAGCTTATCAAATTAGGTCAGAGGTAGGTAGAAAGGAGATAATTATTCAGTAACTGGTGTTGAGAAAACTGGCTAGCCATTTAGGAAAAAATCAAACTTTGATCTCTACTTAGTTCTAACATGAAAATAAATTGAAATGGATAAACAGTGTAAGCAATAAACAAAATATAGAAGTACCAGAAAGAAATAGAAATGAATTTTAAAAATGTGGTCTTGGAGTGAGCAGAATTGTTCCAAGAATATAGAATCCAAAAGTCATAAAGAGAAAAATATGTGAATTTGAACACACGCACACACGAAAGTTTTCATTTCTACATTGGAAAATTGCCATGCAGGTTTGTTGGGTTTTTTTTTAATGTATTTGAGACATAATAGTAGAGTTCCTTTATATAAAAAAACCTTATACCAGCAGCAGAATATGAACATCTGGTTAGTTCACAGAAAGCAAAATGTGACTTAAAAACATGTGAGAACCATGTTTAATACCAGATATATATTCATTAAAATTTTTTCTTTTATTCATCATCTTCTCTCAACCTCTCAACATAAGTGTTTATTGCTTAAGAAGTTTAATGGCCTGTTATGCTTTTGTAATATAAAATAGTTTTTTAATAGAATCTAAAATAGAAAGTCTTACTTCTTTATCTCCTTTCTTGACTCTCACTTGAATATGAAATAGCTTGGGCTTCAGTAGTGACCAGAATTAATGATCAACATTTTTGATGTGTCGGTACAAAGTTATCAGCATTTATACTACATCTTTGGTCCACAAGGCTTTAGCATACGTGGTAGAAATACCAGTTGTGGGCCATTCCTATTTCTCGTTGTTGTTCCGTTGCCAAATCGTGCCTGACTCTTTGCAACCCCATGGACTGCAGCACGCCTAGCTCCCCTGTCCTCCAGTTTCCTGGAGTTTGCTCAAATGCATGTTCATTGAGTCAGTGATGCTGTCTAACCATCTCATCCTCTGTTGCCCCCTTCTCCTTTTGCCTTCAGTCTTTCCCTGCATTAGGATCTTTTGCAGTGAGTTGGCTCTTCGCATCAGGTGGCCAAAGTATTGGAGCTTCAGCATCAGTCCTTCCAATGAATATTCAGGGTTGATTTCCTTTAGGATTGACTGGTTTGATCTTGTTGTCCAAGGGACTTTCCAGGGTCTTCTTCAGCACCATAATTCAAAAGCATCAATTCTTTGGCTCTCAGTTTTCTTTATCGTCTGACTCTCACATCCATAGATGACTGCTGCAAAAACTATAGCTTTGACTATACAGACCTTTGTTGGTAAAATAATGTCTCTCCTTTTTATATGCTGTCTAGGTTTGTCATAACTTTTCTTTCAGGGAGCAGGCATCTTTTAATTTCATGGCTGCAGTCACCATCTGCAGTGATTTTGGAGCCCAAGTAAATAAAATCTGTCACTGTTTCCATTGTTTCCCCATCTATTTGCCATGAAGTGATGGGACAAGATGCCATGATCTTAGTTTTTTGAATGTTGAGTTTTTCAATAACTTACTGAAAGTTATTGATAAATAAGTTAGCTATCAATAACTCTGACTGTATTATTTTTTAAAAGCTAATCCTGCAACTATTAATCTGGTATTTGTCTTGTTCCAGATCTTAGAGGAAATGTTTTCAGTTTTTCATTGTTGAAAATGTTTGTTTGTGTTTGTCATATATGGCCTTTATTTGAGGTAGGTTCCTTCTGTGACCATTTTCTGAAGAGTTTTTATCAGAAATGGTTGCTGAACTTTGTTGAACACTTTTTCTGCATCTATTATCATATTTTTATCTTTCAGTTTGTTAATATGTTACATCACATTGATTGATTTGTATATGTTGAATCCTTG
Organism: Moschus berezovskii; assembly: GCF_049115385.1. Lineage (NCBI taxonomy): Eukaryota > Metazoa > Chordata > Mammalia > Artiodactyla > Moschidae > Moschus > Moschus berezovskii. The sequence continues at coordinate 17,660,333 of NC_142475.1, read as the reverse complement.
CATCCCTGGAATAAGCCTCACTTGGTCATGGTGTATGATCCTTTTAATGTGTTGTTGGGTTCTGTTGGCAAGAATTTTTGTTGAGGATTTTTGTATCTGTGTTCATCAGTGATATTGGCCTGTACTTTTCTTGTTTTGTGTCATCTTTGTCTGGTTTTGCTATCAGGGTGATGGTGGCCTCGTAGAATGGGTTTGGAAGTGTTTCTTCATGAGGTTTTCTTTTGTCTTTTTTTTTTTTTAATGGAACTTTTATTTTTAGTACCTAAAGTAATGAAAAACAAGTAGCCTTGTTTTGGAGACCGAGCATACAGAATTCTGTTTTTAAGTGCAAGAATTTAGCAGACTCTTTAGTATTAGTGGTTCTTGATCAGTGTGTGCAACTAAATTACTGAGAACATTTGCAAAATATACAAGTTCTGGACCACATTCTCAATTTGATTGGCTAATTCTAGAGTGGAATATGTTTTTTTGTTGTTGTTTGTGGGGTTCAATTAGGTTTCTTTTTTTAACCTGTGAGCAATAGATGCTCATGATACAATTGTAAGTTATGCAGAAGGCAGAAAGTGAATACTAAAGATTATTCTCCCCAACATAGCTATTATTAATGGTTTAATATTTTTCCAGAAATTCTGTAGGTACTTGTAAGCCTCTGTGGGTGCATTTTTTTCCCCACAAACAGTTTCATACTAATCATACTACTGTTTTGCAGTTATTATTGCTCATTCAGTGTTATATAGAGAGATCTATTCCTTATCATTACCTGTAAATTGTGGTTGATTATTTTTACCAGTTCCCTGTTGGACACTTATTTCCAGGTTTTGTATGGGGCTTGTTTGCCTTGTTTTATTTCCTCTGTCAACTATGCTGCAGTGAGTTTCCTTGCACACTTTCTTTGCACACTTGTGTCCTTATAAGTTCTGAAGGATAGATTTTACACGTAGGATTGCTGGTCAAAGAACAGTTCCATTTCGAGTTCAGTTCAGTCGCTCAGCCGTGTCCGACTCTTTGCGACCCCATGAGCTGAAGCACGCCAGGCCTTCCTGTCCATCACCAACTCCTGGAGCCTACCCAAACCCATGTCCATTGAGTCGGTGATGCCATCCAACCATCTCATCCTCCATTGTCCCCTTTTCCTCCTGCCCTCAATCTTTCCCAGCATCAGGGTCTTTTCCAATGAGTCAGCTAAATTGGTTCCCCAGAGTTGTGCTGACTGCTCTCCTCTTAACAGTATGTGAGGTGCTTCTTTCAGTACACACTCACCAACCCTTTCAACCTTTATTAGCCTAATGTTTACAGAGATGGTATCTACTGTTTGAATTTTCATTTCTAGTGTGTTGAACACTGTTTCCTGTCTTCCTAATTTTTGTATTTTTTTTTCTCCAAACTCTTCCTCCTGTATCCTTGCTCATTTTACCACTGAGTTGTACATCTTTTTCTCACTAATGTGTAAAAGCCGTTTGTATACTAAGGAAAGTTGTTCATTGTTATATGTAAAATATTGTTGTATTTTACTGATTTATCGTGTCTTCCTATTTTATTATACTTTTTACCATATAAAAATATTAAATTTTTTAGTATTCAGGTTTATTTTCCTTTAAGGCATATTTGTTTATTTGCACAATGTTTTGGAAAGGCTCCCTGAGTGGGATCACCATATGTTCTAGTTTGTCCCCATTATTCTATTTTAAGAGCTTCCCTGGTGGCTCAGACGGTAAAGAATCTGCCCACAATGCAGGAGACCTGGGTTTGATCAGGAAGATCCCCTGGAGAAGGGAATGGCAACCACTCCAATATTCTTGTCTGGAGAATTCCATGGACAGAGAAGCCTGGCAAGCTACAGTCCATGAGGTCCCAGAGTCGGACACAACTGAGCAACTAACATACACACATCCTATTTTAAATATTAATAGCACCTCATTCACTCGTACTAGGTTCTTAGGTGGATAATAAATTATGTGGGTATCAAATTTCTAAAAGTGTGTTTGAAAAATTCTCCAGGTGACCACTGATTTAATGTTTTAAGTGATAAACTCTTAGGATCCCCAAGATAGTCTGTTCTTTGATACTTATATTGAACCCTGGAGTACAGAAAGCATTTTGAGATGCAAGAGAAATTAATAACTGTAGAGAAGAAAATATGCAGAAAATTTTAGTTGAGTCTACCATTACACTGTACTTCCCTCAGAATTAAGGGAATATGCAGCAGATGATGGGAAGGTATAAACGGTTGGACATAAAGTTTGCCTGAGTGAAATGGCTTTCTAGATTTTGTGTTAGGAAAGTAAGCCTTTCTTACTTTCTTAAGAATATGTGTGACTGTCACCTCAGGGAACTTTTTTTTTTTTACCTTTAATTCTGATATAAAGATCACCCAGAAAAACACATTAAACGTGAGTCTGTAGGTCAGTGATTTATCACAAAGTGAATACACCTTTGTAACCACTGTACATGTGCCATTTCTCAAAAGGTAGCTATAGTCCTGACTTCTGACGTATATTAGAGATTAACTCTACCTGTTTTTGAACTTTATTTAAATTGAATTATACAGCCAGGGCTTCCCTGGTGGCTCAGAGGTTAACGCGTCTGCCTCCAAGGCAGGAGACCCGGGTTCGATCCCTGGGTCGGGAAGATCCCCTGGAGAAGGAAATGGTAACCCACTCCAGTATTCTTGCCTGGAGAATCCCATGGATGGAGAAGCCTGGTAGGCTACAGTTCACGGGGTCGCAGAGTCAGACACGACTGAGCGACTGAACAGAACAGATACAGCACACAGGCTTCCCTGGTAGCTCAACTGGTAAAGAATCTGCCTGCAATGCAGGAGACCCTGGTTTGATTCCTGGTTCAGGAAGATCCCCTGGAGGAGGGGATGGCAACCCACTCCAGTATTCTTGCCTGGAGAATACCCATGGACCGAGGAACCTGGCGGGCTACAGCCCAGGGGTCTCAAAGGGTTGGCAGAACTGAGCAACTAAGCACAGCACATATACACACATCCTTTTATGAGAGATTCATATTTGTTTTATAAGTAGCAGTATTTTATTCATTTTCATTGCTTTCTGGTATACTAGAGTGGAATGAATATACCACAATTTATTTATCCATTCTACTGTTGATAGAAATATGGGTTGTGTCCAGTGTTTGGGCTTGTTATAACTAGTGTTGCCATAAATATTGTTATGTGAATGTTTTGATGCATGTATGCATCCATTTCTCTTGTGCATCCATATCTAGGAGTATCAGTATGTAATAGATACTATTACATATTGTAATGGAATATCCATATGTCCAAATTTGGTAGATACTGTTGAACAAAGTAGTTATGCCATTTTACACTCCTATCAGCAGTCCACATCTTTGCTAACATTTGGAAATGTCTTTTGGAATTTTAGCCATCCTGCTGGGTGTGTGGTGTCTTTCAGTATGGCTTTGATGTGTACAACAAATGATGTTGAGCACTTTTTCATATTCTTTTGTGAAGAGCCTGTGAGCATCCCTCACCCATTTTTCTATTTTTCTGCTTTGTCTTGATTTCTATATTCTTTCTGTATTCCGGTTACTGGTCCTTTAGTTTTATGTGACAAATGTCTTCTCCCACTCCCTTAATACTATCTTGTGATTTTATTGTAGTCGAATTAACAGTCTTTTATGGCAGGTACTTTAGTATGTTTCATTTAAGAAATCTTCTCATTGAAATAGTCTCTTTTACTGAATGCTAGAAGTGTTATGATTTTACTTCTCACATTTAGATCTATTAACCATCTGGAATTGATTTTCATTCAGAGGGTTACCTATAGGTTAAGTTCCTTTCCTCAGATGGTAACCAGTAAAACAGTACTATGTTGTTTTTGTTTTGTTTTTGACAAGGCCATTCTTAATGCTCAGCAGGGTCACCTTTGACAGCAAGTCAGGTATTCATGTGTATAAGTGGGACTTTTTTCCTGGACTGCGTTTTGTTCCCCGTTGGTCTTTACCACACTGTCTTCCTAATTACTGTAACTTTATAATGAGTCATTATTTCTGCCAGTGTAAGAGAATCTGCTCCTTCTCCACATACACATTATTCTTCAAAGTTGTATAAGCTCTTCTTAGCCCTTTGTATTTGCATGTACATTTTTTAGTCAGTTTTTAAAAAACTCCTAAAAGCAGTGGGAATCATTGAGGTTTGCATATGATAAAAATCATAAGTTTTATACAAGATTTTAATAATAAGGTCAACTCAAATCTAGATTCTTAAGTTTAAATAATATCTTTGTTATATCAGCACTGGTTTTATATCTCTTGTAGACTGCTCACTGCTAACGTGCTACATGCTAAGTCTGACTCTTTGTGACCCTATGGACTGTAGCCTACCAGGCTCCTCTGTCCATGGGATTCTCTAGGCAAAAATACTGGCATGGGTTGGCATGCCCTCCTCCAGGGGATCTTCCCGACCCAGGGATTGAACTCGCGTATCATTACATCTCCTGCATTGGCAGGCAGGTTCTTTACCACTAGCACTACCGTAAACTGGCCTTATTTAAAAAAATCAAAACCAAAAACCAGTGATTAAAGTATATTTTTGTTTGACGTTTCATAGAGAGTTTGTAAGTTTATTAAAAAGACATGCACATGGTGAATACAATTAAATAATCTTGGTGTTTTGTTTTCTTCTGTTTTTCAGAACATCCGTGATAAGTCTTCTACAGATTGAACTCTTTCAAGAATTCTCTGAAGGAACCAAGTAGGATTTTCGAGCATCATGACTTAATCTGAATGCAAGAACAAGAAATAGATTTTATCTTTAAATATAATGAAGGGCTGTGTGTAAACACAGACCCTGACTCAATTCTAATGAGCATTTTAGACATGAGTTTACATCGGCAGATGGGTTCAGATCGAGATCTTCAGTCTTCTGCTTCATCTGTGAGCTTGCCTTCAGTCAAAAAGGCACCCAAAAAAAGAAGAATTTCAATAGGCTCTCTGTTTCGGAGGAAAAAGGATAACAAACGTAAATCAAGGGAGCTGAATGGCGGGGTGGATGGAATTGCAAGTATTGAGAGTATACATTCTGAAATGTGTACTGATAAGAACTCCATTTTCTCTACAAATACCTCCTCTGACAATGGGCTAACTTCCATCAGCAAACAAGTTGGAGACTTTATAGAGTGCCCCTTGTGCCTTTTGCGGCATTCTAAAGACAGATTTCCTGAGATAATGACTTGTCATCATAGATCTTGTGTGGATTGCTTACGACAATATCTAAGGATAGAAATTTCTGAAAGTAGAGTTAATATCAGTTGCCCAGAATGTACTGAACGGTTTAATCCCCATGATATCCGCTTGATATTAAGTGATGATGTCTTGATGGAAAAATATGAAGAATTTATGCTTAGACGGTGGCTCGTTGCAGATCCTGATTGTAGGTGGTGTCCAGCTCCAGACTGTGGGTAAGAAAATTTTGTTTGATTTTTCTTGAGTTGATTTTTTTCTCTATGGATAAAATATGAATTTTCTGTTACTTAAAAGAAAAGTCTTAAAGTGCCAAGTAGTTAATTCACTCAATAGGCAAAAATATATTGAGTATATACTGTGTGTCAGGTACAGTGTTAGATGTTCACTTTTATATTGTCATATTGTCTTTCCATCATATATTCACATAGGCTATTTTCAGAAGAAAAGGATAAGATGGTAGAGTACAGGATCTAGTCATATTGATTTTCCCCATCCACTTGGAGAATTTTTACTTTGGTATAATAGATAAAATGGTCAGACATTTTGTCGGTTTGCTTTTGGTGGGGGAGTTATTTGTATAAACTTAAATGACCCTTTCGAAAGGCCTCTTAATGTGTGCCACAGTATGATGTGTTCCTGTAGGAATATGTAAGTACTTACTAGTCTCAAGATCTGGAGGTTATGTAATACTTCATTTGCCTCAAGTTTGTGAACTACAAATATTTTCCCAATATTTAAAATAAAATAATTTTGCTTGTATCTTTGGTTATTATGTTAACGGCAGCCCCTGTTAATAGCATTTACCATGTGTGGTTGTCAGGACTAGGAAGAAATAGTCATAGGCTTTTCAAGAATGAAAGCCGTGAAGACCAGGTGAGATTTAGCATTCCATTAGTAAACCAGAGATTATAGTTAGGAGTTTGGGAAAACCTAGAACTTCCAACATAATCTGGGTATCATCAGAGATAAGACTGGAATGTGATTTATCAAATCACTTTATCAAATGACAATTTTAGGACTCTGCCTAATCAAATTCATTATAAAGCTTACTGAGCAGCAAATTTCATGTTGCATCTAGTCTATAAATCCTGTAATTTTAAATAAGAAAGTAATAATATGTTTATAGCCTGTGCAAATTCCAACCAGTTTTCCCAGGTCTCACTAGGACTTGGCTCTCTGCCAAGGATTTCTGTGTAACATAAAGCATTAAATATTATCTAATTATTTAACATTTTATGAATTCATTAGTTGTGTGAAAGACTCAGAGGTACTATTCAGTATCAGATTATGATCTCCTATACTGCAGGATGCTCATACTGTAACATAAATCACAAAATAATATATTAAAAATACTATCTAAACTGAGCCGAAGTTGCTGTGCTTCCAGGTCTATGGTAGAAGCAAACTCTGGAACCTGTGAAGGGTTAAATTCTCAAGAAAAAGATGGGAAGAAAATAAAGATAATGAACAGTGCCTTTAAAGAACTTGAACAAGCAGAGAACAGTTTAGGTGCAGTTATATCACTCTTGATCCTATGGACCCCTGTAGAATAGTTTTCACTATGCAGGTGTGCACATTCAATAGAGTAGATTTCAAGTCATTTGCAAATTTTAGGTTAAAAAAAGGACTTATGCAAGTCATTATAGCAAATATCCCTATAGCAGGAGTTTAAATAGGGAGAAGTATATTGCATTTCATCTGGAGAAAATGTGATTTTCTAACTGTCTTTCATGGAACCCCAGGATAAGTTGTGCTTCACAAGTTCCTTTAAACATTTAATACTTTAAGGAAAATGATGTAACAAATTAAAAGGATGCTTATCTGTAACAACCTGTGACCAGGAGAGATTGAGAGAATAAATCCAAGAGCATAAGTTTTCTGGTCACTAAATAGGTGTGTTCTCTTGTGCTGGGTTGATGGATCATGTCATCATAGAAGATAATATCAACACTATCAGCCTGAAAGAACACAGTAAGTAGTGCTGACATAGATTTTTGCTTGTGTAAGAACTTGATGTGGGGGGAATCATGCCAAACCAACTGGGAGAGGATTGATATTCACTATATAGAATTGTGAAAATTAGCTATTTGAGGGGAAAAAATTAGATTGTCACAACATATAATAAATCAAAACAAAGTCTAAACAGATTATAGAGGTAAGTTATATAAATAAAAGGAAAAAAATTAAACTATAGGAAAATACAGGTGATTGGTTAGCTCACCTACAATTATGTTAATAAAGTTGAACACACATTTACCCTGTAACTTAGAAGATCCATTCCTAGTTAAAGACCATAGGGAAACTCTTTAACTTTTGTGCCAGGAGACATCTATTTAGGAGACATCTTTAAGAATGTTCTTAATAGCAAAGAAACAAACAAAGAATATTCATTAACAGTAAAATGGATAAAATACATTTAGTTTCATGGTTACCTCTTGTGAGGAAAAAGAAGGGATATGAACTTAAAGGGATAATCAAGGAACTTCTCAAGCCAAAGCCAAGTAAGGTAACAATAGATTCTGGTTTGCCCAAGGTAGTTCCAATTCATGATTATGGTACTGGTGTACATTTTAATAGCATTACCTTTCTTTTTCAGGTGTTCCAGTTAGGTTGCAAATTAAATGATCACCCTACTGATACTGTTCTTAACTTGTGTGGTAGATGCAGGGGGTATTCATTTTATTATTCTTTATAAATCCTTTGATAGATATGACATTTCTCCATAAATTTAAATTTTTTTCATAATCTTATACTTTTAAGTATTTTGCACATTTTCTGGTTGAGACTTCATGGGTAAAAAGTAAAAATGGCTTATTATTTTAAGTATTTTGGAGAAGAAGACAGGAATGTTAACGCAAATATAAACTCACATAAAATAATAGAAGTACTTTAATAGATTCTTTTATTATGAAAACCACTTGATTTGTTATATAAGTTGAACAAGAATTAGCCTTGATTAATTTGGCTATAAATTAATTTTTGGTTTTGGTGGTTGTCAGTCTTACCCACAAAAGACAAAAGAAAATGCCACAGAGATTATTTTCATTTGTTTTCAATTTATGCTGATACACTAAATTGTTGAGAGCATATTTTGTATACTTGATTATGTTGTAGATTTTCTGGTTGTGTTATGTAGAAAAGGTCACCTGTGACAAAATTTATACGTATGCTTTGATAACATGGAATACTGCATGATATTGTGCGGTATTAAAAGTTATAGTTGTACTTAACATGAGTATGGACAGACTTGATTTTGAATATCATATTACATTGTTTTAAGGATTGAGAAGGGTTTTAATACTATTGCTAGAGTAATCCCGAGCACACAGTAAGCTTTTTATAACTCTTACTTATCATTCCTCATCTCCATTTCTGAAGTGTTTTTTTTTTTTTTTAAATCAGATAGTTATTCAAACTATTTAATGTACCTATGTGCCAGGTACTGGGCATTTTTAATAATTAACAAAAGATGAAAATCTCTTCCCTCTTGGAACTTACTAAAATCTTTGGATTTGCAGAGGGAAATTTTTTAATTTAAGCTATATTTATTGCTGAAATCTGGCAGAAGGGATACTGATAAATATCTGGCTGTTGGCAGTTATTCATAGCAATGCTTAACCCACAGTATATGTTAGGACTACAGGCATGCTTATGCATGTATTATTTTAATCCCTTTCATTGTATTCAATACATTATACTTAAAAGACTCTTTTCAGAAATGCTAGATGTAAACTTTTGCCTTTTCTCTTGCATTTGATATTTACCAAAATGACCATTTTCTCTATCTGACACCAGTTTTAATTCACCCTGTGATTTATTTAACACACTGAGAAATAATTGTTCTTAGCTCAGAGTAAAAAGAAAACCTGATCTGGTTTCTGTTTGAGATCTCTGAGGGTTTCTGACTTAAAATTCTTTCTACTTTTCTGAGGGCCAGAGAAGATTAAGCTTGTTTAAAGGACAGTATGTATTTCTGAAAACCTCTGTTGAGAAGGGGTCTAGGAGGCCAAACCTCTGTGGTGATTTAATCAGGGTAAAGTTAGCTGGTCTGTTTCTTGAACATGCCAGTCTGTACAAGTTCAGAGAAAAATCTGGCCATGGCCATGGCTGAGGAAAAGGATTGTGGTGAGGGACATGTAGGAGGAGAAGCATAAACTCTGTCTTGGATAAAAATATCTTATTACCTTCTGCCTAGGAGACTTAGTTTGTACATTGTCTAGGTAAATAGCAAAAAATTGGCATTTTGGTGTCTGTCATCACTTGTTTCAGTTGGCTAAGACTACCCTATTATTAGCACACATTATCTATGTCATCTCCTGTGAGTACTTCTGACTTTACTGGGGAGCTTTGAATATGCAGGAACATTTATTATACTAGAATATAAAAAGTGATTTAATATTTGTGAGCAGGAAGACAAGTACAAAAATAAAAGTATTTTTTTCTTTATAACCACAGGTTCACTCCATGATCAATAAAGAGTTATTGAATGAACAAATCTGACTATATGCATTAATATAAACTGTATATCTTAGGAACAGTTAATAAACCATTTTAAAGTAATGTGCTCAACTGTAATCAGATTTGTGAAGCTTTGAGTGGATTTTCTGACATTTAAATGGCTCTAAATACTAACTTACTCTGGTGGAAGAAACTGTTAATAATGGATAAAAAAGAATGGCACCATAGGCTTAGAAACTAAAGAATATGCATTTTTAGAATTTTATGCTGTCTGTATGACTCTCATTCCTGTCCTCTTCGGGTTTTAGCCATAACTTGCCCAACTTTCGACATGCTGGAAATGCTTTTGTAAGCTAACCTTTTAGAAATTTTACAATAGAGAACAGATCCAACTTTGATTTCCTCCCAAGGAAACAAATACATGTGCCTTAGAAAACAAGAACTGAGTTGATATATAAGACACAGAGACATGTCAGCTTTCTCTTACTAATTAGTCAGCTAAAGAAGTTAGCTTTAGATACTCATCCTAAATGGCTTGGTAACACTCCACCCTGAAATTAGACAGACTTCTGCAAATAGTCTGGGCAGTTCTCGACAACTGTAGACCTTCCCTGCAGCATGTACAGGAAAGCAGAACAGAAAGCATCCTATCTAGGAAAGCAGATCCTGAAAGGAGGAACCAGGAAATGAGCCTCGCTTTGTCTGCTGCTGCTGCTAAGTCACTTCAGTCGTGTCCGACTCTGTGTGACCCCATAGACGGCAGCCCACCAGGCTCCCCCGTCCCTGGGATTCTCCAGGCAAGAACACTGGAGTGGGTTGCCATGTCCTTCTCCAATGTGTGAAAGTGAAGTCGCTCAGTCGTGTCCGACCCTTAGCGACCCCACGGACTGACTGCAGCCTACCAGGCTCCTCCATCCATGGGATTTTCTAGGCAAGAGTACTGGAGTGGCTTGCCATTGCCTTCTCCGTCGCTTTGTTTAGACTCTCAAATACATAAATTAAGTCATTCTTTTTCCACAGAAAAGTAATAACTTCTTGCTAGTGGAATCATGAACCTTTTGATTTGAATGTAAAACTTGACTTTTCCCCTTAACTGGACCAACTGATTTCAGTGTTTCTGATTATATTTTTTGTTCTTTAGAGGTTTTGTTAATTAAGGCTTTGTGCTTTTGGGGAGAAGTTACCTTGGACTCCTGGATAAAAAAATTTTTCCCCTCATTTTTAATTTTGCTTAGTATGTTCTAACTTTACCACTGAGTTCTTTCTTAATATGGATCACCTTTAGTAATCCAACAAATAGAAAATATTTCTGGAAAAACTCTTCTGTTTCAGTGCCTTTCTCTCTGCCCCACTTTCTTCCTATCCCTCCACCCCTGCTAAGTAGAAAGGTTTAAGCATTTCAAGTAACTGGAGACCTTTAGCTGAAAAATAGAGACAGAAAGTTAAGGCTTGAGTTAAATAAGGAATCATAAAAGGAAATAGAACTGTCTTCTGAACTGAGGTTTGCGTACTGTTTAAGCTAGATATCTTTTAGTTGGTTAATATTATTCAGTTATTTCTGTGAACTGCTGAGTGTGTTATTTTCACAAATAATATCTAATGCACTAGAGCATTGAAAATTTTCTTTAAAGCAAATACTTTACCATTTGCTTCCATTATAATTTGAGAGTTATTTTCTAGTGGAAAAAAAGTGTGGCTCCCACACAATGAAAATCATCTTCCGGAGTCCTGTCATTCTGTTTTCAAAATATGTGAATGCTCGGTACGTTTAATTCCTTGATATATTATCCAATAAAATGATAAAATGTGCTTAACAGTTACTATTAGGATTGAATATGTATGGAAGATGGAACACTTACATAGTAAACACTCAGTAATTATTAGCATAAGAAAAACTTTCTAGACAAAATACCCTAACTTGCAGAGTAGCATGAAACAAGTTTGATGTACTTTAGTTCTAACATTTGAGTACATATGATGTGCTGTGACTATTCTTTTCTTTTCCCCTCCCCCACCTCTCTCTCCTCTTTCTTACCCTCACTCCCTCCACATACCATATATAAATACCATATATATTTGTTTTATATAAATACCATAACTCTTTCTTGTTATTATGTCCTAATTTTTGAAAAACATCAAAACCTGCATTTTTCACAAAAGTCAAGTGGCCAGATGTTTAATCAGTGTTTGTCTCAAAGTGTAATATCACCAGGGACGAACTTCTGGGATACAAGAATAAATACAAAATTCTAAGAAATAATTTTTTAAAATTAGCGATCAGATATTAAATGTTTGACATCATAATGCTAGGACTGATTATTACTCTAACATGTCAGCTGTTAGTTTTCTCCTGATAATTACTGCATATTTTTTAATGTTCTAAATAGATATGCACTTCTACGAGCAGTCATTCTCAGCAAACTTAAGTCTCTAGACTCAAAACTATAAGAAATTTTCATCTTAAAGGAATTTATAAAGCTGTTTGGAAATTTGATTATTGAGAAGAAACTATGTTTTTGAGTCCTCACTTTTCTTGCTATAGCATATTTTTATGGATATTTTGCTAGATTTTGGAACTTGTTAAATTTTGAAATGGCAAAATTGACATTCTGCTTTTAATTCTCATCATGATGTGAAGAATTCCCAGAAAAGGCTTTTTCTTGAAAGGTTATCTCTATATAGCCTACATCACTAATTAGAAATTGTCAGTTCTTAAAAGTTCTGCTTAGTGATATACTAGTATACTGAATGGCCTCTACAAAGGTTAGAATTATGATTTAGCCCAATTTCTGCTAAACTGCTTCATATTTGTTTGCTCAGAAAGAATATTTTCTTCCTACATTTATCTAGTTAAAGCAATCTTGACATATTTACTATAAATCTGTTTCCCTGTTTAATATTTTGAAAGCTCTTAAATTTGTATCTAAATTTGGCTTTCACAATCATCACTAAATATTACATTTTCTTTTTGTAGCACAGTGTACATTTATATACTTAAGTTGTCCAGTAAAATGTTATCATTTCAAGCAATTAGATTTCTACTGTGTTATGTCTTAGAAAGGCTTTCAGCATTTATTTTAAAATGAATATTCACATATTAATGTTCAATCTAAATGACATACATTATTTATATTGATGTAGAAATGATAGTGTTCATTCAGTTCAGTTGTTCAGTTGTGTCTGACTCTCTGCGAACCCATGGACTGCAGCACGCCAGCCTTCCCTGTCCATCACCAATTCCCGAAGCTTGCTCAAACTTATGTCCATCAAGTTGGTGATGCCATCCAACCATCTCATCCTCTAAATGCAGAGGTACTAGAAATGTCACTGAAGCAATCATTTGCAGATTTGGCCTTCTAAAAGGTCAAACCAAAGCTGAAGCCGTTTTTGGCTGAATACTGAGGCTAAGCCAGAATTTTGTTGTTTAGTCACTAAGTCATGTCCAACTCTTTTGTGACCCTATGGCCTATAGCCCACCAGGCTCCTCTGTCCATGCGAATTTGCCAGAATACTGGTGTAGGTTGACATACCCTTCTCTAGGGGAATCTTCCCAACCCAAGGATCGAACTGGTGTCTCCTGCATTTGCAGGCGGATTCTTTACCACTGAGCCACAGTGAATCCCTGTTAGATGTTTAAGAACTTCCCTGGTGGCTCAGATGGTAAAATGTCTGCCTACAATGCGGGAGACCTGGGTTCAATCCCTGGGTTGGGAAGATCTCCTGGAGAAGGAAATGGCAACCCACTCCAATATTCTTGCCTGGAAAATCCATGGACGGAGGAATGTGGTAGGCTATAGTCCATGGGATTGCAAAGAGTTAGAGGAATGAGCAACTTCATTAGATGTTTGGGAAAACTTAGTTGTAGGCAGTTTATGTGTAACTTTTATACAAGTAATAAGTGGCAGAAGTGGAATCTGGTAGTCTAAAATTTTCTTCTGCTTTTGTAAATTGTGATTGACTTAAAAAAATAGTTGGTCTTACAATTGTCCCCACCCCCCACAGGTCTCCCCATTCTGTCCCTCCTTTTCTCCTTTTTTCAAGAAAAATTAGAGTAGAGAAGAGATTTCTTTAGAAGAGAATACCATTTTCTTTTCACCAAAATTACTAGTTATAAAGACTGCTTAAGGTTATAACTTGGGAGAAAATAGTCTTTGAAGAATTGTTTTCTTTTTATTGAGACTGCAATGAATAAGTCCTCAGGGAGATCTTAGAGCTCAGGGAAACAAAATTTTCCTAGATTACCCTGTGTTGATTTAAACTGCCTTAATTCATTCATGTTTGAACATGTTTATGATAGATGATGGTAATTAGAAAATGGCCTATCAGAAATAAATTAGAATTTAATATATAAAATTTAAGTTTAAAGGTGAGATTCTAAGGGGGCAAGAGGTCCAAAATTAGAGAAGCTTTCTTACTCTTAATATTTTGCATAATTTAATAGATTACCTTGAAATTCAGTAAAAATCTCTGTTACAGCTAGTATTTAAATTTTATTGCCAGTAACAAGAGAAGCCCTGAAAACTCCCCTAAATTTCTGGGCAAAAGTGTTTGATATTTACAAAAAGCCTCTTATGTATAGATGACTTGTTTTCTTTCAAAGAGAACCAGAAACTCTACACTTTTTAATTGAAAGGTCTATGTAGATAATTGATTGTATTTATGTGTAGTTGTAAGAAATAATACAGAGATATTCTCTATATCCTTTGAACAGTTTCCTCAATGGTATAATTTTACAAAGCTATAAAGCAGCATCACGACCAGGATATCAGTATTGATACAATCTTCTTGTTTAGATTTCCTTAGTTTTACTTGTACTCATTTTTGTGTGCGTATTTGGTTATATATTGTTATATCACCTGTAGGTTTGTGTATCCACCACCATAGTCAAAGTGTTGAACAATTCCATCACAAAAGGATCGCTCATATTAAAATATCTCACTTTTTAAATACATCCACCTTGCTTCTGCCCACTCCTTGCCTCCACCCCATTTCTAACTTCTGGCCACCACAGATCTGTTGTCCATTTCAAAAATTTTGTCATTTCAAAATGCTATATAAATGGAATCATAAGTATATAACTTTTTGAGACTGACTTTTTTGACTCAGCATAATACCCCAGAGATTGATCCAAGTTGTTAAGTATATGAACACTTTTGTTGTTGAATACTATCCCGTTATATATATGTATCGTAGATTGTTGAACCATCATCTGTTGAAGTCATCTGGGCTGTTTCCAGTTTGGAGCTATGACAAAGCTGCTGTAAACATTTGTGTATAGGCTTTTGTATAAATGTAACTTTTCACTTCTCTGGGATAAATACCTAAGAGTGCCCAGAATTTATTTAAGTCAGAAATTCTTAAAGTGCCAAAAATTTTAACTTAGAGAAGAGATATTAGTCACGAATCTGCTGTTCTCAGTCTTTTATCTGCAGCAAAAAAAATACACATTTCCTGATTGAGAATTGAGAAATTAATTGGTACCAAAGACTATTTCTGCCATGCATCTTAAAAACAAAAATATGAGAATTTATGCATAAATAAAAGATACTCACAAAATGTATGAATTGGCCTCTTAAGTATACAAAGAAGAAAAAACCCTAATACCACTACTGTTGAGATTTTTGGTGTATTTTTAGTCTTTTCTATGTGCATACAATGCTAATTTAATAGAATTTTTATAAAATTAGGAATAGGCTATATATACAGTTTGGTGTTCTTGTTAAAAGTTGAAAATTAAACTTTAACAATGTTTTTTAGCCATTTCTGTGTCTTTTGCGAACTGTTTATTTTTCCCCATTTTTATATTAATGGGAAGATAGTTTTAGATTTCATGAGTTTATGACTGTTAGCTCATGCATAAATATAAAACTTTTTCAAGAATAGCATTTAAATTGGATAATTTTTTTACTGAATGAATATCTCTTATTTTATATCACATTTTAAATCATTTTTCTTATTCTTTACAGGTATGCTGTGATAGCATTTGGATGTGCTAGCTGTCCAAAATTAACTTGTGGGCGAGAAGGCTGTGGAACAGAGTTTTGCTACCACTGTAAGCAGATTTGGCACCCCAATCAGACCTGTGATGCTGCTCGACAGGAGAGGGCTCAGAGTTTACGTCTGAGAACTATACGTTCTTCATCCATTAGTTATAGTCAAGAGTCTGGAGCAGCAGGTATTTACATCTAACTTCTTCTAGCAAAATATTTGACACATGTAGAACACCTGTTATTTTAATTCAAAAATGCAATAAATATTCAGTCCCTGGTCTTCTTTTGTGTTTTACGTGTTAGCATTTCTGTCCCAGAATCACTCATTTTTTTCTGTAGAAGAAAGTGGTATTGAGTTGGAAAGATTTTATTGTCCAAAAATAGAAAGGAAAAAAAGAAATGTCACAGATGATTTCTATGACTGATAGCTAAAGATGGTCCGAAACTGTTGTTTAAAATAAAAGTGTTTTATGCAAAGCTTAGCAATTATTTTAAATACTAATATTCCTTAGAGATTATTTTTTATTGTGCTAATATCACACAGTTACAGATTTTAAGTAGTATTTTTTGGATCCTTTTCATTTACATGTTTTACGAAATGCAGTTTTTATTTCTCAATATTACCAATTCCAGGATCAGGGATTCAAAGTCATACCTTGGTGGGGAGTACACTAAGAAAACTTTATGTCTTTGGCTAGAAATTTAAAGTTGCCTGGAAATCTATACATGAGCAAACATACATCATAAATCTCAAAAATTAGAAAAAGTCTATCGTACATTCATAGAATTTTCACTTTTTATTGGAACTTCATTTTTAGAAAAATATTTACTTTTTTCATTGATTATTAAAGGAAAAAACTTGGAAAATACAGAAATTTATTGAGAAAATTATATTCCTACCAGCAGCATATTAAGAGTCATGTACTTTATGCTACTAGAAAAAGAAGTCTTGCTCAATATTTAAAGTTGAATTTAAAATTAAAGAAACTTTAAATTCAACACTTGATATTTTATATAATGGACATGGATTTTCTTGCTTGTTCACTGATTCACTTGTTTTATTTCCTTTCTTGAAGATTTTAGGATAGAACTCCAAAAGTATTATTAATAATAATTTGTACGTATTGTTTCAGAAGCAATTCCGGGAAGAGCCAAATATACCTAAACTGTACTCTGTAGAATCAGCTAAAGCTATTCTGGCATGCCTTACTGTTTATAGCCTTTAGCTACTTATGTGTGTGCTCAGTTGCTCAGTCATGTCTGACTCTTTGCAACCTCATGTCCAGGCTCCTCTGTCCATGCAATTTCCCAGGCAAGAAATTCCCACTGGAGTAGGTTGCCAGTTCCTTCTCCAGGGGATCTTCCCAAGCCAGGGATTGAACCCACATTTCCTGTTTCTCCTGCATTAAAGGCAGATTCTTTTCCATTGCGTGACTGGGGAATATCTACATTTTATTTAAGTGGAGATGGTTAAAAAAGCTGTAGAACTTGAAGTGCTGCTCATTGAAGACAGCTATGGGGGAGGGACAAAGACAAGCCTTGTATGGTTTCCAGTTTGCCTAGAGCTGCCTTTGGTTCTCATTTCTTTCTTTTTTATTATTTTGCTATTCTTTGTTCTCATTGTTTTGCTGCTGTTTGAAAAATGTTTACAGCTTGAAAATTTAATGTAAAATTGTTCCTTTTCTTGAAAGGGGGGGAAAAAGTGCTTTATATACTGAAAATAGCAGGCTAAAGCTATCAGTTAACAAACTATACACATTAAGATTTTTTGGCAATGCTATATAGTTGATTATCTACTATAAATTGTTATTTTTAGACAAGTTTTATATACTAAACATGTCTATTTTCCTAATAGCTGATGATATAAAACCATGTCCACGATGTGCTGCTTATATAATAAAGATGAATGATGGGAGCTGTAATCACATGACATGTGCTGTCTGTGGTTGTGAGTTTTGTTGGTTGTGTATGAAAGAAATCTCAGATTTACATTATCTCAGGTAAGCTTATAGAAGGGGCTACTTACATCTAAATATAATTTTATATTGTAAGACAAAAGGACTTTTTTTTTGGAAAAAGCATTATCCTTAGTATTACTTAAAGAGATCTATCTATTTTATTCTAGCTACTTAAATTTAACAGGAAGCCAATTATTATGCCAGTCATTTGAGATTAATAACTAGTCAAAAAGAGGAAACGGAAATTTTTTCTTTTTTTTGTTTGGCTTTGTGTTTTGTTTTGTTTTGGCCATGCCACACAGCTTGTGGAATCTAGTTCCCCGACCAGGAATTGAACCTGGGTCAGTGAATTCACCAAGTCCTAACCATTGGACCTCCAGGAAATTCCTGGCTGTGTTTCTGTTAAACTGGAAAGTCAGCATTTAATATTAATTATGCTAGGTCACAAATATTTCCATTTGCTTTTCTCATATATAAATTTCCTCATTTAGGTCACAGAGTGAGTTTATGATATATTCAGATAATTTTGTGTCTTAAAACAGGGATAAAATAAGCATATTTTGCATTAATTTACTCTTCAAAGACAAACCTAAGGTTTTGAGGCTAACGGAAGACAAGGAATGAATGTTTAACCTGAATCCCAGCTTTAGTATCCTTTTAGTATAATTTATGGTGGTTCTTACCTTGATTTTTTAGCTTTTAGTAAACCCAGAATTCAAAGAAAGGGGAAAAACCCCTCATTGCTAAATTTGAGAATTTTTATAGTCATTGCTGAATGTACTGTAGTCAATTGTTACTGTGATGTTTTGCAGCAGTTACTTTACATTGTCATTTTTTCCTTTAGTCCATCAGGATGTACTTTCTGGGGGAAGAAACCCTGGAGCCGAAAGAAGAAAATATTGTGGCAACTGGGCACACTTGTTGGTGCTCCCGTAGGAATTGCCTTAATAGCTGGCATTGCTATCCCTGCCATGATCATTGGCATTCCTGTGTATGTGGGCCGGAAGGTAAAATGCTTGACTCCTTGTTAATTTATCTCATTTTTAATCTTTGATTTAAGACTGATGGTTTTGCTTTGTGTTTGTTTTGTTTTTTTGTTTGTTTTTAAAGACAGGTCATTTTTAGCATCTTAAATATAAAATAATTACTATTTTTTCATAAGATAATACATTTTCAGTGTTTGGCAAGCTTGTATGTCTGCATGAAAAGTAGACTTACTTGAAAATTATCTGAATCTGGACACTTCAGCACATTTGCATTTTAACTTTCCATGTAAAATTTTAAAGGATACACATCTGACATTTTTCTCATGCGTGTGTCCTTGTACACTCAGGTCTATGAAATTAATAGATAAATAATCTATGCCTTCAAGGCAAAAGAATAATCAGTTCCTGAGTTATTTCCACCTTCAAAGTTTTTTTTCTTACTGCTATTAGTAAATATGCAGTTTGGTAGATTACAATCATTTTGTGAAAGTCTGAATGCCCAGTATTTGCCACTGTCCTGAGTGATGAATTATACTTCATTAGCTAAGCAAATGCTTTTTTATTGAAAGCTTAAAGGGATGATTTATGAAGTGGTTAAGAAGTCTGCTGGTAGAATCTCAGAATTGAAAACTAACTTCAGAAATTATCTAATCCCAACCCTGCACCAAGCAGAACAAAGTAACAGGAATTTTTAAAAAGGGAACTAACATTTGTTGAGTTTTAACTGTGTGGTAGATGTTTTATATTCTTTGACTCATTTTGACCTCAATTTATGTTCGAATATTAAAGTTTTGAAAAATTTATGTGTTTTATCTTAAGTTACACAGGAAGAAGCAGAGCTAGGATTTAAACCCAGATGCCCAAATTCTTTATGTAAGATCCCTGATAAATTTCAACCTAGCCATTTGGGCACTTCAGTAGTGGGGAAACCAACAGCCCATTGTGCTGTCAGGGAGCTGTACTGAAAATTCTTATGTTGAGTCAGAATCTATTTTCCTTTAAATTGTTTCATTTGATTCTAGTTCTGACTTTTGGAACAAAACTCAAGACAAGGCTGATCCTATTTCATAGAACAACCACACTTTTTTTTTTTTTGTAATGTTCAACATCCTTTTATAGTCAGAAATAATAGTACATGTTATTTTTTAATTAGCTTGAAACTGAGGCCAAACAGAGATATTTATGGGCCAACTGTTTATTTCAGAAGGTTTTAAGTAATTAAACATAATTGTTAAAGTCCTAAACACAATAACAGATTTTAACTTTTCATAGAGTTGTCCAAAGCAAGGTTTTGCTAAAAACAAAACTATTCAGATACTTCAAAGTAGAAGGGGAAGAGAGACTGTTGTACTGTGGATACCTACAAATAATTTATAGAGGAGAGATTATTTACCTCATTGTTCAGTCTCAGGTGCAGTAACAAGTCTCCTCTTTTCAAATGTGTCCTCAAATGGTTGCAAGTTGATGCATTAGTTTTCCATTGAAGTCATGTTCTCTGTGGTGTTTAGGGATACAAACCAGCCCAGGAAAACCTATATAATTGATAAAGTACTTAAAAGTGAGCTTTTTTTTTTTTTTACAATAACAAATAGAAAATGTGACACAAAATAGTAAAACAGAAAAAATTGAGCCAGAAGTTAGTAGGATGATATGATCACTGTAATTGAACATTAGTGCTTGAGGATGCAGAATTTTCTGGAAGACTCAGCTGCCTGCTTTTGCAAGTCTGTTCCACCAGTTTTTAGCTTTGGCTTTTTTCTGCTTCAGTGCTAAGTTTTCTAGGAATGGGAGTGGCAAGGAATACTGAAGAATAATGAAAGATGCCTTGGGAAACTTTGCCATCTCTGCCTGTATGGACTGTTTGGGAAGTGTAGAGGCCCATTCCTTGAAACAGTCCGTTCTGGAAAACAGGATTCTGACTAGAATATAGAAAATTTCCTTGTTCATGCCTGCTTTGCCCGTCTCCCCACCCCAGCCTTCTCACTGTTTAAAACATCCCACAAGATTCATTGTACTTTACAGCCTTCAAAATAACCACATGATAATGATAGATTATGTTATTTTGCTTCATCTGTGATATTGTTTTTAAGTCAGGTATTTTACTTTAGAGACTACCTGTACACTTTTGAGGCTGTTTTGAATCTGTCTTGAAACAAGGGGGAATGTACTTTTTTAGTTTTAGCCCTTGGAAATCATAAGAACAAAGATACTGAGCTATTTCCTAAAGTTCATATATCTCACAAGCAGCTTCCATGGTGATATTAAGTTCTGTTTATTAGTAACACCTATGCTTTGTAGAGATGCCAAGTAGATCGGACTGCTGTCCTGTGGCAGGATTATTTGTTCTTGTTGTCTCTCTGTACCCCTTATTTTGAGCTATAAATAAGAGTCCAGGATTCTGAGTCATTTGATAATACTTTTCTTCATAAAAAGGAATCTGAGAAAAAATTCATTCTTTTTAGTGATGTTTACTTATTAGTACTGCTTTTTAAGGTCAGGTTTTTTTCTTTTTTCCAAAGACTGTGTAAACCTCTTCCAGGAACCAGTTTTTACTTAGGGATGCTTATTTAGAAGACTGTGGAATGATACATTTGTTAGAAGTAATCCTATTGGTCAAATATCCAGCTCCTAACTATGTTGAAAATAATGTTCTTAATGTTGTCTTTGTTCAAAACATGATTTATCCTGTTCCTGAATAAGATTATAAGGACTACTTTTACTCAAGACTGTTTAAAAATAAACACAAAGTAAAATCTATTAAATCACTGTTTTGTGTAAACAAATTATTAATAAAGAGCGAATGATAAGAATATGATTTAAGAACAATAATATATTGACCTTGAATTTGGATACTTAACTATGAAGTTATAAGATAAATCACTACACTTCCAGCAAATGTAGGTCTATTTTATTTAAATATGTAATATGGTTTTTCTTTAATCATCATCCCCATTTTTATTTTTAATTCAAGATTCACAATCGATATGAAGGCAAGGATGTTTCAAAGCACAAACGGAATTTGGCCATAGCAGGTGGTGTAACATTGTCCGTAATCGTGTCTCCCGTTGTAGCTGCAGTAACTGTAGGTAAGAAATACTTTAAAATAGTTATTACCTCACCTTTTATAGAATTAAAATTTTGTGGAAGAATTTTGAAAACCAGAGTATCTTATTGTTAAAGATAAGAGAGTTACTTTTATTTATTTAGGGACAGTAAGCTGAGCCTATAGAAAGCTTCTCATTTAGTAACCAAATTGGTTAAAAGTAATATAAACTTAAGAGGCTAGCCTTAGGGATAGTTTGTAAGTTACTAATGGTTCCCCACCAAGAGAAAGTTTAGAGCCCTGGCACATGAAAGATTATATATATATGACCTCATGTCACCTGATAGGCTAGAAGCTTTGAATCTGCTTTCATCCTTTAATAGTTGGGTAAGTCCACTTTGGTCAAGAGTTACAGAACCCTAACACTTTTCTCCTGTACACTTTCTCTTGAAAAACTTTCTAAAATGTGTGTTTCTATGATTTATTTTTTGGTTTGTAATGACCAATTTAATTCCTCTTTAGGTATTGGTGTTCCTATTATGTTAGCTTATGTCTATGGTGTTGTTCCAATTTCTCTCTGTCGAAGTGGAGGTTGTGGAGTCTCAGCAGGCAATGGAAAAGGAGTCAGAATTGAGTTTGATGATGAAAATGATATAAATGTTGGTGGAACAAATACAGCTGTAGGTAAGTCCTTTCAGCAAAGGAAGAAGATTTACTTACTAGTGGTAATAGTGTAAGTGGGAGGCTGTAGGTAACATGCTTTGCTCTCTTTCTAGTCCTAATAGTATTCACCCGGAAGTATATCAGAGAAGAGCTGCTGAGGAAAGATTCATGGATGAAAGGTGGTGGAATGGTTCTGGGTGCCTGTAACCTTCAACGGAAATCTAGTATCTTAGAAAGTCTAGACTTTTAATCTTTAATTTTGTGTAAAGCATTACAAATCAGTAATAAAAGGATAGAGAACTGCAGTTCATGAAAGAAGAAATGCAGATACCCAATGAGTAGAAAATACCTTCAACCTAATGTTATTCAAAGAAACAGGCATTATTTTTTTTAAATGGATCATATAAAGGCCATCGTAGACTACCAGTAGGAGTATAAGTTACACTTTTTAAAGTGTGGAAGTTTTTCTTAAAGAAATTCCAACAGTTCCTATTAAAGAAGTTGTTTCATGGAAGTACAGGCATACCTTGAAGGTGTTATACATTCTAATCCAGACCACTGCAATAAAGCAAACAGCACAGTAAAGCAAGACATGAATTTTAGGGTTTCCCACTGCATATAGAAGTTTGTTTATACTATACTATAGTCTATTAAATGTGCAATAGCATTATGTCTAAAAATAAGTGTATATATCTTAATTTAAATATATTTCATTGCTAAAAAAATTTTAGTCATCATGTGAGCCTTCAGCAAGTCATAATCTTTTTGAACATGGAGGGTCCTGCCTTGATGTTGATGGTCGCTGACTAATCAGGGTGGTGATTGCTGAAGATTGGGGTAGCTGAGACAATTTCTTAAAATAAGACAACAATAAACTTTGTAGCAATTGACTCTTCCTCTTCTCTTCCCAAATGATTTCACATGCAGTGCAGTTTGACAGCATTTTACCCACAGTAAAACTTCTTTCAGAGTTGGAGTCAATCCTCTCAAATCCTGCCACTGCTTCATCAGCTAAGTTTATGTAATATTCTACATCCTTTGTTGTCATTTCAGCAGTCTTCATAGCATCTTCACCATGAGTAGATTCCATCTCAGGAAACCACTTTCTTTGCTTATCCAGAGGAAGCAACTACTCATTTGTAAAAGTTTTATCATGAGATTGCAGCAGTTCAGTCACCTTCAGGCCCCACTTCTAGTTCTCTTGCAATTTCCACCACATCTGCAGTTACTTTCTCCATTTAAGTCTAACCGCTCAGAGTCATCCACAAGGGTTGGAATCAACT
Source organism: Moschus berezovskii (assembly GCF_049115385.1). Lineage (NCBI taxonomy): Eukaryota > Metazoa > Chordata > Mammalia > Artiodactyla > Moschidae > Moschus > Moschus berezovskii. The sequence goes on along the minus strand of NC_142475.1, from coordinate 17,636,741 downwards.
TTTTTGTTATTTCTTTACAATTCCAATTAATGTTGATATTTTGACCACTTTCCACGAATTGTGAAAGTTCCTAATGGCATCTGGAATGGAGCATCCTTTCCAGAAGGCTTTCAGTTTACTTTGTTCAGATTCATCAGAGGAATCGTTGTTTCTGATGAATGGCATATATAGCCTTAGAGAATGTATTTCTTAAATCATAAAGTCTTAAAAGTTGAAATGAACCCTTGATCCATGAGCTGCAGAATGGATGTTGAGTTGGCAGGCATGAAAACATTAATCTTGTCCTACATCTCCATCAGAGCTTTGGGTCACCAGATGCATTGCCAGTGAGCTAGTAATATTTTGAAAGGAATCCTTTTTTTTCTGAACAGTAGGACTCAGTAGTGGGCTTAAAGTATTCAATAAGTTACATTGTAAATAGATGTGCTGTCATGCAGGCTTTGTTGTTCCATTTATAAAGCAGGAGCAGAGCAGATTTAGCCTAATTCCTAAGGGCCCTAGGATTTTTGGAATGGTAGATGAGCACTGACTAGCTTCAACTTCAAGTCACCAGCTGCATTAGGCCCTAATAAGAGAGTCAGCCTGTCCTGTGACGCTTTGAAGCCAGGCATTGACTTCTCTCTAGATATGAGAGTCCTAGATAGCATCTTCTTGCAATAGGAGATGTTTCCTCTATATTAAAAATCTATTATTTAGTATAGCCACCTTCTTTAAGTATCTTAGCTAAATCTTCTGGATAACTTGTTGCAGCTTCTACATCAGAACTTTCTCCTTCACCTTGCACTTTTACGTTACAGAGACAGCTTCTTTCCTTAAACTTCATGAACCAACACAGCTCACTTCAGACTTTTCTTCTGCAGCTTCTTCACCTCAGTCTTTGTAGAATTAAAGGCAGGGCCTTGCTTTGGGTTAGGCTTTGGCTTATGGGAATGTGGTGGCTGGTATGATCTTCTATCCGAACTACTACAACTTCCTCCATGTCGGCGATTAGGCTGTGTTGCTTTCTTATCATTCATGTGTTCACTGGAGTAGGACTTTTAATTTCCTTCAAGACTGTTTCCTTTGTGATCACAGCTTAACTAAATGGCACAGGAGGCCTAGCCTTTCAGCCTGCTGTGACGTTCGAAGAACGTTCCTCACTAAGTTTAATCACTTCTAACTTTTGATTTAAAGTAAGAGATGTGCAGTTCTTTTCACTTAAAAACTTAGGGGCCATGGTAGGGTTTTTAATTGGCCTAATTTCAATATTGTTGTGTCTTAGGGAATAGAGAGGCCAAAGAGAAGGGAGAGAGAAGGGGGAACAGCCCATCGTCAGTGGAGCTGTCAGAATACACACACGTTTATCAGTTGTTAGTATTTATATGTCATATATGGGCACGGTCATGGCACCCCAGAACAGTGACAGTAGTAACATCAGAGATCATTGATCACTGATCACCGTAACAAATACAATAATAATGAAAAAGTTTGAAATGTGACACAGACACACCAGGTGAGCAAATGATGTTGGGAAAATGGCGCTGATAGACTTGCTCACAGCAGGGTTGCCACATACCTTTTACTTTTCGGCTTCCCTGGTGGCTCAGACAGTGAAGCGTCTGCCTACAGTTCAGGAGACCAGGGTTCAGTCCCTGGGTTGGGAAGATCCCCTGGAGAAGGAAATGGCAACCCACTCCAGTATTCTTGCCTGGAAAATCCCATGGAGGGAGGAACCTGGTAGGCTGCAGTCCATGGGGTCACAAAGTGTCTGACACATCTGAGCAACTTCGCTTTCTTTATTTTACTTGTAATTATACATATACATATATATACACACACACACATATATATATATCTTTGAAGTGCAGTAAGCTGAGGTTTATCTGTAATCAGGCATGTGTGCAAAGATAGTGTTCTATTTCCTACCTCCCATTTTCTCTTGGACTCACTCCAATTAGATTTTGGTTCCTACCAGTCCAAAATTTCCTCTCTACCACTCCACCAAAGCAGAGTCACCAGGCATCTCCATGTAGCAAATATAGTGGTCAGTTCTTGATTTTCATCTTACTATGACAGTATACTTGACATGGTAGAGCATGCCCTCCTTCTTAAAACATTTTCTCTACTTGTCTTCTCATGTCTTGCAGCCACTTCTCAGTCTTGTTTGCTGATTCATTTTCCTCTCCTAACCTCTGAATTGTGGAGTTTCCCAGGGCTCATTCTCAGATTTCTTTATCTATAATCACTCCCTGGGTAATGTCTATTAAATAATATATATAGACAGAGACTCTTAAATTTATATCTAGGCTAGAACTGCCCTCTGAACTTCAGTTTGTACATGTAACTCTTCTCTTTAATCTGCACTTGAATGTCTTAACAAGAATTGTAAGCTTGACTTCTCTATAACCAAACCGTTCACTCTAAAACTTGTTGGCCTCTCAGTCATCCTTACCTCATTAAGTAGTCTCTTTATTCTTGCTATAGCTGTGCTAAAACCTTTAGTTAAGATTACGCTCCTCTTTCCATCAGCATATTCTGCTTGTCCCTTCAATGTTTAGCCATAATTCAACCATTTCTCACCATCTCTGTTCGACTAGTACAAACTACTCTCTTCTTGCCTGTGATAGTAGTAGCCTCTTACGTGATCCATTAGTTAGATCTAACTTATGTTCAGAATTCTCTCAGTGCTTCTGACTGTACCAGGGGTGAGGGAATGGACTCCACAGCCCCTACCATGTCCCATAAGTCCACCTGTGGTCCTTCCTGAGCTACATCTTTGAACTCTTCCCTTATCATTCCATTTTATACCTCCTGTCCTTGATGCTGAGATGCCAAACATACTTCCACCTCTAGGCTTTTAAACTTGAAGTTTCCTCTGCCTGGATTACTCTTCCCCCAGATAATTTCATGGCTCACTCCTTCACTTCCTTTCCAGAGAGGGCTTCTCTCATTACACTATATAAAACAGCAAACAGGCAAGCAGGCTTACACACACAGACGCATGCACTCCTCATCACTCTGTCTGCCTTTTACTCACTCTCTTTATTCTGATTTATTTTTTCTCATAGCATTTGTCACCATATAATTGTATTTATCGCTCTCCCCAATTGGAGCATAAACCTTTTGAGGGCAAGATGTTTGTCCCTCTGATTCACTGTGTCCCAGCACTTAGAAACAGAGTTGGGTTATGTAATAGGAGCTCAAATATTAGAGCAAGTAAGTAAATTCTCCAGTATATAGCATGTGAAAAAGTACTGAAAGATTGGAATATAATGGTATCAGACCTCATAATAACTTACAATCGGAGCTGTGGAATATATTCAGAAGTCAACTTTTGACCCATTCTTACTGACCTCAAGACACCCTTACTGAAAACCATCACATAATTTTCCTTCAAAGTCAGCTAAATTTTTCAACGATTAGGTTCTTTACAGAATTCTTAAATCTTCTAGATTTTCTTCTAAAGTGCAGTCATACTTCATTTTATTGCACTTTGTAGCTCATTACGTATTTTTACAAATTGAAGAAAGTTTGTGGCAACCCTGACTTGTCAGATTATGGTTAGCATTTTTTAGCCATAAAGAAATTTTTAAATCAATGGTATATGCAATTTTTAGACATAATGCTGTTGCACAGTTGACTATAGTATAGTATAAACATAACTTTTATATGCACTGCTGCTGCTGCTGCTAAGTCGCTTCAGTCGTGTCCAACTCTGTGCAACCCCACAGACGGCAGCCCACCAGGTTCTGCCGTCCCTGGGATTCTCCTGGCAAGAACACTGGAGTGGGTTGCCATTTCCTTCTCCAATGCATGAAAGTGAAAAGTGGAAGTGAAATCGCTCAGTCGTGTCCGACTCTTAGCGACCCCATGGACTGCGCCCGTGGGATTTTCCAGGCAAGAGTACTAGAGTGGGTTGCCATTGCCTTCTAGGAGGACCAAAACTTCATGATTCACTTTATTGTGATATTTGCTTTATTACCATGGTCTGGAACCAAACCCACAGTTCCTCCAAGATATGCCTGTAGTGACCATTTAGAACTGAGGCCCAGTCCTTAATCCAGCTTCGCTCTGTGAGGTTTCCCTTTACTGTTATCCCATTTATATGTCCCTGACTCCAGACATCTTTTCTATTCCTGTGTATGTTTTACACTTCATATGAAAATGAATCCTATCTGAAAATCAGGACAGACTCTTAAGGAGAGGGAAATTAATAATCACACTAATTTCTTTGAAATATTTGCATTTAGACACAACTTCAGTAGCAGAAGCAAGACACAACCCCAGCATAGGGGAGGGAAGTGTTGGTGGTTTGACTGGCAGTTTGAGTGCAAGCGGGAGCCACATGGATCGAATAGGAGCCATCCGGGACAACCTGAGTGAGACGGCCAGCACCATGGCACTCGCTGGAGCCAGTATCACAGGGAGTCTGTCAGGAAGTGCCATGGTAAACTGTTTCAACAGGTAAGAAAACTGTGCATTGTTTTGTTTTGCTTTAATTGTAAACTAATTAGATGAGAATTTTGAACACAAAGCATGATGATTACATATGATCCGACTGTGTCAGGGTTGAAAACAAGGTTTCAAGTAAGTTTTAAGGTTTCAGAAAATGAAATTTAGTGGTAAACAGTGAATGAGGAGATCTGATGAGGTAAAAACCAAATCTTAGGGATAACATTGTTCCATTTTTTTGTTCACTGCACTTGTCAGATTTTATGAGTCAGTGCTGGAGTTCACTTCTCTGGTGAACACTGTAAAGGCAGTGATTACCTGTACTTACATCTATCTGGAGGTAGCCACAGCTGGATGTTTGGAAATGAGATACTGGCTGAAGCCTGAGGGGACAAGTGGTGTCAGGATGTCGGGAATGCATGGGCTGAGGCCATGAGAGTCTGCCTGGGCCCTTTTCTGTATTAACGGTTATTTAATTCTCATAAAGTCTTTTACCAAAAGCTATGTAGATAAGTAGGATAAGTTAAGCATTTTTATCTTCTCTTGTTTCCTCTTTAATTCACTTGTATTAGCTTTAGGGGATTTTTAAATGTAGGGGAAAATACATGAATTAAAATATAAATCAGTTATTTTTAGGTAGTGTGCTTTTAAACACAAACTCTTAAGTTATAGTGGTATATATTCTTATTTTTTTAAAGAGTCAGGTGTTAAATTTAGAACCATTTTTAATATACAGATGCCCAGAATATTTTGATGCATCGATCTTAGAATGGCTTTCAGTGTATTCAGATTTGGCGTTTTGCACTGAAGTAGGGGAAGCAGAGTGCCACACCCTAAGTGAGGATAATGGAGCATGTTTAAGTTAAAATCCCTTCTATTCTATTTGTGTTACTCTGTAACTGCCTGACTTGGCCGACAGCTCATTTTCCCATTTTATTCGGATGACTGGTACTATTCAGTGTACTGCAGTAGAATTTGAGTAATCAAATAAAAGGAAACTGAAAAAAATAATGTTTATAGTTGTCTCTAAATTAGCTTCTTGTTACTCAATTATTTGAAGATAAGCATTCTCATAGTAGTGCTGATATTATGTATAATTTTTGTCTTTTTCTGATACCCTTCTCTTTAAGGTTGGAAGTACAAGCAGATGTACAGAAAGAACGGTACAGTCTAAGTGGAGAGTCTGGCACAGTCAGCTTGGGGACAGTTAGTGATAATGCCAGCACCAAGGCAATGGCAGGATCCATTCTGAATTCCTATATCCCACTGGACAAGTAAGGAAAAAGTTGTTGTAAAGTCAAAAGTATTCTTAGATTAATTTGTATCCCTATCATTAAGCAGAATTATGGTAAATAATTGTTATCTCTTCTGTTAGGTTCTCTGAAAGATGAAAGTGGTGAGAGATGTCCAGAACAGGCAGATCCATAGAGACAGAAAGGAGATTAGTGGTTGCTCGGGCTTGAGGGGAGGGGAGAATGGGAACTGGCTGCTAATGGTACAGGGCTTCTTTGGAGGACAATGAAAATGTTCAAGTTCGATCGTGGTGATGATTGGACAACTGTGAATACACTACAAGCCACTGAATTGTGTACTTTAAACAGGTGAATTTATGATATGCAAATTCTCTCTCATTACAACTGTTCTGGAAAAAAAATGGAGAAGGTAGCATAGTACCTGGAACAGTGTATGTAAGAAGTGAGCATAGTTGCTTTTGATTTTTTCATTTTCCCCTAATTGAAGCATTGTTATAAAGACAATTCTCTTATTTCAAGCAGCTTTTTTCCATTAGTAGAATGTATCCTGTATTAATTTGTTCTGATGCATTTATCCTGTCTTTAACATTTCACCCAGAAACCCTCCCCCTTTGATACATTTGTATTTAATTAAAAAAAAAAAAGAGGAAGTCAGAAATTTATATTTGTTTCATTTATGTTCCAGAGAAGGCAACAGTATGGAGGTTCAAGTAGATATTGAATCAAAGCCATCCAAGTTCAGGCACAACAGTGGAAGCAGCAGTGTGGAGGATGGCAGTGCCACCCGAAGCCATCCTGGGGGTTCGTCCGGTGGCTTGCCCGAAGGTAAATCCAGCGCCACCAAGTGGTCCAAAGAAGCAACGGCAGGAAAGAAATCAAAAAGTGGTAAATTGAGGAAAAAGAGTAACATGAAGATAAACGAGACCCGAGAGGACATGGATGCACAGTTGTTAGAACAACAAAGCACGAACTCGAGTGAATTTGAGGCTCCATCCCTCAGTGACAGTATGCCGTCCGTAGCAGATTCCCACTCTAGTCACTTTTCTGAATTTAGTTGTTCTGACCTAGAAAGCATGAAAACTTCTTGTAGTCATGGTTCCACTGATTATCACGCCCGCTTTGCTACTGTTAACATTCTTCCTGAGGTAGAAAATGACCGACTGGAAAATTCCCCCCATCAGTGTAGCATTTCTGTGCTTACCCAAACTGCTTCATGTTCAGAAGTTCCACAGTTGAATCATATTGCAGAAGAACATAGTAACGGTGGAATAAAACCCAGTGTTGATTTATATTTTGGCAGTGCACTAAAAGAAACAAATAACAACCACACACACCAGACAATGGAATTAAAAGTTGCAATTCAGACTGATATATAGACCTATAAATGCTGCAAAGTAATTACCACTTGAAAAACCTTGTTTGGATCTGGTTGAACTACAGATGACTGTTTTAAATTTCAAGGTGCCACCAAAGGCCGGGTTACATAATCATAATGCAGATATGTTTTCTATGTTCAGCAAAGCATTGTGTTTCATGTGGATCTTAATTACCAAACTATGAAATGAAAGCTTTAAAAGTGCATTATCGTAAGGACAATAATTCTTAAGAGAATTATGTTTTGTGTGTTTGCCACAAATCAGTGCTTGAAGCACATACTTGTGTATTTAGATAGAAATTTGGCTTAATTTATAATCAATATAAAGTACTAATGCAGTTCTACAGCATTCTTATGAAGAGAACTTGAGGCTTAGGGATAAGTGGTTAGTGACATTTTATTGAAACCACTAAGGGATACTGTTCAAAGAACCTTGCAGGTTATTTTCAGTATATGATATTCTTTGTAACATTTCTGTTCATAACTGGGCATAAATTTCATTTCTTCTTCATATGCAATGTGGATATATACAGCTTAAGGCAGCCCATTTGCTACCATGTGGATACTTAGACACCTTGAGCAAGATTGTGGCAGTTTTGCACAACTTTGAAATAGAAATATGTGGTACTCTATTTAGCTTGTATATTGTTGCCATCTTAGAAGACAAGTGTAAAAGTAGGTAATTAAGTATACTGACAGCACCAAATAAGATATACAAAGCTGCAAAATAAAATTCCATTAGTTTATAAGTATTACAAAAAGTCACCTTTCCCAAAGGGGAACTTTGCACCCCATTGATCCTTGGTGCCTTGGGAATAGACTGGATTTTAAGGGCCTACATGTTTGAGAGTTTGGCTGTATTGTTTTCCATAATGTCCTCCTTAGTCACCTTGGATTATGTAGAAAAATACAGGATAGAGAAACATCAATATAATTATAGTAACAATGCTGAAAAAGTATTAGCCTACCAAAGACACACTCAGGCTTTAGTGAATAACTTTACATAATAACCTCAGTTTTTAGCACATACCTTCTCCAATCATGAAATCAAAGCATGGCACAGAGTTTGTACCAAGTACTAAGGAGGGGTCCGTGTATGGCTGGCTTTATTTTCCTTTGCTTTTGTTTATGGAACATGTTCAACTGACATAAACAAAAGTTGGCCAAAATATTGCCTATACTGTTAACTTCCAGTATAATTCACTTAAATAAAACAGGCTCACCTCAGTGATTAGCAGTTAAAATATTCCATCTTATATGTTTCTATTAAGTATTACCATTATGGTGCTACTAAGCATTTTCTTTTGATAAAAGGAAAAATGCCATGGGCTGCAGTCTTCTTTCATCACTTTTCTCACCAGGCCCATTAATATGCTTATAACACTAGTGCCAGTTATTTTATTTGATAATGCTTATTATGGTATTTGTATATTTGTCTGCATTCCAATTTTGTTCAATAGTGAGTGTGTAAACTGCATACATGAAATAAATGTAAATACTAATGTATCACTGCTGTATGGTTTGTGCACAGGCGTTTTTATAAGAACAGGAACATTCATTTGCTGTGGTAAATTCATAAATATTGCAAGCCACTGAGAGGCTTCTACATTCTAGTCTCAGCCCAGAGGGCGGCATCTGCTGAAATTCTCAACAAACAGTGTTTGAAAGTATCCTTTCTTCATGTCAAAGACCTGCCTTTTTCAGAAAGAAGCTGCTTTCTTCATCCACAGAATTTCATTTTTTTTAAGTAGATTGGTTGGAAAGTAAGTAGATCTGTTACTAAATTATGAAGAGAAAAGCATTATAAATCCTCATCTGAAAAGTAAAAAGATCTTAACTTTAAGAGATCCTACTCTGGCAACATTAGGTTATGAAACTACAGTCAGTTAATTCCAGCTAATAATTATAGTGAAACACTTTGTATTCTTATAACCTCTATAAAATCGATGGTTTTTCTGTTTTTCTGTTACATAGTTAATACGTCATGAAAGTAATATGTATGAATATGTTGACTGCCTTCTTGACATTTCATAAAAGACTAAAGATTAAATGGAAAGCTAAATGATCTTAGGAGGAATACAGCAAAAGTGGTGCTGCGTCGGGAGGCCTGTGTGTGCAGCTCACCACGTTCCCTCTCCTAGTTGTACCCAACCAGTACCATCTCAGTCTCACTTTAAAAATGGTCTAAACCTTTCAATTGACTTCAGAAGTTCCTTCAAACTTGGGTTAATTAAGGACCAAATCAGATTCCTCTGGAGCTCAACCTTGGGCTACCATCAGTTCAGTTCAGTTCAGTCGCTCAGTCATGTCCGACTCTTTAGCATGAGAGAATACTCCAGAATTAAGACAGGCCTTAACTCATCACCTCCAGTATTCTTGCCTGGAGAATTCCATGGACAGAGGAACCTGGTGGGCTACAGTCAATGGGGTCATAAAGAGTCAGACACGATTGAGTGACTAACACTTTCACTTTTTCACTTAATTCATCAGAATCTTTTAAAGACCTTTTATACTCACTTTCTTTAAGGCCTGTGGGGAAAATGACATCGTAGTGAGAGAATACACTGATTATGATCATATACCCTACTGGTCATTGTATGTGCTACCAGTTTACTTGAATTCTCTTACATGTACAAATTAGCTTTTTATATTAACACAGTTCATTCTTTTGCTAGAAATTAGGTTAATTTATAAATACGAAAGATTTTCCATAGCATATTCTCTAGTTAAATATAAATTTTGGAAAGGTTCCTCATGATGATGGAGAAGAAAGACTCTCTGGGCTCACCTCCTCCCACACTTACACCACAATTACAACTATTTACAGAGTAACTATCTATGGAAACCACCTAAAGACTAGCAGAAGAGTCTCTACAGCTAAAGATATAAAGAAGGAGCCACAACAAGATGCCTAGGAGGGGGAGAGACTGGTATAGTCTGGACTCACGCCCCCAAGTCCTTGACCCCAAATGGGAAGAATATCACACATGCAGAGGTCTCCCCAAAGAGTGAGGGGGGCTCTGAGCCCATGCTGGGCTCCTAGTCCGGGAGTTCTGCACTGGAAAGATGACCCCCCAGGACATCTGCTCAAGGATTTAAAAACAGGCTAAAAAACTGAACTTACCTTTCTGAACAACTGGACTTAACCTTTGAGAGCTGGGGGGTGGGGTGGGACGGGGTGCTCCTACAGGGCACATGCAAAATCTCAACATGCTCCAAGTCCTAGAGCAGAGTGAGAAATTCTGAAGGAGCCCAGGTCAAACCCACTCGCTTTTGCACAGTGAATGAAATCATCTACCATGTGAAAAGGCAGCCTGCTGCTGCTGCTGCTGCTAAGTCACTTTAGTCGTGTCCGACTCTGTGTGACGCCATAGACGGCAGCCCACCAGGCTCCCCTGTCCCTGGGATTCTCCAGGCAAGAACACTGGAGTGGGTTGCCATTTCCTTCTCCAGTGTGAAAGTGAAAAGTGAAAGTGAAGTCGCTCAGTCATGTCTGACTCATAGTGGCCCCGTGGACTGCAGCCTACCAGGCTCCTCCGTCCATGGGATTTTCTAGGCAAGAGTACTGGAGTGGCTTGCCATTGCCTTCTCCGGAAAAGGCAGCCTACCGAATATCAAATATCAAATCAAATTTCTTACCAATATAAAAAAAATTTCATCTAAAAGATTGGCAAAGTACCTGAATGAACATTATTCCAGAAAGACATACAGATGGCCAAAAAGCACGTGAAAAAATACTCAATATCACTAATAATTAAGGAAATGCAAATTTAAAACACACAGAGATAACACCTCACACCTATCAGAATGGCTGTTATCAAACAAGTAAGTATTGGCAAGGATGTGGATAAAAGGGAAACCTCCTGTATTGTTGGTGAGAATATAAATTGGTAGAATCATAATGGAAAACTGTATGGAGGCCCCTCAAAAAATTGGAAATGAAATTACCAAATGATCCAGCAATTCCATTTCTGGATATTTTTCTGAAGAAACCAAAAACACGTTTCAGATGTATGCACCCCTGTGTTCCTAGCAGCATTATTTACAATAGCCAAGATGGGGAAACAACCTAAGTGTCCATCAATAGGTAAATGGATAGAGAAGATGTGGTATGTGGATATGTGTCTGTGTATATTTGGGTATAGATACCTATATATGTGTGTGTGTGTGTGTGTGTGTATGGAATATTAGCCATAAAAATGAAATTGTGCCATTTGCAACAACTTGATATACAGAGTATTGTGCTAAATGAAATAAGTCAAAGACAAATACGATCTCATTTGTATGTGAAAACTAAGAAAACAGACTCATCAATACAGACAGCAAAAGGGTGGTTGCCAGATTTGGAAGAAGAAGGGTGTTTTGGGCAAAACAGGTGATGAGGATTAAGAGAGACAGACTTCCATTTGTAAAATAAACCCCAGAGATGTAATCTACATCATAAAGAATAGGGTCAATACTATTATAACAACTATGGAGAGATCGTTACTAGGTTCATCATAGTGATGATTTTGTAGTGTCTGTAAATGTCAAATCACTGTACACTACACCCGAAACATAAAATTGTATGTAGACTGTATTTTAATTAGAAAATAAAAAAACTTAAGATTACCAAAGGATAAGATATATGTTGAAAACCATCAGAGCTATTAATTGATACATAACATGAGCAAAATACCTAAACTCCTCTATCATCTTGCCAATTTTAGAGTCAGTTAAGATTCTCAAAGTTAAATTTTATATGGCTCTTTTAACGGACTTGTTTCATTTATTTCCCTCAATTAAGTGTAAAGCCATTATTTACATATTGGTTGTTTCTGGAAGCCCAAAATAGTATTCTAAATCTGGGGAGGGTTATAGTACTTTAGTAGCCATCATTTAGCAGATAAATAGTGAAGGGGAGTTTGCAGTTTATACATTTAGTTCAAATTGAGTCACTACATTTTCTATGCCAGTCAGAATGTTCCTTCAATTTATTTATTCATTCATTCAATGAAGAAAGTAAATCTGGTTATATAGCATTATAGCAAATAACCAGATTCTCTGATTTCAGCAAGCTTATAGTCAGGAGAGTGGCATAAATAATAAACATATGCATTAAAATATTGTCAGATAATGGATGTTATGAAAATACAGGGTTGGGGAAAAGTGACTGGAAGTTTTGGGTATGCCGTTTTATACAGGGCAAATTGGAAAGAAGTCTTATGTGACACTGGTGCAAGTATTTTTTTTAAAAGTGAGGGATAAACTGAAGACAGACCTATTGGATGAGCATTCTAGAAAGAAATCTTTCCCCAGGTGAGTTAATGGACAATTTAGACATCAGTGTTGGAATTTGTTTGGTATCTGGAAATATGTTAGCCACCTTGTTTTCCTTCGAGAGTGTCTTGACTGTTTTTAGCACTTTACATGTCCGTAAGCATTTTAGAATAAGCATGTTGCATTCCACCAGTTTTGTTTGGGATTGCACTGAATCTATAATTATCCCTCTAGAGATCTTTCACATCTTTTCTTAAATCTTATCCCCAGGTACTTAATTTTTTTAGATACCATTTTCTGTTTGTTTCAGTTCAGTCACTCAGTCATGTCCAACTCTTTGCGACCCCATGGACTGCAGCACGCCAGGCTTCCCTGTCCATCACCAACTCCCAGAGCCTACTCAAACTCATGTCCATCACGTCTGTGATGCCATCCAACCATGTCATCCTCTGTTGTCCCCTTCTCCTCCCGCCTTCAATCTTTCCCAGCATCAGGGTGTTTTCCAATGAGTCGGTTCTTCTCATCAGGTGGCCAGAGTATTGGAATTTCAACTTCAGCATCAGTCCTTCCAGTGAATATCCAGGACTGATTTCCTTTAGGATTGACTGGTTGGATCTCCTTGCAGTCTGTTTGTTAGCGTATAGAACCACAGCTTATTTTTATGTAATGATTTTGCGTCTTTTATCTCTAGAGTCTTTGAGATTTCTTTATACAGAATCATCATCTATGAATTTTTTTATTTGAAAAACACTTTTACAGTGCTTTAAAGTGTCAAACAGTTTCTATGTACTTCTAAAATATTCTTCCTTGCTCTTTGGAACAACCCTGTGAAGGAGATGCTCATTGTCCCCATTTTACAGATGAGGAAACTGAGATACAGAGTTATTAAATGCTTTGCCCAGAATTACATAGCTGGTAAGTGGCAGAACAAGGATTCAGATCTTTCTCTTTGATCATCACATCATATATTTCTCTTACTGGCCATCTCAAAGGGAACCCCTTCAATTCTTCAGCCATTATGATATTTATGTTTGTTCAATTTATAAATATAGATATCATTTATAAAATTTATTAAATTCTTACTTAACTCTTAGTTGCCAAGAGTTTTTACCTTGGGAAATACGTTATTGGCTGCTATTTTGGGGGGAGGGCCACCTATCATATAATCATGGTTTATTCCTTTAATGTTTTTAACATAGTGAATTTGACTCCAAATATTAAACTAACCTCCTGGGATAAACTTCAATATCAGAGTATGTAAGACTGAAATTATGTCTTCCGAGAATGTTTGGTAGAAATTACTATTAAACCTGACTGGACCTTCTGATTTGTTTTTCAGTACCATGGAGACCCTGTTTTTAGGGTTAGTAAGCTGTTCCTTTTCATTTATATATGAGTAGCATGGCATGGCATGTTCGTTCCTCTTTGAGAGTTTACTAATCCTGGAGCATGGAGATTAGCAGTTGTCTGGTGCCAATGTAGTCCTGATTTTATTGTTTTTCTTCCCACTTCTTGCCTAAGAATATTGGATCTCCTGTTTCTGCTGCCTTTTATCCTGCATGGAGAAGGTAAAACTTAGATATTTCACAACCCCATGTGTACCAGATGCCTCCAAATTCTGAATTCAGGATACTAAGAAAACAGAAACCTTTAAAAGAAAGAAACCCTCTCGAGGGTAAGAATCCTGTCTTTACTCTTCCCTATGTGTACTTAATAAGCACTCCCATCTATGAAGAGGGCATTGAGGCTGCTACAACAGGACAGAATAACAGTAAAGGCGTGGGAGTGTGGACCGAAGCCTCAGAGTTCATGAACCACTAGAATAAATTTTGAAACAAGACAGTGGCAGTCACTTTAAACAAGGTTAACCAAATAGGTTCATGGGGATCTCAAGGCAACAAAGGTCTGTATAGTCAAAGCTAT